>NW_024423564.1:36947925-37547925 GCF_017311325.1 Ursus maritimus | reverse complement strand
TCTATGTGATGGAAACACCATAGAGCCTTGGGCTACACTGCATCGCTTCCCACGTCCACATTTTGTGACATAAATCGGTAGGTTTAAAATGGCCATGGCGTGAAGTTTTTATACAGCAGAAATGGACAAACCTTATAAACTGGGTCTTGATTTATTGTTTTGTTAATTGCCTAGGCTTAGGAGAGTGGTGCAGAAAATGTTAATAATGCAGACTATTTTTTAAAGTGTGTTGTATCCATAGGTATCACATTATCAATCACATTAAAAAAAATGGAGGGAGTATTTTTCCAGTATTCAAAAACTATGTTCTAATTCAGCAGAGAAGTCACTCATGCTATTGATGAACAAGTGAAGTTCCAGCTGATGTGTTTATTTTTCTGCTTTTGTTTTAGTCATTGATGTAAATAAAAATATCAACCAGCATTCACTTCAAAACTACACTCATTTGTCAATGAGTGATTTCTTTCCTGAATTGATTAGTAATCAATTTATCCAAAATCTGATTTTCTGAGTCTTGTTGGAGATAAGTTACAAAAACTGATAATAAAATTTGCAAGAAACAGGAACCGATCATACTGAAGTGTAAGGATATATAATTTATAATAAAGACTATTATATATTTTATTATTGGTAAAATTTTATACTATAAATTTTTTAAAGATAGGTTTGTTTATTTATTTATTTATTTGACAGAGAGCACAAGCAGGGGGAGCAGCAGGCAGAGGCAGAGGGAGAAACAGGCTGCCCGCTGAGCAGGGAGCTGCCTGTCGGGCTTGATCGCAGGACCCCCCAGGATCATGACTTGAGCTGAAGGCAGACACTAAACTGACTGAGCCATCCAGGTGTCCCCATACTATAAATTCTTCATAAGAAACTAACGTGGGTACATGGATGTGTTGAAATAAAGATACACGCATTCCTTTTCAGAGGAAGGAGACCATTGAGCTGACTGAACTTCCCCTGTGGCTCACTCACTAAGCTGGGAAGTTGGTGCTGGTTGTTAACACGAGGCCTCTCCACAGGCCTCTCAACATGGCATCTGGCTTCCACTAGAGTGAGTGAAGCAGGAGAAGAAGAGCCAGATGGAAACTACCCTTTTCATGACGTAGCCTTAGAACTCACATGGCACCTTCTCTCTTTCTTGAACCAAATCTAAATCTAGGGTTGTTCTCAAAGAGTGTTTGGTCGGACGTAACTCACTGTTATTGATGGACTGGATGTCTGTGTCCCACCACCATCCCTCCCTTCAGATGTTGAAGACTTAACCTACCGTGAGGAGGCAGTAGGAGGTGAGGACTTTGGAGGCACCTAGGTCATGTGGGTGGAGTTTTATAAAAAGTCTGGAGCCTTATAAAAGAGGGTCCCTGGCCACTTCTATCATGTGAGGTTACAGTGAGAGGACGGCCAGCCATGACCCAGAATCCAAATCTCCCTGTGCTTTGATCTTGGACTTCTCAGCTGCCAGAACTGTGAGAAATGAATTTCTGTTGTTTATAAGTCACCCAGTTTATGGTATTTTTGCTATGGCAGCCTAAACACTAAGTCCATCACTAAGCCCAGACCCCAGCCAAGGTAAGGAGAAAAATCTCTCCTCTCTTTCTCACTCACTCTCTCTCTATCTTATCCACGGTGACACATTTAATCTCAAGAATAGCTGCCGGATTCCATCAATGCATAATCATTTTTAAAGAACCACACTTTGGCCCGATAAGTTTTGAAAGCCATGCATCCTGCTACATTGTCCCATCTATCCCTATCCCCACAAACCCCTTTCCAGAAGTAATGGGAAGACTAATAGTATTTTGCTAAAATATCAGAAGGAGATATTAATCCATTAATGCCAGAATGAAAAATACATATATAGAACAACTTTTTCTTTACAAATATTCATGTCGGAGCATCTGTACAGCACCTGGAAAATTTAGGTGAGCTGCTTTTGGCCTACTAGCCATAACTGTCCTAGATTTAGAATTATTTAATAAAAAAATGAGAAAGAGAGGGAAAGGCAGGAAGGAAGATAGGAAGGAAGAAACTGTAAAATGATGTACAATTTAATGCTTAAGGAATTTTTAAATCATATTCTAAAATTTGTTAGTAAAAATGTAGATGTTCAATTGAGATTATGAAGTTTGGAATATTCATTATATATTCTATTCACTTACCTAAGTACCATTTCAAAGGATTTGAGCTTTTGTTGGATCTGCTCTTGGATTCTGAATTTTATGAATAAATAATTTTTTATAGTTCTAGCCTCTATTGTTTCACATTTGATTTTCTGTGACAAGATATAATACAGCAACAGTAATACTTTGCTTTTCCATAACAGTTTCTGCAGCAAGTTTATAAAAGTATTGTCTGTTAACCCAAAGCTAAATTGCATGCTGAGAAATGTGACAGGTATTTGGGGGGCGGGAGGTAAAAGGGGATGGAGTGGGGGATACTCACCTGGGAATATAATGCTTCTTACTCAGGCTTGCAAAATATCTGCAAAATGAAAGTTATCCATCATATTTATGTAGAAATAGGTCACAGTCACATTTTTGCAGTTATTCTAATCCTTTTGACTAGTGTAAACACCCATCCACATTTGTGGCATTATAATGTCATAATCAGAAGGAACAATTTGGCAAACTACCTTTACTTCAAGGATATGATCTTCATTCAAATTCTACATACTCCGCATTCCAGATTCTATGACAACAGCATCAGAGACTGCTATGGACTGAATTTTGTCCCCCTCAAATTCATATGTTGAAACCTACTCCCTAATGTGACTGTATCTGGTGATAGGGCCTCTAGGAGGTAATGAAGTTTAAGTGAGGTCATAAGGATCTCTAATCCAATTGGAAGGACTGTGGCTGATAACAAAATAAAGAAACTTCTCGCCATCTTTCTCCTCCTCTCTCTCTCTCTCCCTGCTATATGAACACATCTGTAAACCAGAGAGGTCTCACCATATACCAAATTGGCCAGCACCTTGGTATCACACTTTACAGCCTCTAGAACTGCGAGAAATTTCTGCTGTTTAAGCCACCCAGTCTGTGGCAGCCTGAGGAGACAAAGACAGATGTTGTTATGGAGAAGTGGGGTGTTGTTATAACATACCTCAAAATGTGGAAGTGGCTTTAGAACAGGATGGTGGGGAGAGGCTGCAAGAGTTTCGAGGCGCACGCCTGAAAACGTTGAGATGTCTGTGAAGGGACTGTTGGTAGGAAAATGGATGTTAAACGTGAGGTGAAGGAAAAGAAGAGAGCTGGAGGAAAAACTTCCATATACTTAGAGAATGCGGGCATAATCAGAAACAGAATGTTGGTAGAAATATGCACCTTAATGGCCCCTCCAGTGAGGTTTCAGATGGAAATGAGGAATAGGCGATTGGAAACTGGGTGATTGGTTATTGGAAGAGTGATCCTTATTATAGAATGTTGGAGGGCCTGACTGAATCCTGTTCTAGCATTTCAGGGGAGGTAGACCAGGAGAGTGGTGAAGTGGAATATTCAGCAGAGGAGATTTCTAGGTAACATATTGAGGCTGAGGCCCGAATTCTCCTTCCTGCTCATAGTAAAATGCAAGAAGAAGAAGAGGAATTGAAGAAGGAATTGCTCAGCAAAAGGAACCATAACTTGGGAGACTTGGAAAATTCTCAACGCCTCCGTCTTGCAAAAAGCCAAGAAAGTTTGTTCTCAATTCTCTCCCTCTTCTCATTTGTTCTCATTTTCTCACTTAGTGCTGAAGAAAACACTGAGTGCCTGGCGGCACAGCCATTAGATACAGAGCTCCTGAGTGCAAACCACGGCCTGCGGCAGTCTGAGCAGAGGGCAGGCAGAGAGATCACACGGGGAGACCCTGCATCGTCAGAAATAAGGGGCACTGAGGAAGTAGGACGGAAGGCAGGAAGGCTGTGGGACTTCGGGGATTCTCTAGGACCAGACCACAGGGCTGTTTGTCTGCAAAACGTGCTATTTTTCCAGACAAAGTAAAAAGAGCCCTGAGGCATTCAGAGATCATTCGTGCTGCTACTCCCACCACAGAACCTAAGGGGTGGGGCCACCCTGCAGAGCCACAGAAGTGCCACGCCACCCCAGTGGGCCTGGAAAGCAGAGCAGAGCCCCCAAAAGGATTATAGCCTTCGAGTCTAACAGATTTTACCTTCTTCTAGAGCTAAGATTCAAACACACACACACACACACACACACACACACACACACACCCCACCATCACCACCACCGCTCCCAAACACACACTCATCGCTGACTTCATTCAGCCACACTTGGTGTTTTTAAACAGGGTCGGGACAGACGCATCCTCGGGGACTGCAATGTTTCTACGTGCTACGCAGACCCTGACGTCTTCAAAGTCGCCCCTCCTTTACATCTGCTCCACCTCTCTGACCCTAAAAGCTACAGTTAGTACGTTAGGTCTATAGCAAAGGCAACGTGGTTAAAAACCTGCGATGATTTCCCTAAGCCTGGCTAAAGGAAAAAGTGAGATGCCAATTCTTGAGCTGGAGAGCCAGATCTTAGAAATGTCAAAAAAGAAAAGAAAGCCCAAGAGTAAGTAACAACAAAACAGCTGCAACAGAAAGGGTTCACAGTGAAGAGCTTTCTAAGACTATGCTTTCTCACTGCCATTAAAAAATAAAAAGTTTTTAAATAAGGACAGTATGAAATATGAAGTGGCCCAACCAAGCCTTTCCAGTGTAATACTGGGAAACTGTAAACAATCACATTATATAAACCAACCATCTGAGCAGAAATGATAATTAAATGCATCTGTATGCTTCGTTGATTTATGAATTTGTTTAATGATTCTCGTTCCGAGTAGCAAAAACTATTATGCATTCACTGATTTTTAAAGGCAATATATAACTGCATGACCTTTCATTGCACCAAAGGAAGTAATATGCAGTAATACTCAGATTCAAATGGTCGCGTTGATTTTTGATTACATTTTTAAACCATATATATTTTTTTCTTCATTGGAAAAGTTTTATGAGTGTGTATTCATAACTATTGATTGTTTTGGAAAGAATCATGGCACCCGAGCAAAACGGCCTCCCAGTACCTAGGGTTAGGCTTAAATCAACGCAAGCAAAGCCATTACCCATGGCGGGGAGCTTGGCACCAGGCTCTTCCACAGGCCTCACTCCACAGCCACTAAAGAGGCGTCTGCTTGTAACCAGATGCTGCGGGACAAAGGCCGTGATGGGTGGTTGTTCCTATCAGGGAATTTCTTTGTTTATATGGTGTTGAGTCACAAGCTGAGCTTCCTATTCATGGCTTGTGGTGTAAACTTCCTTGTTTGTTTTCACTTCTTTTGAACCTGGTTGTCAGAGAAGCTTAGCACACAGCGAACCTGAGAAGAAAATCCAGAAACTAAGTGATGACAAGAATGACAGAAAAGTAGGGATGATATTAGTGCTCTGAATTTTGAACTCTTCAAAAGCTTCCATCTCTCACATTCTTCGTGTGTGTGTGTGTGTGTGTGTGTGTCTTAAACACACAATCTCTCTCTCCCGTCTCTCTCTCTCTCTTTATACCAGTCTCTCCAAAAATGCAAAGAAGGAGATGCTAAAAAGGGACACACTTTGCAAGCAGCACACACCCACCAGCTTCCATTCACTCAGGAACCCCAAGCATTCTCTCCTCAGCATGGCCACGCTTGACTGGAAACAGATACAAGGAAACTGTAGAAACAGTCAATTTGCCATATCAGATAAGACCACACATTTATCTCTTTCTATACCTTGTCTCTGGGAGTGACCAGTTTCTGATGTTTCATAAGAAGGTGGAGGGGGGATTAAACAAAAGAAATAAATACTTTCTGCAAACACTCTTGAGATGCTCCTTCCCCAGGCAGGATAGCACTTCATCATCTTCTATTCTCCTGTTCTTTTATTTGGTTCTCCTGCACCTTTCTGTCCATATTGAATTTAAAATAATTATCGCAAATATCATTTGAGTATTTCATGAAATATTTTGGCAACCTTACAATTTATTATGCACTTTTCTTTTATTCCTTTTGTGTTGAGATTTCCCTCTGTTGAAAAGCTGATTGTGTTTTTAGGAATTAATTTCTAAGGAAAAAAAATACCAAGTGGCAAATAACTCTTTGATTTTGTTAGCGCGTGGGTATAATTCTGCCGCTCACCACTTTCTCATAGGATGGGCTGTATTAAATGATGCCCTGTTTACCTTACCCGAGAATGTTCTGACAAAAATACATGGGCTTATTGCTATCAGAGATTTGCAGGAAACAGTGTCTGAAGATGTTTGACCTCGATTCAAGTGAATATTTGTAAGACATTTTCTCTTGTAAGCCAAGATTAAGCTGGATCGTCAGGGATTTCAGGAAAAACTACCAAAAATTTCTTTGGAGGCAATTTAAAAAGAATTGCCAAGATTTGAATCTAAAGAATAATCGGTAAAGAAGCCAACATAAAAACATCAAATATTGAAGAAAGTCGTTGCCAACACTTGACTATAGAATTTCTTTCATAACTCTAAGACGGTTTGACCTTCATTAACAGAATTTGGGGGCCACGCCGCATGGAAATACAAAGAAAGCAAGGAGCAAAGTCTACCTAAGTGACATCTTCCAGTAGCCAAATGTAATGACAATAAAACTGGGTTGTGATATCTGACAATGTCTACACTTCACATTGCAATTGAAAACTTTCAGGTGTTTCACACATAAGCGTTTGTTCACACACGTCTGTGTCTCTTGATTGTGGTGGCGCACGTGTACGCAATACAACATACGTGTTGATTTTATAGCAATAGCACAGATTTCCTGTCAGCATATCTCTGATCATGGAAAGAAGAAATTTGCTCATTTTTATTGACTTCTGACTCTAAAGGACGGTTCTAAAGAACAGTGTCCGTTATATTTGCATTGGTTTTTGTGATTAAATGCAAAATTACAAAAAAAAAAATGTTAAACCTGGGACGTATTTCCCACCAGATTATGACAATTTAAAGCTTGGTCAAAATTTGACCCTAAATTATTTGACAGTGTCCCTTTAAGCCTTTGAAGGGTCAGCTAGCATTTCCATTACAAATCTCGACTTTCAGAGGTTTAAGGCTTGGCAGTTTAAAGTTGCAGGAGTCTGGAACTTATACAAGTTGTCAGACCAGATGTTTTTTATTTATTTGAGTTTTTTTTTTTCTTTTTAACCTCTTTTCTTTCCTGTTGCACTAAAAGTGTTTCTGAAACGGGTGCTACCTTCCAAAGTACACAAAAAGTAAAACCTTTAAGCTTTTCATTTTTCTGCACCAGAGTCATTGATATTTTTATTTTAAAATATGATAATATGGAGGAATCTGCTTCCCCACCCCATGACGAAAGTCAGCCCACCCAATGCCAGAATTATTTATAGGTAGTATGATAAAGATGAGAAATAAAAATGAATTTTAAAGACTCATGATAAGTAACAATCTGGTGATATTAAACCAAATGATGAAATCTAACTGAAGGGACAAGATATTTGACAAATGCACAGAGAGAAAAAAATGCATTGAGATTAATTGTGGAAAAGTCTTTGATGTCCTTTACCCAGTTTGTAAACCCTTCAAGCTGGTAGAAGGAGGTCTGAAACCTAGAGGAAAGGTGCCGAATGCTCAGAATCAGGTTCAAGTCAAATAATGTTTTTAGTGCCTACATTTTCTGCCAAAAAAAAAAAAAAAAGTATTCCTCTTATCGACTGCACTTGCTTTTTAAGAACCTGAATGACTACATAGGTGACAAAGTTATAAACCCCTTCAAATAACTGACAAGTGTCTAAGTCAGTTTAAAAAGATTAAGAGTGGCTCCCTTGTTGTGAAATTATACAAAAGTGCCATTTCACTTTTGAAGCAATTTGAAAGCCATTCATTTCAGTGGCAGGTAGCCAAAACACAAAAGCCAGAGAATGGCAGCGGGATGTCATACAGGCATACACGCGTCTTTTCCAAAGGCTTGTGCTGCTTCTAACCTCAAAGGCACAGCCTCAATAGGTTGCAGAGACAAAAGAGTCACAGCAAAGATCTGCACTAGGTGCACGTGTGTGTCCTGGGCTCTGGCTTGCCCTGATTCACTAGCACCGGTTGCCATTTCTTAACTGAACTCTGGAGCCCGGTGCCCCATTGTGGGTGCCTGGATGCCCACGGGAAGTTGCTGGCGATGGAGCAGGATTTGCACCATCATGAATACCTGATGGACAAAGTCCCCACACATGCTGATAGACCATCCCTGAGTTTCAGGTTCTGAAATCTTCTGGCAGTGTATTGACCTCCAACCTATGCGCCGGAAAGACGTCTCATCCAGCAAAATACATGCAAGTCATATTCATTTTCTCCTCTCCACCTCATATAGTTGAAACACAGCTTTGCACAACAAGCTTAAGCCCTAGCTGGAAAAACTTGAGTTTGAACAGCCTAAATGCTATGAAGAATAGTTAAAGTTGTGGGTCAGGCAGTGTGCTAGTCCTAGAGGTTCCAGGGAATACGAGAGCCCCCAGTGGGGAGCGCCAAACAACATGATCTTGGAAAACTTGAAAAATTCTATTGAACTTCATAGTAATAACTTAAATTCCTGTTTTTTAAAGATTTTATTTATTTATTTGACAGAGAGAGAGAGAACAAGTTGGGGGAGAAGCAAGCAGAGGGAGAGGGGGAGGGAGAAGCAGGCTCCTTGCTGAGCAGGGACCCTGGGATCATGACCTGAGCCAAACGCAGATGCTTAAGTGACTGAGCCACCCAGGTACCCCAATAACTTAAATTCTTAGAGCCAATGGTGTTTAAATACCGTTGTGTGTTACCATTGTATGCTCTTCCTCCCAATGTAAGATGTGCCATGTGAGACAGTGGTGTTATTTTTAAAGCGCCTTTGGTACATCTTATGCACCTGTCTAGTTCATAGCCATTTCCTTTAGTCATCTAGACACCTTCCTTGTGGAAAGGAGAAATACATCCAAACAATTTAGTAGAATTAAAGCAGCAGCAGAGGAGTGAAGGGAAAGAGTATTTACATTTGACTGGTTAAGTCAAGAAAGGCTTCAAAAATGAGTTGGCATTTAAATTAGTGTTTAATAGGAATAGAAGGTAAACAAATCAGGTAAACAAATCAGTTTAGGGAGCGGGAGAGAAAGATAAACAAATGTTTTTAGAACATTCAGAGATAGAAGTGCTGGAACTTATATTGAGTGTGGGGGGCTGCAAGGAGGGTTGGAAGATGTATTGATGGCCAATGTGTATTGATTCCTTACTACTTAACAGACGATATTCTGTGTGTGTGTGTGTGTGTGTGTGTGTGTGTGTGTGTGTGTGAATTAATCATCAGAAGAACCTGATGGCTGGGTGCTATTATTAACCTCACTTTACTTACCAGGATTTGCACCCAGGTAGTCTCTCTGCCAGACCCTTGCCCTTAGGCACCGCCCATACAGCCAGTAGTAAAACTTGAGACTGGACTCCCAGGGAAGGATGGCAGCAGCATGAGCCTTGTTTGGCATGATGGAAAGTTTAAACTGGGTCCTTCTATTCTATAAATATTAAGGAGACTTTGAATATTTTTGAGCAAGTGCATGTCACGATCAGATTTTTTAGCCAAAACAAGGACAGATCGATGAGGAACAGTTTGGAAGGAGAAGGGCCATAGTCTAGGTTAGAGGTTCTGATGACTGGGGCACTGAACACACCTGAATTTAGAAAGATGCAGATTACTGGGCTCCACGTCACACCTACAAATGACCATTTCTAGGATGATGAGAGCTTTAATAAGTGAAGCAGCAAGAACACTAGAGAAAGGGAACTGAATTTGAAAAAAAAATGTAAAAAAAAGATTTAACAGGACATGATGATTGATTGGAGGTGGAAAGATGAGAAAGAGGGAAAAGCCTAAGTTGACTCCGAGGCTGGTGCCTGAAGTCTAACTGGGGGAACAATGTCTTCAAACCCAAGAGGGAGAAAAGGGCGGATTTTAAATGGAGCGGTGTTTGGCTTTGGGATGACAGTGCGAACATGTCAAGGATGCTGTGGTTTTGGCGCTCACAGGAGAAGCTTTGGATAAAGTTACAGATGAGCTGTTGGTAATCGCCAGTGGCCCGATGGTCGTTAAAACCATTGTGAAAGGAAAAGTGTGTCCCAGGATAAAATACGTGGAGTAAGAGAAGAGGGCCAAATACGTGCCCCTGTAGCATTTAATGTGTGAGTATAAAATGAGTCATCTGAGGAGGAGTGTTGGAAAAAAGTTGTGGGGCTGTAAAGGGGGAGAAATAACACCAATGAACGATGGAAGGTGGAAGATAACATGATGGGAAAGGGACTTTGGAGTCCCGCAGACCGGATTCGCACTTATGGGGCAAATACTATAAGCCAGGCACTGTGTGAGTACTTCCCATGCATTATTTCATTTAATCTTCATGAATAGCCCTAAAAGGAAACTATAATTGCCAGTCTTTTTTTTTTTTTTAATGAAGATTTTATTTATTTATTTGACAGAGAGAGAGAGCACAGGCAGGGGGAGTAGCAGGCAGAGGGAGAGGGAGACGCAGGCTCCCTGCTAAGCAAGGAGCCCAATGCAGGACTCCATCCCAGGACCCTGGGATCATGACCTGAGCCGAAGGCAGACGCTTAACTGACTGAGCCACCCAGGCGCCCCTACAACTGCCAGTCTTACATCACTACTAGGGGAAGTAAATATTAGAATTAGGAACTTGCTCAAGGTCACTTAGTAAGCTACTGATGAAGCTAGGACTCCACTTCTTCCCTCAGAGCCAACACTCCTAATCAATCATATGCTTAACTCCCTGCGTAAATTCACATAGATCTTGTTGAACACTGTATTTCCTTGCACCTAATGCACTGACGGAAACAGAGTAGGTCCTCAATAAACACTGACTGACTGAAGGCAAGAATAAGGGTTGAAGTGTAACTGGTGTCCTTCCTCTCATCTTCTTGGCCCCTCCCAGAATGCCTTCCCACTAACCTTATTGGCAACCAGCATATCACTAGTCTCACATTTATATCATAACGCCCTCATATCAGCATCATCCAGAGCCAGTCCTCCTCCTCCTGTTCGTATACAACATTTGTCTGTGCCGCATACCTAGAATTGATTCTATCTTGTCTTAGTATAAACAATGCCCTTTCTGAATTCTTCAATCTTGCTTCAAAAGCAGGCTGCAAGCTTTGCACGGAAATTTGTGTCCTTCTGTGGTCTTCGGGTCAACTAGCCCCATGCCTTTTACCAGACGGGTCTTAGTAATTGTCTGCTGATTGATTTAACTGGTTAAAATCAGAATATTAAATAGCACATAACCCATGGCTGTGTCACAAATATCACTATACTCCCTTCATCTTTTTCAGAAAGATTCTAAAGATGTAAAATACAGGTTTTAGCAAAAGCAACTGTATAGGAAAAAAAAAAAATACGTGCCAGACACTCACAGTTCCCCTCGGTGATGTTCTTTGCTACTCACCCTTACAGCAGACAACCTTTTGCTATGCCTTAATAAATCCCACTTTGCAGTTTTCATGTCTTATGCATTTCGAGTTATATTTAGTTGCAACTTGGCATGCAATTTTTAGTTTCCAATATGGATGTATGCATTCTCTTAATCCATAAACTTGTTTGGATGTACAGCACAAAAAGCAAATTACCAAGTACTTCAGGTGCCTCGTTGGCTACGATGGAAGCGAAGGGCTGTAGCTGTCCATCCAGGGAATGTCACGTCAGCCGGCATTTGGGAACGAAAGTAAAGCGTTGCAGTCCCAGAAAGTGCGCTGCAGACAACATGCAGAGCCTTTCGCGGGAAAGGAGAGGTGATTAGAAGCAGGTTCACCGGGCCCGCAGCTTGGCCCGAATTCTCACAGGTGTTTCGTGAGCAAGAAGGGCTGCTTTTTCATCTGCCATCACCCAATGAGTGGTGACCTACTCCCTCTTGGCCTGACCTCGTCACTGTCTTCGTAACCCCTGGGTGAGACCATTGCTCTGCATTTATACAGATAACATTGACAACTGCCTAAGAGCCTCGTCTTGTACAAAATTAAGAAAATGTTTTCTTATTGCCACCGTGACACATTTTTCTCTCCTGGTATTATCCTTTTTATCTTGGGTAGGATATGAGCATTGTTTGCTTAAGGAATCTTGGCCAAATGCTTCCCAATTGATATGACATTAGTCTGTTGGGTCACAGTTTGCCAGTGGGTAGAAATAGAAGCACCTGAGATAGCCCTCCAGGACAATTCTCAAATGCTTCCCTCTCTCCCACCCCTATTATTTATACAATGGCTTTCCTCAATTAGATTTAAAATGAACTAAGGGAAATGGTGTCATCTCTAACAGGAATGTTAAAAAATGAAGCGTGCTAAGTTCAACCTAAAATTTCACTGAGCCTTAGGTTATCCCTTGAAAAATGCTATCTCCTTTCAGGGGAAAAAAAAAAGATTCTCAGATTACATTTAAAAAAAAAAAAGGTGTGGATCAATGAGAACAAGATGGGATTTTTGCCAGGCGTGGGTTCAACTCGTGTCTCCTCTGCTTACTGTATGACCTTGAGCACATTTCCTAAGTTTAAAATTAATGTGTGTTGAAAGGGGGACTGAAAAAATTAAAGAGCAAAAAAAGATTAAGGAGAAAGAAGTGGGAGGGTCGCATCCAATTCTTTGTGAAGGAATCTTCGGTGATTTTCTCAGCTTTATAGACCGATGTGTACTAGAGTCTCTTCTGACAGAAGCCTGTAAACATCTCAGTGGGATCCTTCAGTCTGTCTTCAAGGCAGCATTGAGAAAGTTTTCTTTCTGAAGCCCGTTCAGAGTCACAGATCTCCTTTCATCTCAGCTGCTGGTGTTTAAAGCTCGTCTGTCCGAGAGATGCCCAGATAATAGTTACTCACACCCAAAGACCTTCTGAGAAAGTGTAAACAGAGCAAGACTCGCCTTCCCAAGTTGACCCTCCCCTTTAGCCAGAAGGAAGAACACTGAGTCTTTGGGCCTCGTTCTTGTTTTGCCTTACTGTTTATCTCGTGCTTCACATTCATAGACTAGGAGAGACTAGTATCTGTGATCAGCCTTCCAGATTCCTTCTCTTTTCAGTTCTCAGGTTGCAAACATCCCGCATCTGAAATACAGCCCCTCCCCACCCTGCCAGCACTGTAAGTGTTCATTCTAGGTTCCTTTACGTTCAGTTGATCGCTCTGCTAGATCTATTAAAGCCGTTCATCTTTACTCTTTGACTAGCTGTTTCTTTCAAAGTCTCTAGTATAGTTGTGAGGATGTAACTCAAACAGTTTTTACTCTTGTGTTTATTGTTATACAGCATGACGTTATGGAAAAAATACTGGACTTGGTTAAAAAAAAATCTTAACGCCATTTAAATATATATTTTTTAAATTCAGATATGTCTTGTAATTTGTTCTGTACAATGATTTGAGATGAATAACACTACCATTTTACACGTGAAATAAATGAAGCTTGGCAAGAGTGGGGAGTGAGAGGGAGTTTATAAGTAAGTTGCCCAAGGTCCTACAGCCAGTTACTAATAAAATCCATATACAAATTCAAGCTCTCCTGACTCTCATGTGCATACCCTTTTCACTAAGCGCTATTATGCCTCGGAAGTTATTTAAACTCCTTAAGCCCTAATTCATTCATTTACAAAATGAGGATATTAATCTCTGCATAGCTCAGAATGCTCTTGTGAAAATCAAAGAAGCGAAAGTGCTTGATAAACATTAAAATGTTATGAAAGTATGGGGTAATAATAAAGTAAATTAGCAAATGTGGAGTAACAATCATTCTCCTATAAGTTATTATACATATTAAACTAAAAGGCACTTATTAATTAGCCATTTTTACTTAGGAGAATGGAGCCCCCAAGTATGGAAATTAGACCTCTGATTCCCTTTTCAACATAATTAAAAAAAAATAATCACAAAAGCTAATTTATGGAAACAGGATAAATTTTACACCTTTAAAACTGTGTGACAGAGGGTGAATTTCCAAGGCAATGTGGGGAAAGACAGATTTTTCATAAGCAGGTATGAGAATATTTTTCCCACATCATGTGAATAAGGTGCAGTGAGAGAAAGCAGTGACCTCACCTCTCCTGAAATGAATGTGCCTTGATGACTAAGTCGAAGATGCCATTGCATGCCCTCTGTGCTCAGGGTAAAGTACGAGCACTGAATCTAGATTTTCTGGAAGCTGATGGTGTCCTAGATTTTTATTGTATTAAATTCAGTTCAAATCTTTGAATAATCCAATTTAAAAACAGATATATGGAAATGCTGCTTTTGTGTTCTTTAATTTCTTCAAAGATACGATATATATGAAATTTTCTTTCTGGCGAAAATCTCATGGATAGTTTTATTAACTTCTATTGGTACAGCTAAACATCAGTCTGAATAAAACAGCATGATTTTTTTTCTTGCATTTTAGAGATTCTGTGATTCTTGTCACTTTGGAAATCATGAAGGTATTTAATTTATATAAATGCCTACTGTTGTCCTCACCTAGATACAGTGGTGAGCAAAACAGACCTGTTTAGATTATAACGGAAAAGTAAGATCAAGTAAACAATTACACAAATGTGTCGCTGGAAATTTTAATAACTGCTCTATAGGAGCATTATCAAGTGATAGAAGAATGATCTCAGTGAGATCAAGAAAGGTCCACTGAAGAAGTGAGGCTTAGGCTGAATTCGAAAAAATTGCCAGGCATTAATTAGAGGAACAGGGTAAAGGATCAGGAAGAGAGAAAAGAATTCAGAAAAAAGAAAACAGCATATGTAAAAGTCCTATTGTGGAAAGGCCTTTAGTTCTCCCCAAAAGATAAAAATAAAACCCACTAAACAAGATAAAAATGGCTTCTGTCCAGATAACACTTTAGAGTCTATAGATTCAATCCATCTTTAGTCACCTATGTTTTTTAAAGAAAAAGAAACTCCAGGTTTTGATATAAATCCCAAATTTCAATAGTAGCTGTTTAGATGTTACATTTCATTCATTCATTCATTCATTCATTCATTCATTTCATGTCCTCCACTCTGGAAAAACTAATGGCTCTTTAGAAAATAAAATTCATTTCTTGTACATTTCTTTCAAAAAGAAGCTCCACAAGTTATTTCTCTATATAGATTACTATATGGACCAATTCAAAAACAAAATTCTTGATCAATTGAGGTATAATTTTATGAATCCAGATGTATGTGGGAGAAAGAGTGATTTAGCAAGCTAGATTTTTTAGTCTAAATTCTAAATTTGTCCATGGATCTGGTTTAAACATTTCTGAAGACACATGATTGCTCTGCCTATTCTTTTCCCACTAGATTACAATTGTCTGCAGAGATCTGGGTGTAAGTTCCCAGAAGGTGTGATAGGAATTCCTTAGATAATTCATAAGTGATTTCTGCTGTGTGAATAGCTAAAGAAAATTAGTAATATGGCACTCATGAAGTCATGGTCATTGGAAAATATCGATTGCTTTGTTTGGTTATGAAGTTGTAGGCTGCATTCTTAATGTTTTCTCCAATCCTCTGCCACCAATCATAAAAGAAACAAGATGAGGAGCATAAACATGTCACCTCCCCAAGTGGAAGATGAGAAGAGAGGTCATGACTATCTCATGAACTTATGATAAAGTTTCTATTTTCAGCCTTGATCTTGCCCCTGAGCCTCGGCCTTGTATGTCTACCCACATCCTTGTCATCTTGACCTAAGTACCTATTCCGCATCTCAAACTTAACATACCCATAAGCAGAACTTTTTATGTGCTCTCTCCAATCCTTTTACTCCCAACCCATTTCTTTCCTGGTTTTCCACACTCAGAGAGAGAAACAATCATCTATTTTTTCCAGCCAAAAACTTATGAGTTGATCTAAATTCTTCTCTTCCCCTCATCCTTCCAACATCCAATCCATTAGCAAGTCCTTTAAGCTCTATGTCCAAAATTTACCCTGAATCTATCTTCACAGACATCCCTCACCCCTACAGTAAATAACAATCCTTTCTCCACACTCCATGCAGGGTGACCACACCTTAACTCTTCAATTACTTCCCATTTGAATAAAATCTGGACATTCAATGAGGCTTCCAAGACTATGACCTACTCTTTGCCTAGCCCTCCCACTTCCTCTCATACAATACTTTCCTTTTTTTGTTACCAGCTTCACCCATGTGAGCTATTTTACTATCGCTTAAACAAATCGAACAGGGTATTGAACTTGTTGTTTCGTCCACTCGGACCTCTCTGCCCCCTGATCTTTGCTTCTTGTGTGCCATTCAATTGTCATTTCTAGTATTAGTTCATCAAAGATATTTTTCCCAACAACAAATATGACATTGTATTTTGCCCGTCCACATCATTCCCTTTAATTGCATATAGTTTTGTTTTCTATGTTGTTCTTACTATCTTTTTGTAAATGTGCTTACTTTCCCTACTCCATGTAAACTATAAATTTTATGAGAACAGGAATCATACCTACCTTTTTCATGTCTACATTTCCAGTACCTGGAAAAGTGATTTATAAATACTTACTAAAAAGAAGAAAGGGAGAAAGAAAAAAAAGAAGGAAAAAAATGACAAGCGAGTGAACAAATGAAGGGAAAAAGAAAATGCACAGTTACTGTGCCCGATAAAAACAAGTTGGCACCCCTTATCTTTCATTTTCAGTCTTTAGTCTAGATATAATAGGAAGGGGAAAATATTTCTCCCAAAGCATTCCAAAAACATTTAATGCACCCTGGGGAAAAAGTCTACTTATCTAATATCTACATTTTAAAAACTGAGTAGTAAATCTGTGGATAAAACAGGAATGCATATGACAAGAGAAACAGAAAAAAAAAAGAAAGAAAAAAAAGAAGGACCTAATGTTGCACTGTTGAGCAGTCTTAGTTGTATTATCTTTTCTCCTTAGTTTT
The DNA here is from genome assembly GCF_017311325.1 of Ursus maritimus. Taxonomy (NCBI): domain Eukaryota; kingdom Metazoa; phylum Chordata; class Mammalia; order Carnivora; family Ursidae; genus Ursus; species Ursus maritimus. The sequence goes on along the minus strand of NW_024423564.1, from coordinate 37,531,028 downwards.
AGTTTAAAAAAAGAAAGACAACAAACCACAATGACAATTCAAATGCATGTTTATTCTGTTGGGTATCATTCAGTAGATGACACACTAGGCTATGTTCTCACAGTGTGATTATTCCCTCCGAGTTGGGGCTCCATTGATTTCAAAGTCTCAAAGCTGCCATTTTGGAGACTGCTGAATGCAAATATTATAATGCCATTTGAGATACTCTAATGTGCTTTTTGCAAAAATAGTCTCTCAATAATACTCAAACTTACCCTGATTGGAGTTTGGGCTACATTCTTGCTAAGAGAAGATGGCTCTGTCTGCCCTTGTGGCTTACATTCAGCACTTTAAATCTGACAAATCATATCAGAGTTCTTGCCTAGGATTTCACTGATTCTACACAACGTGGCCCCAAGCCTTGAAGAAGTCCTTAGGTAAGTGCTTCCTAAGGACAAGGACTCTAATAAATCACTGTATCAGAAAGGGGACTGGTACATTACAGGCACTCACTATAAGTTTGCTGAATAAATATATCAATTAATTTCTACTTTCTTAGTAAGAAAAATGAGCAATCGTCCCTGTCAAACTGATTTCTCCACTTCAGGCACCCAAGAGGGAAGTAGAAACTTCCTTCAGAAGTGTCAATGGTATAAACACTTATTAACCACGTGCTATATGCAAGGCATTGGAATAAACACACGGCAATTAAGAATTTTCTGCCCTCAAAGAAAACCTGTTCAGAGACAATCCCGCTAAAGCCTGTAGCTATGTTTAGAAATTCTTCCTGACTCCCCTCAATAATTCCCTGCTCTAGTAGAGTTCACAATATTTTTTTCAAAAACAAATGCCTTGTTAGTGCTGCCCTCCATTCCTGGAAAGCCTTTGGTTTTTCTGGTCTATGTTTAATTAAGGATATAGAGTCTGTTCTTCCTTCAAGCTTTAATAGACACTGTATCTGGCTTAAGGTATCCCAAGAAGCTAAACATTAAATGATAATTTTGGGCCCTCTATAGGATTGCTTTCTCCCAGATACTTTGGCATGGTGTCCTAGGCTTTTGTTAAGCCATCCTATAGTAAAACACGCTTGGAATCTTACCTTGACATTTAATATAGGGAAGTTTTTTGAGGATGATTTTTTTTTACTATATCACTTCATGTCCCCTCTCTCTATGAAGGTCACATGAGAAGATTTTTCAAAACTAAGAGCTAGGTAAATCCCTGCTTCTCCCAAAAAAATTATTTTCATTATGTTCAAAATTCGTCTTACGATTTTGGCAGCTGTCTTTTTAATTTTTTTGACCAACAAAAAGCTTAGATTTGGAAATACAGCTGAACTTTAGTCATTACATTGATTGCTTTGTCCTTCTAACATTTATGCTAATTTCTCCACAAGATAACAAAATAAGGGTCTCCAAATTTACATATAAAAAGTTTTTAGCAAAAGCTAATTTCAAAAAATATGTTTTTCACTTTTTGAGGGAATATAGCAGTGATCAGTACAGATCAAAAAATACCTGTTCTCATGGCATTTATTGTCTTTGTATTTTTCCTTCCTATTTTTTTAACTAAAATAAGTGGCAGAAGAATGCCCATGTTTGATCATCAAATGATCACATATGGCTAATATTTGTTTACATCTCCTTTAAATCTATTTAGATGTAAAGACTTTCTCAGGTATAAAACCTCTTCTCAAATGATCAAGTGAATTCTATTGAGTGGATATATCTAATTTACTTACCCTACCCTAACATCTTATTATGGAGGTTGTTTCCTATGTCTTATTCATTGTAACCCTGTTATGTTTTGGTATTATCAACCTATAGGACCTTCTGCCACTTTTCTTATTAGATTATTCCAGATAAACATACAATTTATTGTATTCACCACATTGGGTTCTTCTCCCATTTATCAGCATTTATACCTTGCTATACGTATTTATATACTGGTGGAAATTTATTAAGTAAAATGACTATCCTGTCATTTAAGTATTTGGATGTAATTACTGACATGAAAAAATACATTGCAATTAGAAGACAAAATTTAGTAATGTGTAGAATTCCTGACAGCTATAAGATCAAGAACAGGAAACTTTGATTTAATCTTGGAAAACGAAGTTCTCTGTGATATTTTAATAATCTTGCTACAGTCAAGCATGCTAAAGGGTAACCTAGTCATTATTCAAATTAGGCTATTAATGAGTCAATCCTATGGTAATCCAACTGAATAATTTTTTCTCTAGAGATGTCTATACATAACAAATTTTCCATAAATTTTGACAATTTATAAAAAAAAATGTATTCTAGTACAGAATTACCCTTCCTCTGAGGGAAAGCATGACTACCAACTGGATAGAATTCTCACATAGGAGTGGTCACCAGGGAGCTTAAAACAATCTTAACCCTAGGCATAAACAATTGGTTCATTTGGTCAAATAAATAACAAAAGTCATCCAGTATACTGCTAATCAATCAAGTCATTTAAATGTTACCTCCAAGTAGCAACAATGTTGTAGGAGAGTTGTATTTTATTTTATTTATTTTTCCCTAATTCAGAGAGGCAGTTTTCTTACTTGCCAGGTTAAGAAATTTTCTCAAATGCACATTGGGATATAAATAAACGCCTCCATATATTATATGGAGGAAACAATAGCCTCACAATAGAAACCTATGGAAACATACCACAGTATTTTCCTCTGGTCCCTCTGAAAATGTCTACTCTATTAATACATTCCTATTTCTAATATGCAATGAACAATTAAACTCCCTTCAATTAAACTGCATTGCAAATGACTTTTCTAAGAACATTCAATGTTGTTGAAAGACCTCTCTTTCTCTGTGAGGGTGAATCGTTTTTACATTCAGTGTCTGTAGAGGACTTAACTCATTCCTCAGTGCTTGTCTCCGCTGTGTTTGTGTTTTAATAATCTATTATTCCAGCTCTCTTTCCTCTTATTCCAGCTCTCTTTCCTTTCACTCTGCCCCTTGCCTCCCACCACTCGAAAAACCAACAGAAAGCCAGACAGAAAGAAAAACAGAGTGGGGAGAAGGTGATTTTTATAATAGAACAAAGAAAGGATGAGCCCTGAAATTTTCTGTTTTTATCATTTTTATGGTTTCGTCTTTGTCCAGGATCATGCTTTCTTTTCTTTACACTGGAGGGGAAACCCCCCAATTATATTTTGACCGATTTCCATATCCAAAATGCATTCTTCATGGGTCATCTTTGCAACCAAAGATTTAACTTATGTATTCATTCCATGAGTAAAGACACAGAAAAATAAAGCCACAAACAGTGTTGAAAAATTGATATTTTTAATGTGATGGACCAAAGTGTAGGACAATTAGATTGGCAGATATGTATGTTAAGCTCTGCTGTCTAGACCTAACCATTCTTAACACGAGTTGTAATGAAATAATTGAGCACTTGAAAGGTTAAAACTGCATTGCTGCGGGAGGAGGGGGGTAAAAGAGGAGTGAAACAATTAGTAAAAACTGCAAAATTCTAAGCAATACTCTGGTAATCAGTCACCAGAAATCTTCATATCAAGAACAATAAGGTGCTGGGGCGCCTGGGTGGCACAGCGGTTGGGCGCCTGCCTTCGGCTCAGGGCGTGATCCTGGCGTTACGGGATCGAGCCCCACATCAGGCTCCTCTGCTATGAGCCTGCTTCTTCCTCTCCCACTCCCCCTGCTTGTGTTCCCTCTCTCGCTGGCTGTCTCTATCTCTGTCAAAAAAAAAAAAAAAAAAAAAAAAGAACAATAAGGTGCTGGTAATAAATATTTTGCATCTGTGACTTACCTAATACTTGGATTGTGATAACCAATTGTTTATTTGATTTTATTTGCTTCTCCATCCTGACAACTGATCCAGCTAAGGCTGGAGCTCAGGGGGAAGTATATTTGACCAAGACTTACTGGGACATCTACCCAAGAGGGGTATAAAATTTTAACAAAAAGTCCATTTGTGTGTGATCAAACTGGGTCAAGCCCAAAGCGAGGCAGCAAATCAGGAATTAGAAGATGAAGTGGTTTAGGCAATAAGTCACACTGAACGAGGGTGGAGACCAAAGCAAAGACCAGTGGCATAGAAAGTAGACATGAGGTAAAAAGTTCTCCAAATGTAAGGAAAGTAATGAATGGACTTCATCCATATTAATCTTTCATTTGGAATTCTATTCATATATAGTTTCTCACTATCTGCTTGAAATTGGAAATAAACAACGGTTATATATGCCACCGTCTCTGTTTATCTCATGGCTAACTCCACTTCTGTGATGTTTATTTCTATCAAGACTAAGAAAATCAAGTGCTTTCTTCCTTCTTGAATCAAAAAATGTGAGACCCTCCAGCTTTGTGACATAAGACATCTCTTCATGGCATTGAATTATTGGTTGGGAACAATACTGGATAATCTTCATTTGATGATCATAATATCCACAAGCATGATTTCAATGACATCTACATTTTACTGCATTTAATTTTTGCACTTATTCAACCTTATTTGAAATCTGTTGGATTTTAAGCCAAACTGCTGACATTGGGTAGTTCGCTTTTAAATGATATCCTTATCATAGACTAGCTATCTGATTTTCAACACATTACCTGATTTTCCCAAGGTCCAGTCTCTTCATTGGCAAATAGGGAAAAATATCTTTAAATATTTGTTTAAAAGACCAAATGCATCTATTAACATATATGGACACTACTAGCAGAGGGCACAACTTCCCACAAGTTCTTAAAGAATAGTAGTTTCTATTTATTCTCTGCTCCTCCAGTGAATTTCCTTCTCTTCTGCTGAATAATGGAGACACACAGAATTGTATGTTGGTTCTCAACAAGTATTCTCACACATTACTCTGAAAATATTTATGAAAATCTTTAGCCTGGCTCTTTCAGTCATCATAAATGCCCTATGTTTTCCTACTTTTGAATAACAAGTGACCTGGTTACTACACTAATGTTTAAGATAAGTCATGTAGGTAAAAGGAGACTCATGCATCTCCATCATCTTCATAAACTCTTTACTAGGGAACTTACTTGGATATAATACACATGGCTCCAGAAAGAGAAATAGTAAATCCAATTTGGCATGATGTGTTCTTTTTTAAATCACATTTATTTAAAGAAGCAGATTCAATGCACAAATATTTATAGGAACATGCCAGAAATCCTACAAAACCTCAGTTGCCAGAAGGTAGTAAAACAAAGGATTGTAAAATTAAATGTAGAACTTATTTTATACAGATTCTAGATTTTCTAGTTTTCTTGCTTCACTGTGACTGTCTTTACGCTTTTCACTGGCCCAGGATCACAAATCCTTTAATACATACCAAGAAGATAGCTCTCTGTCAATCTCTTAAACTCTCTGGCTTCTGATTTAACACAGAAATATTTTGCACTAACCTGAATTTCACAGTTGGACTGTGGATTCAACTAACATCCCTTTGAGATAAAATAATATGAAATGTCTCAATATTTAAAATTTATCCTTATATGTATTTTTTATACTCTCTAATGAATTTTAGTTACTTCTTTTCAAATTTATTATTCTTGAAAGCCTCCCATCCATTGGGTTCTGTAATATAAGACTCTCTTCAACCTTTTACTTCTTTGACCATTTCTATCCTTCCTCCTCTATCTATCCTTAAGTGTTGTTGTACCTCCAGTAATTTATCATAAGTTTTATTCTCTTTTTATGCTGAGATGCTCAGCATATTTTCCTGAGATGATCTTACTCACTCTCTTTATATATTCTCCTTATATATTCCTCTCTTTATATATTCTCTCTTTATATATATATTCACACACTTTATATATTTTCCTACCATTAACTTTTCCTGAGTTCTAGACCCAGACACCTGACTGATTATCTTATAGCCACACAAATTCAAAATATCAATAGACAAATGGATAAGGAAAACGTGGTATACATGTACAATGGAATATTACAGAGCCATAAAAAAGGGTGAGATAGTGCCGTCTGAGATAACATGGGTGGACCTAGATGATATTATGCTAAGTGAAATAAGTCAGACTGAGAAAGACAAATACTATATCATTCCACTCATAAACTGAATGTTAAAAAGTGAATAAGCAAACAAAAAACAGAATCAGAACTACAAATACAGAGAATAAACTCATGGCTGCCAGAAGGGAGGAGCATGGAGGGTTGGGTAAACTAAGTGAGAGGGAAAGAGAGATATAGGTTTCCAGATAAGGAATGAGTAAGTCATGGGAATAAAAGGCACAACAAAGAATACAGTCAATGATACTGTAATAGCAATGTAATGGGACAGATGGTAGCTAGGCTAGTAGCATAATGTATAAACTTGTCGAATCACTGAGTTGTACACCTGAAACTAATGAAACACTGTGTGTCAACTATCCTCAAATGTCTAGCAACATTCCTACCAGCCTGTTTCTTCTTCATGTATCTCTAACCTGGGTGTCACAAATTTCCATGTACTTGAACAAACCTGTAATGAGGCAACAATTTTTTAACTTATTTTCCTTTCCCCTTACCTAATTATTTGCTAAGTCTTATCAATTTTGTCCTTAATGTCTCTCAAAAACTTCAGCTACCTCCACCTCCCTTGGCCACTTCTTTAGTTAAAGCCTCCATATTTCTCCTTACCCCGGCCATCGCTACTCACCACACATCTTCCTGAGTAATGAATCTAAATGTACATCTGGATATGCCAACCTAATGTTTGAAATCTTGTAATAACTCTCTGGTGGGAATGTCCAGCAATCCCTGTACCCACGCATGAAAGATTACTCCAAACTTTGCTGTGAAAGAGAGAAGAAGGCAAGGGGGTCAACACTCAGAGACGAAGACCTTTTGCCCTTCTCTGCTCCTGCCTTTACTGGTCCTTCAGAATAATCACAAATCTTTATCACTGTTTCTCAAGCATGTGATGTGTGATGAGGGGTCTTACTGGAACTAGGAGGATCTGTTCATGGGAAAGTTACAATATACTAATCTGCGAGTTCTAGGAGTTCTGCTAAACATAGCCTAAGGGAAAATGCCTGCATCTCTTAGATCACAGGGTGGGCTGTTTGGTCTAAGAAAGCTTGGGGAATGAAACTTCCCAGGGGCATTCCTAGGGCTGAGTGGTCTGTGGCCCCAGCATTCCAAAGGCCTACACCCTTCTCCTAAACCTTCCCTGCCCCTAGTGGCCTCCGTGTTACATTTTAGCAAACCAGGCATTATGGCTGTTCCATGCTCTATGTTAACCCCAACAACTCTCATTTAAGATAAAGCCAAAAATTTGTATCAATGGCCACAAAGACCTTTACCATTTGATCCCTAATGATTTCAGCATCTGTCTTTAATGTCTCTTCTTCAAAATTTACATTCGTAGAATACTGAACTGCTAGCAGTCTGTCCCACTATCTTTATGCCCCCATTTTCCCACCATACTATTGTTTTGTAGCCCTCCATTCCATTGAATGTACTTTACTGATGACCAGAATGTGTTCACTGACCTCTCTATGTGCCCATCCACTTGGGGAGCTCATTCTTATTATTCTACCTCTTTTCAGGCATAACTCCCATTCACCACGAAAAGTCCTACAAGACAATTTCCTCCTCCACCCCCCAAATCTGAATCTTCTATGTATTTTCATTATTATACCTAACATACATATTATATTAATGTTTATATTAAATTAATGTTTGTAGGAGTGTGTGTGTGTATATGTGTGTGTGTAAGTCAGACAGAGAGACAAAGAGATAATAAGATAACAAAAGGTAACACAGATCAAGAGAAATGCGGACAGAAAGAGAGAATGCACAAATATATATTCAGGGATTCAATAAATACAATATTTGGCCACAAGAATAAAATTATCATTAAAATATTTGCAGTTTGGGCTATTGTTTCTCCTTGAAACAATACTCTCTGAGAAGTCACGAAAAGAAAATCCTTAAATATTTACAATCAGCAGCAGTATAAAGATATTAGTTCACGTACTGATAGCTTAAGTGTAGTTTATGTTTTGCTAAGTAGATTTTTTAAATGAATTTTCCCTTCAAGCAAATGTTACAATATGTTTAACTGCATGCATTTTCTAAAAAGATTTATTTGTTCATTTGAGAGAGAGTGTGGAGGGTGGGGGAGGGGCAGAGAGAATCCCAAGCAGACTCCCCCCTGAGCACAGGGCCTGATTAGGGGCTCAATCTCATGACCCTGAGATCATGACCTGAGCCAAAACCAAGAGTCAGACACTTAATCAACTGTACCACCCAGGTGCCCCACTGCATGCATTTTTGACAAATGACAGCTAATATATGGTGATGTAAAGATATGTTTATTCTTCAATCAAACTAGATACATCAGATATAGAATAAAGAATGTGTGCACGTGTGTGTATGTAGATAGATATATTTGCATATAGATCTACATACATATATGGGTGTGTATAAATATGTGTGTGTGTACACACGCTCACATTAATTGTCTGAGACTAGTAGCAACTTGGCACAACATTTCCAGGGGAGTTTTGTGTGTGAGTTAGGGTTAAAGGATTTAGCATAAAGCATTCAGATATACTCTACTTCTGGCAAAACGCATGCCTCCCTATACAAAGCTGTTGTTCTGTTTCTAAAACCAATCGTGCTTCAGCTGAATGAATGACCTTATTCTGATGCGCTTGGCTCATTTGAAAGGCCTCGTATGCTTTTTTGTTTTTATGAGCAAGGGAAAACTAGACTAAATCACCTTATAGTTCCTATGGACATGAAAAACACAACACAAAACAAATAAACAAAAGACCTGGGCTCAGAAAACCCATGGCAGAAAAACATGTTACATTAAACAAGGCATCATTGAGTTTGAGCATTAATCTGCACGAAGCCCTTGTCATCTTATAGGAAGTGCTAGACTACTTTGGTATTGGGATTAGGTATTTTTATTTATTTATTTTTCATTATCACTAAGCGTTTTGGTACTGCAAACCCGACAGCAGCTTGTACTGATTTCCAAAGCCAGTGGAATAGCCTTGAGAGTTTCTTCCGTGCAGGGTGATGTCATCAGTTAGCCAATTTCCGTCGCGCCATACCCTACCAAAGAAGTTCCTCTCTGTATTAGTTCTACCTTCACCTGCCAAGAAAAGAAAACACACAGCTTCCTTTATTCTACAGTGAAACAAAGTGGTTTGGACACAATTTGGAGGAGAACTGCCAGAAAAAACAAAAAAAGGCTTTAACTTAATAGTGTTTCCATACATTTAGATGCTCTTCCAGAATATACGACTTTAATTGATTTTTACCTTTTTTATGGAATACAACTGGTATAGGAGAAAATGAACTTTGGCATTGACCCAGAATTTTAAAGAAAAGATACAAAACTTTATAAAATCCAAAACTATTAAATAATTGCTGGGGGGAATTTTTTTTCAGCCTTTCATAAAATAGCACAATGCTTGTTGTTAACAAAAAATAATCCTAATTTTATCTGAGGTAATGCTTTTGTCTGTTTTATCTGAGACAAAATTCTAAAGAGGGTGATTTATTAAAACCATATTGTGTACCAAAGAAACTGACATAATTGCTATTGTTTCTACATGGAAATTCTTCTAGTCACAAAATTATTTGTACAACTAAATATAGGCATCCTGAAGATACTTGTGTGTTTCATTCTCAGAAGACTCTCCCTTGCCAAAAAAAAAAAAAAATAGTTTTCAGATATTAAGCTCTGAAGACAGTTAAAACTTATCTTACCATCAGAATGCTTAGGGCAGAGTACTTCAGAAAATTTGAATGATTCCAATCCTTTTAGAAATACACTGTAGCACTTAAAATCATCTCATCCCTCATTAAATATGATTTTACCCCCTGTGCTTTAAAAAAAAATTTGCTTTATGTAATAAATTTTCATTTGGAAATACCAAAAGAATGAAGTTATACTAAGTATAATAGAATCATTGATATTAGAGATGAGAAAAACGTATTAGGTCTACCCTTTGAAGTCTCATGAAGGACAGTTTTCAATATAGTATGTGACTTAGTGAGTTCTCTAGTCTAGCGTTTAATGGGAATTTTCAGTATGTTAATAAAATTCTTTTAAAAATCTATCTATTGGGGCCATGTGTACCCAAGTGAGGCAGATGTTACTAAAAAGTAGAAGTTCTCATTTTCTGTAGTTCATTAATATCGGCCATCAGTGGAAAAGCAGCGTCTTTAGAACTGCCCACAGAACCATCAAATGAACCAAGGCAACTAGAAGCAAACTCAGCTCCCTTTTCTGCCTGTTTGGACCACAGCCACAGGGATAAAACCTTAGTGTTCCGCACAAATTGGGGTAATTATTTCCCCAAACTATACTTTTACATACCAAACTAGGTTGAAATAACATAAGACAGAAAAATTAACTGGAGCTGGAGAAAGGCAATTAAAAGATGGAAAATAGGATAAAGATGAAGGAAAAGTATAAATAAAAAGGACGAGTTTGTGGTATTAAACCTGGACTTCTAAAACTCATGTTTCCACTGAAATTAGCGAAATATGTCTAGTAATTTCCTCACTTCTAAATATTTGCTTGTTTTGAACATAAAGGGAGAGAAGACTTGTCAAGCAGCACAGCATAGGGTATGTATTCCACCATGAATCACTTTTGCTCTTTATCAATGAAATGTTCTATCATATGCAAGGAGTACCTGAAATACAGTGTAAAGTTGTAGACTTAAATCTCTGTGTCAGCTCTACTGCAATTGTTGATTAGGAAATAGGCTATTTTTCAGAAAGAATGCCATGATTTTGAACAAGAAGAATCATGTACTTCATCATCTAATCATTCACTCACCTATTCAATCAATACTTATGGAACAAATCATCTCTCAAGCGTGGTATTAATTACCAGGCACAGAAATGAACAGAAAACCGAGTATGTTCAAATTGCAATGGAAGTGGCAGATATATCAACAAATAAACAAAGAACAAAGGAATAGGTGCTGACATGGGGGTCTTTACAGGTACAGATGAAGGGCATTCACGTGAGAAGAGACAGCATAGGAGGGGTAGGAATCTGTGGTCTCTGTCTCCCCCGGTAGTAAGCTGTGGCATAAAGATCTTAGATACCACAAACCAGTGTGAAACAAACAACCTGTCCATTGTTCATGTGAAAAGGTGGGTCATCCTTGAATTTGCCAAGTCAGTTAAGACTTTATACACTGTGTGTCGATCAATTAAAAAAGAAACCTAGAAACTATTACAGCAATATTTCCATCAGTGACACATCTGAGAATAAAGATGAATGAAGTCTAACTCTATTTAGAAATAAAAAGTCAACAAAAGTCTTTGTAAATTATTCAAAGAAAATTAATGCATCATAAAGCTCAGGAACCATGTCCTTCTAAGACAGAATGGCATTGGACAAGGCTAAACACTCTCATTAAATAAAGTAATGAATAATTGTACCTGGGGTCATTCTCTAAGGTGGAAAGATCTCATTCAAAATGTTGGCCTTTGAAAAACCCTGAGCAGGATGAGTCGAGGGCAAGCCCATAGTGAAAGCTGAAAACCTACAACTGGAAATGTTGAACAACATTTTCATCTTCAGTTTCCTCAATGATAGTCAAATGAGCTCCACATAAATCCTTGGCAAGATTCAACACGTGTTACTGGAGGGATGGGTTGTGAAAACGTAGAAAAGGGAAACAGCAATCAAAAGAACCCTATCAGTTCATCCATAACAGAGGCTGACTGGCAGCGTTTTTTCCCTTAACAATGTGATTTGCATCCCATCAAGGACATACAATAGTCATAGGTACCTGGGGCCACAAAAAGGCCTTACTTCTCAAGTACAACATGGAAAAGTAAGTTAGATGTCCAAAAAATTATGTAGATGAATTAAGAAAGACCTGGATGAATATATCCATGTCAGCCTAGAAGATGATTTCTAGTTGTACAGCATAGATATGGCACATCATTCCTTAACCCAAATACTTGATTTCATCAAGATTTGGGGCAATGACATGGTGGGTAAGCCACCAAAATTGCAGATGATTCAAAGTTTGGGGGGGGGGGCGGAATCAGCAGTCTAGGAGATAGAATGTGAATCTGGCAGTATCCAGACAATTTGAAGGAATAAACTGAAGCAAAGATTACACTTAATAAATCTGATGGTCTGAAAATTTAGTGGGTCCAGAGATTAATTACATAAACCTTAGATGCAGTATGCCATGTATGAGGCAGGCTGATAATCAGCAATATGTTCAACAGGAGCCAACAATATGTTATTTAAATATATATGAATATAAATATACATATAAAATGTAAGGTCACACATATGAGTAGACATCTATAATATAGTAGAGAGAGAGAGAGAGAGAGAGAGAGAAAGAGCAGTATCAGAATAAGTAGGATAATAGGTACATTCTTTAAGGTACTAAGATTAATCAGACTAATCAGAGTACTTAATCCCATCCTTTTATCCAGTTATTGATTCAAAAACATTTATTAAAACACACAGCAAAGCCGCAATATAACCGAGTGAGGGGGATAAAAATGTTGAATTCCAGCATGGATGGAGCTAGAGAGTATAACACTAAGTGAAATAAATCGGTCAGAAAAAGACAAATACCATATGCTATCACTCATACATGGAATTCAAGAAACAAAACAAACAAGCAAAGAGGGAAAAAAATCAAGAAAAAGGCTCTTAACTGTAGGGAACTAACTGATGGTTACCAGAGGGGTGGTGGGTGGGAGAATGCGTGAAACAGATGATGGGGATAAGGAGGACACTTATCCGATGAGTACTGAGTAATGTATGGAAGGGTTGAATTACTGTATCATACACCTGAAACTAATATAACACTGTAAGTTAACTGGAATAAAAACTTTTTTTAAAATGTTGAATTCCGGGGCGCCTGGGTGGCACAGAGGTTAAGCATCTGCCTTCGGCTCAGGGCGTGATCCCGGCGTTGTGGGGTCGAGCCCCACATCAGGCTCCTCCGCTATGGGCCTGCTTCTTCCTCTCCCACTCCCCCTGCTTGTGTTCCCTCTCTCGCTGGCTGTCTCTATCTCTGTCTAATAAAAAAAAAAAATCTTTAAAAAAAAAAATGTTGAATTCCATAAAGTGCAAAACTGCCTTGTTAGGAGACTAATGAAATAAACCCTCCAGCTAACTCTTTAGCCAATCCACTGGCCATTCTGAAGATCCTGGCATCCAATTGAAACAGGTGCAGAGCCCAGCTGTGGTAGCAATTGCCCACTCTCCTTACATACCCACTCTGTTGTCTACACAGGCTATCACATCCATTTAGGATCCTGGTCTTTATTGAGAATTTCAGCACGGTCACAGCTATTTCAGGCATTTTTTGATTATTTGGCCCCCATTTCATTGGTCCCCACGCAGGTAGGGAAGATGAGAGAGTACTGGAGACACGGAGATCCATTCTTTGCCTTCCACTTCCTAAGTGGAGAATACTCCTTCTCAGTCAGCCCTCACTGGAGAGCAGGGATGGATAGAAGACCGTGCCCAGCACCAATCATGTTCTGTCTGCTTTAGGACTCCCACGGAGGCCAGCTATCGTGGAGTTTTGTTCCAGACAACGTGCTAGCTACCTAGCCCACAAAGATAAGGTATCGTCGTCTCCGTCGTCAGGAGGCTTGTACTCAAATGCGATATGAGTACATGTGAGCAGGTTTCATTTGATACCTGTTTTTGCAAGTACGCTTTTACAAAGTGTAATGGCAACAAGATTGACCACTGAAGACTGGCTCGGGGAACCGAGGACGTCTTCCTATAGGGGAACCAAAATGAAAAGATGAGTAGGTGTTTATAAAAGACAAGTGATCAGATTTCACCACTGAAAAAGGCCAGAAGATAAAGCTGGACAGTTAAGTAAGACAAGATGATGAAGGACCTTGAAATGTATTCAAAAGTATTTAAGAAAACAAACAGCAGCAAGAACTGGTATCTATCATAATATATGGGGATAAGCAAAAAGAGCAATTTTATTAAGAAGCTCTGAATGAACTACTACAGCAACAAGTATCAGGTGAACATTGTGTTGTCAGAAATATTTGTACAAATGGAAAGAACATGTTATTGCTTACAAGCATTCTGGAAACATGACCATCTTTAGATACTCCTAACATTCTACTACTGGTTCTAGGATCAGGAATGTTAAAGTGGAGTGTTGCAAGGATATCAGTGCGCTGAACGATTTGACATTATTTACTCAGCATTCTGTCTTGGATGTCTCCCTGACTATGTTTAACAGTAGTCCCTTAATAAACGGGATTTCTGGACCCCCTTCTGGGGAGACTTGCACTAGATTCAGGCTATAATGGAGTGGTGGCCTCAGGAGAAATTCAGCTCGGCTTCATCACTTGGACTTAATGATTTTTTTTTTTCCAAAATGCTATCCTTGATGCTATTTTTAAAACCAAGAATACATCCTTTGACATTCCGTTAATTAGAACAAAGAGACCTATATTGGGTCCTATGCTTATCGTGTTCAATAAAATAAATGAATTCATATTTCGATACTATAATAACAACATCATTACCAAGATAACAGTAAATACCAGCTTCCGCTCTCTGGTGGGTTGGCCCCCGCCACTCCCGGCACTGGCTTTGTTCTCTCTTCCTTTTACTGGGCTGAGTAATATAGATATCTTTAGCCTTTCTTCACAAGTCAATGTACAATGTTTTAAAAAGTCCATTTTGTTCAGCTCAAAACTGTGAAGTCCAAGGCTGGACATACTGGTTTCTTGCTAACCTATTCCAAAGAACCATTAGGCATTTACTCAACTGCCTGTGGGATAACTTTTACTTTTCATACTTTTCCAGCTCTGAGAAGGGAACAGCAGAATACTGCCAACCAAGAAAACTTTGCCTAGTGGCTTGGTAATCTGGGAATTTTTCCAGCCTGCTTTATGGAAGCAGCGTAAATACTATAGTGTTCTCAACGTGCCTGACTGGGTTGACCAAACCTATAGTGATTTCACACAATCGTACGTTACAATCTTGTTAGTAAGATTCTCACCACTTCCTTTCCCTCCTTCCTCCCTTCTGCCTTTACTCCCTTCTTCCTTCTTTCTCCCTTCCCTCTCTACATTTCTGGTCTCCTTTCCTTATTCTCTCCCTTCCATATCTCCTATCAATTATCTAGACCCCAATATTTTGTGATCTGGTGTGAGGTCCACTCTACTAATGCGTGTTGCAAGAGGCTAAGCACCCCGGGACCGGGCTGGCCTCTTCATCGAGACCCAACCAGACCAAACATGAGTTGTGATTGTTGAGTTGTAAGGTCTGGCAGGGGTTGCAAACACTAATAGCACAGGGATTGGTCAAGAAAGTAAATGCATGCCTTTTTATACTTATCAGAAACAACCAAACTGGAGCAAAGAGATAAATAGATTTTCAGGGGAAAAAAATCAGTCATCCACAAATATATGAAGTAAACGTACTATTGTGAATTTACTCTGTGAGCCGAATGCACAAGCAAAAAATGAAAGAAAAGTATTCAGTACATTGTCTGGCATTTAAAAAATGCTTAGTAAATGGTGTTATCATCATTCTCGCATTCCTCATGCTTTAGTTATGGTCAATATTGAAATTAGCAAAATCTTTTTTTTTTTTAATTTTTTAAAATTTATTTGACACAGAGAGGGAGAGAGCATAAGCAGGGGGAGCGGTAGGCAGAGGGAGAGGGAGAAGCAGGCTCCCCACAGAGCAGGGAGCCCAAGGCTGGGGCTCCATCCAGGACCCTGGGATCATGACCTGAGCTGAAGGCAGACGCTTAACTGACTGAGCCACCCAGGCACCCTGAAATTAGGTAAAATCTTAAGGATTTGGTAAAATCATATTCAGATATTAGCTGGGTGTTGCTTGGTATACACTCATTCTAAGACAGCAGGAGAGGTATTTATCCCAGAAGCACTTGAGGTGGGAAAGCTCTCCAATTCATCCAGGTTTACACTGCCTCTGAGATTCCTGAAGGGACCATGTTACACGCATCAGCAGCCCGAGTGCGGGTTGGTTGGTGGGCTTCCTGTTGCTGTGACACATTTGTAATGGCATAATGCATGTGAATATTTTAAATTGCCTGACAGTTGTTCTTCATTTTAAAAATATCTTAAAGTGTTAATGCCTTATTTTTAAAAAAAACTTCAAAAAGAGAAAAATGACGTATTATCTATCCTGCCACCTTAATACCACATCCCTTGGCATTTTTCTGCTTTTCATTTTTGGATTTGTATGCATTTTTTAGAGTCATGATAATAGGCATATGCTATCATAACATGGTCTTTCACATTACATATATTATGGTGATTAAGAGTAGATTTTGGCATCAAAATGTCCAGGTTCAAAGTGCAACCCTGTTGTCTATCATCAGTGTAATCTTTACAAGTCTTTTAACCTTCCCAAGACTCAATTTCTGCTCATGTAAAAACGAAGTAATAGTAACAACAATAACAATGCATACCTCATTGTGAAAACCAAATCGGAGAATCCATGTGAAGTCCTCCTGCAACGCCCAGGATACAGTACTTGATAAACGCTATGCATTTTAATGTTTGAGAGTGGTCCCTAATCTTTTAGCCAGCACTAACTTGTTATTGCTGTGTAATGCAATATTGTAAATGATGTTATAGGTACAAAATTCCAGGTTCACACCACCCTTTCCTAACAATGAATATTTTTTTAGTGTTTTGCTGATGTGACCACAGAAAGATAGTGTCATATTTCATATTTGTTCATATCACTCTTAGCTGTTTATTAAAATTCTTATTCAACTTCACTAAAGGAAATAATAACATGCTTACTAATATCTCTTCTATTCAAGCTCCCCTTCTCTATGCCTCCCCCACCGCCCAGCCACCTGTGCCCAGGACACCTTCAGGGAGAGAGCTGCAGGACACAGCAGGTCCTAGGACCTGGTTTTCTCCTGCTAGTTCATGTCTCACCCTGGCCCCAACATAGAGAAATCCCAGGACTCAAACTATTTGTACTCCCCTTCTCTTTTCAGAAACCTAAGTTACAAAAACAAACTGTAACTTTTCATTTTTCCAATCTCAGTCGGATTTGCATTTCTTTGACTACTAATGAGGTGAACATTTTCCCATATGTTTGTTTACTAGTTGTATTTCCTCTTTGGTGAATTGTCTGTTCCTGTCCTGTGCCTGGTACTTATGAATTTGTAAGGGTTTTTTTTTTTTTTTAATTGCAATGTTATTAACCCTTTGTCATATATGGAGTGAAGTATTCTTTATGAAATAAGGATTTTTTTATATTTATAAAACTAAATTTATTGGCATTTTTCTTTATGTTTACCTTTTAATCATTTATAAATTCTGTCTTCTATCCAAAAAGCTAATTGTTTATTTTATTCAATTTTTTTCTACCTTAACAATGGTTTGTTTTTTTTTTTTTTTCATTTTCAAATTTTAATCCATCTGGAGCTTATTTGGGAATAAAATGTGAGGCAAGGAAATATATGTTTTCTTCTGAGTTGCTATTTACCCTCAACCACTTTTGATTAAGCCTTCTCCTCCCCCATTTTACTGATTTACAATGACTTTATTCCACATGGCATTTTTACAAAAAATAACAATTATTTTTTAGCTATTTATTCTCTTCCATTCAGCTCTCTATTTTTATGCCAAAACCATAAATTTACTTATTATAAGTTTATAACGTATTTTGTAGTGTTAGTGGTGGTTGTTTCCAATTTACCTTGATAGTCTTGCCTGTTTATTCTTTCTAAATGAGTGTTATGTTAGAAAAAAAAGTTTTAAATTCCCCCAAGAGCTCCTATTTTATTTTATTTACATAAAACATAAATAAATGTGGCAATTATATTACACATATAAATAAATGAGGTTCGATCGTCTCTTCCAGAATCATGTCTTTTATCCTTAAAGATCTCAATAAAGTTTTTAATTTTTATTATATATTTTACTTATAGAGATTATAGCTATATTTGTAATTTTCTTTACATATGATTTAGAGATTTCTTTTTAAGATTATCCTATGTTACTGATATCTTTCACTGATGTTTTGATTGTGAATTCTTCTTTTAATCATATTTCTAGGTTTATATTAAACACAATTCTATTTTAAGTGATTTCATATAACTCTTTGGGGATTATAACTGTCCAATATTTATACTCCATATTTGGTTTTATGTTACACTGGTTAATCAGAAACCTCCAAATAGTAATAAAAATTAATGATGGTAAGGGGGATTGTTATCTTATTTCTAGGTTTAACCATTGTATAAATACTGACTGTTGGTTTAAAAGAGTGACTATCGTGTTCAAGGAAAGTCTCTTATTCCTTTTAGTGTTTTCATGAAGAATGTCTGTAGATGTTTTCAGTGTCCTTTTCAGCACTTTTTCATATAAACATATCATTTCCTTTTAATGTATCAATTTGCTCTTCTCTATGAATAGATTTTATGATACTAAATCATGCCTCCCCTCCTGAGATTAAGCCTCACGTGGCTGTGGTAAATTATTTTTCACAACACTCCAATGGTGGACTTATAACCCAAGAATTTAAACAAATAATAATTGTTGTATCAAACATTTCCCTAAAGTCCTGCTCTTATAACCCCACTTGCCTTCCTTTATCCACCAATTTGGTAATCCTATAAAAAAAACCAATTAAGCTTGTCTGGACTGATTTGTGCTGAGGAAGGTCATGCCCTTCATTGGTCATGATTCTTTTGTCCAAGAGTGGTTTAGATTTTTCTCCCTGGATATGTGTTCCTCTGTTTCACTAATTTTTGACATAAAAGAATTTCATAGATATTCTTCCCAAGCACTGGCCTAACTGAGCCCTTCTGTGCTTTAAGGTTCTAAGTAAGTCTCAGGACACCATGTCATACATGACATAGTCATCATTCCATAGTATTTTCCCAGGAGAGTTATTCTGCTGTTCACCATTCACTCTCAAACCAAATCACATCAGCATTCATTGTTACAATGCAGGTTTTGTTCTCCTCTGCCTGATTAAAATTTAAAAATCACCCAGATTCAACATACGGGATTTTTTGTTATCCCATTATTATCGAGACTACTATTGCTATTTGAGTTTAAAATCATAACAATCTGAATGCCCATTAAGGACTAACACACAATGGAGGTAGCCGTTGTGAGCTAACCACTTGTTAGTCATATTGTGTACCTGGTGACCCAACGTGCCTAAGATAAAAATGAACTATTTTCAATCACACAGCACTGGCTAGATTTTTTCTTTTTTAAAAAGCAACTTTAACGCTTATTTAAAACAGTAAAAGTCCTCCAGACAAGAGTTTGTCAAAGAGATACAACTTCTCTGATAATGAAAGAAATGCAAAAGATATATTTTTTAAAAATCTAAAGGCTTTTATATTACTCAGTCTTGATCAAGGCTTAGGAAAGCAGAGTGTGGCCTGTTGTGGGAAAGCAATGTGGGCACAGCATTTTTAAAGGGAAATTTAACAATGCCTATCAAAACTAAAAACAAACTAAAAAATGTACAAACTCTTTCAGTAATTGTAGGAATTTTTTTTTCACATGAAAATTCTCATATAAATGTACAAAGATATAAGCCACAATGTACAGTATGGCTTTGTTTATCATAGAAAACAACTAGAAACAATCTAAATTCTCATCGGTTGGGAATTTGTTAGACAAATTAGGGTACACTCATACCATGGCATGTGATGAAGCCTTTAAAAATGGAAAAGACCTAGATGCACTATATGTTGGGAAATGGGTTTTGAAAAGTGATTAAAAATAGGTTGTTAAAGTATAATACAATCTCATTTGCACAGAAAAAAAAAAAGAGTATGTGTATGTATGTGTGTGTGAATGAGTAGAAGATACCATAAGAATATTTAAGAAACTCTTAAAACTGGTGACCTGGCTGGAGAGGGTGGGCAGTTCTGAGAAGGTAGAGAAGGATTCTTTTACTTTGTGCCTCCTCCTATTGTTTAATTATTTTAGCATTTTAAATTAATCTTTGAATAACGAATCACTCATTTCTCTTTTTGAGTTGTATAAAATGACAAGTTTATGACAGATGTGAGATCAGGAGGTACGATTTCCACCACTGTCACTATAACTATATATATTATGTGTTTTTAAAGTGTTACTGATATGTGATCGGAAACATTTGAATGCCTTCTGTACTATTCTGCTGGGGCTGTCATAACGAAATACTACAGACGAGGTGGCTTAAACAAGAGACATTTATTTTTTCGCAGTTTGGGAAGGTGGAAGTCCAAGGTCAAGGTACCAGTGGGGTTTGTTTCTGATAAGACTTTTCCTGGCTTGCAGATGGTTGCTTTCTCACTGTGTCCTCTGTGTGGCAGGAAAACAGAGATCTCTGGGGTCTTCTCTTCTCCTTACAAGGGCACTTGTCCTATTGGAGTAAGGTCCTACCCATATGACCTTTTTTCAACTCAATTACTTCCTTAAAGGGCCTATCTCCAAATTCAGTTACATTGAAGGTTAGGGCTTCAACATAGGAAATTGAGGGGGACATAATTCCATCCATATACCTTCTGAACTTTTGAAGCACTTTAAGTGACAATGTATCAATGACGACGCATATATTTGAAAGCGTGACTTAAAAAGACTATTTCATGATATACCTGGTAAGAGATGTGGGCAAAAGAAACAGCCGCATTATCAATTTTATCCATTTATTTGAAGAGCAGGAGGTTTTACAAATAGTTTTCAGATATATATGTATATTATCTTCCTTGCTGATTGTTAATGCTTATGAAAAAATGATTTTATCTTCCTCCTATTTATTTTAAACAACATAACCCAATTGCTACTATAAGCTCCACAGTTGTCCCACAAGATATCAAGTTGTGGTCAGTTCTATATATGCTGCCTGCAGTCAGGGAGTCTTTGATAAATATATAAAAAGGGGACATAGCCTTCCATTCCTTTGTTCTTCTGCTATACCTGAAGAGAATACTTAAATTTTATCAATACTATTTCCACATATTCTTTTATTATATGGCCATATAAAAGTGATGGTCCTATAAATTTATTTAAAACCCACTATTTTCCTTTAGTGAGATACAGTTTTGGGGGCTTGGATGAGTCCTGGAAAATCATAAAGTCATGTGGATAAAAGCCTGGCATGAAAATACAGTTTTTAAACTGGCTTTATTTCTCCAAGTTGAAATATGTTCCAAAGGCTGCCTGAAATGGGAGCTAGAAAGATGTCATATGACTACATTTGTAAAATGTGAAAATTTATGAAAATTTGATCTATTCACAATAACTGGTTGATGTCAAGTAAATTAAATCCAAGGGGAAAGGCAGATGAAGTGTCATATCAATGAGAAAGAATAAACACAAGAATGATTTAGGCAAGACATAGAGAAATATTCCCTGATACGTAGGGCTATTAAACATTGTTTTGGAGAGAGTGGCAAGGAAAAAGTCCTTAGCGATTACTCAGTGAAACTGGAATGCCTGCCCTAGAATTACAGAAAGTTATGGTGATCATTTAGGAGAATTGGAAAATAAGTTAACAATGTGCTGATAATGAAATATGGGCTTCATGTAATTAATAACTAAAATAAAAGCTAAAAAGGATCTGCAGTATTTATATCAAGAAGATTCCCTGGAAGAAAACTAAAGAGATAATTCTACTTGTCTAATATAGAATTGCCACAAAGTAAATAAAAAGATTTGCTAAGAAGCAAAAGAGAATGATCCCCAAAATGATTGCTAAAGAAAATGAAAGGTCTTCAGAAACCAGGAAAATAAATGTTAACTTGAAGTCTGAGACCACATAGCTCAGTATGTTTCTATAATTGTCTAATGTCCTTTAGGAACTTGTGGCTAATTACAAGAAAAGAAAAAAAAAAAAAGGGGCTCCAGAGCAATCTTAATTTGTTTTCTGTTTAAATAGCACAATCTATTAGGTTTCCATGTCTCTAACTTGAAAGAATTTTATTTCTTTTTCCTGAAAAAAGTCCTATTCTTTACCATAAAAAATGACAAGTACAAGGTCAAATTCAAAGGTAATCTAATGACATGTCTGACTATTCTTCTATCTAAATGAAATAAAACAGACACAGGCTCTTTTATAAAGGATCTAATAGAATCAACCTAGTAAGCAGGAAACCATTTCATTTAGTTTAGTTGATTTGGCCTTGGTTTTAAAGGTGACCAGCAGTCCTTGGTGCGTGGGAAGGTGGTAATTGAACTGGTTTTGTTTGCTAGCCTCCATAATGCCTTCTCTCATGGGTCTTTCTTCTTTCTTTCTTTCTTTCTTTCTTTCTTTCTTTCTTTCTTTCTTCCTTTTAATTATGCACCAAAAGTCTTCAAGGTATTTCTTTTTCCTCTCCCATTTGGTAATCACATGATAGCAGAAGCCCAGTCAAGACCAAATGAATGTACTATTACTCACCATGATTTTCTCTGCAACAGCCTGGAAGCACGCATTGTTTTTGTGGTGGTACCTTGTATTTTTGGTGGTCACCCCTTACAAAAGAATGTATATTGGGCTAATAAAAACACATTAAAACAAATGATGTGATGTGCATTTACTAAGTTTAAAAGATCCTTGACCAATTTGGTGCAAGTAATTGGTGCTAAATAAATAGGCATTGAATCTGGGGTCATTATGGCATACAGCTTTGCTACCACTCTCACGAGTAGAAGCACACTTTCAAATTGCACCCTGTTAAATCTTTTGTCATCTCTGTCCTTAAAAATGTCTTTTTCTACTCTGCTATCAATTATCTGTCTATATTGCGTGAGGACAGCTGAAACCAATGTTTGGCCATTACCTTGAGGCTTGGTTATATCACAATATTAGACAGTCGTGACCTTTTTTGAATTGATTGTAATATAGGCCTAACTGTAATAGCAGGTGACCCTTATTTTCAAAATTAATTTCAGGTAGTATGGCTTGTGATTTAATATTCCGCAGGAAGTTACCCATTCTCCAGAAGTTGATAATGTTAGCAAAGTCAGTCACGGAGTGATGTATGTTAATGCACTTTGAACTTGGACAACAACATACTAGTATTTATTGTTATCATTATTGCTCTTCTGAGTCTGTGCCAAACTTGCAGAACATTTTGTTCACCAATATTTTTCTAAAATAATGCAAAATCACAGGCAAGCAAATTGTACCAAAATGTGTCTATTGTAAAGGTAAACTTTTAGAACATTGGGAAACTAAATGAAGAAATTTTTCATACATAAATGCTTCATCATGCAAATAGTCTTTTTATTTTTCTATATTATAACAACAAAGGTAGTTTACATTTATTATGTTGTTTTCCAAGTAAGGCACTGTTTCACATGCATTAAATACTTACTTCTCTCTACCATCATATGAAGCCAATACTATTATTATCGTCTTTGAGAAAAGAAGAACCTAACCTTAGAGAAATGAAATAACTTGCCCTATGTCATATGACTGAAGGGCAGTCTAACCTGAAAGCCCAGGGTCTTCAGGACAAATTGGTTCATTTCTCGAAAGTTACTTGTTCACCAGCCACTATATGCTAGGCACTGTGTTCTTGCAGTCTGCAGTTTCATGATGATGTAGGTAATATGCCTTCCTTTCTATTTAATCTGCCTGGGAATTTTCTAGATCCCGCCTGTTTCAAGCCTGAGGATTAGTATCTTTCTTCAACTGAGAAAAATTCTCAGCCCCTGTTCTCTCCCAATAAAGCCCATCTCATCCTCTCAGCTCTCCTCTGGGCGTCTAATGTATACTCGAATCTTACAGCCCGTGCCATACATTGTTACCTTTACCTATTTCCCATCTTTTTATTTCTCGATGCTTTGGTCTGGAGTTCAACATCTTGTTACATTTGTCCATTGGATTTTAGTCTTGGTTTTGGAAGTTTTCTTTTCTAAAAAAAATTTGAGTTGCTACTCTTTTCAGGTCCTCTCTGCCACTTTTTATAGTTCCTGTTCCCTGCAGCTGTTCTCAGCCTCACCTTTTCCTTCCACAATTGTGGTGACTGTTTGAGTGTCTCTGACTTATAATCCCAATGTCTGAAGTCTGTAGACGTGTCCCTTCTGACCGATGTTGCTCCTGGCAGTCTCTCAGAGTGACTTCTTTCCTGGTGTACTGAGCCGTGGGGATTCCTTGAGGTCTAGCACGGAGGTGCCTTCCTCCAGAAAAAAAATATGTTGATTTCTGCCAGACGTCTAAGTGCTAATTGTTTGGAATGATCTCAAATCAAAGATTCATAGACCGGAGATCCCCGGACCACCAAAGCAGTACATAGTGCAGGCTGCAAATCTTTAAAAATATTCACAAGTTCTCTAGGACAGGTTATTTTTCCCTTTCCTTTTCTTGCTCAGTGATGTGCCAAACCCATCCTCACTGCAATCGTTTAGGAGCAGGAGATGGAAAGGCAAAGACGTTGTTACTGCAGGTTTCCTTGTCCTTTGAGGATTGGGACCCTTTGGGGCCCCAGCTCAACATAAGTAGGATGTCCTTTTATACCCCCTTACTTGGAGACCCTCAAAGAATCTGCCAAAGCTATAGCTCTCATTTGACAAAATGTAGAAATATCCTTGGGACACAGGCAACTTAAGCACTCGTCATGCTCTACTTGTTTTCTATATCTCCACTTTTTCTTCAATTTTGTCCTGTAGACTTTACCATCTTGCCACCTCTTAGATGCTCTTCAGAAAACTTTTTTTTTAAGACTTTATTTATGTATTTGACAGAGAGAGAGAACACAAGCAGGGGGAGCAGGAGGCAGAGGGAGAAGGAGAAGCAGGCTCTCTGCTGAGCAGAGAGCCCAATGCAGGGCTGCATCCCAGGACCCCAGGATCATGACCTGAGCCAAAGGCAGATGCTTAGCCAACTGAGCCCCCCAGGTGCCCCCAGAAAACCTTTTAATACAGATTTTGTTTTCAGCAAGAAGACTTCTCTGAATAATGTAACCTTTATTGAACCATTCGACATTCAACAATGTAGACATTATTGAAAAGAGAAGCCCTATAAATAATGGGACAAGTTCCTTTTCCTAATAGGGATTCCATTCTAGTCAGAGAATTGTACCAAGAAGGATGTAAAAAGACAAAGTGATTCTGAGTTATGATAAGAACCATGAAAGTGCACCTAGGTGGCTCAGTCGGTTAAGCATCTGCCTTCAGCTCGGGTCATGATCCCAGGGTCCTGGGATCCAGCCCTGCATCGGGCTCTCTGCTCAGCGGAGAGTCTGCTTCTCCATCTCCCTCTCCCTCTTGTTCCCCCCGCTTGTGCTCTCTCTCTGTCAAATAACTAAATAAAATCTTTGTTTTAAAAAATGATAAGAACCATGAAGAAAATGCACAATGAGCTGACATAGATATTAAAGGAGGGGTGCAGAGGAATGGATACTGTGTAAAAGTTTACTGTCTTTCTTAAATTCAAAGGAACTTGAAAAACCAACAATAATCTAGAAAGGAACTTAAGATTTATAGAAAAAATCAAATTAAATGCCTTGTAACAGATGACTTAGGCAAAGTGTGATTCAGGGTATAATAGTTAGAGGCCTGGATGGGGAATGGGGTTTCAGGGATGGAGCCCATGTGTCACTTACCTGCTGAATAATGATCTTGGAAAAGTCATCTAACCTAGTCAGTATAATTCAACCACTAATTCACTGCACAGTTTTGGGTTATCTATAAACACAAAACACTGGGCTGGGCCCTAGATGGAGATGGTTAGAGAAAGTGAATGTGAAGGTGAACAAAGCAGGGTTTCTGCACTTCCGGCGAGGTGGAGCTAATAGAAAGCCAAGGGGGCAAAAAAACTGTATGTGTAAAATTTCACGTCTGCTACTCTGAATTCTAATC
This sequence comes from Ursus maritimus, assembly GCF_017311325.1. Lineage (NCBI taxonomy): Eukaryota > Metazoa > Chordata > Mammalia > Carnivora > Ursidae > Ursus > Ursus maritimus. The sequence continues at coordinate 37,505,255 of NW_024423564.1, read as the reverse complement.
TCAACTCTGTAGTTTGACCTTGAGTCAACCGGATGATCTGATAGTGTAGATCGAGGTGGCAGTTTTCACACTGGGCTCCCTGGAACATTAAGTGTTCTGCGGATTCCCTTTTCCACCCGCCCCTTCGCTCTCACTTGGGCTAAGCACAGCAGGGAGGAGCGGAGTTCTGGAGCTTCGCTGGGAAATCAACACAGCCTTCCGCTTTATCCCTCCTAATATCGGGCTTTCCTATAATATTTCCTGAGCATGCACGAAGAATGCGGCAGCTTGCAAACATTTGAAAACCTGCAGGTTAGTTTGTTTATTGATTTTGTTGTTGTTGTTGTTGTTGTTGAAAAAGGTAAAACTGTTATAAGAATTGTGTAAGACTGGTTTTCATTCTGGCGATGAAAGCACTAAGGGGGAATTGCGGAATTATCGCGAAGGATTTCCACTTGGAGGCATGTACGGAACATCAGCCACTGGAAGAACGTATTGGTCAAAAGCAAAAGGGGAAAAAATCTATATACATCTCTATATAACATATGTAAAGACTTTAGATAATATATACTTCTATAATTGTAATATTATAAACTATATAGATATATAGGTAAAATAGAGAAAGAAATAATACATACATAGATATGCCATTTCGAGTTTAGGATACAAATAATTCATGCTCGTGAGGCAAGACTTCAAACAGTGTGATAAGTTATAATGTGAAAAGTAAATGCTCCTTTCCCATTGCACTCGTTTCAACTTATTCTATATTCTTCCAGAATCTTTCCATGCTCTTCCCCACAGACTTCTGCAGTTTTTCATACACAAAGGAAATTATACTGTGCGTTCCAGGCTGCAGTTTGTTGTTCTCTCTTAATATACCTTGGACATTTTTCTGTATCAGTACATATTGACCTACCATCTTCCTTCTTAGTATCGTGAAGTATTTCATGACGTGAGTATAGCATAATGGATTTAACCTATCCACTACGGAGGGACATTTATTATGTTTTTATAAGCTGTCTCCAGTTTTGCTATTAGAAAGATGCTGCCACAAACTCCCCTTCTGCTACTAGTTCTGAATAGAAGTGGGAGCTGCTTTGGATGCTGTGTCATGTATTTTCTCAATCAAGAGATAATTCAAGTACAAATACTCATGAAAATTTTTGATGCTGAAAGGAAATCCTCATGTTAAAATCATTTGGTAACTACTTGGTCAGAAATTCGTTTTGAGCTTTAGTTTAGCATATGCTGTTTTGAAGTATAACAGGCAATCAAGTTTGTTAGCAAATGAGATCAATGAATGCCTTTATCTGGGACCGACCGAGATTGATTCATTGATGCAGCAAACTCGTTTTTGGAGCGTGTATTCTGTGCTCGGAATTGGTGATACACGAATAAGATATGGTCCTTCCTGGGCTTGTAGCACTTGTGGGAGACACAGTGACGTTAGCAGAAATTGCAGTACAGGGGAGCGAGTGCTGTCGTAGAAGAGCTGCCCCGTGATTGCGCTGGTTTAATGTGCACAGTGAAAATGAACTAGAGCTGCTGCCCTCTCTGCCCGTGTCTGCACTCGCTCTTCGGGCATTTTCAGGAGCTGTTCAATGTTCTCTGGAAGAAAACAACAAAAACAACAGAGAATTCGGCAAACAAGCTTCAGTTTTCATGTACTTCGCAATCATTTCCTGTCTGTGGCTCACCTATTTTTTCCTCCTAAGTAAAGGAGGGATCTATCTCTCTACTCTTACCTCTCTAGCAAGCCTTCTGCTCCTTTATTTATCTTTATGTGCCCTTCGAACGCCGCAGAGGTTTCTCCTTGCGGAAGCCTGTCTGTGCTAAATTCAGATTAACGCTTGATCATTTAGTCGCTTATACTTCACCCTCTACCCACACCTGTGCCACAGCGAATGCTATGTAGTCTTTTCTCTGATGCCTATTTGGATCCCTTTTCTAGGAGCAGGTATTTTACTGTGGTCAATGACGCTTTGGAATACGTCTAAAATAGGGTGCTTGGGTGGCTCAGTTGGTTAAGCATCTGCTTTCAGCTCGGGTCATGATCCCGGGGGCCTGGGATCAAGTCCTGTGTAGGGCTCCCTGCTCAGTGGGGAGTCTGCTTCTCCCTCTACTCCTCCCCACCGCGCATTCTCCCCTCTCTCTCTCCCAAAAATATAAAATCTTAAAAAAAAAAGGAATACATCTAAAATAACAATAATAATATAAATAATAATAGCAACCATTTATTAAATCCTTGCCACTGTGATAGTGCTTTATATACGGTACGAAGCACTCTATCATCTTACTTGATTTCCATAGCAATCATTTTCTCTGATTTACTCATGAGAAGCATGAGGCAAGGAAACGGTAACTCCTGAAGTCATAGAACATGCAAACTGCAGAGCCATGATTTAAATCCAGGTCTATCCATTCCATTGTGCATACTTTCAACCATTACACAAGACCTCCACAATTAAAGATTGGTTTCAAATCTGGTGGGTATTGATATTTCTAAACCATGTGCAAAAGCACCAAACACATACTTCTTGCCCCTTACCCCATCCCTCCCCCATACCGAAAAGGCAAAATTTCCTGGGCTTAAGAAGACACTTCCTGCCTGGATGCAATGAATAAAAATAAAGTTTATTTTAAGAGGAAAGTTTTGAATATATTTGAGATATTTAAGTTTTATACCTATCTTCCCATGTTACTTTGTTGCCTAAGGGTCTTTATGGATACTAAAGCCTCATCTATTTTTACCAATTTCTACTAAATTATGCTGGAAGAGCCAGCTAATGCTAACAAAGAAGCTAGCTTGACAGATAAAGCCCCAAGGAAGAAAAAAAAATTATCTATATTAGAGTAGTATTAGCTTAATCCCACATCCCCAAATACCATACTCGGATTAACCAATCTCTCTTAGATAAGAGGATAAAAATTAGCAATGGAAGACTTGGCCCAACTTCTCTGCTGGAAGCATATTATTAAGAGACCATGCCCAATAGTATTAGGGAGAAGCGTGTTTGACTACAATCTTGAAATCCAGTGGGAAAGAGTGCCAACTGGCACAGTTTCTTTTTATTAGTTCAGCCTCTCTTGCTTATATAATGTGGCGAGGGTAAAACTTTATGTTGCATTTGGTCAGTCATCTAGTATAGACCATACCTATCATGGAGTTAGAATATCTTTTGCAAAACATCACTCTAATATAATCTATCTCATCTTATTGATTCACAAGGTTTTCCTGAAAATGGACAAGTGTAACTTTTTGTGCCCCATCCAACCAAATCACGCTTCGATAAAATTGTTTTCCTCTTCCATTGTTTGTACACATTTTTTTGATTGTCTGATAACATCTGCACATGGGAGTGTAAATTTCAACATTGTTGATGTTTCCAAATAGTTATAAGTTCCAGCTGTTACTCCTTTTCTCTCCAACCGAGATCTAACATTACAAAGGAAGAGAGGAAGAAAAAAATATATATAACTAGTTCCCTAGCCTCTCATTACAGAAGAGATAAATGGTGTGGTAAAAATTTTATTAGCAATTACATTTTTAACAAATCAGAAATTCTCAGCAAGCATTATATAAATATTCCCAGTTGTCTCTATCATTTTGAGGTGGGGAGATCAGTGATTACAACCTGGGTATGCAGAAAGTTCAGATAAAACACAAAATTCCATGCCCCAGAAAAAGCGTTATACACATGTAGAATTTTGTAAAAGGTATTCTGAAATTCAGGAACGTTTATAAAGTAAGCACCAATTATTCCGTAGGTGAGACCCTTGATAATTAACCAGTTCTTCTTATTGTTCGCTAAGCGAAATCTATTTCAGCTTAACTTTTGGTGAGAAGAGAAGATTCTACAACTTGCTTCTCCCTTTTCAATTACTTGAGGGTTCTCGTCTGTCTTAATTTAGCAGTGAGAAAGAAACACCAATGCGAGGTCTTAAATGTGGTTTAAGAGGGAGGAAGGCTATTTATTACCCACCTCCATCATGTCAAATCCTTACATGATCACCTGCCAAAGTTCCATATTGAGGGGCGCCTGGGTGGCACAGCGGTTAAGCGTCTGCCTTCGGCTCAGGGCGTGATCCCGGCGTTGTGGGATCGAGCCCCACATCAAGCTCCTCCGCTGTGAGCCTGCTTCTTCCTCTCCCACTTCCCCTGCTTGTGTTCCCTCTCTCGCTGGCTGTCTCTATCTCTGTCGAATAAAAAAAAAAAAAAGTTCCATATTGAGGAGGGCTGTACTGAATGGATGCATGAGGATAACAGATAGGAAATCCACTTCATAAAATAGATATGCATCAATCAACCAATTAATAATTGAACACCTTTGATGCTATACCACTGTCCTGTTCATTTTGAGTGTGTTTATAAAAACTTGATTTGCTAGAAAAAGAAATGTTTTTTGTTTTTTTTAAAGATATTATTTATTTATTTGACAGAGATAGAGACAGCCAGCGAGAGAGGGAACACAAGCAGGGGGAGTGGGAGAGGAAGAAGCAGGCCCATAGCGGAGGAGCCTGATGTGGGGCTTGATCCCATAAGGCCGGGATCACGCCCTGAGTCGAAGGCAGACGCTTAACCGCTGTGCCACCCAGGCGCCCCCAAAAAGAAATGTTTTAATCAACTTCAGGAAACATCTTCGTCACCCATGAAGTAATTAAGCAGCATCATTTTCAACTATCTGCTTGAACCCATTGAGCATTCATGGATCACCTATTTAGGGGAATAAAACCCTCATAATTATGTCCCACTCATAACTTTTGAATTTAATATAAAGTAAGTACAAATATACATTATCGTTAAATCCCTAGAAACAGTCTCTCCTTGAAGATAGTCTCTCATTGAACCATTCTGAAGAAATACTATGATAACCAGGCTTTCTCTCTAAAGGATTAAAAGCAGATTTTTAAAATGTTTTTTAATTTCCTTTTTTCAATTCCAAGGTAGTAAACTGGACAGATATGAATTGGCAACAAAAGGCTTAATAGATGGCACGGTTTTTTTGTAACCAAATTAGTCTATCTTTCTTCATTCTCACAGACCAGTGAAATCTGCCTCTTGTCTTGGCTAAATGAGAAGATAACTATCTCCCTATACCATAGGGTTATGGTCCCTTATGGGGTTATGATGGGATTCTCGCTGTTTTCTTAGCCTGGTGCTTTTCCCATTGAGTATGTCATCCACAAACAGACTACACAGTGTCTTTGGGAAATTGAGGTCAGGAGGGAATATGCCGCTCTGCCTGCCAGGCTCCCCAGTCTGTTATTTCACCTGCTGGGTACAGAAACTTCTCTCCGGAGTTCAACAAAGAAAGTGCTTCCTTGATTAATCACATACGAGTTCCTGCACCCAGGGGTCAATGGGTGATGATTCCTTGATACATAGCAAGAGAAGCCACCATATAAAGGTGATATTACTGCTGCCATCAACCCTTCTGGTATACATTGTTCTAACCTGTAGGTTCTAACCACAGCCAACTTGTTTTAATAAGATTACAGAAAGGGACTCAACTCGAAACTGCAAAAAATACTGTGAAAAAATTTTATATTCCCATTTCAACTTCCTATCCTCCTCGAAAACAAAGTAACTCCTGTTTTTCCTTTTAAGCAGATCTTGTTTTCTCGATTTTCTTTATTTTTCTGAGTATTATCTTTCCATATTTACTGCTTAATACAACCACAACATGGTATGCTCACAGAGCATTGTTATTCACACAGCTCCCACCCTGTCACTGAGATGCAACCAGTCTTTAGCTGAACTACTTACTCACCACCACCAGAGGCCAGTGACTTTTGCTTATTCATTTGGCAAATGTTTTACTGAACAGTTATCCCACTCCATGCTGGGTATCATTCTCGATACCAGAGGTAAAAGAATGAGCGAACCAGAAGTAATTCTTACATTCATGGAGCTTTCCACGGAGTGGAGAAGACATTCATTTTTCAATCATTTTTTTTAAAGTGTGATAAAAGTGGTGATTTGTATAAAATAGAAAATTTCACATAGTTGAGAGACAATCTAACCAACAGGTATAATCTACTCAGAGGCATCAGGGAAGATGTTCTTGATGAGATGACCTTGGTAACAAGAAATTAACTCCAGAACAGTAACAATAAAAAATAAAGTATTTACTGGAATTTACACAACACTTTTCTTTAATGATAATACCTCCAGTTCCCACGTCAAACTTAGTGATAAGAATTCAATAAACATGTACTCTTAGAAAGGAAAAATGGGTTTAGAAATAGTTACCAGGAAAAGAAAACACATGTTTACATGCATATTTGCAGTTTATTTGTTTCTGTATTTTGGTCATTATCTACCACTCTTTCCTAAAATGTCAGAGATTGTAGATACAGTCGGTGTTCTTATTTTTTGTCAGAAGATCTGATTATAGTATCTTATTCGGCAGTTAAAAGTTCATGGCTAGACCTCATGTCCTATGAGCTCACCGTACAGCACAGTCAAGCTTCTGGCCCCTGGAATCAACCCTACAGAATACCAACCCCTTCTCCATCACCTGCCAGTTTTCAGGGAAATTACATCAATTGGGGGACCTCAGTTGTCTTTGCTTTAAAATGAAAACAATGCGTAGTTTTTTAATCATGAGAGTTTATGTGAGAATTTAATGAGAATATGTTTTAATAAACGTTTATATAGTGGTTAGTATGTCTCAGACACCATTTGAAGAACTTTCCCACTACTTATTCAGTTAATCCTCATAATATACCAATAAGGGAGGTTCTATTAGGACATTTTATCACATTTTACCTGTGACCCGGCCAAGGTGATACAACTAATAAAAGGCAAGGCTTTCAGTCAAACCCAGAACTTACTCACTCCACCATTTCACATGATGGCACTGAATGAAAGTGCTGGATGTGTATCCACAGAAAAAAATGTGGATTACTATTCTCTTCGGCTATGTATGTATCCATGTTCTGATGAGTAGTCGTTCCAGCTTTCCCCAGACTACTACTACGTTCTAGATGCAGAATTAGACCTCCTCTTCCTTTTCCTCCACTTCTCCCCCTTACTCTTCCAACAAAATTATCATTCTCTTTCTCTCTTTTCTTTCTTATGTGCATTCTCATTAATTCCTTCTAGTGGACAGATATGTGACCTCTCCCTATCTTTAATTATATTGTAATAGACTAATAAACAAGCCAAAAGTATTTAAAAAGCCTGTGGAAGTGTATAATATCTGAATGGGATGCAACCATGGCTTACTTAGCAAAGATTCTAAAAAAGCCCATGTTTATATTCTAAGACAACTTTTGAAGCATTCCTCAATAACGTTGAGATTTCGATACCCGTTCTAACCATCCATTGTCTTCTCAACATAGAAATTACTAGGTTAGTTTATGTCACAGAGTACACAAATTTCACTGAAATTTATGATGGTTCAGTAACAAGCCTAAAAGAGTTACAAGTACTTTCTGAGGAATGCCCATTTTGGGGGGGAGGGTGGTGGTTGAGAGCATGCTCAAAATTAAATTTCATTGAGTAATTTACTCAACATCACAAGAAAATTAGAAGAATGAAGTCTTCCTTTGGTCTGCCAATGATTCTGTGTGAACTTAAAATTGGATGATCTACTCCAGATAGGACACAACCTGGACTGAAGTCTACTTCCACAAATTCAGGGAACTATTTGGAATAGTGAAATATACTATTTCGTACCTTAGACAAAATATATCACATCCTCAAAATAATAATAGAGACTATTTTCATAAGGCTTTTTGCAACTTTCCAACATTAAAAATCAATTGGGCAATCTCCTCCCTTCCAAAAAAAAAAAAAAAGGAATCATGATTATGGCATGTAAGGGGATTGTTCTTATATATAATACTTTTATTTCATTTCCTTTTAAAATCCAATAAAATGTTATCTCCTCATGAAAAGTTATAAAATTTTAGTCTTCTTGAAAAAGATTATAATTAATCTGAGGTTTCAGACACACATTTAATCTATTAGTAGAAAAATGTTCCATCTCTACTGTAATTATGTTGAAAAAGTTTGAGATGAGACTTTAAAAAATCTTTACCCATGCATTAAACAATTTTGAATATTGCTCTCTTTTACTGAGAACAGACCAAGAGGAATTACACTCTTAGCAGCAGTATAAAAGATTTAGGCCAGTGAGAAAAATGGCCTCTGGTAGTTCTCACATCATGGAATTTTTTTTTTATCAGTGGAAACCACAGACCCTCTGTGTTAAGGGCTTCACAATAGAATTTTCACCTTTCAGACACAATTTAGGTTTAACACTGTTTTGAGATAAGGCGTGAACTGAGTGACATCTTAGCATCTTTTGATCCCTCAACTTGAAGGACTGCACCGGACCGTAATAGCACCCATCTTGAGTAGAGAAGTGGAACCGATTTTGCTAAAACATCTGAAATATACTCTTCCTAAATAGTAACACCTGGTCATGCAGAAAGTCCCAAGGAGTCTTTGTTCCCAGGAGATTCCCCAACCCAGTTTTCTGCTACCCAAGAGGCTTCACTAATATGGCTCAGGTCAGCAAGGTGCAGCCATGGGTCCAGTCTCTGGGCTGTTCTTTAAATAGAATTGTTTCTCTGACTCTCCTCCCTCTCAAGTTTTGACTACAATGCGATTTCAACTATTCCTATCGATATTTTTCTGTTAATTAAAAATAACAAACGACATTGTTGTCTGAGAGGAGTTATGCTCTCCACGGTAGATGCCACCAGAGCCTGAAAATCCCTGACTTTGGGGAAAGCAGAATTCTGTGCCCCAATCAGCAACATCTGTGATATGAAAGGGGACTCCAGAGGTTAAAACCAATTTAAGCTTGTCAGTCTCTAGGCAAATGCCGCAGAATCTTCAGAAACAGCTTGTGATGAGGGTGTGTTGAATGGAAATAAGCTCAATCAACCTTCCAGTTTGGATCATTGAGAACGCTGGGATTTTTAAAATTGTATTTATTTATTATTGTTTTGTCGTGTTTTGGTTTTGGTTACATTTGGTTTAAGCTCCTTATTCCTTGTCTGGTGTGACTTGAAGAAATGTGCGTTCCTGCAAGATATATTTCCTCCCGTTTCCAGAAATCTTCATGGAAGAGAAGTTCATTGCTACCATCTGTACTTGGTTTAGGAGAGCTTTGATTAATAAGGACCACCCTATTGTTCATTTGTTTGACATGTGGAAATATTTGTAATCTGTTCCTGGTGAGAGAGATTTCAGCAAGGACCTGGCTTGACTTTCAAACCCACGTTGCCAATGAAAACCAGCCTCCTGAATCCAGAGGTCAGTGGGGAACAAGCAAAGGTGTTTTATCCTCCCGTCACCCCCTCCCGCAAACACCAACACCTGTTAGAAGTGAGGTTGAAACGATCCTGTTGGAACTCCGGGACAGAGACCCAATTCCAACCTGAAAGAGGCTCTGATGTGTGGTGTATAATGAGAGCTGGAGACTGCCCACTGCTACACATCATTATCATTCAGATCATGAAAGAAAATGAAATGGTTCAAGCAGATAACAGCTGTTTTTATTCTGCTTTTCAAAGATTCTCTTAAACAACCTGATCTCATTGCTTTTATTTAAGGGTGAACACCCAATTGTAAACATAGGAGAGATGCATTCTCATGATGTCAGTAATAAAAGCATGTATAAAGCAGCATGTGTATTCTGGAAAGCTAACTAACCATTAAAGCCAAGAAACATAGTCTGGCACAAATCTTATTATGTGTCCAAGAGGACTTGATGGTATGCACATAAGAAAATGTAATGAAACAGCGGGAAGGGGAAAAGGAGGGAGGGGAAGGAGCCAGAGGGTTGGGGGTACGTACTTTTATATCTGTGAGATGTTATAAAATTAGAGGAAGGCAAAGCTGCCAAGATCATCTGAGAAAAGGGTTAGCATAGCACGTAGAAATGCAAGCAACTGGGTTTCTATTTCATTGTATATTGGATTACAGAATCACCTCTTTGCTTTTTTATCTATTAGTTATAGACAATGAGGCAGTTAAACAAGACACAGGAAAAAGGAAGAGGCCCAGTTTTGCTTTTATCGAGAGTTCAGATCTCATTTGGGGCAACATGCATCTATTGTGTTTATAATTGCTCTGATGATTATGATAAGCATTCAGTGTAGCTTTGCTTGAGGGATTCAGCATCACACCTTGGTCATCAGAAACCTTAGAAAATTGATATTCATCATAATTCTTCATTTTTGCAAAATTATGGCAAGAAAATAAGCAATCTCTCCTAGATGCACTGTAGTATGGCAGTGCTCACTTTTCAATGTTTTCTTATTTCAGCACAATAGGTAGTGTCCTTTATGAAATGGGTCGTATGTATTAATAAAAGCAGAAATAGATCATCCCTTTACTTGATAATAAAAATTTTGTGTCTGAGGGAAGCATATGTATGTATATACATCCAAAGTTTACACCTAACGTTGGTTTATGACCCGCATAAATTATGACATTCAACCAGAAAAATGAGTTCAACAAGCAGTTTAAAATGGGAATCTGCTGTTCATATGCTTAGACCTGTGCTTTAAAAAAAAAAAAAAAAGTAGAAAGCTTTAAAAATGTCACCTCTGTAGACTTGCTGCTAAAAAAATTCTTGTTCACCTGTGCGTAAAATACAACCACCCCCAAGGGTGTGCAATTTTACAAAGGCAAATTCATCTTTTATCTGCCCAATGTTCAAACTACAATACATTTCCAAATTGGAGACTATAAACCACTAACTATGGGATTGTTTTAGATAGCTCTGCCAAAGAAAAACTATATTGCATGGTTTGGGGTCCTGAATTATAGCTGGATTTTCTGCTCTCAGATGTTCATTAGTTTAATGTGGAAGGAGCCAAGGAACTAAAGTAGCAATACCTTGTACCACTCTATGACTTTCTATTTCTTTGAATCAAATAGGAAATAATGTAGCAAACACTGTTTTGAAATGGGATTTCCAGCTCAGTTAGGAGCAGTGTTCAGATTTAACTGCAAAACCTTTTTATCAGTGTGAAAAATGCTGATTCCATGGGCTTATGTTAAAATATAGCAGTAGTGCACACATACACACACACACAAATTCACACACACACACACGATCATTTCTAATGGCTTAAATTGATATCAAATATTTTATTCACTATCAACTATGGCTATTTTAGTTTCTCGGGTTGTAAGTTATATTCTGCATTCCAAACTCCTTTTCTTTTTCTTTCCTTCTAAGCACCTGGATAGGGTCATTCTGCTCACTGATGTATCCACTACTGAGATACAAGTGCAAATACAAGGAGACTCTAAAGAAGATACCCATCACCCTAGAAAGGAACACAAAAAGTATACAGATTTATGTTGATTAGCAGCTCTAAATCTCTGATGAGTAAATGGTTTTAAACAATACACCAAAATAAGGGTTTTGAATCTGCAAATATATCCTGAAACACAGATGCTGCGTAGGTTAGACAGCCAGGGGAGACCAAGGGTATAGCTCTGAAATTCAGAGGATTGTTTCTATTTATGGCACATTAGATAGTCACATGACTATGAGACATGAATTTGGATGCCAAAGGAATAACAAGTTTGAAGGCTGAGTGCCAAGTGACTTTAGACATCTGTGAAGTGAAAATATCCCTGAACCACGGCATGCTACTGTATTGAAAACAATTACTGTTATTGATCATTTTTTCTGCTTTAGATAAAGTACATCTCTTTTGGTGGGAGCAGGTGTACTAATGGCTTTGTGAATGGTAACTGATTAAATCACAAATGGACACAACCCCCCACACAGAATTTTTTGTAAATCCATGCAAACAAAATCACAACTTAGCATCTCAAAGAAAAAAAAATTGTGATCTGTTACCAAGGAAGGATAAATTTCACCTTCCCACTTCTCCAAGATTAGTAGTGATCCAAAATCAAGTGAGCAGAGACACATTGGAAATCTGCTCCTTTACCCCCTGCTTTTGGGATATTAATGACTACAAGATGTCGACTGCTTATTTGAGCAGGAAGAAGAACTGCTTCCCAGAGGGCAGGAGAAACTGGGAACAGACCCAGAGGAGCAATAAGTTAGTGGACAGGTCTAAAGAGCTCTCAGTATCAGCACGTTCCAGAGCTTAGTAACAAAGCTTAGACTATTGCACAATCTCTCCATCAACGTCAGCGCAAACATTTTCTTTCCATATGACTTCTAGAACATGACTTCTTTGTCATAAACAGGTATTTTTCTTACATCGGAATTTATTGTACAATGCTAACAATCAGCATTCTGCCATTGCCTGTTTTCTCCTGGTCATAGCAGGGTTTAAAGAATCAGAAAGAAGGGAGAAATGTGTATTCGAGGCCATGCATTAAATGTAGGTTCCTCTTGAAAGGATGGCATAGAACAGAAATGTCCTGCTTTCAAAATGTTTATTTTGATTTTGAAGAGTCCTCTTGCCCAGGTGCCATTCTTCTCCTCGCTTACTTTTCTCTCGATTGTCTCGCTTTTCTCCACACATCCCTGATGCATATTAGCACAGGCCTCCAAGCCGCAGGCATCAAAGGAATTAGGTCAGACCCAGAAGAAATCAGGTTGCAGGCAAGAAAAAAAAAATTTAATAAAATAGAAGCTATGCCAACCTGGTACTTCTGTATTCCTTCAGGCAGACTAAGGAGCCCCGGCCTTATATGTGACAGTATTAAGTAATAGGGATGCAGGGAGAAAAGCAGAAAAGATGTTTGAGAGACCCAGATTTTAATAGTATTAGCAACATGATGATAGGCTGGATTTATTTAAAGCTAGTCTGTATATACCGCTCAGGTAGGGTGGGTTCTCAGGCTTAAAACAATATTGGCAACTAAAAATAATTCCAGGAAAGATCTAGTACAGTATCTGTTTTCCCGTGATTTAGGTTTTGGGAAAAAAAGCTATTTTGTATTTGTATTCCACCTGAGATTAGTGGTCCCTTAAAGCGTATAGTATCTGTCTACAGGAAAGTCATTTTATATTAGCATGTTTAATGCTTATTTATTCAGATAGCACTAGATTATCTGTTTTTGGGTTATTCTAAGGACAAAAGAGAGAGCGAGAGAGATTTTATTAGGAGATGTCCATGCTCAGTTCATTCTCCAGATGACCATTTTAGTTGCCATTATTACTGCCTCTGAAATGATTGGAGGAGTAATTCGAATTCAACCTATCACATTATCCAAGGGCATTCTATGAATAGCAGCAACCAGACAAGCTCTGGCAAAGCTGCAAAGGCGGCCTATCAAAGTCAGCAATAACATTCAAGAGTGTTCTCCAGAGTTAGCGAATGCAGATGAGAATATTTATATGTGATCTCCCGAACTATAGAAAGTATTTTGGGAAAGATATTTTTCACAATCCTTAGATTAGCCATTATGTATTTTCTAAGTATTTTACAGGCATTTGGGGAGGAGGAAAGAAATCTTTGGGTGATGCTAGCCACACGTACACGTTACCCAGTTTAGTCCTCCCTGGCGCCCCCTGAGGGAGATCTTGTGTCTTTAGCATCTCCTTGTATGATAAGAAAATGAGGGACAGGCATTAAGCAACTTGCCCAAGACTCTGAAGGCAGTGGACACAAAATTTGAACTCAGGGCATCCAAACGAGGCTCCAGTGCTTTCTCCATCTGGCTGCAGGCACTTTTAAGTTTCAGAAAAGGCAAAATCTCTTTGGGCTCCTAAATGTAGTAAATCTCAGCCCATGAGAGCTTGTGAGAACTCTCAGATGTACCTTCAAAAGCTTAAAAAAAAAAAAAAAACCCAAAAAACTATTGTCATTATCAGCACTATTCTTATCAATACGATAATTTTAACAAAGGAAAAATATTACCCTAACATATACTGAGAGATTATTTCATGACAGATATGGGTGTTTTTCTTGTATAAGTTAATTTAATACTCGCTATACGGGATATAATAGTATTATTCTCAATTTGAAGAAAGAGCAATTGAGTCAAAGAGATGTGGAGTAATTTCCCCCAGGTTATTAGAAAGAGAAAGACCCAGGATTTAGGCCAAGGATATCTGGATCAAGAGGCAGTATAAATAACCACCAGCTCTATTGCCTCCCCAGGTCATTGTTAATCGAATCGTTGTATCACATTGTACGTAAAGGAGTGGCATTTCATTAAATGATTATGTTGTGAATATAAATGAATATCAACTATTACGAACATGTTTTACATATGCATGGCTTTTGTCTAGAATTACCTTTTCTCTTCACTATCTACCTCGTTCTTCTTATCTTTTAAAATCCGGCTTTAACATTCGCCTTCCCGGAGTCGTCAGTGTGATTTACAAGCCTCTCTGTCCTCCCAGAGTAGTGCCGTAATGGCATCCGTCACACTGTGCGGTGTTGATACACTTAACCTTTTCTCCAACCGGACTCTAAGCATCCTGAGGGAAGGCACTCCGTCTTCTACATCTTTTTGTCACTAGTAGAGTCCTTGTCATGTAAAAGGCGCCCAAAACAGGTTGGGTTGATGAATGGATGAAAAAATAAAAAGATGTGTAAATACTTTGTTGGACTAGATAGATGACTGGATGAAAGATGGATGAGATATGGTGCATGGGTGGAAATATACAAGAATAACGACATATACATACAGGAAATACATGGATCAGTCCAATGTATGTGACCAAATTTAAATGAATAGAACTTCTTGGACAAACGTCTTTAAAACAAATTCATGTTGCTACCTTACCTTTGACTACCGTTCTTTCTTCTAGTGTTTCCTTTTAGTAGTCATTCATTATGATTCAGCAAGTTAGCGGTAAATCTCCTCTTGGAAATTTTGTCTGCTTGTCTATTTTATGTATGTCAAAGCTTTTGACCTGGATGTCACTCCTCTGAAGTCAGACATCCCAGATGCCTTTGGATAGAAGAGAGGCATCACACTCTCCGGCTCCCTAGCTTCAGTTACTCCCTACTTTTCCTCCACCATTCACCTGGCAGGTGCTACTTGAAGATTTGACCTGTTACCCATACTAGATTTTAGCAATGAAAATAGCACGAAATCGTAAACCTATTGCCAAGTGTGAATCTTCTACTTCAGAACAGATATATCATCCTGGTCCTAACAAGGAGTAAACCACATAGTATTTCAGTATTTTAATATTATGCCATTCCAAATGGCAGATACTATTTATCTACCTGTCAGAGCAAGGAAAAAACAATGTTTTCCTCATTAATAATCACATTGAGGGAAAACATTAATTTCACCACACACACACACAAAAAAAAACCACAGAAATTGCAGGCTACCATCACGAATGCCTTTATGATACCATTTATGAATATAATTCTCTGTTTAGAATTCAATTACCAGAGAGAAATTTCTCCATGAAGGATTTGGGGTTGTTTATAACCAGAGAGATACTATCCATTGCTTTGAGAGTTGCATTGGACAATTACTAGTCAAAGCTTAAAAATAGAAAGGCTAGTAAAGATTGGCCTTTTACTTGAAGTCAATAGTTTCTGGTTTTAGTCAAGAAAAAGAGTTTACTGGAATTCCTTTACATTATCAAACAGCTTTTCATTTTTGACCTGATAGACTAATTGTTTTTCCACAGTGGTATAATTTATCCCTTCAATTATTTCTTCAGATTTTGAGAGTGAGCCCACCCTTTGTCAGGCACTGCCGTGTAATGGATTTTCTGACTAGTGGTTAAATATCTTGTTTCTCTCTCACTATGTTTTTGCCCTCAATGACCTACTGTTTATGACTACACAAACTAGCCAGTCAAAGTCTCCAAATAAAATAACATTGGGGGCAAAATATACATGTGTGGGAGTTTATTTTAAATTAGAGCAATAGCAGTCTGCAGCTTACATAATATTAAACTATTAGAGATTTGAGTCAGCTAAAGAACGCATAAATTCAAATTGTTGTTGGTTGCTACTGAATGGCAAGAGAGGTAACTGGAGTCTTGCCATCTGGTTATGTAAATTAGAAAATACGCAAAATCTCCATTCAATTCTTGTTTTAGCCAAAGATTTGTTTATAAAATTTAGGCACAGCCACAGAATGGGTGTATGTGTGTGTAAGTCTGTGTGTATATATATTTATATATGCATATATAAATATCTTATATATTTATATGTATTTGCATATATATTTTATATATTTATGTATATATATTTTTAACTACGACACTATATATTCTCAGTAGATGTGTTCCGAAACCTATAGGGATGCAAACAGCAAGAAAGCAGAGCCACTAAGTGTAAGATGTTTGTCCAAGGGGACCGAAGACTGATGGACTCATATACAAAAGTCCTCACAATTTTTGAAGGCTACCAACATGATCTTTTAAACCAAATTAAAAATTACAAGTTGGAAAATGTTTGTGGGTTATCAAAATTTATTCTTTATGTCTGGCCTGCTCCGTGCTGACTCATATTCTTGCAAGTCTCATGGGAGGCTTCTTAAACACACTTCACCTTTCTTTCTTCAGTTTTAGGGCAGAAAGAGTCCCTTTAACTCCTGAAGACAGTAAATCACAGTTTGTGTGGTGGTTCTCAGAAGACACTTAGAGAACTGAATTGGACGCTCTACATAGCACCCTTGCCAAAAGAGTTCGGAAATGACTTCCAGCTTCCCACAGTAATAAAATGGCACTGTTTGGCATCTTTAAGGTAATAAAAGTGAATTTTTTCCATTCTAGTAAATGAGAAGAGAGGCCTGGTTGTTTTAAAAACTGATTAAAATTCATGTGTTTTCCTCAAATTATAGAGCACGATATGAGCACACTTACACGTGAACTTCGGACCACCTCAGAGCATTTTTAGAGCCAGCTCTCTGAGGGAAACAGGATGTGCTTGTGGGCCAGTGCAAGGGAGCCTGGGAAGGACCCCTCAGGTGCTGTGAATACTGAGGCCACGCTTCAATAGGTGGCGCTCTTCCCTCTGAGTCAGGGGTGAATGCCTCCGAAGTGCGCTCTTTGGAGGATATTATTTGGCTTGAAGGAAACATTGTGGAAGTTCGTAAGTGTTTCTGGCACTGTTCAACAGCTGCTGAGTCTCATCACAGACGCTGGCTGTATTTTGGTAATGGGAAAAGCTCTAGAAAACAGGTTTTGTGTCTTTAAGAAAGAGGCTTATGCAAGACATTATCGTCATTTGTATACAAGACGTTTTGAATTCAGTTTCTCTCTCTCCACGTTTCAAAGGAAAATCTTTTGTCATTGCTTTGACTCATAGGGTCTAGGAGGAAGTCTGATCATCTTCCATTTCCCATCTGGGTATTCATAAGGCACCTGCATCTCTGGGATTTCTCCTAGACTACACAATGTTACCAGCTGACAACAAACATTGTGTAAAGGAAGACCACCCTTCAGAAAAGACACCTGAACGTTAGACGCTTGGCAGCCAAAGGCGCAGGATGTAGCTTTCTCTCCTCATTTCTTATATCAGCTGTAGCAGAAGTAGAAATTATAATTATGCTGGCCGGAAAAGACAAGACAGATACTTTTTACATGTAGGCCAGCCCACATTTGTCTTTGTTTAATATGCTGCAATTACAAGGCTATTACAAACAAATTAGTAGTATCACGGAAGAATTTTTAATGACTTACTGATTTCAATTATTGCCAAATACCTTCATCTAACCGTCACATTCTTAATTAAGAGACACCGGTGTGTGTGTTTATATAATCTCTTTGTTAAAATTGTGCAATGGTGGCCTCAGCAGTGAGGGGCTGGTCCATTCATTAAGCAGACACAACCATCAAAGAGGTTAAGCAGATATTACAAAAGAAGCAGGATGTAGACACACCCAGTGTAACAATAGTGGGGAAGGAGGTGTCCCTGACAAAGATATGATAAGAGGAAGGGGAAATATTGCTGCAACTCTTAATGACGGTCTGTAAACTCTTGAGTTCACGTTTATGAAGCCTCCGACAGCTCCCTTCAACAAAGCCAGAATTAGAGGTACATGCTAATGCCTTTTGCTCACAAATACTCCCAATGAGTGTGACCCAAATCAGAGCATCTGTGCTAAAAAGGGGAATGTTTGCTTCTGGGCTAGCCCAGAAATACCAACGGAGACCGTGTTCCTGCAGCTAGTCCTTGATTTTCACCTTCAAGTATGTATTTACCTACCAAATTATGTGGTCTCCAAGCAGACGCATCGCAGAGGTTTAAGAAAGAAAAGCATAGCCCCTGATACACGGATGATGGTCCATGAAACACCACACAACATGCCCTTATCCCTCTGGCATGTGATTTAGCCAGTCCTCTCAATACTTGAAACGAGGAGCTTCTCATGGCCAGGGAACATATTTAACTATGCGCAGAACAGTCAATAGTCAATCCGTAAGTATTAGCTGAATGAATAAGTAAATGAAGAAACATGTAAAAATTAGTTTCTCATTTTTCGCATTGCTAAAATGGAAGTAATCTTACTTGCAGCAACTATGTAAGGGTAAGAACATTCATGTTCTTGATTTTTTTTTGAAGTGTAATAAACGTATCCCTAAATACAGAAACTGCGCTGTGCTATCCTAAACAACCTTCCTGCTTAAGAATATGAAGACTTAAAAAAAATTAATAGCTAGCAAATTTAACATCTCTATCTCTTATGTTAGCGGGAACTTTCTAAAGAGTTTCTAATTATATTTCAGTTTGTCCCCTCATCCTTCACTTATTAGCTCCTCTGTAATTTATTTATCTTCTGTATTCTGAATATTACTATATACTTGTAGATAAAATAATCCGTTTCCTTTAAACATTTCTAATTGTGAGCTTCTATTCTAACATACCCATTTTGTGTTCGATGGGTAAAATTCCATTTATCCATTCACTTCACATATATTGGTTGAGTGTCCACCATGTGCAAGATAAGCTACCAAAATTCAAGGGAACAACAAAAAACATTCAGTTTCGCTTTATTCCACATGTTTCTGACTTCAGCTAATCCCACTGGTTTACTTTGATTTGGCCAGTGATCCTAAGTGATCACGCAGGCTGAAGATGTGCCTTTACTAGAGGGATTCTGAAAGCTGTCCGTGCCTAGGTAGCATCTGTGACTATGTATGTAGTAAAACGGGTTCTGCATTTCATTCCCCTGGAATCAGGCTTAGTTGATCTGGCACAGAGTCCAGAAATCTGTGGCATTTCTCACAAGTATCCCAGGTAATTCTCAGGCAAGTGGTCTTTAGAACATGCATTAAGAAGCACTGTTTTAAGAATTAAAGAGATTTTTTTTCTTCTCATGCCATGCTTTATTCTAGGTATGACATGTATCTTCTTTTACTTCCTCATTATATTTTTCCTATGAGTCACAATTTACATGTTCCTGAACTGTGTTCTAGAATTCTAGAACAATCCGTTGTGACCCATGAGGACTACTATAGTATTTTTTGTCCCTCTAAAAGGGACGGGGATTAATGAGGAGTATTAAATGTAATTTTTTTAAAAGACTCACATTTTGATAAGAAAAATACTTTTATTGCCATCGTTCAATTCTAAATTGATAATTCATTATGAGGGAAATGATGGATTTTGGGTCATTAACGTTGACTATCATTTTACAAAATAATTTTCAGAAGTTTCCACGAGGTACTTGTTTTAATGATTTCTTTTGCAATTTTCCCTCAAATAGTCCATTGGGTCTTAATATGAATCTTGCCTAGGCCCTTAGAAGAGAGTAAGAGAAGATCTGTTTTCCTTCTTATGTCAATAATGCCTTCTTCAAACTCTTTGAATGAATTCTTTTTCTCTATAAGTCCATCAGTAATATGGCATCAGGTCATGGGTTGTGAACAGAATGACATTATTTAAGGTCAGAGTAGATAGAAAATCTGTGACTGGCCCCTACTTCTTGTATTAGGGTCTATCATCCTCCCTTAGAGATGTTGGCTTATTATTTCATAATTTGAGCTCCAGATGTGGTTTTCTTTTTTTAGTGGGAGAGGAAGAAGCAGGCTCCCAGCAGAGGAGCCTGATGTGGGGCTCGATCCCATAACGCCAGGATCACGCCCTGAGCCGAAGGCAGATGCTTAACCGCTGTGCCACCCAGGCGCCCCTCCAGATGTGGTTTTCTTGCTACTAAGGTTGATAGGTCATTTCATTAAGAAAATCTGATATATTTCTAAAATTTTCTAATTTGAATGTTGTCATTGTGTGATCTGGTGACTTTTTACTTTTTTTTAATTCAAGTTTTTTTAAATTCAAGTTTAATTAACATGCAGTGTTATATTAGTTTCAGGTGCACAATATAGTAATTCAACAATTCTATCCATTACTCAGTGCTCATCACCGTAAGTGTACCCTTAATCCCCTTCACCTCTTTCACCCATCCCCTCAGCCACCTATGAGTTTGTTCTCTGTAGTTAGGAGTCTGGTTTTTTGTTTGTCTTTCTTGTGACTTTTTTTTTTTTTTTTTTTTTTTTTTTTTTTTTTTAGCTAAATCGGTAATCCCCAAGCTGCATTAGGAGATTTCAGTTGACATTAGCCTAACGGCAACCTCCAGTCAAACGTGGCACCACTTAGACACTTTCTTTGCATAACAATACACATTTCTTCTTCCCTTTTTCAAAAAACTTGTTTTAAGAGGCTCACTTGGAAACAGCTCATAGTAACGACAATTTTGAAATGTTCAGTTTCTTTAAGTGCTCTAAGCACATTCACCTGAATAATCCGGCTCACTAAAGACTGAAATCCATTCTAGCTATTTGTGAAAACATGGTGTCCAACACCTGGCTATCCAACAAACATGTTAGGGCTAATCAAAATAAAATGAACCATAACATTTCCCCCTCTAAAAATAAACAAAAAAACGGATTTTTATTTTGAAAATTTAAAAGACGAAATTAATTTGAAACGCCGTTTTAAAATATATATTTCCACATGATAATATGCCCTTGGGCCTGGAAACAATTACAATAAAATTTTGTGGAGAAAACCCCCCACTGTTTTTGTGGTGGCATTTCTGCCATGGTTCCAATTAGAACTCCTATAAATCTTGGAATTGAGCAAATAGGGAAATAAAAATCTCATAAAATACCTGTCTGTATTCAAGCCGAAAAATGAACTTGGATAGGATTCCAAATCAAACTTTCTAACTTGTTGAAGTTGATCCATTTATACCTGTTTTCCATTTGTGGCAACTTATCTCAACAGTTCCAAGTTAAAATCGAATGTATACTTTGATCGTTCCTTTTTAAATGAAATCATAATAATTTTGGCCCAATTCTCTCTGCTAACGTATCCATCTCCCCACATGGGGTTCTGTTAAGAGCCACAAATAAATAAACAAGTGAAATGTTTTCTCCCCCAGTAATGCTAAGGCCGAGAATGCAGGAATCCTGTGCACTGTGGGCCAGGGCCAGACCAGGCAGTGGAACTCAGCCTCCAAAGTGGGCCAAGAAACTCTTGATCAACCCCTTTACAATGATAAGATGTAAGGTAGAGCGCATTCACACTTTCCTGACTGTTTCCTGTTCAGCAACCTCCTACAGAAAAGTCTTTATCTTTTTAAATGTCATAATTACATAATTATAAATGCTACGCAAATTCTCTATTACTTGCTGAATGACAAATCCGAAATACTAAGCATCATCAAACTTTGGAAAACGCGTGAATATCTCTAGGACAGTATTTTCAAATGATGCATAGAGGTGAATACAAATGTTTTTTTGAACCATGGGCAGAATCTTTTAAAAAAAATCTTTAAACAGGAAAATCCCTTGAGGAGAGGGCCGACTCTCACTTTATGAATGAAAAATGCTGCCGAGAGGTAGAGAGGGTCCATCTGGTAGTTTTAGTCAGTCTAATCCCATCAGAGACGACACCACTGAAGTATGCGTCTCACAGTGAAAACATCTCATGGTGAAGGTCTACCTGCCTTCACTGTCTTCTAGGAATATGTTATTGGAAAAGGAAAGTATTCTTCGTCTACCCTAAGCAGTCGAGAAAGTAGATACAGTCATAACTAGGCAATGGTTAGTGTTGGTAGGCCTGTGATTATAATGAAAGTTCATAGTCCTTTTCTTGTAAATCCTAATTTACAGATATTAGAATTATATACAGACAAGGAAAGAAAAACAGAAAGAAAAAAGAGAGAGAGGCAACCTAGCCTATAATCTGTTTTTTAATCACTTACCAATAATGCCAAAGTGAAAACAGATTATTAAATCAAATAATGCTGTGGATAGGAAAAATGCATTTAAAGCACTCTCTTTGAAAACGTTGATACCATAATTCTCATGGGCATATTGGGTATCATCCTTTCTCCAAAGGACTTCAGTCTCATTAGATGTCTATCTCGTATACTTTAGTTTCTGTGAAAGGCTTTTTGTTGTTGTTTTCAGTATTCTGTCTGTCTGTCTTCTATCAGCAATCCATCCACCTATCTAAAAATCTGTATCTTGATATTTATCCGGATGCCTTCTAAAATCGGAGGAAAAAAAGTCTTTTCAAATACCTTACCAAAAACCTCCCACACTAATAAAAGCAAGTCAAAATTATAAGAAGATGAGTTCATCTTCTAGGTTCGAATCAGGAGACACCTCTACCCTTTTAATTGACTGCACCTTGGCATGATTTTCCACGTTTTCTCAGTGTTCTTCTGCTTACGAGATAAGGTGTGTTGTTTTGTCCTCCAGTGTTGCACTGATGTTAACACAGGGAGTTTTGATTTGAGAATCTTTATCCGGCATAACTATACATTCTGTCCAGGACTCCACTGGCCAGAAGTAAACTACTTCTCTCCTTCATTTGCCGTACTTTTTGGAAAGGCCAGATGGGTCCCATAGCTAAAACTACAAAAGGAGCTCTCCCAGGTCGTTGGTGGGAAGTTCAGTATTATTGCATCCCTAATAGCAGCTGCTTCTGTTTGAACTCAGGGTTATGAAATATGAACTACATTAAATGCTAAATCATTAAATATCAGCTGAGTAAAGCACTGTGGTGTGTTCCCTGCTTAAATCACCAGCGTCTGTCTTCTCACATGCAAAGAGTTGCTCTTTACAATCATGCAGCGAAACACTGACAGAAGGGCCAAGGCTGAAACCACACAAAAAACCTCAAAGAGCAGCTTTTGGGTTTTCGGTTGGTGAGTAAATGGTCATCAGCAAGTATTCAGCCGTGGAACTAAAGCACAACATTGCATTTAACACAGCTATAAAATATTTAGGAATGCATAATCCCTTTAGAGCCTCATTGTTTTTTCTTCTGTTATGTGTTTATTCTTCAGGAAAAGAAAAACAACTGTTTAAATTATGTCCACCTAATACCTCAGATTTACTGCAAAGCCTACAATTTGCTGGTTTCCTTTTACTATTGATTCTCTTTTTACTTATGGGGATGTGAACATCATAACCAGAGATATAGCTCATACTTATTCAAAACTAAAACTGTACAATAATAGATGCCATAAAGTAAGGTTTCAGGACTGTTCGAAAAAATCAGACCCTTCTCATCTACTTGAATTGGGCAGCAGAATCATCTTAAATGGCAATTACAGCTGTAATATTCCACTCCCTGCACGGCTCAGCCTTATGGTAGTAAGTTCACGCACGACTGCAAGCAGTGTCCTAAGACAAGGGTCTTTCTCTATCTCTATGCCGCACGTGCTTTCCTGCTGCTTTGCCCCACCGTGGATTGGTCTCATCCGCCCAAGTGTTGGAGCTGTCGTGATGGGGTCATACTAGCTGCCGGTGTCGTGGCAAGATACTGGCGGTAACCACAGAGCATCTCAACTACATATTCTTTTCACCTCCCCCGAATACACAGTCTACCCATCATTTTTATGATATGCTTATTTTGAAAATGTATCCTGTCATGTCATTCCCACACTTGTCTCTGCTGGAAACATACTACTTTCTTAGACGGTAGAAAGAGGGTCTCTAAAGTGTTCTGAGTAGTTATACTTACAGACTCATTTCACTCAACAGATGAAAGGAAGAATTTTCTTCTCATTTCTATTAAAAGTTGCCATAAAATTATTTTTGTATCAGTTATGAAACAAATGAAATTTTGAGGAAAAAATTTTTCACACTCTACTTATTTTAAAAATACCTGAAGGTTTAAAAGAACACCCATTTTTTAAAAAGAATGATAAAAAAGATAAAAGAACACACCTTCTTATATCCATCAAACTTCTTCTTTATAGGAATTATATTCTTTTAAAAGTTACAAAGATGTATTTTATTATAAAAACAAATCTATCTTTTCATTGTTCTATTAAATGGCACGTACATCCAGTAAGAATATCATGGGATACCTTATATGCACAATGCATTATTTTCTTTTGTGAAGAAGCAATTATACTCTTGTAACAAGCTCTGAGGACTTGGAAGATCATCTTATCGTGTGACCCTAGGAAAATATTTATCAGCTATTGGCCACCATTTGCTCATTAGTACCCTGGCAATAATAATGCCAATCTCACATACGTGTGAGAATACAATAATAAAATAAAATGAGTAGTCATCATAATACCTGGCACATATTAGCCTCTTAAGTTATCATAATACCTGGCACATATTAACCTCTTAGAATAAGTGAAATGTTGGTTTTGTTCCAAAACACATATAATGGGTTTCAAAACTTTACTATGCAGTTTACCGTGTTTCCTACAGCTTCTGCTCATTCCCGGCTCTGCTAGGCATTTACTAAAAAGACTCCTTTTTATAGCTTCTCATTCCACATGTTTTATCCACTGGAAATCTTTCAGAGACCAACCAGCGAGACCAACTTGCAAATATATTAACAGAAAACATATATGGCATGTGGTTACCTCTTTTGGGACATAAATAGACAAACAGAAAATGTCACTAATGCCACAGTGTCATGTTTTAGAAGAAATATAAATCTCCGTGCACTGCGGGACATGATTTTGCTAACACTAAAAAGAAAAGACAACAATTTTCACAAAATTAAACTTAACCCTATGGGACATGGTTATCCTCATGTTAGCTGCTTTTAAGATTTTATTGGTCTACACTCACATTCAGGTCAAACTGAAGATAGTCAAATATTTAGTAGCATTGGAGGGGGATTGAGGGTCAGGCAGGCATGCCCAGGACATTGTCTAGACCACAGAAGCAGGACATATACCTATTATTCAATACTGTCTTATCATTGTGTTAAAATGTATACATCCAGACAACCCAGAATGTTCACTGGACAGAAACGAGGCTCTAGAACCTATAAGAGTTTGTGTCCCTGAGAGGAAGAAACACGAGTCGGTCATAATTTATAACGGAATCCGTAACTCGGATTCTGAATACTGAATAATCTAGCACAACTGTAAGAATCGTTCAGTGCAGTGTTTCCAATCTTTGTCAATCAACTTCCTCTTATTTTCCTGTCCCCATATTAATGTTCTACACATCCATGTGCTGTATAAATAACCAAGATAGAAGCTTAAGTATTTCATGGTAAAATGCTACCTGAAATGTAAAAAGAAACCACCTAATTAATTCTTAAACCACTTAGACTAATTTCATCAGAGATTAAGTCATTCAACAAGTCATGTCATTACTGAAGCCAAGGTTAAATGGCTCTTTTTAAAAAATATAAAGCCAATCTTTAAAGAGCTTTACAAAAATGAAAGAACTGATTGATTTTGCCTCACTCTCCTCCTGGAAGAAAAGCGATCTATCCATCTACCCAATATATCAGGGTCTCTATCTAGTTACTTGCTCTTTTCCATGCTGGTTACAAGGTTTCTAAGGACAATACGTTTTAGTACGATAGTGCACAGTTCATTTCATACGGACACCTCAATTTCTTCTCATTTTTGGAGGAAGATGACTTTGGTCACTGAACATGCCAAACACATGTTGCTTGACATGAGTCAGTTGCTCACCAGCACTTAGAGAAATCCTGAGCTTGGGTGTCAGAGAGCATCCAAAAAAGGATAAAGCATCACCCCGCAACTGCCATCTGTTGAGTGTTTTCCCGACAGCTGTATCTCTTGACCATCACAAATACAGACGATCGCAAGAGGCACGAAGGACGTGTGCAGCAATCAGACACAGAGGAAAATGCCATGTTCATCTGTGAAAGAACAGTGCTTTTAATTGCCCCATAATGATTTTCTAACAGACACAATGGTATGTAGTGCAGTCTTAGAGTTGATTTAAAGCACACAATAAACCACAGTGCAGCTGAAAACCAATTGAGACTTCTTAGTGCCAGGAAGGGTTTTGTCCTACATGAATACTTAAGAGCATTTTCACCAGCTACTCTGTCCACAATCCACTTTTACCAAAAATAACTGCCTCTATCATTGTGCCGGGCAGTTTTGAAAAGTAAATGCACATTTTTATTTCAAATATCAGGGAAGTTAAGCTTTGGTTTTATTCTTAATCTTTGAGATATACAATCCTAAAATAAGTTCATTGGCCGGGTGACAGCCCCAAATCTCACTTTTCTGATTTTTTTTAAACCATTTAATGTTTTTATTCTTACCCTTCACTGTAAAAGTCCAAATGTTGTCAGTCTTTGCTTCTTCCAGAACATTCTCTGACACAGCAGTTGAGGTGTTATTGAGCCGGTGGAATTGGCTCGTCAGACACTGAAATCCTTGCCTTTTTAATGGGGGTAATTAATAACAATACTAGAAGCTACCATTATTTGAGACCCCACTATGGGGCAGTCTTCCTCTGAGGACTTCAGAACATTGGACTTGAAAGATTCCAGTCAAAATGACACTTTATGCGAAAGTCGGATACTCTGTTTCTGGGAATTCAGTTGTCAGAATATGATGGATTAATCAGCAGAGGCTTTCTAAATCCCTCGCTCCATTCCATTCTGTAGGATAAAAGGAAGAGAGGCACAGAGAGAAAGACAGAAAGACAGAGAAAGAGAATGAAAGGAACTTCAAAAGATCAACGCTTTTACGTTTTCCATTAACCCCATCATCTTTATAACAATCAGTATATGTTAACCCTATCACATATATACACAACACAAACGTGCGAGCACACACACACGCACACGCCCGCACACACTCATGTACGTACTCTAAACTCTCATTTTTTTCACCAGTTGCCCAGTCTTACTTATTTGTA
The DNA here is from genome assembly GCF_017311325.1 of Ursus maritimus. Classification (NCBI taxonomy): domain Eukaryota; kingdom Metazoa; phylum Chordata; class Mammalia; order Carnivora; family Ursidae; genus Ursus; species Ursus maritimus. The sequence goes on along the minus strand of NW_024423564.1, from coordinate 37,478,256 downwards.
CGCCATCATGTTAGGACCCCTTATTGCTACTCAGAAGTGTGGCAGCAAGAGCAGATATTGTACCCAATTTAAAAAGAAAAAAAAAATCTGTGCAAAGCTTGCATTAGGTGCATTTTGGGCTCATTCTCTATTTTTCAGGTGAAGAAAATCTATGCCAAACTGGGTCCCACAGAAATGATATTTTTCGAGAATAAAAAAATCAGAGTCACCTACCCAGGATCCCAGATGGCACAAAAACTTGGAAAATACACTTTTGACACCCACTATCTACATGTTTGAACTGTCCATAACGCATTCCAAGGGCAGCTTTTTCTACAGCACCTCGCTGTGCTTGGTAGTAAGGCCTGTCTATGAACCTGACTTCCCGGTTCCACTACTCCATGGGGAATAACTGTGAGAGACCACAGATAAATGTGCTGTCACGTGATGTTACTGTTACTTTTTTTTTTAATCCAATAGATATTTGCACTCTCATATTCTCTTGTTGTTGGGAAACACTCTCTTGTTTAAAAAAAAAAATTGCATACACCGTCCAAGAGGTGCTAAGGAGCCATGCCTAGACTGCGTAATTCAGTAATTTGGGGAGGAAGGAAGAAGGGGTAACTACAGCCTAAATCTGCTCAGAGTGTTCCTTGTCCCTAAATCAGTAGTGGGCCACGATTTCAGCCTCGCATCGGTGTGTTGCCAGTCCTCAGCAGCGCGATTCTCACACCTGCTGTGCAGAAGCAGTTGCCATAAAGAATGCGTGCGTCAAGTGTCTACTTGCTTCAGGGGCGCCCTCATCTATGCCGAAAGGACTCTTCCATCTCTTTCTTAAAACAATGGTTTCTGTACACCAACCAGGGCAGGCACTGCAGACGTCTTTTCTAATATGAGGACAATAAGGACCATGAAATTACACGCAAGAATAAATGGAACAAATTAAGTACAGAGTGCCTCCCAGGCGCCGGCAATGTTTTGGGTAGTGGAGAAAAAGAAGTGAACAAATGGTATGAAGCCCCTGACCTTGTGTATTTTATATTGTTAACAATATAAGTATTATGATGAGCAAACATTATTTAGCCAGGTGGTCACAAATACTGGGCAAAGATTAAAGCAAAGTAAGGAAACGGAGAGGAATGGAATGGAGAGGAATGGAAGTGGGGAGGAGGGTTTGCCAGCAAGGGGTCTGGGGAGTGGGGCTTTAAACAGTGTGGTTAGAGAAGCCCTGCCTCTTGTGGGTGGATCTGAGTGGAGAGCTCTGCCAATGTCCCAGGGAATAATTTCCAGTCAGAGGAACGGCTGGTGCAAAGGCAAGAAGGTGGGAAGGGGCTTGGCGTGTTTCAGGAACTGGCTGTTTCTGAAGGCCTTTGTGGCATGTTGGCGTACAAGTTGCCAACTCTTCATTCTTGTAAAGCCTGTCTCGTATTCTAAGATTACGGCTTTCCTCCTTCCTCCCACCCCCCACTGATGTTAACATGTCCTTTCTTTAAAGAAATGATGTAAGATTTCAATGTTAGTTGTTGTGTTGGTTTTTTTTTTTTAAATAGTCTAACTTGGCAATATAAAATGTTGGCAACCTTATATTGTTCTCTTTTTCTTTCCTTCCCCCAAACTAATTCATGAAATACAAAACTCTGTTAAGCTCTGGCTTAAGACGACACACACTTAAAGTGCCAAATCCCTCCCGCCCCCACACCGTGCCCATGGAAAACTCCATCTTAACGGGCTACTTCTCCTTTCCTTTACTTTACTAATGTTCGTACTTACTCCTTATTTTCCGGGTTTATTCTGAAAAAGAAAGAAAACACTGGGCTGCAAAAACGCACATTTTGTGTTTGCTTTATTTTAGTTTGTTTTTAACACGAAAAAGTGGTAGCAAAATTTATCCCTGATTCTTTAATAAAACAGCATGTCAGCAGAACAGGTACGGGAAATGGGGGCCCTCCCAAGATCTTTTATTGTCTGACATCAAAATTAAATTGGGATGTCGAGAACATCTGGGCCTCTCCTCCTTCTCTATCTTCCCCCAGGATTTCCAGGGGATATCCATGTTGGTTTTGTGTTTGTGTTTGGGGGGTAAGGTGCAGAGTCTGGAACTGCTTCTTTTTTTTTTTTTTTTTTTTTTTCCTCTCTCTCTCTCTTTTCTTCAAGGGGAAAAGAGAAAACCAGATATTTTCAAGGGAATTGACTAGTAGTGGCCAGTATAACAAAGAAACCCCACTAAGCCTAACCACAACCTGACAGAATGAAAAGTGATTCCAGAGCTGCCACTCACCACAAATCCCCACGAAACATGCCAGGAAATCAGCTGAAAGCAGTAGAGAGGCTGCTTCTCAAGGGCCACAAACATGACCCCCAGAGAATCTTCTGGTCCCATTCAAATTCAAAGTTGCGAAAGGTGGGGGCTGGGGAGGGGAGTGGTGGGGTGGCGGTGGAAACAGGAGGCAGAGAATTAGCAGCCCTGTGATCACTTTCAGGGTTATGATGGAACTGATTTAAAATGCAAAACCGCGTTCCATTGTAAACACCGAGACAAACTGGAAGCTGAGAGGAAGTAGGATTTCATTTAGTGATTTTCAATTTTAGGATTGAAATGGGGGTGGAAAGATCCACGCTATTTATTTTTCCAGAACTGAGATTGTCCGTTCTTTTTTTTGTGGGATAAGTGAACATGGACTGATATATTATTACTTCTTTGGGCTTCCATGCTAATAAGGCATACTTCCCACAGAATCTGACAGAAAGGATGAATACCTTGCCCTGCTAATGGTTAATTTGTAGTGGCATGTGTATTTCTTGAATGTTCATGAAGTTTTCTAATTCATCAGCACACAATTGGGCTTTTTTCCTCCCTTTACACAGAATGAAATGCCGAGAGGGCAAGAAGTTCAGGGTGTTGTATTATCCCTCGGCCAATGTATTTACTACCCAAAAGTTATTGCTAATTTTTTTTTCTACCTCAGGAACAAAATTGTTCTTCGGCAAATAATTTAGTACTGACCACACTTTCAAATGTTTATTACTGTCGAATCTGTCACAGATTGCATCAAGCCACAGAGATGCTAATTTATCTCATGTATTTGGAACTCCTCTGGGGAACATACATTCGGGCTTACTGCTGAGTGAACATGACTGTTAGGATTATAGAGACCATACACAGTGAAGAAAAGCAGCATCGCTTTTCTGACTGGAAAGTAAACAATAGGGCGATTGTCGGCTTACACATTGGGGCCAATAGCCCTACTGCTGAGGAGCTCTATGTGAAAACCAAGATCAGCAAGCAGTCTTGATGTTTTCTTCTTGGAGTTGGATGTTGTCAAGGATTCAGATGAGCCACCCCAGTGAGTATGCAGGAAACAAAACAGGATATTCTTGTTTAAGGACTGCTTTCTGTAATTATGTTGATTTTTTATGCAACACTTGAACTTTTAAAAACTCAAGGATGCATAAGAAGTACTCCAGAGGAGAATAAATGATTGGGATTTTGTCTTAAGTGAAATGTTATCTTGCGTTCTTAACAAAATTAACTTGTTTGTATTTGCGAGTGGGTCTACGAATTAAGTATACTTAGACTGTGCCTGTTTCGTCTCCCCACCTCACACACCCCCCACCACCACCATTTTCAAACAGGAGGTCAAGTTGTCTTTGGAACATCATATTTCCTGCTTGGAAAAGGCACTGGATTGTATAATAGTCTGACAGGAAAGTTTCAAGAGTACCCGGAGTTTCCCCTGGAAGGCTTGAGGGGGTAAATGTGCAGCATCTCTCAAGTTCTTTCCTTGAGCTCTCATGCGCGGTTCCATTGTTGTGTATACAAAGTCTTCAGAATGGAAACAGCTAAACTAAACTGTAAATACTCTAAGGAAAAACGTCTTTGGAAATATGCGCTGTGGGCTTGCTTGGAAACATTGTACTTTTATCTGTCCTTCCTTGCTGAGGAAGGAACATCTGGCTCAGCCACTTGCGGGTGAATGCTATCGTGCTGCAGACATCCGGTTACTCCTTTCCCATCCAAATATCAGTTCTGTGTATTAGACAAGGGATGTAACATATTTGTATGCCAAGAAATCTGATTTGGTGACAATTATTTGCCTTTTATTTTAACAAAATTACCTCATGCTCCTTTTCTTTAATCAAAATGCCATGCGCTTTCCTATTTCACTTGAATAATTCTCATCATTTTACAACACAATGAAAGGATTATAGATTAGCACAGGTCAATCTCCTCCATATTCTCCTTATTTTTCTTAAGATTCCAATCCACAAAAGGTCTTGGACCACATAATATTTCCGGGTCAAGGACACCGCAAGGTCTCTTTGCAGAAGCACCCCTGCTGAGCAATCATATTCCAATGGCAGTGTGCCTTGAGTTTTAACCATTGTGATTCAAGGGAGAAAATGAAATGTAAACTAGATGTTAACTGCCGACTTTTGTCAGGGACTTGCTGAGAACAGTGATTTCTCTCTAACGGTGAGGCTTATAAGATAGAATGTTGAATGGAGCTTGGGGGTCAGCCTAACTGGGTTTGAATCCCGATTCTACCATTCCGCAAGCAGATTACTCAGCCTTTCTTTCCCTTGGTTTTCTCTTTTATAAAATGAAGATCATAATCATTCCGATTATTCATTGCTGCATGACAAAACACCCCAAAACTTGGTTTAGACCAATTTGGTTTAAACCAACAATTTATTATTATCTCTCACTTTTCTGTGAATGACTATGCTCCCTTGGGTGGTTTGCATTTGGGGTTGGTCATTCTGGTGGGGTTGCATACCAACTGGATAATAGGCTTGAGGGGGCCGGCCATCCAACATGCTTCCTTCCCATTGTGGGCTGGCAGCTCACTTGAGGCTCACTTTACACGTCACCTCTTTATGTGGCCTGGGCTTTGTCACAGCATGGAAGCCTTAGTCTGACTTCTCACATGGCAGCTCGAGGCTCCAAAGGAACAAGGCAGAAGTCCAGACCTAGTCTTGTCTCTTCTGCCTCATTTTATTCATCAAGCAAGTCACTAAGGCCAGCTCAGACTCAAAGGGAGAGAAGTTAAACCCTACCTCTCAATTTCAGAAGTAGTTAGTGATTTCCCACGACCTTCAATCGACCACAGCTACCATATCTACCACATAGCATCTTGTAAGAATTATATAATTCATCTATGTAATGTACCTAGACCAGTGTCTGACATTGTAATATATTTTCAGTAAAAGTCAGTTATTCTGATGTTCTAGTCCTGACCCCATTTTATTCCTCTTCTTTGCATTTATTGCTCTTTGAACTTCCTTGTTATTATGGCTGTATATATGAGTTTATTTTCTCTCTCTTATCCAAATATAAACTTTACAACCATAGGGACTTCATTTTTTTCCCTCAGGACCTAGAAAGATGCCTGATAGATAATGAGAGTACCGTGAATATTTGTTGAATGAGTAAGTGAACAAACCCCAGGCGAGTATAGATCTTGGATGTTTGGTTGCGGAAAATGAGAGTATAATTGGGATTGGGGGAATATTATGATTGGAGACAATCAGAGAGAATTGACATTCTGATTTATTGCTTTAGAAATTAGGATATCATCTGTTATCTGGAGCAGCTTTTAACTAAACTGTCTTAAGAAGGACAAATATATGAACAAGTCCTACTTGGCCTCCAGAATAGCTGACAATTGGCACAATATGAAAACTGCTCTCTGCCACCCACGGGCCTTAGACTCCGGTGGGTCTGGGTGGAAGTCCCTGCTTTGCTGTTTGCTTGCTTACTGACATGACAAGTATTTGTAAACTTCTCTGGGTTGTAAATCCGCAAAATCAGGCAATGAGGCATACCTCATGGGGTTCCTACGAGAATTAAATACAGTCGACAAAGGGTTTCAACACAAGTACAGGACACAGTTGATCAATATGTACCAGTTTCCAAAAATATTGGTGATAAACGAATGATATGACTTTTAATAGACTTATTCTTTATATTAGAGGGATGGCTTTTCAATTTTTATTCTTCAAAAACTCCTCGTATGGTCCAAACACATTTTAAAATATTAAAATAATATTAAGTTCGCATTTTATGAATTCAATATTTAATCTGTGAGCATATCGATCCATAAGTTGACCTTCTACTCTACCCGGTATTTGACACAGGAATTGAAACAGAATATTGTATAAGTCATGGGGCACCTGGGTGGCACAGCGGTTAAGCGCCTGCCTTCGGCTCAGGGCGTGATCCCGGCGTTGTGGGATCGAGCCCCACATCAGGCTCCTCCGCTATGAGCCTGCTTCTTCCTCTCCCACTCCCCCTGCTTGTGTTCCCTCTCTCGCTGGCTGTCTCTATCTCTGTCAAATAAATAAATAAAATCTTTAAAAAAAAAAAAAAGAATATTGTATAAGTCTTAACAACGTGCTAAAAATAAATATTTACATTTATCGAGAAAAATTGTGACATCAAAGGAAGTAAACATCATGTCCAAAGAACACTTCCTAGAATTCAAGGGGAATTCCCCCACCCCAGCCCCTTCATGAGGATGTCCAAAAGTCAGTTACTTAATCAACAGTAAGAGAGCTCAAAAAATTCAAAGCACTCAGAAGTTTGGGGAATTTTTTTTTTTAAAGGAAACCACTTCTCCTTGGTCTTTAGTGTACTTATTATTTAAAAATAAATTTATTCACCAAGATAAACTGATAAATATAACAATTTTCTTTCCTCAACACACACACACACAAAAAAAATCAATTCAAGATGGGCAATTTATGGATACAAGCACATACTTACATAACTTCGTAGTGAGTAAATTGGACAAAATTTTTTTCTGTTTTATTGTTTTGGAAAAGCTCTCAAATATTTCCTACATTGAAAAACTGCACTGGAATATGTGGAAGATAGAAGCTAGAAAAAAAATGACTTAATAGAGCTTCAGTCCTGTGTCTTTGAAAGGACAATATTCAGCATGGAGTTTGCATGTTGCTGGCAGTTGGACGGTACAGCAGATATTCTGTTCTCCAAGCAACAAAACACCAGAGCGTGCACATAGCAAGCACAGTTCAGTCCTCCAACATGAAGGAAGGTACTTGCAAAAGTCACAGTATAGCATAGTAAAATTTAGTTGATTTGTTCTTGTTTGGGGGGTGGGGAGGATGTACAAATACAGGTCTGATACCAGATAGTGGCAAAATTGAAATTACATGTGCCTGAGATATAATATGTGATTAGTAAATATCAGTTTTCTTTCCCTCTTTCTTTTGAACTATATATTTTTTTTTCATCTATTACCACGATGCCTGAGCTCTGTAACTAAGCGTATAGCCATATGGGCTGGTATCACCCTATGGCTCTTTGTTCTCAAGTAAACGAACCTAACCTTGGTTAAGCATTAACCAATGGCAGGTCAAGGACCAATGGTTCTGTCAAGAACCAATATGGGGAAAGCAGAAACCCAGAGGAAATAAATATAAATTAAATTCATCTGAGCATTTCCATCGTTCCATGTTTAGTTTCTTCATGATCCATATATCACAAAGATAAGCATGCCAGAGCTTAACATGGAAGGGGGACCCATTGTTATTCCCTATCAAGATCTGATTGGATTAGATTTATATAAGGCTTCCTATGGGCAGATATTGACATTCATGCCACCACTATTTTTACTATACAGATGTATAGAAAAGGAATTTTTGTTTTGGTTTTTTCCTCCTTCTTCGCTTTACCTTTCCAAAGAATGTCTCTAATTCTACTCTTTAAAACAGTAAATCCAAATGGTAAGAATTCTCCACAGAAGGCATGCCTAAACATTTACCTCTTGCTTCCATATTTATAGTAATGATCACTAATACCTGTAGTTTGGATTATAATTTGCCCAATTTATCCAACCAAGACAAAAGCCTTTTAGGGGAATTTCACTGTCTCGTCTATTATTTAACCTTGTGAACAAAAGTGCTGTGTTGCCTCACTTAAAAAGATTCATTACAAGGGTTAAGGGCAGATGAGACGGGTGTCTACAGTCTCCTGGAATCACAAATGTACAAACAAGGGAACTAATTTTTCTCTGCTGTTTTTACAAAAAAAAGGAAAGCTTTTTTTCACACTAGGCAAACAGCAACTGGTTTAGTCTCATAAATTTACATCTCCTAAGTAGTGTCAGTATTCAGGCAGATTAGTTTAACAGGCCTCGTGTTATCATCCAAGGGAAAAAAAAAAAGGAAAATATATCCAAAGTCATCTGGTTAATTAGAGGAGGTGGGGAGATGAAGTTGCTTCCATTAAGTTCTTTTGGAACAGTTGCAAGATCCACAAAATCTGTTTTTAGCTCAGTCATTCATCCTGTTGGATGTGTGATGTGTTTTCAATTTAATGATAATTGCCCTTTCCATTTCTTTGATAATTGCCCTCTCTATTATCATTTATGGAGATTCAAATTATAAATCAAGACAAGACAGCCAGAAAAATATTATGATTGTCCCTTCTGAGGCCACAGCCACTCAAGTAACACTGCCAAAGTCGGAGAGTTTAAGCCATTTTCATTTGCATGTTTCTGAACATTTTATTTTAGGGTCCAGTGGTTTTCCTAAAGAGGAGGTTGCATGACAATCATAGGATTGAATGATAATGGATACGGAGAATGTAAGTTAAGCTTCAGTGCAACAGTTATAAATCTGCATTTGAAACCAGAAGCTTGCTCTGCTGTTTGAAAGCAAAGGTGAAAAGTGGACCAGAAATGTTTGCTATCAGTCACCTGGTGTCCCCACTGAGGACCCTGCACAGCCCTGCCTCCTCCAGTTTCCTTTCTCCTACGCCTTTTTTTTTGGGGGGGGGGGGAATGCCTTCTTCTCATTGAATATGCTCGATGATCCACACAATGAGATAAGTACGAAGACATGAGTGAGTTTTTATCTGAGTCCAGGAACCATCTCCCAAAATGAAAGCCAGAAAATAAAAGTCCTCACCCAGCACATGGTTCTCTGAGGCGGGGCCAGCTTGTCCCTGCTCAGGAGATCCGAGCATTAAGTTCTCAGGAATTTGGCAGGCTGTCCGTTCCCCCAGAGACCCACTATTAAAACCGAATTGTATACATTTTGATTGAAACACATTATATTAAAAACAAAGTCATTAAACCCACAGAACTCATCACTTCCTAATTATTGCCGTACTTCGCATTGTTTTCTATGTTCTTGAGGGCGCTTCTGCTTACTGCATTTCAATGTTACAAATGCCGATCACGGTGTGAGAGGGAGCAGCTCTGCCCAGTTCTGCATCGGTAACTTGGGACACATGAGTAGCTTAAAATCCATGATGGCAATTACACCACCGATATCGAAAAATGCTGCAAATCATTGCTTTTTCCCCCAGAGAGCTGGTTGTTAAACGTTTTGCTGCCCGGCTCTGTACAGCAATAGAGTTTTGTGAGAAGGAGGACCTTGGAGCCGGGATGACCTGGGTTTCCTTGGGACTCAATTAGCAGCGGCGTGATCTCGGGCAGTTTCCTTAAACTCTCTGCGCCTTAATTTGTCACTCTCCTGCTTCATCTCCTTCAATACCTTTCCGTTACTCTTAGGATAATGTCCAGAATCCTTGGGGCCTCCTCTCCCTTATCTTTGCCCCAGATTTCTTTACTCCTTGAATCCTGTAAGGTCCTCCTGCCGAAGGGCTCTCACGTCTGGCATGCCCTTCCTCCTGATGTGAAATGTCACTTTCCCCAGGTAGACTTCCCTGAGAGCAACCCCCTGTACCTCCCACATAAGAGGTTAGGACCCCCTCGTAGAGACTTTCACAGAATCCTGAACTTGTCCTCCCCGCACTTGTCAGCAGTGTTAACAAAACTTTTTTTTTTTAGATTTTTTTATTTATTAATTTGACAGAGAGAGACAGCCAGCGAGAGAGGGAACACAAGCAGGGGGAGTAGGAGAGGAAGAAGCAGGCTCCCAGCGGAGGAGCCTGATGTGGGGCTCGATCCCAGAAAGCTGGGATCACACCCTGAGCCGAAGGCAGATGCTTAAGGACTGCATCACCCAGGCGCCCCAATAAAACTATTTTGCATGCCATCATTTGCTTAATACGAAAGCCGCCTCTGTGCCCGTGTTTCTCACGCATGTTGCTTCACCCCTCAAGCTCAGCTCTACGCTTTGCTAACCTAACCACTTAAATTTCATCTGTAGGATGTCTATTTTAGTAAAGAGCAACCCTCTTTTCCTAATCCCTTGTTCCACCTAAGAGGCACTCCAGCATAGTGTTAAGGACCAGGACTCTGAGACTATCTCTTCAGAGCTGTGTGGCCTCGGCAACCTCTCTGTAGCTCCATTTCCTAATTTATGAAGTAGGGTTAATAACAAAATCTGCTCTCTACGGGTCATTGTGAAAATGAAGTGAACCGACCTCCCGTAAGGGGCTCAGAGCAGTGTCGATCAGGTAGGAATCAGTATTTAACAGTCTGGTAGTATTTCTACTTGCCTTACCTCTCTCCCTTTCCCCTAATGACATCATTTCCCTTCTATGGAGGATTCCCTTCACTTCTATGGAGGCCCCACTCTTCCATTACCTTTGAGGATTATAGACGATCCCATAGCTTTAACTGTCCGTCAGAATGACACCCAACTCTCTTGTGCTAGTTTCTCCCCCTAATTTATAATCTTACAGTCCCAGCTACTTATTGTCACCTCCATGAGACTTTTTGACACAGAAAACACAAGGTACCACACCTGAATCCATCATTACCCCATCAAACTAGTTGGGTCTTTTGACATCTGTATTTCTGTTAACAGCAGCCCGATTTCTTTAGTGAGGCTCCAAGTTCCTAATTCATCTATGTCTCTTCCCTCTCTTATACTGCACATCTCAACAGTTGCCAATTTCTATTGATTGTCTCTGAAATACCTCTTGCATCTTTTTCTTCCTTTTAATTCCCACTGCTCCCATCTAGTCTAGGTTCTCATTAATCTCTTTCTTGTCTGGACTATAGCAATAGCCTACTATCCAATCTTCACAGCTTTAGACTCAGCTTAACATAACAAGAGCATTCTTCTAGAATTAGACACTCTTAAAACACATGTTTCTCTCCTCCCTCCCTCCTTCTCTCTCAATCGTGTGATGTTTTATGTCTGTCTTCTGTCTGTGAAAGCAGAGACCTTGACCAACTAGTTCACCTCTGTATCCTCAGCATCTAATAGTACCAAAAAGAACTATTTACTAAACTTAGTACTACAACTATTAAATATTATTATAGTATTGCATACTATATTATTAATATAGAATATCATTATTAAAATAGTACTATCAAATGTTAAACACTGCTCAAATATTAGTTGGGTTAATTATTGAATAAATCTGTTTTCTGTCCTTGCTCTGATCTGTAGTACACACACTTCATCTACTTAAATTGGATTTCTGGTTCATTCACTGCTTTGCTCAAACATCCTTAGCCCTTCCCAATTGATTGCCTACTGTCTAATGTCCCCATCCTGGAATATGAGGCTCCAATTAAGAGGCCAGTCTTGCCTCTACGAAAGCTCCATTCTACTCAGAATATTCAGAGTTGTTGCTGTTGTTTTAATTAGGGAAATGGTAATATCAAAAGCATCCCCAGCCTACGTCATGCAGGGCAACAGAGAAAGCGGCAGAGCTAATCATCCCTGAGGATTTCACTGGCTTCTGTTGGTTAAGAGTTTTAAGAGTTTATCATCACGGTTCCAGCAAGGGCCACGGAAAAGGGATGTGCCTCTTTCAATAACAAAATATTAAGGCTGAGGAGTTTCCTCAAAACTTCTCAAAACAGTTTTGCCTTATTTAGATGTAAAAGACAAAAAAGATAAGACTAGAAATTTCCGCTAGTTTACTTAAATTCATTCCACTTTGTTTTTTTCTCTAGATGAGACAGCATGGGATGAACTTTTTCTCTAAACTGGCTTCTTTTCATTCTTGAGCTTTTTTTCATATTGAATTATGTACTCTCTTCTTGGTGTATAGTCATAATTATAGTTTCTTTATTTGCATCTTGACGATCAAAATGTTGCTTTCACATGACTTGGAATTTATTTCTTCTTGAATCTCATAGATTTCCCCCTAAAGTATGGTCTTAAAGAATACTCATTCTAAATTGATTGTTAAAGTCCTGACCTTCCTTTTTTTTTTTTTTTTAATATTGCTACCATTGCTACAGAACGGATAAGAGTTACTCAGACGTCTGAGTTCTTTAGATGCTATTGTTTTCAAATTGGAAATTTTCCTAAAGTACACAAAGAGTAACTCTTTTCCAAAGAAGAGGAAAGTTTTTATTCAACAACTGGGATGTGTTGTATTCAAGGGTAACTAGCAAGTCCCATTCTGATACACAAGGCATTCTCAAACTTTAGCAAAAATCACTTATTTTGTACATTTGACTACACTTGGTTAATGCTGCCCTCGTTAGGTTTGCTCACAAAGTTAACATGTATGTTCTGTATGTAAAAAACATATATAAAATTAATTCTATTCCTGTAACATTCTAAGTTATCCAATATGGTGTGCATTGAAACTTTAAACCACGTGCCTAAACTGTCAAGAAAACACTGGAAATTTTTTGAACCATGCATTTTCAAATATAAATGCCTGTTAAAAAAATAGAACTCTGGCTGTCCGTTCAAAAGCTGTGCTCATTGCTACAGTTATCAACAATTACTCAGTTACCTTTGATCTCTTAAAGATAGCATAGTCTGAGAGCCAATATTAATTCATCCTACAAGATGAGCTTCTTTTTTTAAAAAGAGATTTTATTTTTAAGTACTCTCTACACCCAAAGTGGGGCTTGAACTCACAACCTGGCAATCAAGAGTCACATGCTCCACTGACTGAGGCCGCCAGGAGCCCCTGAAATGAGGCTCTTTATTATACATGAAAATATCCCTCTTTTACAAAATTACATAAGCAGATGTCCATTATTTCTATGTTAATTTCATGTCTATTAGCTAACCATGAGATAAAAAAATTGGCAAGAAAAAACACCTTAAGTGCTACTTTATTCCTTTAGCTTTTTCAACCATGGTCTAAGATATTATGCTCATCTGTGAGTGGACTTAACCAAGAACTGTATGAAGCCTGGAGAGGAGTCTACCTAGCAAACTTTCCTTTCTTACTCATTGTAGAACCCTTATAGCTATGTTGGACCTTCATCATAAAACATGGTGTTAGGGACAAAAATTCAGTATTAGACTTGGTTGAACTGCATCCAAGGACCGTCATTTTGATGCAAGATCACATGGAAGAAAGGTGTATGTCCATTTTTCATCAACCATTTTAAGGTCAAGCTTTGCAGCCTCCCTCGGCCACCTGATCAAAGCCTTTGTATTCATAAAACACTTTTAAAAAAATCCTGCTCCATTTCCCAACAAACTTAGAGTTTGGTGAAAAACTAAAAATTACTGGTCTCCAAAAACTTAATCTCTTGCTCTCTTACTAGAATTTATACATATAAAAGCATTAAGAGAGTTGTATTCTTCATAACATACTTGCATCAAGGATACAAGTGATATTTATAAGTCCCTTTACATTCAGGAAACAGCTAATACCTCATCTGGCCTCCAAAATGTATAATGGTTAGCCTATCTTGAAATTCTATTATTTAAAAATTCACTAAGTAATACTTTTTTAATAGGCAGTCATTTTTTGGTCCATTCCCTTGATGAAACTATGTCCGTTCTGGGCTAGAGACTGCTTGATTTTCTCTTGCAGGTATGACTCACTAGATGGAAAACCTATCCATCCACACACTGCTGCATTAGGAATTAATTTTAAGTATTCAGAACCTACATGTAGTACCTTGACTTTTAGAGCCTAAAGTGTGCATAAGGGAGAGCGGTACTTACCAGGCCATGTGTTGGATTTACCATCTCAGCACTTTGAGAAACTGTAGCTAAAGGCTACATCTCACCGTTTCTCTAAGTTAGCATTTCACTCCTGGCAAAATGTTTTTGAGTGTAATAGGCATGTTCGACAGAGAGAGAGAAAGCTATTAGTGGTAGTAAAATAAATACTCACTGCTTGAATAGTAATAATCAATAAATAATAAATATGCCTTCCATCAAATATGTACAAGGTAAATTAAACATACTCATTTTATTAAGAGAGAAATGAATACTTATCTGCTACAAAGGTGGAATGGTCTAGAGTCTTCCCATCCCTTGTGTGATGTCAGCTAAGTGTAGTGTCAGGGGTGAGGAAACAGTCAGGAGGCCCATTTATAGCTGCCGTTTGCAGAGGCTCGGAGAATTAGACACTGGTTTCTCAGGGAAAAGATTCTATTACCAATATAAAAAAATTAAGTTTCTTCCCTGTCTATCAATGGAGAGCAGGCGCCCTCTTTGTTTTAGGACATGTGTAATGTTTCTTTTGAAACTTTAATCATTGTCAACTGATAGTGAAGTGAGCCAGGTCAACCTTTCCTTATGCTTTTGGAAAAGAATAATTGACAACTGAAAAACAGGCTGTGGTTCCGAAAGACCATTAAAGCAAACACAAAGTTTCTGTAATCTGTGTGTTTTTAATACATGGCCGTGTCAGATCGGAGGGATATGGTTACCTAAAGAAAGAAGAAAAAACCTCTGAGCCATTTTATTTTTTGCGTTTAAAATGCTTCTTGCACTCACATTAATATTAACTTTATGACCTCCTCACATTGTGGTATAATCACTGAAGAGGAAACCACGCACCCTCCCTTCCCTGGGTAAAGACTTGCTTTCTGATTTGCTCTCACTCACATCTGTGCTTACAGAAGAAACAGATGCTCAGCTTCTAAGGGTCTGACTTTGGCCTTTTCCCTCCTATCCCTAGAGCAGAAAGAAAGGGGGTTCCCAAGCGATGGTGGCAACTTTCCAATGGCTGGCCCGTACTTTCACATTTAAAGTAAGCAGGTGGCATCAATGGGCTGTCTAGTGACTAACAAGATAAGAGTACAATTGATCTTTTTATTAACCCATGCCCCCGGATAGGGGGGCAGGCTACTCCTCCCTCCTGAGTTCAGTTACACTGCTCAGTTCCAGAAACATTTTAGACCAGCTCGTGTTTTTTGTCTGAGCTGATTCTTGAAGCACAGGGGCACCAACACAGATATCCCATGTCATCTAAATTCTCTTTTCTGAAACTCCAAACTAGTAAATGCCTTTATAATTTGCATCTGACTCAAAGCGATATTTTACGTACATCGAGAATGTATCTTCAATCCCATTATACTCTTTTCATGCTGAATTTGAACCGTGGGTTTATTTGTCTTCCTTCTAGGTCTCAGACAACTCACGCTAAGCCACACAACTAGTTCTGAAGAGTATGGAGCCTACATAGAGTCATAAGGTAAATGATTAATTTCAAAATATGACGTCATGGATTCAGTTGTATTATGAATTCCAACATTGTGTAAATGTGTTGTTTCTCCTTCATCTGTTAGAGACTGGGTTGTGCTGGGGAGACAATAAACTGCGTCTGTGGGCTGGCTCTCTTCAGAGTCAGGTTATGTACAGTATGTCGCTGCAGGCTGGCTACACCTTGATTTTTCATAAAAGTCTTCTCGTGATTTTAGGAGGCACCTGCCGTGGGGTATGCCAGCACATCACAGATCACATAGTCAAGTGGAAAGCCATTAGAGCCGTTATTTTCATACACGAAGCCCTAAAGGATTGGGAAGCATTCCTTTGTAGAAGTAGCAGGAGGTACAAAGCGCCCCATTAAGGCCACCTGTACCACAGGCCAATTCAGATGAGGAAGTCCATGGTAAAGGAATTTATAGAGGATGGTCTCGTATTTTTTTTTTCTCTAAATCAGCCATCATTTGCTTTCCTGCTTGTTAAATAATTGCTTATTTCTAGAAGGTATCGAATCTATATTAAGGTACATACAGGATCTTTGATATCACCTACAGCGAAATGGTGAGAAGCCTCGGCTTCAGAGCCAACCGAAATTCAAATTGCGGTTCTGCCATTTACTAGCGATGACACGGTGGGCTTCGATTTTTCTCATCTGCGAAGTGGGAGAAATAATAGTACTCACTTTCAAGAGCTGTGGCATAGTATAAACACATGAGTAGAGGCCAAACGTTTAAATTATTGCCTACCACCTAGTAAGCACTAGATTTACTGATGAACTAAAGGACTTTTATTCCACCTCTTGGTTTCAGCCTCTTCATTTTCCTTTAGTCCAGAAACTTGGTGGTTGTGGGAATTACTAAGGGAAGCAAACTCCCAATGCCCTCTTAGCAGCCCTTCTCCTAAAGGAGATATATTACACCTTTCATGTAAATGCCAGGAAGGGAAATAACTGGCATCCCATTGCCCTTTGAATGGGTCCCTGGCTAGCGCTAGGTTGTGTGACGTGTAAAGTGACCTGAAAGCGGGGTGCCTGCCAGCTCGGTGGTGCAGTGTGGTGGGAGAATCAATTAGAAGACTCGTAGCCATTTCAGAAACATGCAAACATCAATTGGCATAGAGTTTCGGGAAGCAGAATAAAAAGGGATCTACGAAACAAAAAGCCTTCCAAAGGGATGGAGGCACTGTTCTTCCAAATCACAGATGGATGATTGTGATCGCCATTAGAGCTTAATGAGCCGGTATCTGGCTAATGACTTCATCTCTCCAGTAGATTCGCCAGTAGTCCGTGTTTCCACTAGTATCCATCCTTCTCTTCTAATAAACGTAACCATCATGCTAGTTGGTCAGAACAAGTCATTGGATTTCTCCCTCCTCCATGAGCAAAAGTGTGCTTCTAAAATCTACCATCCCCCTGTTTCAGGACTGAAAGGAACAAACACAGAAAAGAAAATAAATGACACCAGTGTATGGTTTATAGAACCCTGGAACACCTAGGTTCAGTTCTGGGTCAGTAACTGCTCTCTGACCCAGTTTTCTCATCTCCAAAATGCAATTGGGCCCTATCCTACTTCTAAAGATAATTTTGAAAATAGAAATATGCATAATCGATCTTTTAACACACAGAGGGATATGGTTTATTTTACATAATTTATATATTTCTTACAAATGCCATCATTGATTATGGCTGTATTTTTATTTTAATAACCGGACTCAGAAAATGATAATTAAAAGCTTTAAACAAGTTATCTGCTGAGCCATTTAAAGACTGTTAATCTGAATAAGAAGTAAGACCTAAACTGAAGTTAGAATCTTTTTTTAAATTAACCATACTATTATAATATTTCACAGTGATACTTAGTGTTAAAATCATTTAAATGGGCAATATTCGGCAAAGTAGAAATAACGATGTATCTTTTAAACACTAGGTATTAATAATAGACAATCTATTGGAAGAGAAAATTTCTTGTAAAAATAATAGATTCCATTCCCGATCATGATTTTTACTGATATGCTACTATGAATAGTTCTTTCATTTTCCAATTTTCAAAAAAAATACCCAGTAAACATAGTAGATCTCAATATAGTCTTAAATAATGATCACACAAATATTATTGTCTTAACATAATCTTGAAAAAGATCACGCCACTGTAATATTGAAAGTAAGGCAAGTAATACTTATAGTGGAAGAAATAATGTTAGCTATTAAGACAATGCTTTAATGTAATACTTCAGAAGTTTTCAATTGTTTTATGTTA
The DNA here is from genome assembly GCF_017311325.1 of Ursus maritimus. NCBI lineage: Eukaryota > Metazoa > Chordata > Mammalia > Carnivora > Ursidae > Ursus > Ursus maritimus. The sequence goes on along the minus strand of NW_024423564.1, from coordinate 37,460,710 downwards.
AAATATTCCAGCATAATTTTTCTGGGGTCTTTATGCTATAAATAAACTTTGATCACTATGGTAATGTAAGAAACATGAATGGATAATGTCTACTCCCTATAACCAGCATTTCAGGTAAGTGTCATTGTGAAAAATATGTGGCTGGGGTAGCATCTTTGACTTCTAGTCCCAAACCTCCAGCTGAATTTTCCGAGTGATCTTGAACAATTAGCAAAGACCTAACTAAAATTTTTTGATATAAAATTCAGAGAAATAAATAAAGGAGTTTTAACAATGAAGGTTGATTTTTAAGAAAAACTTTCAAGCAACAAAAATGTCTAGCAAATTCTAACAGGCGCCAAATCCACATTCTGCTCTCAGGCTTTCCTTCAACCTCTGCCCCTTCCTCTTGTGCATGGATTCCATCATTTCAAGAATGAAAGGGTTAGTTTAAAATGACTCCTGTTCCTATTCACTAGAAACTTTAAAATCACAAAAAAAGTACAAGTTAAATGTATTATTTTAGTCTCACTGACTAGATGTTTAGAAACCTCTTTTTTAAAGTTATTTAACTAATTTTATTGGGGGTCTCTAATGTCTCCACAACTGTTCCACAAGGGAGTATGAAAAGAGTATAAAGTGTGACCCTTGTTTTCTGCAGTTTATTTATAAAAGTAAAATCAACATATACAAAGTAAATACTATCATCACAAAAAAATTATGTATGTGTTCATCTCAGTATTATAAATTATAAATTCTGCAGGAGTCATGATGGAAGAGGTGGGATCCAAGATGGGGATTTTAATAATGAATACAGCTTGGATATGTAGTTTTCAGGGCCAAATAACCAATGGTCCTATATTTATATTATCAGGGTCTATGTAATGAGCTATTTGACCACTAAAAACAAAGCAAAGGAGTAGTCCGATGAAGACGCTGGTTAATTGACTGTGAAAGCCAGGTAAATCCCAGCAAACAGGTCTTTCTCTCTTCCATGCCCAGAGAACAGACATCCCACCAAAAGCCCAAGCTTACCTGGACTATGAGGCTCGCCCCTCACGTTGCAACAGTGAAGATTCCATCATGGGTAGAATTTTCCCCTCAGGAAGAACTACAGCTATTGTAGCTGAGTTCAAGTCTTTAAGACCCAATTGTTGGCCTTGGGCATAAAGCTTACGGAGTAACCCCATCTATCCAAAAGAGAAACCCAGGGTCTCAGAGGCTCATCAAGCATAAACGTTCTCTCCCTGAGGACTCAGTCTCCTCAGCTGTTCCTGCTGGCCCATCAGCTGCTTTCTTTGGGTTTCTGACCAGCCCCGACATGAACCAATTGAGAAAGAGAAAATACGGAAGGTGAGTCCCTGAATTAGTTCTATGAATTAACCATTTGCCGTCTAAGGAAAAAACGAGGTCATTTATATTAATAATCCAAAACTTGACTCACACAAAGAAAATGAAAATTAGATACTGTACTTGAAACTCTAAGTTGCATTGTGATGTGAACGTAAGCTGTGAGTATGCTGCTGGCAGTGGTAATCATAGCTACCATGGACTGAGAGTGTATTGCATGCGTGGCATTCTGTCATATGCTTTAATTTATGTATATCTCATTTAATCCTCACCAAATTTATATATAGGAAGAAAGTATTGTCCCTGCTTTAAAGATAAAGAAATGAGGCTCAAAAATTTAATTTGATCAAATTTAACAAGGTACAAGTAGCAGAGCCAGGACTCGAACCTACGTCTATCTAAGGTCAAAAGGCATGCTCTTTCCATTATATGCACTACCTCGCAGGCAGTGCTGCCTCACTGTCTAATGATGCTTTCCTTATATACTCAGGTATACCAGGAAAATGACTAAGTTGACAGTTTTATTGCATGTATGTACATTAACATCAACCAATACTTATTATTTAGTCCCATGAAGTCAATGAATGTTTTGCAAGCAGATGGGCTACAGATTCAGAAAAATCAATGAGTATTTGACTAAGCAAGTGAATTATGAAGAGTAAAAGCATCATATGTGCTTTTTCTTGGAAGTAAAGGGAAAGCTATGGTGTTAATAAAACAGACCCAATGCTAATGACTTCGAGCCCCCCACTGCCCCAAGTAGAAATCAATCAGACTCTAAGGTTGATTTTGCTCATTCCATAGACTTATTTCCCAACGGAGTTCCTTAATTTTGACATTCAAAATACAGAATCTTATCATGGCTCTTTACTTTCAGATGCAAGGCCAGTTTACTTCTTAATCTCTTCTCATTTATTATTCACTCTCATATAAAGCTCGCGTTGTCTTGTTTTCACATTCTTCATGTTCTTACCCACTCTCTAACGGACTGTTCTCACTGTCTGGAAGATCTTCCATTGATCTTACCTTTTCTTCCTTATGTCTCTTAAGTCTTCACTGTATTCAGCTTCCAGGATCTGTAGTTCTGATTTTGCCTAAAGCCTTCCCAACTAATTAGATACAAAACATTGTAATCCTTCCATGGAAATCATCTTTCTTCTATAGCCAAAGGCATCACCAGTGGTAAAATGTATTCATTTTGTATATAACAGTAATTTCAACCACTAGATTGTACTTTTCATTGATCTATTTTTTCTGGGTAGAGTAGAAGTGCTATTGTTGAAGATTTATAAATATCAAAACACACAAAGAAGAAAATAAAAGCCATTGTTTATGCCAACACCCCAAGAAAAACATTGTTAACATTTTGTTATATTTCTTTCCAATTTTTTTCCAGAACATTTGGTTGTGTTTTAACTTCAATTCTCCCTGCCTTGATATACTTTTATACTACTTTGTTTCTCCTAAAATTAAACCCTCTAAGATTTGGATTCATCCAGTTCTCTGGATTTATAAAAGCCAAATGACCAGTCGGAAGGTTGACCATTGAGAGGCCTAGTGAGGCACTGATTCATAGAGGTCTGGAAGTACTCGTAATTCTGGCTCGTTTACAAAGATCAGGTCTTGTGTGAAATTCCTGGGTAATTCGCTTTGCTTCCATTATGTGCTAATTTCATCTTAATTAAAATTACTCTGTTTTATTGTACAGAAGCTAGAAAAATATATTAATATTGGATTATGTAAGACATGGTATTATAAAACAATAAATCAGTCTTCTTGATTTCTAAATTATATTAAAGATAAAAAAAATTTTGTTTTTAACTAATGTTGTAAATACCCTCTGTGGGTTTTATCTACTGCCCATCTTAACTACGTGGAAAATGAAATTTTCTTATTCAGATATCTAGACTTTTTATTCCCTCAGCTCATTTTATCAAGAGTGATTCATCAGTTTTTATCTGGTGAACAGACATTGTCTGAAAACTTAACTTTTTCCATGTGACTTACCTGCCCAATTTTTGGGTTTGAGTTTTTATCCTTTAGACAATTCGGAAGGATTTTGCCCTTATGTAATTGCTAAGCATCTCATTTCTTCCACCTAATGTTTGATTATTCTGCCCAGGTTTAGACAGTTATCCAGTTTGATTTATTTGGTAACCAAACTTGTAAGGACACTAACCAACATTTCCCCAAAAAGCATTAAAATGTGACCTCATAGGAGAAACAGCTTTACAGTCTCACTAAATCCCTTCCTCACAATTCCCCTGATATAAGGTGCATCCTTAAGCAAGTAGCACAAAGCAGACCAGCATCAGCTATTTGTAAACAAGTGAATAATACCTTTCAAGGCATCAAAACCCATTCCCAGGCTAAGAGGACAAAGGTTCTGAAGGCTAAAAGCTTCCATAGCTGGCAAAATCTTTCTGTTCCAAAAAATATATACTTCCTTAAATGCTACCTATAAGCCTCTTGCCCATGAGAATAGCATTTCTCACACCTTTTTTCCCCCTCACATAGATGAGGGACTACCCAACTTAATCCTGAGTGTAAAAGTATTGAGAAACAACTAAGTATGTTCATGCCTCTGTAGTGTAAATTGTACAGACAATGAGGTATCAGCACCATTGATGAGGCTGAGGACTGAACAGCTGTGGGTGCTGAGGTTCCCCAGGCAATGGGGGTTCAAGAAGAGGATTGCGAATTATCAGGACAATCAAGACACCACAATATTTTAATCTACACACATTGGGCATCAGGACAGACACTGCCCGCAAGAGGTCTGTGTTTTATTAAAATCTAAACTAATTCCCCTTGTTTTATGCTACTGAATGGCTCATTTGCTGCGGGACCCTCAGGGGGTAAAAGGCAGGGAAACAAATTAAGTCAAAACTGCAAAAACTTGTTAAGACTACACAAGGTGTATCTAGTTCTCTTATTGTTACATGACATGTTGGGAGGGGAAAAAAAAGATCTGTGGGAAATCCACCCTGGCTGATCAATGCAACCTTTGAAATATGCAATGAAAACACAGTACGTAATACGCAATAGTATAAACAAATCGTTGTCTCACTTTCTGGAAATGGTGTTGGCACTAGGATGAGTCGTGGATGAAAAAATTCCAAGAAAAACAAAGACATCTCTCAGTAAATCAGTAAGTTTACTGGTTAATGAAGAGCCAGGCTTTGCTATGAAGGACTTGACGCTCAGTGGTTATGACCAAGTCTTTCCATAATGGTTGCCCCTGACGAGTGCTAACGAGGGACTCGTATATGTGCCTGGAGAAAGAGGGAAATAGAGACATTTATGACTTTTGCACCACCCAACATACACAAAAATACACCCTCACCTAATCCCTGTCTATAAAAGTTTATTTATGTAGCTGTAAATTGGAAAATCTCAAGCATAAAACTCTATATCTATTAAATATACAGTGGTTTAGTGGACTGGAGACAGGGCAGCCTTGCTTATTTGTGCTCTTTCTGTCAGCGATGACATGAGATCATAGGGAATCCATATCTCTAAAGCCAAAGAATAGCTCCCAGTCATTTGTGGCTTCATTAGCAACGTCGTGATGTCCCTTAAGGACAAAACACATAAATGTTCTCCTGTCACTTACAATTGTGTCAAGGAGAAAACCAAAATGAACTTGCAAAGTCATGCACCAGCTCAATTTTGGAAGAAAAAAAAATCTTTCTTTGAAGGAAACGAAATCAATCCCCAGTTCAAATTAAATTTGGGCTATTCTGTGAAGCTCCAATACACAGCTCCAGTAACAATCAGTACTTATGGACTTAAAATGCAGGCAAATAATGTTTCGTTTAAAAGAAATTGAATGAGGATTACTGACAGAGAAAGTTTTAATGCTATTTTATCATTAGTTAAAGTTAAATCATGCCGTTATTGGCTCAGTCGCAAACATCTCAATCCCCACTCTTTTTTTTTCCCCCCCAAATGTTACTAGAAGCCCTTTGCCTGGTTGGGCTTGTGTTTTCATCTTATTAAAACCTTGTCATGCAAATGTATCATAAGTGTAGCCTGAAGACTTCTGTCTCATGCAAAATTTAGCTTAAATTCTACTGGCATGAGATCCTTTGTTATGCACAAACCTTCTGTTTGGTTTGCTGACATTCTTCTTAGTCGGCTCTCATGGTGATTCATTATCTTGTGATATAGATTTCCAAGTATCATCTTTGTATTGATTTTTATATCTTTAATAACCACTCCACAGAAGATGGCTCCACTGGTGTCATTGATCGCATCAAAAATTCAAGGCTTACAGAAATACTAGAGGGCTAATTGGTAGCAGAACATTTCAGACTTAATCTTAATGCAGTCTTAATCTTCTGCATTAAACCTACCTGAAGGTTTCCTTTTGGAGTCGACGAGGGGAAGGTTAGTGCTTCGTTGAAAAACACCTGGTGAGCCTGCCAGAACATAGCAATAAATGACTACAGACTTGGAAATGTCACTTCACAAACACTCAGAAACTAAGAGCACTCCCTTCATCTGGGGCCTTCCTCATAGAATGCTTCTCGCTTTGCCTTTCCCTCCATACAGCCAGGTTTACTTTTCTGTGTCTGTGAAAGAAAAGTCCCCATGGTTCCAAGGCCCATGTGCCTCTGGGATTTGAGATTTTCCCCCAGGTTACCAGTAGAAGGGCTTCCTCTGCAGAAACTTAGAGCGAACATCCTATTCTGTAAATGACTTCAACCAAGAAATTTAGGACTGCCGGGATGGGCCCGCGAGTCCGGAGTCCCAGAATATGACCAGGTTCGCATTCTCACACCCCGTGTGTGGAGCGTGCAGATCCGCTCGAGGTCATCAGAAGGCTCGCCAGAAGACGCAGGAGCTTTCTGCAACACTCAAGGGAAGCTTGATTATAAAGCTGGAACTGGATGTACTGTATTCTTGCTAAAAATTTTTTGTGAACCTACTCTGTGCCGTCCCTACATCAAAGCATAGTTGAGTCTAACCTGGTAGGTGCCCTCGAGAACCTCAGCATCATGAGCCTATAGGTGGAAGGTGGAAGCCAACTGAGACACACGGGATAACTAACTAGAAGGAAGGCCATGTGAGGATGGGGCTTTGGAACTGGCCACACCTGAATTCTATTCCACCTCCAACACTGTGCTGTGTGACACTCGCTGCCTCCCTGAAAAGGGGGCGATAGCTGAACGTGTCTTTCTCGTGAGAATAACAAGGGACAGTGCATACAGTGCTGATATGAAGCACATAACCCAGGCACCTCAAAGGCAGGTTACTTATTAGAAAACAATAAAAGAAGTCCTTGTTTTTTCCTCTGTGTAGGAGTTGGAGAAGTCCTTTAAGAGCAGGTAGAAAAGAGGATCAAATTAAAAGATTGTATATATTCTTCTTTTTTGGCAAAGTTTAGAAGAAAGAACTAAACACATACATTAGTTCAGCTTTATAGGTGCAGCATTAAACACTGAAGGGAATTTGGAATTTTTAAGACATTTGAAATTCGAGTCAAGGCTTTAGAAAGGCTGGGAAGCAAAAGCGATGAATCAAGGACGGAGGCCATCGTGAGATTTTCCAAAGGTCATGGTGAGTTTTGATGTGTAGCATTTAGGTACTTGAACCTTGAATACGAATAACTTTTAAATCCCCAGAAATTACAGTCACAAATTTCAAAGTTTCTCATTTTCAGAATGAGCTGTAAAACTCTCATAAACAAAAGAATAAATATATAAGGGTCTAGACAACTGATTTCAGTATCGATGTACTGATACAACTTATTGCTGAGATTATCTTCAAAGTGTTACATTTACAATATGAGTGTGGATTTCGAGTACTTTACCTAGGACATGATACATAAAGAAATAGCAAATGCTTATATGATATGAATTATTTTTCTATTCCAATCATTATTCCTGTTGCATAGTTATTCCCCTCACAGAATTTAGTCATGTCCCTGGTCCATACATACTCATTTGTTGATGAAACTCAGTTTGCACCCTCTTTCCCAAACAAACAACTTTCAACTTAGGAGAGTAAAACATTTTTCAAGCAGCTTCATTATGGATAATTTTTTTCATTGTTGTGTATTTGCCTTTCAAGTTGCCTTCCCACAAAATAGTTCGATTTTACAGTTTCCCAAAGAATTCATCCCACTTGCTGCCTCCTTCTTCTGCCTTTTATTTTCTTCTTTTTTGCTCCCTTCTTCCCCTTTTCTTCTTTGCTATTTCTTTTTTTCTGTTACCACTGCTTTTCTCCACTTCGTTTCCATGTCTCTGCTCCCTTCCTCCCTTCCTCTTGCCCTTTGTATGTTATTACTTGAACTAAAACCCCATGCACATTTTATTTATCCTTTGGATATTTTATTTTATTTTCTAAAGATTTATTTAGGGGGTGCCTGAGTGGCTCAGTCAGTTAAGTGTCTGCCTTTGGCTCAGGTCGTGATCCCAGGGTCCTGGAATGGAGCCCCAGGACAGGCTCCCTGCTCGGTGGGAAGTCTGCCTCTCCCTCTCCTTCTCCCTCTGTTCCCTCCCCCACTCATGCTCTCTCTCTTGCGCTTTCTTTCTCTCAAATAAATAAAATCTTAAAAAAAAAAGATTTAGAGAGAGAGAGCACATGCACGTGCATGCAAGATCTCGGGGAGGGGCAGAAGGAGAGGGGGAGAAAATCTCAAGCAGACTCCTGCTGAGCCCAGAGCAGGATGTGGGGCTCCATCTCATGCCCCTGAGATCATGACCTGAGCCAAAATCAAGAGTCAGAACGCTTAACCGACTGGGCCACCCAGGTGCCCCTATCCTTTGAATATTTTAAATAACAATCCAAGGAGTCCCCCAGTCTGGTGCTAAATTCATTTCACATCTGTCACAAGAAAGGATTAATGCATGAAAGGGAACAAGAATTCTACCAAACTTATATGCTGCAAAATTCAGTAAGGATAATTTGTTTTTTCCTTAACCTTTACCTTTTTTTTTTTTTTTCCTTCAGTGTAACAAAAATTCAAGGTCTCTGTAGTCTTCAATACAGGAAAAAAATGCTTTTGCTCAATAGTAAGTTAATATGGAACACGAACAGTAATTTTCCATTCTCTATTTTTAAAAACATCAAAATATAACAAAAGGAAAACATAGGTCTCTCCTTTCAATACACTAGAAAAAAAGACATTCAATATTAACCAGTTTTTTCTGAAAGGTTTTCTTTCTTTTTTTTAAATAGTATTATCTATCCCTTACCATTGTCAGGGAATTAAGTTTTTGTTTATTAATACAATAATACTGTTAATAGTATTTGACTCTTGACCAATAATCAAAAGACCAGAATATAGTAAAATACCACTGACAAAAATATATCTGTAATTTTTCCTTTTTATTACATTCCTTTGTAATAATTACAAAAACACCCAAAAAACCCCTACAAAACAGAGTTAACAGAGATTTCTAGTCAAGTGGATTTTTTAAAAAAATATTGGGCTTATATATAAAATGGCTCAGAGGTGAAATAAAAAAGTTTTGACACTTTCAAAGTGTTCCCTTTTAAGGGCTTTCTTCTTCTGATCACAGCTCAGTACTTGCTACACTCTCCCAATAGAGGCCCTGTATCATTCCACAATGGGAGCCACCTTTGCAATCATTACTGACCCTAGGCCTGAAAGCATATCACACATGCCTTTCAATTTGCCACTGTGGAATTTATGTAACTTCAAATTATAAATTGAATGCCCAATGGACAAAACTGGCTTCCTAACTTTTAGTCACATAGTAACAATAGCTGCCACCTTTTAAGCAACTATGATGCTTTTACTTGCATTATCTTGAATTCTAACAAAGACCCAATATGAGAAATACTATGGTCTTCATTTTACAGATATCATATAAATAAACCAATGTCATCCGAGTGCACACAAGCAATAATCATCCCACATAAACTTCCTGAGTTTCTATTCTGCTGGGCAAATAGCAATGTCCTGCATCACTGCCGTATGCCAATGATTAGTGAATGGTGTTGCTTCATTTGGTTTCGTTTATTGTAATAAGAACACTAACATGAGATCTGGACTCTTGACTTCTCTGTAAGTGTACTTAATAAAGCATGGTGAACAACATGCAGAAAGTTGCACAGTAGACCTCTAAAAGTTACTCTCTTGCCTAAACTGCATCTTCGGCAGCAAGCTTGCTGTCTTCAACATGTCTCCCCCACGGGTCGGGTATGCCTCAGAGGCTTGCACGGGCACCCCTTTCACTTTGTAAATTATGAACAACATGATCCGAAATGGAGCTAGAAACTCTCTCTCTCCTGGCTCCTCCCGCCTCGCCTCTGAATGCCACTCTAATCAGGCAAAAGACATGTCAGGACGCAAGCTATTCGACACACCTCCAAGTCTTCCGTCTTCCCTGCGAAACTGCTGGAGTTTTCGCGGCTTTGGACTATCTATTTTGCACGCGTCGGTCAGGTGTACATTTTATAGGCAACAGCAGTACTTCCGCAGACGTATGACAGCGTGTGGTCAGGATTTAGATGAGTGAATACTTGCACCGGAAACCCGGTATGAGCATAGGCCGCCCCCTGCCGCACGCCCAGGGCAGTAGCCACCGAACTGGGCAGGGAGAGAGCGGCCATGATCCAACGCAATCCAGATGTCTCTTCCGGCTCCTCCTCTTCCCACACAACCTTCCCTTGTTTTCTTTGTCCTTTGGCAATATTTCTAAGTTTTTAAAGGAGTACAAGAGCCCAGAAAATCGGAAGAAACATGTGTTTAAGGCCGACCAAACACACCACCCGTTGTGCAGTAAGGCATTTTTGAAAAATCAGTTGTTTCAGCTTTTTAAAAAGTTTGCTTTCATTATCTTTTTCAAAAGCATCTGATTTTTGTAGTAATCCTTGGTCAAAGATTTAGAAGAAGAGTATCCTTAGCTTAATTTTCCAATTGCTAAGGCAACTTTTGTGAAAGTGCCATTTTGGATGTCACTGGAGTCAATGATGTCCCAGCCACCCGCATGGATTCTGATATTTACATATTGCTAACTGTCCATTTATTCATTTTACTCTGAAATCTAGTGTGTTGCTTGGGGTCGCTCTCTAGTGAAGGGTTTTGTTTTATCTTTTCAAAACACTTGTCCCCCCCCCCCCGTCATGCCATGTAATCTCTTTGTACCTTAATATCTCTATATATACTTCAGAGAGATAAAAACATAAAATATTGTAAATGTGTTGGGAGCTTCCGATCACTCTAAAGCAGTAATTAATCATTCAAAATTTCTGATGTAAAGATAGCTTTATAAAACAGGCCAAAACAGAGTTGGAGGGGCGGACTTGCCCAGGAAAAGGAATAAATAAAATTTAAAACTAGCCAGTACATGTGAATTCTTCAGAGCATAAATGAATAGCTGATAGCCCTACTGAAGAAAAAGAAGGAGGAGGAGGAGGAATAAGAGGAGGAGGAGGAGAAAGAGAAGGAAGAGGAGGAGGAAGTAGAAGGAGAAGAAGAGGAAGAGAGAGAAAAGAATGAAAAAAAGGAGGGAGGGAGGGAGGAAGGAAAGGGGAGAAGAGAAAGAAAGAAAATGTTGGCTTTATTAGTTCATGATTGCCCTTCACAGTATGTGGACAAAATGCCCACTTAGAAGCAAACTTCAAGTAATGAGAGGTGGCAGCTTCTGGTGATTAATTTTTTTCCTATGTGATCTACAAATGTGGCATTTGACTTAAAGTTATCAGGTAGAGGAGTCTAATTCTTACTCAATTATTCTGTTACTAGAAATAGGCCTTGTTCATACTAGCACCTTGCTCCTGTATTAAGTGTTTAAATATTTGATTTGTATGACTTTCTGGTTAGTCAAGATCTAAGAAAGCTATCTATATTCTCCAAAAAACAGGTTGTTCTATTTATTTTGTAGAAAATCATTAAGCAGTAGGAGGGCAGAGAAAATTAACATAGAATAACACAACAAATTATATCAACTTTGTATAAAAATATTAGTAGCCATTGTCTCCAGGATGTGAATGTAGCAGGGGGAAAGCTGGTGTCAGGCAGACATAGATTGATTTCTTCTCCCCTCCTTCGCTAGCTGTACTCTTGGTCTCTCTAAGGCTTAATTTTGTCCTCAGTAAAATGGTAAAATGGATATAATAACTTCTGTGTAGTTTAAATCAAGCAGGAGAACACAAAGTGCTGCTTGGTACTGGGTTCGCTCTTGTTAAAAGTCATTTCTCCTTACTAATTTTATTTTCTTCAAAATATTTCCATTTGTTATAAACAATGGTTCCCCAAACTAAGAACTTTCATTACAAAGCTGTTCCCAAGACAGCCCCGGGAACCCCAACCGGCAGCTGTTGTGTGATTTCAAGATGAAGAGAGGTTCTCCTCCAGCTTCTCTCCCCACCTCGCTGAGCAAGAGGGGTGTTGGGAAGAACTGAGCCTTGTTTTTATTTGTCATGGGCTCTCTTTTTGTGAGATAGTTACCTAAATTAGCCCGTAAAATACACAGACAGCAAATGAACCAGAAATTCAATAATCCCCTGCCCAATCGGCCCTGGGCTGTTTCATGAGGTGGCTCTGAGACTGTAGCAGGAGATTGACGTGTGTGAAAACAGTGTAAGTTCTTTGCGGGAAAGTATCCTTAGTGTCATTGTTTATTACTAGCAGGAATGAAAATACCACCACTGCTCTCATTAAAGAACTTTGTATTGAAGCCCACTTTAAACCTGTTTCTCAGGTTTGTCCAGATATTGTGGAATTAGGGGGAAACATTTCTTCTTTTCTTCTTTCTTTCTCTCTCTCTCTCTCTCTTTTTAATGCAAGCAAAAAAACAAAACCCTAATAGTGCTCCTATATCCAAAGGAAAAGAATTGCACGCGTGCGTACTCATAAACACACACACACATACACACACACAATCATATTAGTAGTATGCCCTATCAGGAAATCTTGAGAAGATTGATATTTAAAGTATTAGCATCTCAGGGGGCTCTCCCATCAAGTACAAATTTATACAACAATTGCTTTTTTTTCTTTCTCTGTCTTTTCCGCAAACCTGCTAGGCAGCTTTCCTTTTTCTCTCTTCAGTGCCTTCCTCTTCTCCCCACCTCCCCTCATTACCCGGCCCCAATTTGTACACGCGCTCCGTCCTGACCCACCCCCACCCCCATCTCTGGCGGTGTGAAAATAGAAGAGCATCTGAGTATCTGGGCAGCCTATCAGTTTGCTAAGGTTCATTTTAGCTAATCCAGACATCCCGCACAGCAGGGGGAAAACTGCTGTATCTAGTGAAACAAGAGCATGAATAATTAAAACTCTGTTATTAATGAACTTCCAGTCGTTATGTAAATGAAACTGATTTCAAGTCTAATTTGTCAGCCTGAATTCTTTTTCTGTTCTCCCTTTGTCTAGGACAAGAACTCATCATAATGGACTTGATAATAAAACACTAGTAGACATGCTGTGTGCAGTGCCCATCTGAGTTAGAGCTTTTAGCGTGGTTAATTGATACAGTTACTCCAGAACAAGTCTATAAGGCATTTTGTATGGCTCTAAGTTTTAAAAGCCGCTCTTTTTCCCTTTGACAGGGCTGCCTATTCTTCACACATACCTCATTATCATTTACCTTTACACGAGGGGTGGCATATAATTACTGCCTAGTAAATAGTTTCTTTTGCAATATCCATGATGTTCAAAGACAGCAGAGTTCAAAAAGGTCCAGGGAAGGGAAGTCTGTAGTCTTCTGAGAATAACAAATAGCCACCAGGGAGAGAAAATAAAAGGAAAGAAAAAGGAATACTAGACAAAGCACAAGACCACTAAGTACCAGTGGCCCAGTGTCCTACCATCAAGTGTCACTCGCGCTATCGGTGGCATTGTCCAAGTGATACCCTGATGTCTGCGGCTACATATTTCAGCTGCATTGTTTAGGTCCTCCGTATTGTTCGTGAAATCGTTCACTATTAGGGTGACGGCTTCGGATTCTACAATCTGACTTCCTAGAGTGACAAATATTTTACACAACGTAAAAGCAATCATTCTCTCGACAGAAAGCTACTCGGCAGTGTCGACTCGTTGAGAATTTACTGAGCTGGAATCGTTACGTTCGAATTTGGAAAATGCTTCTCTACTATTGTTAGGGAAATGTGTAAGTTAGATATCAGACTTAGTAGTTTGGATATATGGCACCCGAGTTTATTCCTCTAAGGCACTGTGTAAGTAAGATAACAGAAATTAAGTCCTATTTTGTATATCTATTACATTAAAAATAATTAATTTTGCTCCATGTTTAGAAAGGGGGAAAAATTCAGAAAAATTCAGTCAGAAAAATCCTAAATCTTTCAAGTTGCAGGTGCTAACTACTACCATGATTCTTGCTAATCCAGCAGATTTTTCATTAATGGAATCGTGGTACACAAGAATATTAAGAACTAAAAAACTTCTTTAGGCCCCCCAAATACTGACGTATACAAGCTCCTGGGGAGTTTTGCTTCCCTGTATCAACATCTGCGGCTCTTTTGCGTTCACTGAAATTAGAGAAGTATTGCAGGCATTGTTTACTTCTGCTGTCTCTTGTTACTTTGTAACATTGCTTTGTTTATAGTATCAAAGAATAAATATTATCCTAATCACTTTTATCCAAACAAAGAAAAAAGGGACATCTCAGCATCTGCCCAAATGATATAATCAATCCTTCAGGAATCAGAGACTCACAACACGCATTTTCAGTCACCTAAAATATGCCAGACACAGGGCTAAGCATTGGAAACAAAAATATGAAAAGGGAACAATTGTTTTCAAAAAGGGGAGAAAAGTCAGTTAACCAATATTTATTGCTTGTTGTGAAAGGTACCATATATATATATAGAAAGAGAGAGAGAACACATGTATGGTACGTATATATATGGATATGTGTATATATATGAATATATAGTGTACAAAGAATGTGTAAATTGTCAGAGAAGCCAAAAGTAATTTAATTCGCCAGAAACCCAGGAGACACAATGCTTCAGAGAATATCGTCCTCTCTACTTAGTCTGGTGGCAAAATTTTATGTAGCCCAAGCCGCTGTCAGTGTTGTCAAATGCAAGGTCTGGTTTTATTTGATTCCTTTTCTTCTAGATGCATTATGTAATGATGTATGCCTCAATTTCCCAGCCAGCAAAAGCCATACAGTTATTCCAAAATATGTCTGATTTTCATGATGTCAGAGTATAAGTCGAAGGTACAGTTTAAATAAATTCAGTCCGTTGCAGTTTCACAGGGACATGACTAGACCTGTGGCATCACAACATGGATGGCACAATTTAAGGTCTGATGGCTCCCAGCTCCACCCTGCTCAAGGGACTGTCCCACAACTTGTGGCAGGCTTGCCTGGAAGAGATCTGTTTCCCAGTGTGCCATGCCAGACCTTGCTAAAACCACTGCTCCCTCCCAAATTTTGATAAACCCTGGAATTCCTGAGTCCATCTAAACCTAAACGAGTACCTACATGAAAAGACAAAAGCAACCCCGTGATAAGTGCAAGATGTGCGATGACATACGACATATGATGATACACACACGTACACACGGGCACACACACATATCTGCCTACTTCTGATGGGTAATATGGCCCAGGGGGCTAGCAACTCTATTCATCCCTAGCCAACCCCAGAAGAAGTCATAAAAATACGTAATCTGGAATTAAAGTCAATTAAACTACGTTGCTTCTTCGGAAAGTTAAAAGGAAAACACACATAAGTAATAGAAATCAATTATTGTATATTCCCAGGCCTATTCTTATAAGCTGGAGAGGTAATCAATCACTCTAGAGATTTCTACAAGGTAATTACTGTTTATTCTTTAATGATACTACCGTCTTCCTCTTCTTCCTTCACACCAGCCCCCTGCAGCTGCCACCTCACAGAAAGCAAATAAGCCGCAGTTTAAAAAAAAAAAAAAAAAAAAAAAAACCCGGCTGAAAGAAAGTTGGTGTTCTGCATAATGTGGACAATAAGCCTGCCGACCTTCATCCCTTTCTGTGACCTGAGGCTACAATACTTTACGGCCCATGCTGTATGTACACATCATAACTGCGTTTCAGTAATAAATGTGGCCGTGGCTTTGAGAGAACACTGCTGCACAGGGGGAATTGATGGGAAATAGACTTTTTGTGCATGTCTAGTCACTCCAAAGAACGAAATGTGAAAATAATAAGCAGCTGCATAAGAACATGGACCAATTAAGAATTTAAAACAACTAGCATCCAACTAAGAATCTCTCCCCCTCTTTAAAAAGGAGAGAAAAATAAAGAGTAAAAATAAATGCTTCTGCTATTATCGAGAGCCAAAAGCACTAACCAAGAGATTTCACAGCGCATCAGTCAGAGCTAGGCTAATGAATATAAGTTACCTTAGCTGGTTTTAGCTGACTTTGAAATTAAAGTTCCAAACCCTTGCATGCAGGGAGAGCTGGATTTGAGCAAAATGGACTTAATAAACTCCATTGTGCGGTTAGATCCCTAGTGAGATTTCCTGCCCATCCATGACCAATCGGTATTATTTTTCAGTGACTGGTACTTTTGTGAGCACGATTGGGGTTTCTGGGAGTGATTAGCACTTTTCACCATTGATTGACAGGTTCAAACAGAAATGAGACAATAGGAGGAGTCATTAGGAATTCAAATGTAAGGTTAGTGTTTGCAGGCTTTGCGATTGATTTTAATAGAAAAAAAACCTGTATGTAAGGAAAGGAATTAATGTTTAAAAGGTTAACTTAGGAAGTACAAATCAATCTGTTCAATTTCAAAAAGAAATCTCAGAATTGAAATTAATCAAAAGTAATAAGAAGACGAGATAGCAATAGTTTAGGCATTCTTTCTAGAAATTTCTAATGTCGGCCACGGATACATTTAGTTCTTTGCTTTGGATATTTAAGACCCAAAGCTCTAAAATCTTAGAGACATCTCAGTAGCAAAGGTTTAGATTTGTTTTTTTCATAAATGAAAAATCTTGCAGAAAAAAAATAAAAATTGTTTTGCTAAGAAAAGAAATATGATGAAGCTCTCCATTATATCCAGGGAAGATTCCTTAGGGAAATAATTATGGTGAATGATTCTAGCATTGACCAGTAATTGATAATTGGCCACAAATAATTAGAGTAGAATGTCTTTACTGGTGTAAATTATGCTAATAGCTCAGCCTTGTCCCTAGGTGCTGATGTTGGTTTCTTATAAGTAATTTTGTTTTAAATTCACATTATAAATTTAGCATACTATACTTGAAAATTTAATCTTGTTTGGCATCAAAGCAAAGGCAGATAATACAGAATTAAGCAAGCCTAATCAAAGAAGAAAAATAAGATGCACACCCTCATTTTTCAGGATGTTTTGCTAAGGGTTGACTTCTCGTGGGAAAAGAAGTTTTCCATGACAAAAATGCACACAAACTGTTTTTTACAAAGCAAAACCAAATCAGAGCAAACTGTGTGACTTGAGTCACCTCACAAATTTGGGTAGAAGCATTTCCAATACCTCATAAGTTGTTAATATTTAAAGGACGACAGCATAAATCCAATACCCGGTGCACGAAATAATCACGGCATCAGATTTTTATGCATATCCTGTGTGCAGCTCAGCATTCAAGCTGCATTTTTTGAATATGTTGTGACTAATATATGCCAAGTTTTCATCAACCTAGCATTTTTCATTTTTCAATTGACATACAAAGTTCTGTAATTTGTGTGCTCAGTATGTTAATATACTGAGATAGAAAGAGAAAATCCAATGCATCATGGTAACAGAGATAAACTGTCAGGAAACCTCGGTAGAAGTGAAAGGTCAAGAAAACAAGCACAATCCAGTGAGTGGCTAGTGTAAGGGTTTGTGTGGGTCATTAATAAGGCACACTTCCATATCACGAGATGATTTTGGTCATTCTTTTTTAACCAATCCACTCACCATCTGCTCTTCACTTTGCCTCCAAAAGTTCAAGGCATGCTCTATGAATAAGTGGTTTTCACCCTTTGCTGCAAATTGGAATCACCTGCCGATCTTTAAAAACTGCAGAGGTGTGGCTCCCACCGCGCCCACTCTGATCCCTTGGTGTGGGGCGCAAGGTAAGCACCAGGGGATTTCTCTGAGCTCTCTAGGAGAGGCTACCGTGCAGCCAAATTTGGGAAACACAGCTGTCAAGGCTTTGTGCCTTAGTTTTCTCTAATTCGGTCTGAAAAGACACCGATGTCCTTTCTTAGACATAGTTTAAAAAAATGCTTCTCCATCTTGCCATTGATTTTGGGCACACAGCTTCTTGATCTGCTGTCTTCTAAGAAGGATCACATCACAGTGCTCCGTGCTTCTGGCAAACTCGCGTCCAGCCTCTCATCTGCTCTCAACTTCTTTATAATCTTTCATCCCTCAAACTACTACAGATCAACTGTTATTCCTCCGAGTTTTCAGTTCTTATCCAATTTCCTATCGTTAGCTATCTTTGCTATCTTATTGCCAGTTTAAGCATGAAAACCTTTCCTTTTCTTGTTATCCGAAAACCCACAGGTAGGCTCTACTCCTTTCTTCAATCTTCACCCAAGAACTAAGTTAAGACTCTTAGTGATTTTTTATCTCATTAGAGTGGACTTCTCTGTTTCAGACTGTAGTTTTCTATCTGTCTCGTTCCAAAATGCTCATTGTTTCCGTACAAAATGCTGCTGTCAGACTTCTTGTCATTTCCCTTGCTCATTATGGTCACCTCGCCAGTGTGTTTCTTAAACACATCGTATCCAATTTGTCTCCCTATTCTCTTTCCCAGAGCCTCCTTCGGTTCCAAGCTAACCTCAGAATTATATCTGGAGGAGCGTCTGCCTTGGGAATTGATAGCAATACTTCCTAAATGCATATATACCAAATAGATGCGTGCAGAGGACTGTTCCACGATGGAAATGAACAAGAGCCTCTCTAGATTTCCTAGAATTACTGTAAACCTTAGAAACACAATTGTTCCTCACCCCTCTTCTCTTTCCTCAACTCATTTCTTCCAGACTCACGCAGGTGACACTGAGCCAGGATCATCCAAAGGGCCAGGAAGGAATACATCGAACTGAGGGTTATATGCATCTATGTCTGGGCGAGGGGACGTAGCACCAAGTTGTGGCAAACCAGCAGCTGTAGCCACACTGTTCTGTCTTCAGCTTCAGGATGTTTCCCATGGTCAAAAGGGCCCTAAGTTGTCTCTGACTTCAAAGCATTCAGCAAACAATAGCAAAGCAGAGCCACTAGAAAGGGACACCCGATTTCCATGACAAATATGGTAATGCGGTATTCGCTAGTGGAGCCCCTTCCTGTGTGGCTGTATGGGCATATACAGCAACACAAACTGGAATAGCATGGAACCTGTCCCCTGTTGGCAGAGGCAGCCCAAAGGAATGGAGAGACCAGTAACCAGCCCAGCTGGTGTAATACTGACTTGTTTCAAAACCAACTTGTAATTGATGCCAAGTAAAAGCACTGTGCACCCATCAAAATATGGCATGGTTGAAGAAATAAAGTACATTCGGAACCTTAAAAAATATATATATGTACATCTATGTGTTCTATTCTTTGTCAGATTATGCAAATTATACACTTATTTGAAAAACTGTAGAAGGAAGGGATGCCCTCTTGCCTTCCACCAAGAGCCTGTTACCACATGGACTGAGCTTTGTAAAATCCATCATTACCCCTGTTTCTGTCCCCCCACTGCTGCCACCCACCATTTCCTTCTCATCAGAATCTACACTCAGCTTCTTCCTGGCCTCCGTCTTCCATTTTTGTCTCCATTACCCTCTTTCAAGTTCTACATTCTCATTTAACAGGTCACCACCACCTCGTATTTCTCAACTCCCTCCTGTAAATTTAGTTCTTGCCGTGACACTTTTCTATGATAGCTTTTCAAAGAGTCTTCTTTCAGAGGAAAAGAAACAACTCTTCTGTTACTGTTAAGTCAGAGAACCCATCCCAGTGAGGAGAACCCTATCTTCCTTCTGGATGCACCGCGTTTCGGAGTTACTCAATGCACACATGTCACGTGATTATGAACGTCAATCCCAGATGTAGAAACAAGCTCAAAGTAACACACAAGAATCATAATGGCTCACGAATCAATAAGCAAGATTCAGTTGTCACAAAATCACAGAATGGGTTTTTTAAAAAGGGAGTTAAAACGATTAATATGATTATTTTTAGCTTGTTAATTTTAAAGGAAGTCGAGATGTAGGGTTGGGTATTAATAGAAGCGTGGTTTCTCTGAGTTTGGACTTGGGAAGGGGATAGATTTGTTTCAAATCCTGACTGCACTTGTGCCTTCAGCAAGCAATTGAACCTCTCAGGGTGTGTTTCCTCATTGGTGACAGGGAGGGGTAAATCGCATCTCATTTGGAGGATATTTCCGAGGTCTAAGTGAGAGAAGATCTGTTAAACACATTGCGGGGCTGGGGCATGGGAGGAGCTCTGTAATGGTTGTTGACCCTGTTATTGTTGATGTCTCAGATATCTAGGGGTTTTTCCTATATTTCTTGAGCAGCTGTGATATGATTCTTTTTCAGACCATCCCAGATCCATCCCTGACTTTTAACATATCAACACAAAGAAATTTTATACTTTCTTAACAATACCTTAGCCTTATTCAGTATTAGGTATACTTTGCCCATTTTTCATTTACGAAAATTTTAAATGGAAAACATTAATACTCCATGTGCTTTCATTATAGTATATCTGTTATCAGCCTCTATAGCCACTAGATGTCAATACAATGTTTATCTGGGAAATTTAATAAAGACTCATTAGTATCCGACTTAATGATTAAGTAATGTATTTCTTTTGCAAGATATGTTAATTTGAAGGATTTCAGAACATTTCACTGTCATATTTATGGAAATCACTCCACCAACAAATGAAATGCTTCGCCTCATCCAGTTGTACATAGTTGCTGAGTAGAAAGAGTTTTAAGCCTGGATCAAATTAAAATTGCTAAGAAAAATGTATATAGGCAGAATATAATTGCCCTAATTGGATTTTCTCCAGGTACCTTACTTGCAGAAACAATGAGATCTTTATTATTCATAACTGGATAAGACCTATATTTCTTATTTCATTTTAAAGGTAGCATCTTAACTTTTCATAGTTACAATAGTAATTCTGAGAGAAGAAATAATCTAAGGTATTTCTATAATCATTTATTTCAGGGTATTGGCTATTTTACTATTTGGCTAAAGATCATTTAAATTCCTGTCAAAACTCAGCTTTGGACGTCTTGAGTATTTACTCTTCAGTCTTTAACCCTCAAATTATAGTTGATAACTTTTTCCTGAACATACTAAACAACTATTATTTTTTGAAGCCTCTTACTGGTGTAGAGAAAAGTAATTCAAATCTCCTTCCCTTTGACATTAGAGTGTCATGACTTAGATGTAAATTAGAAAAGGATCTCAAAACAAGCAAAAAATAAAAATCAGGTAAACAAAGAAGAAAAGAAACCATACTATCTTTATCTGGGAAAATTATTAGATGTATTTTTCCCCAAGTCCCAACTTTCCATTTTTTTTCTCTCAATGCAGCATATAACTTATCTGTTCATTTTAGGAAAAAAAAAAAATCTAACAAAAAACTTGGAAAAGCTACTAACCTAAGATAAATTTTTCATCTAATCTTTAGTCTCAATATTTCTTGTTATGTGTCCTGGTAGTATCCTACATTACTAACCCTCAACCCTAAACAAAATTGTACTGTAATAACATTTTAGGACAGGAAATGAAATTTTAAGACAATATTAAGAAGTTTCTATTTTTCTTTGCCTGTCTTTCCCCATCCACACTGCAAGCTGGCAATATTTTACATAAGATTATAATTTAATATATTAAATACTTTAGGAAGAAAAAGAGAGTAAAAACAGTAGGGAGGGAGGAAGGAAAGAAACTGAGGTCCACCTGAGACCACTCATTAATTTCCTAACCATTTTATGAAAATTCTCTTTACAGTTAGGAGCCCAGTGCCTGTTATGTAATGGATCGCTGTAAGCAGAGCAGACTCGGGCGAGTGGAGGAGGAGGAAATGTTGATGTGTAATGTGCAGGGAGAGACAGAGGGAATGGCGTGGTTGGCAAGAAAGATTTGTGTAGGTTCAGTATGTTCAACTGACCTATCTAACTGCCTGGGAGTTTTGACTGAGGTCCAAAAGGCGAGAATAAAAAGTGGTACCCACCTTCCAGGGAAGGACTAGCCCCTTGTTGTCCACCATGGTAGGTACCAGGTACATGAGCCTACGGAGCACTTGGAATGTGGTTAGTTGAACTGAGAATTGCTGTGAGTATAAAACACACACCAGTGTTCAAAGAGGTGGAATGCAAAAAAGAATAGGAACGATCTCATTAATATTTTTGTGTTAATTATGCATTGAAACACAATTTTAGATTTATGTGGATGAATAAAATGTACTAGTAAAATTCATTTCATTTCTTTCTTTTGACTCTTTTGTGACTACCAGAAGATTTAAAATTATGTAAGTGGCTTGCATTGTAATTCCACTGGACGGCACCTCAGTACACCATCCAGGAAGGCCTTGCTAACAGACCTTCACACCATCACCCGCCTCCACCTTAACACTGTAAGACTAATTAGAAAGTGAAAAAGGCTATTTAAAGGAAAAATTGAGGCCTGTCAGGAGAAGCACTGTGGCATCTTCCTTCCACTGAGCAAGGGCTGTGCTTTCTCCCCGCTTCAAGTCAAGCAAAGAACTTCAAAAAAGAACCATCTGTTCCAATCAAGTTGTGGATCTGAGGAGGAGCCCGACACCTCACTCCAGGGTTGCTGAAACGCTCAGGCGGCTCTCTCCCCTGGTACACGGGGCTGGAGGTGGTAAGAGGGCTCTTAGAAAAACCACCTGGTCTTCTTACAGTTGGAGGAAGTCAGAAGCAGACTTAGTGATGGAAAGCAAGGAGGTAGAAGGAAGAGGCTTGGTCTCCTGTCCCTACTGGATGTCCTAGCGTGGGCAGGCTTCAGTTGGGAAAGAGAAAGGAGTTTTGAATTGGATGCGAAAGAAACATTTTGGCTTGCACAGAACTGTACTTTTTAATAGCTGAAAGTGACATGTCCAATACATGTAAAAAGACAAAAAAACCTATGGAATATGTCTGAGTTCAGAAGCAGGAAAAGATCTATTACGTTTCTTGTCTGTCTGCTCCATTAGAATTTAAGCTCCCAGAAGGCAGGGGTACTGTGTCTGTTTTGTTTTATTTTCACTTGCATAATCTAAGGGGCCTAAACTAGTATTTGATCACATGGTAGATATGCAATAAATATTGGTCGAATGGATGAATAAACAAATCTGACATAATATGATTAAAGGCAGTAATTGGAGAGAAAATACGTCCTTTTGTAACTTAGAATCTGGCACATTCAATAAACTCGACACTTGTGTTAAGAAAAGCAATGCCTACGCCATTGAATGACCATGAAGTGGCTGGTGGACAAGGGGAGGGATTGCTGGTCAGTTCAGCAAATGCAGTCCATTTTAGAAATTACAGAGTGTAGTCAAATCACGGCATGTTGCTCTACTATCCAGAACTCTTTTAAGTTTTCCTTACCAACAGTCTCACATTAAGGCTTGTGGTGCTTCAAATATGTCCGGTGTTCTAGAGTTATTGAACTTCTTTCAGTCAGTGAGGTCCTTAGTGAAATTTCTTCCATCATTCATGGTCAATTACCTTTGTTTTTTCAATTACTGGTCATTTTGTTTGAGATTGAGTTTTGAGTCTGATGAACACTTTTCCTCATTATTTTATGTAGATTCAAGTAACAGTGAGAAGGACTGTAACTCTGACAAAGCTAGCTAGCTGCTACCTGCACAGTTCCTAACCTTCTCTAACAAAGCCCCTGTTAGGTGGCAAGTGATTGCTGCACTGAGGACCCAGGCCTAAAAGCAATCAGGGTCAGCGTGCGGGGTTCTTAGGTCTCTAAGACTTTAGTGCTCTATTTCTTTAGTTTTCTAGAACTCACTGACATCAGTTTTGGTACTTCAAAGTCAATAAGGGTATGATAAAATGTTAAACTTCTAGTTGAAAAAAGTTTGTGCCTGAACAGTTTTGAAACATATACTTAGGAGCATACAAATATACTCATGTCATATTCATGGCTATTATATTTCAAAGTGTGTCTAAGATAGTGACGATTATTTTACCTGGGTATGGGAACTTAGCTAAAAATATGTGTGCATAATCAGCTCCTCCCCCAAGCACAGGTTGACCATCAATCCCAGTTTCCGTGACGTTGGTCCACGTCCTGACATCTCTCTCTTTTTTCATTGCCTGACACCTTTGTTCAAAGGTAACAACTAGCCTTTAAGCTAGATAGATGAGAGCTTTCTCCAAACATTTTAAAAGCATTTATGCATATTTTAGACTATTTTATAAAAAGGGAATTAGGACTCTCTATTTTTCTATTTCTTGAAATAAAAATTTGGCCAATTTTAGTCTAATTGCCATCATTTCATGGACAGTGGGAAAAGAGTGTTGCAATCTTTAATAATTTTGGAAATGATTTCATCTTTCTTAAGGAGAAAAACCACAGGGAGCTGTCACACTAGAAAGGATAATCTATGAGAGGAGATGGGCAGAGCAGTACAAAAGACAAGGACAGCAGTAAGGGATAAAGATTGGGACAAGTGTATCAAATGGGTAGAAAAGGAGCCAAGTGTAGGGATATCAAATTGCTGTCAACTCAAGCATCAACTTGGATTAAGAATGGCTTTCCTGGAGCAGGTTGTTTTGAAAATTTTTAAGACTATTATAAGCTGTGTAGAGAAGAGAGTCTTGATCACAGTGCAGGAAGGGAGATTTGGGTCACAAAAGCCATGTACTTCCAGGCTCACCACCAATGCCAAAGAATCCTAGCTATGTCGACATTGGAGAACTAGTTCCAAATTTATTTTTTCCACTGAGAAAAGAAAACTTTTCCCACTAGGCATTTAAATTTAAAACAAATCTATGGTTTGGAAAGAACATAAAGCAAAAAAATGAAGGAGGAGGAGGGGAAGGGGGGAAGGAGAAGAAGGAGGAGAAGGGGAAGAAGAGGAAGAAAAAAGGAGG
The DNA here is from genome assembly GCF_017311325.1 of Ursus maritimus. Taxonomy (NCBI): domain Eukaryota; kingdom Metazoa; phylum Chordata; class Mammalia; order Carnivora; family Ursidae; genus Ursus; species Ursus maritimus. Next base: position 37,436,344 of record NW_024423564.1, on the reverse strand, counting down.
AGAATAAGATCATTTGACTATTTTAGAGTAGTTCACATCTTTGAGGTTTCCATTATTATACTTAAAACTACTGAGAGAGCTTGAATAGATGATTGGTGGGCCACTCCAAGAAGAAAGGAAAGAGAGAGAGAGAGAAAGAAAGAAAGAAAGAAAGAAAGAAAGAAAGAAAGAAAGAAAGGAAGGAAGGAAGGAAGAAAGAAAGAAAGAAAGAAAGAAAGAAAGAAAGAAAGAAAGAAAGAAAAAGAAAGAAAGAAAGAAGAGGAAGGAAGGAAGGAAGGAAGGGAAAGAAAGAAAGAAAGAATTATGGAGAGTACAAAAAGTGCTACAAATCTAGGTATGAGGCAAATATTCTTCCAGTGCTCAAAAAGAGGAGAAAGAGATGAATTATATTCACCACGGAAAGCAATGGCTTCCTCCTCTCCAAAGTGAAAACCTCCACCTGTGCTCCCTCTTGTCATGCCAAGATCCTTCCTTCTTTTCTAAGTAGACAAATTTAGTGAAAGAACAGTGTGCCCAGTTACCTTCCCTTTTTCATCTTCTATGACCTCTTAATTCCTTACAATGGATTCCATTTCATTCCACTGGAATCTCACAAAGTTCCTACTTAAAGAATTGCTCAATGTCCAGTTTGCAGTGCATGATTAAATGTCTACCATTACACTTTCTTTCAGGTAACATCGTGTTACTGTAATGTACGAGACCATATGCTCGCCTGTAGTCACCCTCTATCTTTCTCAAGCTCCTCATCTGGCCCCTCCTGTTTGACTAAAGTACTCGCTTAGATTCTAGCCTCATTCCCAATGTTTGATCTCAGAAACTATGTTCATGACAACCATGAATTAAACTACATTTTTCTATCACCAATACTCAAGTCTCCTGCCTAGTCCACACCACCTAAATGTTGACCTTGTGTTCCAGCTGTCCACTAGAAATTTCCACGGTTGTTCTACACATACTTCAGTTCAACTTGTCCAAAATCACATATATCTTCTGTGTTCACAGACCTGCTTTTCCTTTTGTTCTCAAGATTGGTTGACCATTCCTGGCGACCTACTCCTGAACCGATACTCTGTACCCACCACGCATTTTGCTAAGATTTACTTGTGACATTATCATAGAATAGGCACAACAGCCCTGTGAGATGGGTTATGATAACCATGTTACAGACGAGGAAATGGAGGCAATAACTGGGTAAGGAACTTGCCCAAGAAGACACTAGGCTATTAGGTCATATTGTCAGAATTCCTACTGACAATTACTATCTTGAGGGACAATAACATTGTTGTGTGACCCCGAAGGAAACGTGTATGAGGAGAGGTGGGTTTACTCTGTTTCTACAAAGGGCAGAACTGGAACAATGAACAGAAATCATGTGAATACGGACTGCAACCAATTTATCAAAGAACTTCTTTAAAAGTGGCATTATAACACAAAGAAGAAAGTTTCTAGGCAAAGTAATGGCTCCAGGCTTAGGACTTTCGGAACAACGACAAAAAAGTCTTTGGAGAGAAAAGACATTTAGATCACACAAACTCCTAAAGGTCACAATAATGTTCCCTGCCTCATTTGGATAATAGATTGCGTAGTCTGCTTACTAGTCCCATGAAAAACTAAACAGATGCATGTGAACATTTAATAAATACAGTGCATATTGGATCATCAATGTACTGTGTACTCAACAATCTTAATAATTTTAAATAGAAAAAAGTGGGTGTTTTTTTCCCCTTCTTTCAGTGGTTTAGCTACTTTAGGTCCTGTCATGCTCTCTGTTTCTGAAAAGCAGCTATTACAGCAGCTGCAAATATTTCTAAACGCTCCATCCCTATAACGTAGTTCCGGCCGCAGCATCGCGCGGTGTGGTTTCAGCAGGAAGAGGGGTGAACAGGGTGAGGGGAACAACTCTGAAACCGTGTTGGGAAATTGAAGAGAACATTCCTTGTGTGTTTGGGTATGATTCCCCCCCCCCCAAAGGTGCAGTACGTCTGCATTTTATGTAGTTTGGGTTTTCATTTGTTTTTGTTTAAGACTTTAATCTAGTTTGGATTGTTTTCATCTCTGCTTTCAGCAAGGGTCTATGCTTAATACTTGGCATCATGAGATCATTATCACTCAGGAGAACCGGTAAACAGGGGCGAGGGGCGAGAGGAGTCCTGGCCTCCCACTGACACCGTAGCGGGGAAAATATGGAAGGTGAGGTACCGGAGGAGAAATGCCGGAATTCACGCGTGGTTGCCGCGGCCCGGCAGCCCCGGCAGGCGGGGCGAGATGGGCTCTCGCTGCTTCCGCGGAGGCCACTGGCAGGTGCCTCCAATAAGACTGTTCATCCCCTTTAATTAGCACCTCATCACTTTCAGCTTGGTGTCACCCAGCTGGCTAGAGCACGACGACACCTCCAGCTTGAACTGGGCTCCATTCCATTTTCTTGGGGCTTATGGAGACATGTGGTGCTTTCTTCAAGTGCAGCTGGTGCTGGCACTTTCATTGTAAATTTAAATCTCTGTTTGGAAAAAGGTGATAAGAACAGTTTGTTTCAAGTCCCTGGTGTTTAAGCCTTAAGCAATTCCCAGCAAATACATTCAAGGCTCCTTCTGGTTTGATCGGCTACAATTTGTAGTCTTATTAATAGTAGCAGTGTTCAGATCCTCCTTAATGATATGCACCCCAAAGGAAGTCTCTACACAGCCATCACTGTGTCTCTGTGGTTCAAAGTTTGTGCTGATTGCTTTTAGCATTTTCGGTGGTGCTTGTTGATCAGTGCAAGTTATGAGAAAAATGCTGGCACCTGCGTGTATTTATTGGAGATTTTTTTTTTTTTGCTTGTTTCAATGGGACAAAAATGGGAGGCTTGCTAGATACACTCCGTTTTACTGCGGTTCTTCCTCAATAACACAGGGGCTAATATCTAAGACTGCGCAATGAGCATGTAAGAACTCCAGGTCTTCTATTTTTCTAAACAGTATTGCGCCATCTGTCTTTAACTCATTTCTTATAAATTATCTTGATGTGTATTGTGCTTGAAAGTTATTACATAAATAGCATTTTTATCTATTTTATTATCGACTTGTGTATCTCTTGGCTTTGGCCCCCAAGATTGGAGTTGTTGATTAAAATATTTGTCTTTTCTTTGATTTCTTCGTAAACCTCTTTATACTCTTTAGACATCAAGTAACAGAACTTTGGAGATAAGGAATGAAACAGCCAAAATAAAATTACTTCATTTTTTATATAATATTCTAAGCCCCCTACCAGATGTCTTTATTTATTCTCTCAACTTCATGGTCAACCTTTAAAAATTATCATTACATGTCATAATGATACCTTAAATTGTATGCATAATGTTTTCTGCACACTATTTAATTTGGTTCTCATGACAATTCTGAATGTTATGGGTAAGGCAACGGAAATTCCAACAAGCTAAGTTGTGGGCTGGGGTCACCCAGCTGATGACAGAGTTGACAGATCCCAAGCCCAGTGTCTGTTCTATAACACGAGGCTGAAACTGCTAAACAGCTCTAAACTGACCTACTTACCTTCAGCCAGATTCTCTTGCCTGGTAAACCACCAACAAGGGCAACTAACTAGAAGCCCTTACACATTAGGAAGGGCCTCAGACATTATCAACCATGTTACTTTGGCCTAGTAATTGAACTTCTCAGACTCTTGTTTAATATTTGTAAAGTAGAGAAATGCCACACTCGCGTGGCTGTTATAAAGGCTAACTAAGGTAAAAGGGCAAATATTTAGCTTGGTAACTGTTAGTTTACTTCATTCTCTTTTATACCAAAAACCTAGATGCCCAACCTAATATTACTAGGTGAAGCTGAAATTGTCTCCGTTGTTCAGCTAAGAACTGTATGATGTTGAACTTGACAATTCGTGCTGACGCAGCCTGAAATGTAGGTTTTATTTCAAATAGAAGTTTTATTTCAGAACATATAGTGTGAGACTACCCTGCCTCTGTTTAAACAGGTGAGAAATATTTTTCTAAAGAGCAGAAGGTATAGATAAACATATTGGGGAAGGGAAGTACATGGTTTTTAAAACTTTACATAATTAATAATAATAATGATAGACTATTAGCAATAGCCAACATTTATTATGCAATCACTAAGTGTTTTTTATAAACTTATTTTATCCTCGCAACAAAATTATCTGATTTATAGTTTTTATTAAACCCATTTTGCAGATAAGGAAACTGAGGCACAGAGGCAAAGCCATCCAGTGCAGGAATTTACACCAGTCTGATGATACAGCCCACATCCAACCATTGCGATATATTGCCTTAAAATAAATTAACTGACTTTTTAAGAGTAATAACTCTTTGTCAACATGTAGATTACAGTAATGAAGAGATGCTCTGAACTCTTGTATTCCCAGATTAGAACTTCTGTGTATTTCAGCATTTATGTCATTTCTTTACTTGTTAAAATCGGTCATTGTCAATAGAACTACTCATTAAAGTTGAAAATGGATACAAATTGAAGACATTTACTTTGAGCGTTAGATAACACTAAAAATATTTTGCTCATTAAGTATTTCCAGTTATTTCTATCAGTTTCTGGTGACAATTATTTTAAACATATTGAAAATAACCACAGATATTGGAAAATAATTTGTGAAAATAATAAAGGAGCTAATTGAGATTTCTAAATTGAGAAACCCAATAAACTTTCAATAGGGAAATAATTTCACAAAATTCAAGCTTCAGGAAACACAACTTTCCTATTCAGATTCTCTGAGATGTAAAATCCCATGAGACATATTGTCCCCATGGAGGTTATGCATTAATTCCATAGAGAGAAAGAGATTGGAGGAATGCAATATTCAACATCACTTTCAATGCTTTAGTCATCCTTTGAGGTCATTTCCACTGTCATTGGTGAGGTTGCAGGGAGCGCTGTGGTCCTTAGCTCAGAAGCCCCTGGGCAAATGGGCAATTGCCCAGGGCTGAACCAGCTCGGTCAGCCAGGAGCCTTCCTCCCCCTGATTTGGAGGAGAACCAAGAGTTGTGTTTTGTTAATCTGGGTAACCTCATTTTCTTCTCATTTAACTAGTGGGAGTTAATTGAACTACCTGCTGAGATCTCTGGCACATAGCTAAATAAGGTGAAATGAGGTTACAATGTTCCCTAACCCACTTTTGGCCCCATTTACAGTATGGACTGGTTTTCAAAGAGGGTCAGAAAGCACTTGGAAAAAGGCAGATCACATCCAAGTACTTCATAGCTACGCCTACGTAGATTCCTTGTCTTCTTCCTCCTTAACCCCACCCTCCACCCTAAATATTTAGTCCTTCCCCATTTCTTCCCTCCCTCTCACCCATATCCACTTCCCATCTTTCCAAGCCAATTATCGTCAAATCCTTAGGACCTTCCCACATCTTTGTGTCCCACTGATGTTTCCAGACACACTGGGTCCACGACTTCTGTTTTTTGCAGCTCTCTGTCTCCTAACAGTCCTGACTAATCCTTCTTTCAGCCTGTAAAGACTGTTTCTTTACAAGGTTGAATGTTGCCTTGGAGGGAAAAAATCCAACCCACCTACTGCTTATATTATTTTAAAATATTAAACTGTTTGATATTTTAGCAGTGTTATGAGTGCATTAATCAATTATTTGGGGTTCAATAGAAACAGATACTGGTTATTTCTGACCAAAAGAGCAGAATATAGTTTGTGCCAAAAAAAAAAAAAAAAAGTTTGAATAAAGCATTGCATGTTTCGGCCTTATTTTCCCTTGGGAAAGTGCTAATGGGGGATTCATTTCAGTATCTCCTTAAAAATGTATATTCTTCTTTTACTACCCAAGTAGTGCATGTTTATCAGAAAAAATTTTTAATTAAAAAATACATAATCACTATTTTTTCTTGTCTTGAACTTGCACATATAAATTATTATAAAGAAGTGAGACAAATAGCCATTTATACCTTATTTGATCTGTGTGATTCTGAAGATGAAACCAAAATGCCTGAAATTTCCAGAAATTTCCACTTCATACTGTAAAAATTCAGAGTATTCTTTCTTTACTCTAAAAAAAAAACTGTTATTGAAGTATAGTTGACATATAATGTAATATTTGTTTCAGTTCCTTTACTTTTAACTTGTGTTTCCGTCACTATCAGTGCTTTTTGCTACTAGAATAATAGCAATTATAAAACTCTTGAAATATATCACAGCATGAATATATCTTTACTATATATTTATGAACCAGCAGATATTAGCTAGTGTTCCTTTTCTAGATGTGACATAAATAATTCCTTTTTATGAATGATCATTTTAAGCCTTACACCTACATTATACACATCCTTACCTTTCTTATTAAGCCCATAGAGACTTATTATATAATACTCTATTTTTATTTCAATTGGTCACCATCTCCTCCTTGACTTCTCCTGCTCCCTCCAAAATGTATATATATGTTTGAATTTACCCGAATCTGTGGGTTTATGTTTCTTATTTGGCTTGTCTCCAAACTTACGGTAGAACGTTGACTGCCACGTGACACCACAAAGGGAAAAACTGTCATCCTCAGGATGGGGACTCTCCATCAGGTGTTTTATGAAACCTGAACCCAAACTAACGGGAATGTCATAGAATTGTTCCTAAAACTACATCTGTTTTATGCAGCCTCCCATGGAACATTCTTTAGACCTTAAAGTTCAAATTAGGAGTGATCGGTGTCTTGCATACCGTATGTTATTTAACCCATTCAAAGAAGGTTCATGGTTGTTACATCCTAACAAGATAGGACAGAGAAATCAGTCAGGAAGAGTGCAGAGCAGCCAAGATGAGTGCTCAAGCACCTTTGTGCATGTAGAAGCATAGAGGAATATTGACAAATAACAGAATATTCCTGGGGTAAATTTAAAAATCGAGGGGTAGACGGAGGGAGCCAAAGCGGGAGCAGAATAGTATATATAGAGCCAATCATTATCTGATAAACAGCTATTTCTATTTCAGGGTAATGCATTCTTTCACGGATAACCCTAAGTAAAATCCAAACATGCACTGGAATATATATTCTTTTCAGGAGGAAAAAAATAAGTTTTAGCAATGTGTACACAGAATCAAGAAGCCAGGCATAGTGGTCTTACCCACATTTCCACACATGCTGTCAGGCACAGAATGATTAGAGTATAAAAATAAGAGAGATGTTGACCAGGTTATTTTTTACATTGGATGTGACTTGAAGTTTGAGTTTAAACAAGGTATTTTCAAGCATATTTCCTTTCATAAAATTTTTTAAAGACATATGGAAAGACACATGTTTACGAATTATGAGATAAGTTCACTTGAAACTCTTTAGAATGAGACTGAAGTTCTCTAAATCATGGTGTCTCTGATTTTCAAAAGACTAAATCAAATCCCTAAAAGAAAGCAATCGTGATGGAGTTAATTAAGACAACTTTGTGGCTATATTTGATCATTTTTAAAGAGTATAAGTTTCTAAAGGGTATAGGTTTTCATGTTTTAAATTGTGTGGGTCTTCCGTATGAAAGGACCAGTTCCCCTCACCAGATGTTTGCGTATACCTGCGGGGGCTACTTATACACGCATAATGTGGGGGACTAAATCCCCTGATGATCTGGCTTTTATACATTCACATTTAAAAATAAATTTAAAGATTAATTGATCAAAATCACACAACGAAATAAAAAAATGCATCTACATTTCCTTGTTAAATCTGATTCTTTAAAGAGCATTTTTTTTTTTTTTTTTTAAAGAACACGTTCTTAAATCTTAATCTCTTTTCTAGTTCAAAAGACTGATTGGACTATAGAGGAACGAAACAGCGTGCCCATGTCAACAGATCAGTTTATTTGGGCTCCAGGTTTCTGAATGAACTTCCACACATGCCCTTGTAGACATCTGAACTTCATAAATCCACAGGTGTTTAAGGAGCCCTAAAGCCTGGGTCAGATAGCAGACATGTTCCACTATGACTCTGTAAGGATTTAGTATGGTGTAAACAACTCTTGCAAGGATTTCTCTTTACTGCTGGATAAAATCAGTAGCAGGAAGAGCCACGTTTAGTTTTCTTCCTTAACTATGATGTGGTTTGGTTCTATTTCCGTTATGAACTCAGTAGAGTAGGTTATCTTGTCCAAAGTGCAGGCAGCATTTTTGTTCTTTACTTCACAAACAGGACAGCTTGGCACAAAGCCTCTCAAAAGGAAAAAAAAATAGCCATCTTAGAAGAGAAAATGTATTCTGTTTCCATGATTTTCCATCTTTCCACGTACTATACTAAGAAAACAGTTTTCAAATGCCCGAATAGAATTTATTTGCTCTTCTTTAAAACTGAAAGTTTGCATATCTCAGATACCCTTTCCCTAACAAAAATTGGAGTAAAGTTAGCATAAGCAAATGACAGATTATACCCATAAAATGTCTGAAAAATCTAGTTTTGTTTTGTTTTAGTAATTATGCCTGAAACCAGATTTAGAGGACAAATTCAGAAGAAAAACAGAAAGCTTCATAGAATAATAAATATACAATATGCCCTGAATGATATGACAAACTATAATATCCAATGTTCCTCAATAGAACAATATTAGTTCAGCTTAGACTGAGAAATTGGGTCTAAAGAAGAAAAGCAAGGAATTGAAATGGGGGGAAATACACTTGAAGAATGAAAATAAGTTTACCTACCTCAGTGCTGTATGTAATTAGAAACTAGGGAAAAAATCAAAATCATTAGGGGGTTTTCAAGATCAGAAGAATTTAGAGGGGAAAACATTAAGGTCTATAAGAGGAGGTTACTTGAAAGGCATAATTACTTCAAATAAAAAGGCTGGAGTGTCCATGTTGCTCCTGTTTTAAAATTTCAAGTAATTTCAGAAATCTGTTTACGATAAAATTTTTCTGTCACATATGAAAATGGTATACTTTGAAGTATATTTGAAATTGAAGCAGAATTAAAACACGAACATCAAAATGTTCCTTTGTATGCTCTAAATGGTATTTCCATGCCTTGCTTTACATGCAATATTTTGTTTTTAAAAAGATGTTTCTAGGATGCCTCAAGAGCAATGAAGGCAAGTCTCCAGGGAAATGATACTTTCTTAGGCACCATTGCTATAGAGTCCCGCAGGTATCAACAGGGACCAAAGCATCTTGTGACCTTTCTGCGTGAGAAGGTTAGCGAGGACCACTGCCCTTGCCTCCATGATGAATACACAAACATTTGGGAAAGAGAGACTCCGAGCCACTCAAGCAAACATTGATTAGCAGTCCAGCCTGATTCACCTATCAATGAGTCATGTATAAATGATGAAATCAAGTGAACGACTGAAGATCAAAGACCATCAGCCTGTAAAAGGAAAGACTCAGAGTTAACCTCCACGTGAGATTAGACGTCTACTGAGCCAGCACCTCTGACCTCCCTACACCACCTTCCTCATGCTTCGTGCGCATGTGCGGCCTCGGTATTTTCGAACTCCTCCTATGTGTAAGCCACCGTGCTCGCTTTCTTAGGAAAAACGTGCCAGAATCTTTCCTTTGAACATCTTCAACAGGAGGAGATTGTAATTTCTGAGAGGAGTTTGGTTTTGAAAACAGGCAAGAGTTACTCGTACCCTTGTTCACTGAATCAGATGAGAAAACAAACCAAACAATGACGTGTGACAAAAACCCATGTGTGCACATCTTTATCCTGGCCTTCGCTGTAGTTTATTGACATCGTCTGTTTATAATGCTGATCTTCCCTCTAGACCACGAGCTCCTCAAGGTCAGGAACCAAGCTATTGTCATCACTCTGTATCAACTCCTAGCACATTGCTCAGTAGTTGAAAAGAACTGATCTGGGGCGCCTGGGTGGCTCAGTCAGTTAAGTGTCTGTCTTCGGCTCAGGTCATGATCCTGGGGTCCCCTGATAGAACCCTGCATTGGGCTCCCTGCTTAGTGGGAGTCTGCTTCTCCCTTTGCCCCTCACCCCGCTCCTGAACTCTCGCTCTCTCTCAAATAAATAAAAATCTTCAAAAAAGAGAAAAGTACTGATCCTTTTGCATGGTTCATAAATTGCCTCTGAAGGCAATCCAAAAAAGAATCATAAAACACGAACATCTTTGTAGTACGTATTAACTATTTGGATGAAAAAAACTATACATGTTCTGAAATTTTAAAAGCTAAACCCAATTATTTATAGATCAATGCAGAATATCTACTACAAATTGATAAAATTTCAATAAAGTGTATAGTGCTGACGCAAATTATTTAAAATGCATATCAAGTAATATATCATTATTTCTTTTTTCTCCCCAAGTGCCATGTATAATTCCGAATTCATCTCTCACTTCCAGAGTTATAGAAATCTTCCTTAATTGCCTTTTGTTCATTTAGACAACACAGAGATGTGTTTCACATGCTTTGCATATATCAGTTAGAAAACCTACCTCACGTTTGGCAGATTTGCAAGTGATAAATTTCTAATTTCATTTCTAATTCTCATCTAATTTTTAGTTCTAGTTTGTGATTATTGATTCAACAGGGGAAAAGTAACTTCATCAAAATGTACACCTGTTTGAAAGTATCTTAAGACTTCTGGGGTGCCCGGGTGGCTCAGTCGGTTAAGCATCCAACTCTTGATTTCAGCTGAGGTCAAGATCTCAGGGTCGTGAGATGGAGCCCCCCATGGGGCTCTGTGCTCAGCCTAGAGTCAGCTTGGGTCTTTCTCCCTCCCCCTCTCCCTTTACCCCTTTCCCCGCTCTCTCTCTCTCTCAAATAAATAAATAAATCTTAAAAAGATAATAATGTCTTAAGACTTTAGAAAGGAGGGATGACTGGGTGGCACAGTGGGTTAAGCATCAGACTCTTGATTTTAGTTCAGGTCCTGATCTCCGAGTTATGAGATCAAGCCCCTGGAGGGGTTCCGCACTGAGCCCGAGGTCTGCTCAAGTTTCTGCCTTTCCCTCTGCCCCTTACCCCCACACGCTCACGTGCACTCTTTCTCTCTCTAAAATAAATAAAGAAATCTTAAAAAAAAAAAAGACTTTAGAAAGGAAGCAGGAAGTGATAAGGCTGCCAGATAGAAGTAATGGGCAGGGCTAATGGTTGTATCAATTTAAAGCTGAATAAATAAATGAAAATAAAAGCAGCCTAATCACATCTGAAGTTCTAGCAATATAAGTCCATTTAAAGATATATTAGAAAATGGGGAATATTGCTGAGGTACAAAGGAGCTGAAGTTGTGATTTAATAACGCTATCAACTCCTATGATCGTTCAAGGTTATACTCCAGAGTTTGAGGCAGAGTTTATCTGAATAAACATTTACTTGAAAAATGGGCAGGCTGTAGAAGATACAGAAAAATGTGCACAAATGTCAGCCTAAAGTATATTTCCCTCACAAATACTTAGAAATTGCTGGTTTTTTAAGCTACACATGGTAATATCTTTATTCAGTGCAGTGAAATAGTTTGGTAAAGAGTACATGTGTTTTGTTTGTTTCCAGCAGGGTATAAAAGGCTGATCTCCAGTGATATTCCTTCCATCTTTTCTGATAATATTTTGATAATCTTTACTTAGTAGGTTGAAAACTCTCATGATTTTGCATAGGTGGTTTGAACTAATTAAAAAAAAAGAATGGAAAAGATAAATGTGGAACATACATAAAAGGCATTTTTACATAAATGTCTTTGTAAAATGACAAAAGAAGTGAAGAACACTTTAAATTCTACTCACTTTTTCATATCAATTTCAAGTAGATTTGTGTATCTTTCATAAGTTCAAAATTCAGTTAAATGTAAAGAACTTTATTCTGATAATGACAGTCTATTGACCGAGAGCACATGGGAATGAGAAATGTAATACAACCTAGAAATACTTAGATTGTTGCTAGAGAAAAATGGGCCGTAAATGAGGGATTCTTGGGCCCAGACGTGCTATAGTATGAATGTGTTTCTAATCGTTGAAAATCATCACTGTGTGATATTCAAACTAAGAATGCTTTGTTTCTAAACTTGGAAAAACTGATTTCATGTGAATAAAATCGTCCTCAAAATTGGATATAATGTTCAATAATCTGAGCTCAGAAAGACGTTTTAAACAGCAAGGCATTTAATGTTGCCATCCAGATCCTATTCTGACGTGCTGAGTGCAGTGAGTAGAGCGCGCTACTGGCGTAGATCCGAAATTTGCTGATGGAGGAACCGATGAATAGACTTCCTTTCTGGATTTCTTCCTCAACCAGAAACAGAACAGGAAGGTCGTTTTAGTGGGGGGCGGGGGGGAAGCACAATAGAAGAATATGTGTGTATATAAAATGACTTATTCGGATTATGATCTCTTCTGACATTGACTATGTAATGCATATTTTTTAATCTAGAAAGAAATATGAAATATATGTGAGTGATAAACAAAACCTGCAAAAAAGAAATAAAAATTCGTTTTAAACCATATATCTCTCTATATAAGCCTAGTGCTAGTGAGAAATACCAACCTCTAAATGTTATATGCTCTAACCATTACAAGAGGCAAAGTCATTCAACCTCAAGGAGGTCCATAAACTATATTTCAGGAGTGAGCAAACAAACAAAATTCTTAAAAAGTGAGTATAATAGCTTGATAGCTAAGCAGAGGCTGTATCAGGCTGCCCAGCATATCGCAATTACAAGACGGTATATTACGGTGACCAAAGCTAAACTACTAGCGAAAGAGTATTTGCTGTCCATCAAACATAGACCGATGGTTGCAATAAACATTTCTCTCCATTTTTCACTGGCTACCTGCCTATCTTTAATTTCGGGCCTTTGAAATTTTATCTCATGAAATATTAAGATATGCTTGTGCTCTCCTATTTTTAGTCCTATTTCTCAAAAGCGTTCTATTTGTATAATACATCAAAAGAGAAGACAGTGGCTGCATGTTTCTTCCCTTTGTTGGGATGTGTGGAAGGAAGGGAGTGGAGGTTATTTTGGGCATGAGTTTGTCTCTGGTCAGCTGAAACACATCAGTGAAGTAATTGCTATTTAAGTCTTGGCTTTGTCACTCAGTTTGTAACACGCCACAACTATCCAACAGAAATCAAGACACAAATCAGTAACGGTTGCCAGAGAAAACATACAGAATCCAAAGAATTACATTTATAAGGTGGAGGGAGTGTGTTCGTTCTCAGCACAAGGCACCAGGCTCATCAGAAGTGAGGGTCGGTAGATGCTATATACTTGTTCAAAAATCTCATAACTGTGTAAGAGACGGGGGCAGCTGGGTTGTTCTCCATCTCATTCTTGATGTGGAGAAAATAAGAGGAATTATTGGGTGAGAAGGACAAGATTGAGGCGCTTTCCGAAACAGTTTTACATTAATAGCTCTCTTCACTTTTAAATGAGCTGAATACCAAGAGAGTGTCAACATTCCCAAACTCACGTCTCCTTCCTGTTTTGACAATGTTCACTGACCTAATAGCATCAAGTTTTGCAAACTCTCTTGCCTAAATGGAAATTCTGCATATTAAGTTAGCTCTGTTTTGCCAGGGGGTCTCAGAATCTTGCTGATTTTCACTCACTGAAGTGTAAGACTTGCTTCTATCAATCAGCAACATCCTTAGCAATTCATCCATTCTGTGTAAACTGAAGCAAGATCTGGTGTCCCATTTTCAAAATTCCGTCCATACTCATCATTTTTAAAAGTGCAATCAGAAGGCTCAGAGCCCCTCTTCTGAAGGTGGATGATTTATTTCGGAAATGGCTTTTCCCTGGGCAAGATCAAATGCCCGTGAGAAAACCAAATCCATAAAGTAACTTTCCCATCATCTGCAGTGTGTTTCACAGGAATAAATAATATAGGCACACAATTTTACTGGTGGAGGAAATCTTAAATATCACCTATGACATTCATTTCATGTCACCACAGAGGAAACAGAAACTCAGAGAAATTAAGTAACTTTCCTAAGAGAGAGTAAATCACGCTTTGGTGGAGGGTACAGGCTGGCACCCAGAAGTCTTCATTCTTAATCTGGAATTCTTGTCTGAATACCTACAAAGGTTACCCTAAAAAGTGTACACCGTGACTTCTTTCTTTTTACAAATTTGCTGTCTTCTCTCTCTCTCTCTCCAGTTCTCCAGTTTTACTTTTTCTTCACCTTGAGAAATTTAGAATCAACAATTCTTTTTCTGGAATACTTTGTTTTAATACAAAATATTAAAGTTACCTCTTTTTTTCAATGCCTGAGCTCAAGGCCATTGATAACAAAAGTGTTCAGAACTACACATTTCCGGGGCGCCTGGGTGGCACAGCGGTTAAGCGTCTGCCTTCGGCTCAGGGCGTGATCCCGGCGTTATGGGATCGAGCCCCACATCAGGCTCCTCTGCTATGAGCCTGCTTCTTCCTCTCCCACTCCCCCTGCTTGTGTTCCCTCTCTCGCTGGCTGTCTCTATCTCTGTCAAATAAACAAATAAAATCTTTAAAAAAAAAAAAAAAAGAACTACACGTTTCCATATAATGAAGCTGCTACTCTACGTTACCATTTTTTACTTAACAAAATTAATCTGCCCATGTAAACCCTGGGTAGGCAAGTTTGCACTCAGAACACATCAGAGAACCACATTTGTGACATAGATGACTATTAACTCCTTTTAAGCTTTCAAATGCCTAAGAATGTCGGAGCAAAGGATCTAAAAACTGCAGATCGTATTCAAATGAATCAGGATAGAGCAGATGGTTGAAGAAGGCACACAAGCAAGAAGGAAATCTCCTGTTCTCCCTTTCTGATTGCTTTGCCCACAGAGGAATAAGGATTCAAAGAAAATCAGTAATCATGGCGGATGTCATTAGCATATTCCCAATAAGGGAGCTTACATAAAAATTCCCAGAGAAAAGGAATGACTGCTTGAAGATCAATGTGCAAAGAGCACATTTCCAGCTGCCTGCCTTCTTCCAAAATGCGAGCTATTTAAGACTTTTAAAAATTAAAGTTTGTAAAAGGTATGGGCAAATACTGAAGGTTGTTTAAATTAATAATGATGATGATTATAAGCAAAATAAAGCAAGTATGTTTGCAAGTTGGTCAATGCAATGATTAGAATGCTTAGTTCCTTATCCTTCACATTTCTTGATTAAATTCCATTTGGGCTGCAGTGAAGTCCAAAGACTTATTAAAATATTGAATATCCCTTTTCTTCTCACCCCTGTGTAATGGAGGATTAAACGAGCTACAGTGAAGCACCTTCATTGCTTTATCGTGAATCCATGCGGTAAAATGTGTTTTCCCCCTCTTGACTGATGAGCAGAAATCATTGAAACAACACGTCTACTCTAAATAAAAACTTGCAAGAAACATTTTTAAAAGGGAAAAATTCTAATTCAGGTAACTATGGATCGAATGTGCCAATACTGAGGAAAAAAACCTTTTGGGAGATGTGCTTTTAATGAAATGCTAAGCATGAAAACAATAGGTGCTTACTTAGAGCCCTATGCTACACACCTGATGAGAGCTTGCCATTGGTATACATCCCTTGTTGTGTTTTTGTACCATCCCTAGATTTCTAGTTACTAAAGGGATACAAACATCCATTTTTTGTCAAGCTGAATATTTAACCCTCAAACACGAGACTTGAAGTATTTCCCCTTTATAGGAAGAACAGCAGTCACCAAATATATAAACACCTTAATCAATAATAAATCTCCTTGTAAATTAACCATGAGACACCATATTGGCAGGTCTTCCTGTTAACTAGGGAGGATCTAGGTGATGTTATCATTGATTGGACCAGCAGGAGGCAGATGGTTCAATAACACAATAGGAAATGTCACAATAGTTTTAATTTTATTATTAAAACCCAAACTTTCAATGGCGGTAGACAGATTGCCTTCATTTTTCATCCATAAAACAGCCATCTTGAACATTTCATCAAAAAGAACTTTTCTTACACTGGCATTGCAACCAATAAAACCTTTTATGCATGGCAAGTTGGCAGAAACTATTAATAAAATGTCTGTCAACTGCACATCTCTCTTTTTTTTTTTGAGCAAAAAAGGGGGGAAATCATTAATTACAGTTTCTGTCACACACAAAAGACGCAATGATTGTTCTGGTTTCTTAACAGCCTGAATTCACCTAGTGACCACCTCTTCTGTTGCATTTGAGGAGGGGATAGGTCCTTATCCATCGAAGCAAAAAGCTACAGAGCAATCGGAACACATTGCCTGTGTCTGCCTGGGCAACAAATGTGGTATTTTAGGTTGACTCTGAAAGAGGATTATGAATATGGATAGAATGCAAATACTTCATCTATCTTAATCAGAATACAGGAATTCAAGCTGTTGAGGAAAAAAAAAAGACCTTAGAATTCCCATACAAGGAAAGAAATTTTATAGTGCTTATTGAATTTAGAAGACAGAGATTAGAAATGAACTTAATGAATCCGTTCATCAGAAGGCAAGCAACAGACTTAGCAACAAGTGTAGCTCAATTACCCTGATGACAAATAAATATAATGAACTTTCAGAGAGGGAAACAACTGCTTAGCACAATTAAAAAAGAAAACGATTTTTTCCCCCTTTGGCAAATTTGCTCTGTCCTTGCCTTTCCACCTGACACAAAGTTTTTTCTCCTATTCACTATTTTTAAAAACCCTCTCCATCCTCCTAAAATGATCTTTTCTCACACAAGTTTTGCAGTACGTTGGTGGAAAAGAGAAAGCACAACCATGCCATTTCTGTAAAAATAGAAAGAACAAAAGGGCCAAGAATGACTTCCATAGGTTCCTTCTGAATTTGCAACAAGGTTTTAGTAATAACACGGTGGAGAAAGCTGCCAGTTTTCTTTATTATTTCAATTTATCTGCTCCAAGTCAGTCAACAAAAAGGTCTAGGGAGCCAGGTTCAACCTGTCTGGGCTCCCCATTTCTTTCACATTTAGTCGATTCATTTGCTCCAGGCGCTGGAGTATTGAAATGCAAGAGCTTTTTCTTTGTTTTTTTTTGTTTGTTTGTTTGCTTGTTTGCTTGTTTTTTACTTAAAGAAACTTTCAATTTAGTGCAGTTCTTAATATGAACACTAATATTATGGGTCCATGATGCTATATGTTTTTAAAATATACACTATAATTATTTTATGAATTTTATGAATCAGTCTACAGGTTGATGACAACTTTATGTTGTAACAGACATGTATTCAATTTCCAGCTTGACTTGTTTTTTAGCTGTGTGACTTTAAGCAAGTTGTTTAACCTTTCTGGGCCTCAGTCTCCTCATCTGAAAAGGAGGAAAAGACTAGTAGCTACATCATGTAAAGATTAAATGACTTAATGTATATAAAGTGCTAGAACACTACTGGGACATTGTAAGTGCTATATAATCATTAGCCATTATTTTGAACCGTCCATTTTCATTTGAGCCAAAGCCAACAATGAAAAGATATGAACTAAGTTTAACAATAACAAGATTAGTGCATACACTGAATCTTTTCTCATTCTTGACTACTGGCAGAATAGGTATGGTAAAAATTCGAATAAGAATTTTATAGAATAAAAGTAGGGACCATTCCACTTGAAGGGGATATTGTGAGCAGCTGTTTCATTGGGAGATTAAAGACCACAGAGGACAATAATATTGGTAATGTTTAAGGATGTGTTGTTTCACTTCTGTTAGGGAAAAAACAAAAAAACAAAAAAGAGCTGTAAAAACCTGTCCAGTATCAGAACTGATATTATCTTGTTCATAAAATTTGAATCCAAGGTAGGAGGTGACCGTGCTGTTTCTTCCTCTATCTAACATGTACATGGGTACATATGGTATATATCTATATATATCTGTATGTATGTATGTCATCTCTATCATCTTTTTTCAAAAACCTCTGTTGAATAGAACTTTATTACCACTGGTTAAAAATGTCATATCACAAGAATCTGGCAAGCATTCAGAACCGTTTAATCTTTCATCAAGGTTTAATCAGAAGAGGTTTATATCTCTTTTGTGCATTGTCAAGTGCCCACCACAATTTGTCTCCCCCATACTGGACTGACAGATTGAGCGCATAAGCAAAGAGCCGGAACATTCGAGTATAATTGCAGTGTCAGCACTGTTAACTGTATTTATGAGAAGAGAGTTAACACTATGACATTAATAATTTCATCAGATTACACATGTTTGCTTGACAAACAAGCAAGCTATTCTCTTTAAATTATCTGTGACTAGTGCTGTTTTCAGCTGGAGAACAGCCATGAATTCCAGTTTAAAAAGAAAAATAAACTCACCAAAACACCATTCAACTTATTTTGTTATGTTTTGGGAGAGGGAAAAAAAATTAAGTCTTTAAATATTTGCATTGAGCCAGACTTCATAAATCCTGGTTTCCTGTCAATAAGAAAGAAAAAAATGGCTAGGAACGTACAATAAAAAGGAAGGGCCAGGAAGTATAATAATTGTGTCTAGCTGTACTGTAGTTCAAAAATAGCTTCAGGCAGAGACATGAAGTCTTTTAGTTTTGCCTTGACTTTTTAAACCACTAGATGCTCACCTGCAGTGGTGTCTGTGATTTGTGGCAGCTTACCAAAGGCACAGGATAATAAAGACAGTTTGTTACCCTCTAATTTTGGAGGGGCATAACACATGAAGCTTGTACAGCAATCTCTTGCCTACATATTTCACTCCATAAGGGGAAACAATAAGAGAGAACATGACATGTATTAGAGAAGTAAATTACAATGTTATACTCTTTGGTCCAATAAACCATCGTGGGTTGTCATGCTCCTGACTACTGAAGTGTTGTTTTATGCTACAGCTTAATCAGCTGGGTCTAGGCTGTGCTTTCATATGCCCGCGCCCCAGGCAGCATAAATGCTATGATTCACACACATGATCACAGGAGCCTCTGTGGTGAGGTCCGCACCACCTGCCAAGAAATTATTGGCCGGGGTGATGAATCTCCTTGCACTTAATTTAGAAGAGGGAACGGACCTGAACCCGACTGTTAAAATTATCACAAAACGTCAAGCTGCCTGTTTGTCTTATTTAATAAGAGCATCTTGCTGGTGTGGTTCTAACAAAGGTAATGTTTCATCATTGGAGCCTAGAGTCTATGCCCTTGTGAAAACCTCGCAGGCAGAAAGCATCTGTATTTATGAACTTGTGTGAGGCAGCGTAATGTTGACCTGAATGCAAAAAGTTAAAAAGAGATATATTGATTGTATCACTAGTGAGCCCCAAAACAAAAACCCACTGCTTCCACAAATACTCACAAAATCAAGTGTCGAAAGAAAGTATTTGGATACCTTTTTTATCATTCTGATAGCAATTTTATATTCACTTTCATTATTCTTATGCCAGTAAGTATTGATAACATACCAAAACCAAATAATACGACAGTAATCGGTTATGTATTTATTATATATAAATATTACATACACACACACACATATACATATACATAATCCCTGTTACAAACACATAGAGTATCACTATGCTGTCTTGAACAAAACTAATAGATCTGGTGAGAAAGATGGAATAATGTATTTTTGGACTGAAAAAAATCTCAGTTTAGTATCAGTAACTTAGAAATCGTATCACCAGAGTTTTATAGAAAATGAAGAAAGATATTTATGAAACATAAAGGTAAAGCAAGTTTTTCCCACTAAAATGGTTATCAAACAACAACAACAGCAGAAAACAAGTGGTGGCAAAGATGTGGAGAAAATGAAGCCCTGTCCATTGTTGATGGGAATGCAAAATGGCATAGCCGCTGTAGAAGCAGGGTGGTGAGCCTCAGAAAACTAAACACAGAATTGTCACATGATCTAGCAATTCCACTTCTCAGTTTATACCTGAGAGAATGGAAAGCAGGAACTCGAATAGGTGTTTGTACACCAATGTTCATAGTAGCGTTATTCCCCATAACCAAAAGATGGAAACAAATGTCCATCTACAAATGGACAAACAAAATGTGGTATATACATAAAAGGGAGTATTATTCAGCCTTCCACCATGGATAAACCTTGAAGACTTTCTGCAAAGTGGAATAAGCCGGACACAAAAGGACAAATATTGTATGATCCCACATAAATAAAGTAACCAGAATAATCAATTCATAAAGACAGAAAGTAGAATAGTGGTTACCAGGGGCTGTGAAGAGGGATGAATGAGGAATTATAGTTTAATGAGTACAGAGTCTCCGTTTGGGTTAATGGAAAAAATTCTAGAGATGGGTTGATGGCGATAGCGGCAAAACAATGAATGTACTTAATGTCACTGTACACTTAAAAATGGCTAGAGTGGTAAATTTTATGTAATATATATTTTACCACAATAAAAAAGTAAGTTTCTTTAAACAAAAATGGGCTCCTGGGTTGCTCAGCCATTAAGCGTCTGCCTTTGGCTCAGGTCATGATCCCAGGGTCCTGGGATCAAGCCCCACATCGGGTTCCCTGCTAGGCGTGAAGCCTGCTTCTCCCTCTCACACTCCCCTTGCTTGTGTTCCCTCTCTCGCTGTCTCTCTCTGTCAAAAAAATAAATAAAATCTTAAAAAAAAAAATAGAGCCTCTGCCCCCCAAAACTAGTTGATATTCAGAACTAATAATTTAACTCAGAAGGGAACTAATATAAGCATATTAACTTCAATTATAGTAAAATTTCAAAGCTGTGGATCTTCAATTGATGGTAATATGTTCAAGCTAGACCAAAAATTCCTATGTATTGGATTCATACCCTTTGTCCTAGAGGCTAGAGGTGCTCACTAGTACCCTCGGGATTAGGCTCTGGGGCCAAGTTCACTGCTGCTGCAATGTTAATCATTTAAGGACAGATTTGATGCCCATATTAGAGAAATGCCAGTATGAAAGTATTTATATTTATAAATTCTGTTCACTTCTTTACACAAATGCAGCATTTTAGCCCTCAAATTATGAGTAAATTTTTATGGGTTTTACCAAAGACATCTGGTGATTTGTCTAGAAGTCCCTCCTAATAACTCATTGGTATACTGTTCTGCAATATTTCTGCTATGTGATTTTTACTAACTGTCTGGGTCAGCTCCTGTGTGCGTTGAGAGTGCAACGCAAGTTATTTCGGCTGCTATACCTTGACATCTGGCCTCAGTAATAGTTCACACTCTGTTCTGAGAGTGCACCGTATGCCTTATCGTGTTCGTATTTTGGTTCACTCATCTAGGTACAGGGCGTGTCTCTGTTTCAACAGGAACATCAATTACAACAGCGGGATCCTGAAGCCCGGAACTGAAAAACCCTGACGTCTTGTTTTATTTTGTTTTTACCTTCTTACATCTACCTCAGTTTCTGTTCATTAATATGGGATCAATATCATTGTGCCATTTTCATTAAAATCATTTAGAAAGCACCACATTACGCACAAGATGGGCCTAAATATTGTGCTAAGATCATTACAGGTGGAATGGGTCCTTTCCTTCTGCCTGGGGGAATTTCTGTTCCTATTCTGAGCGAGGCTGACTGATGGGCATGCAGAATTATAGGAAATGCAGGAAACAGTAGGGCGCCCGTAACCAAGCCTGTGGCATTTGTATCAAATACAGGTTAAGTAAACTTCCTTTAGTGTGAAATGCAAGAATGTGATGAGCCTGGAAAGAGCGGGACCCAATGGCAGCACCTTTCTAATCAGCCCAAGAAAGGCTGCTTCATAAAATATTAAGAACTTGAAGGGAAGAGGTGGATTTACTCTGGTAAAATGTTCATTTAAAATTCTGTGAAGTCAATAAATTACCACTTAAGATGACATGTCCCAAAATGTGTTCCAAAGAATACTTGTTCTAAGTGGGGGGGAAAAAGAGTCCTAGGGTCCAATTGACTTGTGTCTTCTATCTCTGTTAGAGACTGACAATGAACATGGAGCTATCGAAGGCCTATTAAGTCCTACAATAAAGAACACAGTTGTGTTTTGTTTAATCCAGTCTTTCCCAAACTTCTTTGACCTTCAACCATTTCCTCTCTCCCCCCACCCTGATTCACCAAAGATAAAATAATTTAGAAAGCTGGAAAATTTACTACTTGGGGACAAATCCCATTTTCCATTTACCTGGTAAAAAAATTTCCTAGTTCATAGAGGGCCTACGCCAGCCCGGCAGCGTTCTAGGCTCTGGGGATACAGCAGTGAGCCAAAGACAAAGACTTCGCTTTGGCCAACTATATTATTAGGAGAAGACCGACAATGAACGAATCAAGTAAGGTATATAACGTGTCAGAAAGAATTAAACGCAATTGAAAAAAATGTCCAAATAGCAAGGGGAAAGGGTCGCCTGCTCTTTTAGAGAAAGTGGCCAGGGTTGAGATGACAAGAGGCACAGGTGAGATGTGCTGATTTGATCAGTTGCTGGGGGACCAATGGCAGCACCCGAGGAACATGAGAACTAAACACTCCCCTCGAGAGGGAGCGCTTCCGTATTTTCTCTTCAACACAGGAGGCTTAATAATGGTAGGAAAGCTCTTCATGGACACACTAGCATTTAGCAATTCTATGGCTGGGTCAAGTGGTAAAGTAACTATCTGGTGCTTCTAGGGCATTGTTCATTTACTAATTAATTTATGAATCGTTTGTTCCTTGGCTCCTAATTAGTCACATTCTCCTCAGTGACTGCGCATTCTGGAAGTGTGCTCCTTTCAAGTCCTCCATTTCACATTGTACGATGGCCATTCATCTTGCTCCTCATGAAAGAGGGAGCACATCGGAGCAACTGGTCATACATTATTTGTCATAACCAGAAAGGTAGCTATCAAGTTGCTGAACTGTGTTGAGTGGAACAATGACAGGGCCCTGACAGGTTTGCTGCCTGAGTTGATTCTTGAGACCAAAAGAAGGGGTTCCATTTACTATTGTTGTGATCAAGATTGAATGACTCCTTCAAAGATAAAATAATTTAGAAAGCTGGAAAGTTTCCCTTACAGTACTTGGGGACACATCCCGTTTTCCATTTCCCTGGTGTAGAAATATTTTCTAGTTTCAAAGCCAGCTACACAGTTTGTGGAGTTCTGTGCAAAATTAAAATGTGGGCATATTGTTCAAAAAGCAGGGGAAAGTGGTTTTAAAGGTCCTAAAATACACAGCTTTCTTTTCCTTTCCTCTGTAGCCTCATTCTCGTGACTTACGTTGGTGTTTATTTGCTATTTTGTGCCATTCTAAGTAAATTTTAAATTAGCATGAATTTCACCATTCAATTTTATATTGTGCAATGCCCATTTTAAATGCAAATATAAGAGCTTTTAAGTCACATGGAAACACTGAAATCACACAATTCCTATTTTGTAACTTAGATATGTATATGTATTCTATTCTTACCAGAACAGTGGAAACTAACTCAGTTGTTTTCATTTCACTTTTTGATACATGCACACTCTATAGTCACTCTGTATCTCACTGAAGAGTAGGAAGGGTTGAACAGGAAAGAGCTATGTGTGGCCCTAATTTTAGTTCCTTTCTCTGTCATCATTACCACCCCCACCTCAGTAACAGACGTAACCCACTTACCTTGTGCTCACTTCGAAACTCATTGAACTCCCACACATTATGGGTCCACTGGAGTTCTGTGCCCATTGGGGCACCACAAATGTTCTACGTGCGTGGGAGATAAGGAACAACAGACATGTGTACTGCATGCGTCTCCTCTGGTTTTGTCCACGCGCCATCGTTCTAACAGAGTTCACTTCATACAACACAAGTTCAAAGGTAACATTATTAAGAATTTCATACATCAAACTAAAAGGTTTCCGCACAGCAAAAGAAACAATTCACAGAATGAAGAGGCAGTGGGAGAAAATATTTGTAAACCCTATGTCAGTAGTGTTTAATATACAAAATATATAAGAAACTCATATGACTCAATAACAATCCTCATCACCATCATCTGAGTGAAAGATGGACAGGTAACTCGACTAGCCATTTCTCCAAAGAAGACACAAATGCCAAGAGTACATGAAAAGATGTTCAACATCACTAATGATCAGGGAAATATAAATCAAAACTGAGATTTTGATTGAGATATCACCTCAGACCTGTTAGAATTCTAGGCAGTTATCAAAAAACAAGACATAACAAGTGTTCACGAAGTTTTAAGGGAACCCTGGTGCACTCTCCGTGGGAATCTGAACTTGTACGTATATTATGTAAAACAGTATGGAGATTCCTCCAAAAAGTAAAACTAGAACTGCCATATCAGCCAGCAATTCTACTTCTGGGTGTATATCTGAAGTAAATGAAATCACTATCTCAAAAAAATATCTGCACCCCTATGTCCATGGCAGCATTATTCATAAGAGCCAAGACATGGAAACAAACTAAATGACTGTGGAAAAAGAAAATGTGATATCTATATATACAACAGATAGATATCACATCTATATAGGTATATAGATATATATGGAATACATATTGGAATATTACTCAGCCATAAAAAAGAAGACAATCCTGCCATTTGCAACAACATGGATGGACCTTGAAGGCATGATGCTAAGTGAAATAAGTCAGGCAGAGAAGGCCAAATACTGTATGATATCACTTATGTGTGGGATCTAAAATCAAAAACAAACAAAAAAAGCCAAGCTCATAGAAAGAGAAAATAAAATGGGCTGAATGGACTGGGGAGTGTGGAGAAAATGGGGGGATTTTGGACAAGGGTACAAACTTCTACTGAGAAGATGAATGAGTTCCAGGGATCTAATACTCAGTCTGGTGACTTTAGTTAAGAATACTCTATTATGTCCTTGAAAGTTGCTAAGAGGGTAGGTCTTTAATGTTCTTACCACACACAAATAAAGCACACAAATAAAGCACGGATGTGTCAACTAACCTTATTGTGATAATCATTCCACAATATATACATATCAGACCATCACATTGTACATCTTAAACTTAGACAATGTTCTATGTCAATTATATCTCAGGAAAAATAGAGGAGGGAATGAAGTTTATAGAAAGAGGCTAAAAAGAAAGCCTAATTAATGGGAAATATGTCCTGATAAATCAAATTGATTCCAATCTTAGTAGTCCATTTAAATAATAGAATTGGTTACTAATATCAAATTTGGTAAAGAAAGGGAAAAGAAACAAGTTGTTTCGATACAAGACATTCACTGGCTGATGCCATATTATATCCATCCGATTACACCATTCATAATAAAGCATAGTCCACAATTACAAAAAAAAAAAAAGCAATAGGAATTTCAAGACTACAGCAGAGCATTAAATCCTGAGGCCATGTGCGCAGGTCATATCCCGAGAGGCCAGCCCTGCCAACTTTATCCAGCACAATGTGAGCACCACAGATGAGGGTATAGACACCTCACGAGCAATGTTACAAACTCTGTTCCTTCATTCATTTTCCAGATCTACCTCTGACATAACCTTTAGAAGGTGAAATATTCACCAAGAATATATATTAAATATTAGTTTGGAAATAGCTTCAGGACTTAGCTTGAACAACTAAGCTCAAAATGCTCCCAGCCCATGTGCCCTTTTTCTGGAGGCTCAATTCAAGAAAGTTTTGATCCACTAATGGAACGATTCTTCCATCTTTTAATGTATGCAATATCATAGCTCCTCTTTCCCTCTTCTCCCGCTAAAATCACATTTTGATTAAAGTCGCCCTTTGCTTCCTTCTTTCAACCGCTGCCACATTCCTTGTGTATCAAATCCCTGTCTTTCAGAATGATTAAAATCTCGAGTAATGGAGTGCCGCAAGTGCCAAAATGAATCGGAGATCAATGCACAAAAACACACAAAGCCAACGAGCCTGCTCGTAATTCTGACACCCCATTAACTGCATCTTAAGGTCTCGTGGCCTTTGCTTCTCTTGGGGACAGCATAGCCCTCGTTCAGCTCGAGGCGCATTGTCTTCCTTCCGTGGGAAATCACTTAGAAAAAAATACATCAGTGACATGGCAAAAAAAAGATGCGGCCTCTCTTAGGGACACACAAAAAGCTGCTTCCCGGCTCCTTCTTTACCACTCTATCTGGCGGCCGCCACTGGACTGACCTCGTGCCCCGTTCACGTACGTGCTTTGTCACCGAAGCGGAAGAGACAGCATGTTGTCAGTTCTATGCATTTACTGTAAACCCGGTGCCTGCCTGCATTGTGGTGGAAGCGTATGACCATCTTCCTAACGAGAAGCATTATGATGTTAGGAACTGTCAAAAAAAAAAAAAAAAGTGAATGCAAAGGGACTCGTTTACACGGAGCCCGAAGAACTAGTTCACGAAACAAAGCCCTGTTTTCCATCTTTCATGTAAAACAAACGGATTAACAACGGGCACGAAGCTGAACTTCCGGCCTGACTCGCTGTGCCAGGCAGGCTCTCTATTGAACGGTTTGCACCAGCCATTTCTTGTGTGCAAACAGGAGGAACTTGTCCGGGCAGCAGCCACTCCGAATGGTATGCGAGGACTTAGCGAATGGTATGCCCGGGACCGCTTTCTGAATCCTCGCCAGTGTGCCCGAGCGAGGGAGTGCCAGGGACACGGCGCACGCAGGCGGACCCCAAGTCTTTCTTGGCACAGACGCTCAAGTCCAGAAAAGAAAGTTTGTGGAGCTTTGTTATATATTCAGTTTCTGTTCACTCAAGAAACACCACTGCGAGGAGCAAACGTGAACCGGATGATGGTAATAAACAGGCTGGTACTAC
Source organism: Ursus maritimus (assembly GCF_017311325.1). Lineage (NCBI taxonomy): Eukaryota > Metazoa > Chordata > Mammalia > Carnivora > Ursidae > Ursus > Ursus maritimus. Next base: position 37,409,774 of record NW_024423564.1, on the reverse strand, counting down.
CCACTGATTAAAGTGTCGTGATGCCTCTTTGGAAATCAAAGGAGTTATCCTGCTAATGAGCTAAATTAGACTGAACTAGCATTCATGTTAATAATTATTACTTACAGAGCTGGCTGTGTTAGGCGTGATAACAATAATGTGAAAGCTGAATATAGTAATATTTCTTAGGTGCATATCCTCCCGTTGAAAGCAGATTCGACAAGGACCCACGCGGCCCAGTTTTGCAGACTGGAGGGAATTTTTTCAGAGTATGGACGGTAGATTAGGTCCTAGGTGAGCAATGAAAAGAGGGCTGAAAAACAAAATTCCTTATTAAAACCAGAAGTGTTAACCTGACAAACACACTCATTCAAACTCTTTAATACTATATACGAAATACATATGGTACTCATTTTCCCTTAAAATGAGCCATGATAAAAAACAATTTTATATTCTCAAGGCTAGAACCAGAGAAGATATGCATTGGTGATAATATTGATTTTTTTTTTTAATTCTACTGAAAGGCTATTACTAGACATAGGTTATAGTTACAGTGAAAACCGAGAGCTGCTTTTAATCCGCTGGGGGGGAAAAGTTATGTTGGCTCCTTTTTGTCACTGTCAAGGTGTAGAAAGAATGAAAAATACTTTGGTGGATTTCATTATTAGTACACATGAACAGTTTGAACGCTCCATTATTGGGTTGTCTTTTTTCATAGTCAGTGCCTTTTCCAGGCTTCTTTTAAAAAACTATTTGACAAGGAAAAAATAGCTTTCTGGGTTTGATATGTGAGTACATACAAGTTTTTACAAGTTTTCACAAGAAAGTAAATGAAGAGCGTGCCCTGAAAGCTTAATCATATTAACTCGGAACACGATCAAAGCTTCACATCTTAACCAAATCTCAGTGTTTAGTGTTAGTGGTAAACAAAGACTGGATGGAGCTATTTCATCATCTTGGACCAAAACAATAATAATAATAATAATAATAATAATAATAATAATAATAAACAAAATAGATCCCTACCCTTCAAAGCAAACATTAATTTCTAAAATACCATGAAATGTCTCAGGTAGCTGCAGCCAGAATCTACTGTCACTGGACCATGTTCAGTGTGGACTCAAGTCCTTCCAAAATAAGTAATCATTGGCAGTCAAAATGCTGCCGGTACCTTGAGAGAGGTCATCTCCCTTTCTACGGAAGGCACAACTAAAGAAAACCACAGACTTTTCAATACACAGATGACTAGGGACTTCATCTTTCAGTCCTCTGAAAGCGTTGCTGTTAATAAGTATAGGTACCCCGCACCTTTTATTTGCTTTGTGTGGGGAAAGAGGATTTTTTTAAATTAGTAATGTCGCTTTTTCCATCAAAGTTTATTTGTTTGATATGATTCTCCTTTCCACATGTTTCTTCTGTGCTGCTTTGTCTTTTAAGGCAGGCAAGGTGAGGCAAAAAGAAAAATATATTTCACGTGAATATTTAACTTTGACACTATTTGGACCAAATTACAGAGAAAACAATGTTCTGGAAATGATTACCTTTTCTTAAACTCATGAAGTGTCGGGATAAGCCTTAGTGATCAAGCAAGCACATTTTTCAAATTATTTCAGTAAAGGATGGGAAGTTGTAAAAACAGCTTCTTAAATCTTGACATTTTGGGATAGCTTTTTCCATTGTTCTCCCAGGGGAATGCTATCTCTTTAATATGGAGGTGTTTGTCCGTGATGCCCGTCTGGGTGAACTTAGTCTGGGTTTCACCTCATCGCGCTAAATGAGCAAACCAAGTGATTTTAAACATGTGAGCCTCCTCCATTTTAATATGGGAGTGTCCAGCCGGCTGCGGGTAGTCTCCCACAGTTACAGTGTGATGTTTCCCGTCACTTCCAAAAAGATGAGAGAATGGGTTACTTGAAGAGTTTGTTTCCTTGTAATCAACTGTAAAGAGACCAAGGTCATGTAACAGATTTCTTCTTCTTTCTGTCTTAGCCAGGAAGTCTATGTGAATGCAAATTGCTTTATTGGTGAAGGGAATTAAGATTATAAAAAGCCAGGCTTAAAGAAGTGCAAAATCAGGGCTGTGTCGGAGCAGGGACAACATAATTGTGGTATGGATTCCCATATGGGACTAAATTATCTAGATTTTAGTAATGTCAGCAGTTCTGTGGAGTTGCTGGAATGCAGCCAATGTGCCATATTTGCTTCATTTTTTAAGATGGTTGTGATTCTACACAATTTTAAATATGCACAAAGCTAAAATTGTTTGGGTATTTTGGTGGCTCTTCTCAGATACATGTCTACGCCTGTCAGGAATTGTATTTGACTATTAAACAGGAAGTGACGCTGACGTGGCTTTATTTTTCTAGACAAAATGCCATTTATTATCATTTCTATCTAGGCTATAAAATCTTCCCAGTAGGGGAAAAAAAAATACCCACTTCTGTGAGTACACATCAAGGTTGTCTTCCTTTACAGTGTACCATTCAGTAATACTGTTTTGTAGCAACTCAATAAAGCTGATAGTTTTTCTGGGTAATTACCCACAGCCCCCTGCAGGACAAATTAGCATTCATGACCTGAATAATGCTTACTAGAAAGAGTTCAATGGAATTTACTTAATCAGAATCATTGCTTTCTCTTGGCTAATTTTTTTTACCTCGTCCCCAATGCCTGGTAACAGCAAATGTCTCTCAAGCCAGTGTTTGATACCTGACAGAGAGAGAGGGGAAAAAAAAAAAAAAGCATGACTCTTTAAATTTGAAATGTATTTGTGGTCTTGGAAAAAAATGCATATTTTTATGTGAAAAATTAAAATATCTATCTTCCTTAAAATTTTCTATTGTTTTCTCTTTTTAATGCTTACTGGTTTTGGAAAGGCGGGGGCAGTTTTCATTTTCTAATTATTCCTCAACAGTTTCTCAATTTGTTGAGGACAAGCCTACACAATTGGCCATGATTTTGGAGTGGATGCTTGTAACAGCTCTGTATTCCCAGGCATCAGAAATCAGACAATTTTGGCACAGACCATGGGTGTTGTTTTTGATGATTTGATTTTTGTTCGTCTTTGATTATTTATTTGATGATTTGAACCAAAATACCGGGCAATCTGGTTATTAGAATATTCAAAGAAATGAGAAGGAAAAAGTAACACTCACTGAGCTTCTACTATGTGCAAAACACTGCCAGGTAAACTGTCTCTTCTATTTCTTATTCTTGAAAGAGTGCCACGAAGGAAGCGCTGGTAGGTTCCTATTTACAAAGGAGGAAAATGAGCTTCATAATTTAAGGTACTTCTTCCAGATTTTACACACTGTTACCAAAACGTGATCCAAAAACGTTTTGAATCAAAAGCTTACACTTTTGTTGTTGTTGTTGTTGTGTTTATGTGTAACGATTTTACTTAGAAAGTCAAGCAAAAGGAAGTCTTAAATCAATTCCATGTACTGGATCTTTAATTTGGAGGAGATTTCTAACCTGAGGAAGGAGATTTCTAACATGCAGTTGCCAATCAGTGTCTTTGAAGGACAACCACAGTCTGATAAGGGTAGAGTGGTCCACGGCAGTGCCACCATCCCACAAAGGTCACGTCAGCCCACTTCTTCTCCCTGGTATCTTTTGTCACAGAGTCACAGAATGGTGTGAACTGCTGGAACACGGGTTCCTCGATGGACCTTTACTGAGGGTTGGAAAGCAATGCAGTTAAATCAAGCGAAAGCATTTGGGTCTGAGATAAGATCCAAAATAACAAAGCCAAATCGGGGTGGTCGGCAGTGTTTCTCTGTACTGAACTCGGTGGAGACACAAGAATTTCTGTCGGTTCGGGGAAACTGTCTGGAGGCTTAGTTTGTGTAACAACCTTGAAGTTTTTACTTACGTGGTATGGTTGTTTGGGTTTGCATATTATGTTTGTTGATTGTTTATTTATTGTATGTTTATTGGAGGTGACTTGAGGGGAAGCTGATGGAGATTATATGGGGTAGTTAGAGCCCCAGAAAGAAACCTCTTGGCTCCTCCACTGATTAGATTCCATACTTCCAATGTACTAAAACCCGTTCACTAGAACTGCAAAGGGGGGGTTCACTCATTTGGGCCCCTGTGCCACGCAGGGCTGAACTGAATTTGGTACCTAATTAAGTTTCCTGGGGTGCAAAATGGTTATCCTATTTCTAAATCTAAATAAATCAAAATGTTTTTTCAACTTTGGGGGTTTCAGAAAACCCGCAACACATTTCTGCACAGATTTTCCTTCCAAACACTAGAATATTGCAAGGAAAATTCAATCCATATGTTTCAGATTTACTTAGAGTTGTATCAAAATCTTGTGTTGCAATTGACATTTGATGTTCATGAAGCTTTCTGAATGCTTTTTATTTGCCTTTAACTCAAGAACAGAAAGATGATTTGTCAAGCTTATATGTACCAAAACCCCAAAATATTAAATTTGGGTGGAAGACAGCAAACTTTTAAAATTCGGCATCGGGCGTAAAATTTAATAAAGCATTTGTCTTGCCATGTCTCCAGGGTTGGGGACTTGCAGATATGCCTATCCCTGGCCATATGCTGTCTATAGATATACTTTTGATATTGACCCGGTGAAAGGAAAGTGGGACAAGGAAAAGAAACAAGGTCAAATACATATATTTTTTTATTCCGGTATTCCTTCCTGATTTAAGTATTAACAGTCTATTATCTGTAATGGGAGGCAAATTATATGTGCAGTGACAACCTCTACCTAATTTTCTTCCATCCTTCAAACAATCTCCCTGCAGTCTCTGATTGGCACTCGAGCTCTTCCTCTCCCGCCGGGGTGCAGGAGATCCTAGATTTTCTGGTCAGTGGTGTCCCTCCCCATCACCAGACAGAAAACAATGGGAGGAGGACAGGCAGGAGTGAAAATAAATAATTTAAACGGCAGCATTAGTGTCAGGGAAGGTAGTACAAAAGAATCTGCATTTGTGGCTGATAGTGCTATTTTAAGGGCTTCTAAAATGATTGCTTCCCTTTATTCATGGCTAATAAGGTGGTTCTGCCTCTGCTTAGAACATGACAATGGTGCCTTCCAACCAGAAGCCGTTTGGAAAGAGGCATTATGTTTCTAAGGAGCCAAGCACCTCAGGGGAAAAAAAGAAAGTTTTCTGTTAGCAGAAAATAAATCCCCGTCTTCTGGCGCTTGTTTAAGGCAAGTGTCTCCAGAACGTGTAGGAGAGGGCCATTCGCTTAGTTTGTTGTGTGATCTGCGCGTGCGCCATCTTCCATAGTTTTCACTATTTTTACTTCCTCTGTGTCCTCTCTTAGAACCAAACTGATATGGAGAAAAATAATTTTTCAGTGTAGGAAAATAAAACGTATGCAACCAGAAGAAAACAAAAAATTCCTAAAACCTCTCTTCCCCAAATAACTGTCATTTACATCCGCCATATATATGTCCTTCTATCGTATTTTCCATACATAAACATGCATATCATTTACAGAAATGATATCACATAACGCATACCGCCTTATTCACAGGCCGTACAGAGTCAGAGACGATTGTGCTGTATTTTAAATGTCTCCGTGGTATTCTACTGTTGGAAGGAACTATTTAATCACCCAACTATTCAAATATAATTATTCAAATTTAATGATTCAAAACATTAGTTTTCACGTTATTCCAATATATTGCCTACTGGTCACATAAATAGCACGACAAATATCATCTTTACTTAAAATCTTTGCCCATGCCAATAATTATTTCCTTAGGATAAATGTCCAGACTGAAATGATTATTCAGAATGTTAAGGCTTGTGAAGCATATTTACAAAAATAGCATGCAATTTTAATTTTATTTTTCCTTTCAAAATGACAATGGATGTAGGGGCCTGTCTCTGTGACTTCATCTGATCCTTGTCAGGACCAATCCCCCACCTGTGCAAGATGGCCAGAAGGGTGGGAAGGTAGCAGGTGGTGGGTGGCCATGAAAGTCCAAAGGGGCTAACACAGTGTTATTCCAACACACCTTCTTGATATTCAGATTCCCGTATTTCCTTCCTTCGTCTTCCTGCATTACTTTCCTTTGTCTTACTCAAGACCATGATCACTCCTTCAAAGTATTACCTGAACTTTTAGGGTCTATTTTAAGCCTCCCCGTGAACCCCCTGTGTTGTCCATGAACACAGACCATTTTTATAGTGAACCCTGATGGTTTGATAAAATAATAGTTAATTGTAAGGAATGTTTTTGGTGTTCATAAAAATTTAATTTAATTTACTTTTTTATTTTTTTTTTAAGATTTTATTTATTTGAAATAGAGAGCACGAGGGCAGAGAGGGGCAGAGGGAGAGGCAGAGGGCGAAGCAGATTCCTGGCACAGCAGGAAGCCCCATGGGGGGCTCCATCCTGCACTCCGAGATCATGACCTGAGCATGACGTGAGCATGACCTGAGCTGGAGTCAGACGCTTCACTGACTGAGCCACTGAAAATTCTTTTCAGTCCAGCATTGACCAGCTTCCACGTGGGGGCATAATCCTCTGTGACACCACCGTGGAGTGAATAGGGACGAAGTGATCAGGGATTGCAATCACTCTATCCCCGCCTAGGAGGCAGGACAGGAGAGCCAGTGGAAACATATATATACATACCTTCCAGAAAAAGACCCGGTGTGTACACTGTGTGACTTTAAGCAAAAGGCTCAAGCTATCTGAGCTTCAGCACCCTCTGTCAGAAGCTAATAATATCATCTTCATACCATTATGTAAGAAGTCAGTGGTGCTAGCAAAACACCTTGTGTGCAGTGAGTGCTTAATCAATACTAGATCCTTCAGATATATTTAGACAGGGAAGGTGCAAGGTAGTCATCGAAGGCCATTTTAAATGCCTTTAGCCCATTTCAGCCAGAGGTCATATTGATTAAGAATTGTGTTCTGCTACAAGTAATAGAAAAAGAGTAACTTAAATAAATAAGGGACTTATTCTTTCCCACATAATCCCACACTCGGAGGTAGGCCTCGTTGGTGTTGATTAGTGGCTTAAGGATGTCAGAACCAAGCTGTTTGGGATTAATTTAGCCTTTTCCCTCAGCCATCAACATATGGCTGCTGCTGCTGCTTTAATCCCATGTCCTCATTTCTGAAAAGGAGAAGGAAGAAGTGACCAGGAGGGAGGTGAAGCACCCACATGAGAAATCCAGAGCAGACTGTGAATATCTTCACTGCCAGGGAGGTTGGGAGAGCCGGCATTTGCTTTCCTAAAGAAAACCAGAGTAATCGTCTGCCTGCCAGAGATGTCTCTTCCCCTCCCCCTAGACACCCCCCCCCCCGCCTTTTTAGCCATATCTCTTTCTTTAACTTGCTTCCCGTCTGAGACAGAGAAGGCTCAGTTGCATGAGTTGAAGGGTATTGCAAATCCCACCCAATAATCTTTCCTCACCCACCAGTTTCTATTACTGCCCTAAATTTTATCATCTGCAAATTAAACTATCACCCATATGTTCTAATGCATTGATCTCCAGAAAGAAAATCAGCACATTCCTTCATGTCTGTTATTAACACCTTAGATAGTCAATAAATTCATAGTCAATAAGTTCATTGATGAGACCCCCCTTTAAAGAGGAAACTAATGGAAACTGGGTTTTTAGCTAGAAGGATGGACATCTTAGTTCTGAGCAACAGGCATGAGCCAGGCAGGCGCAGAGCAAGGAAGAGAGCAGGACGGGAGACATGAAGACACAGAGGGAGTGGAGCTGCTGTAAAAGTTAAGATAAGCTCATCAAAGATAAGTGCCACCTTTTCCACAATTGGTCCTAGGGATAGATTGATTACTCTTTTCTCTTCCGTCCTCAACACCTGTGAATATGTGTGATGACACACAAAAAGTAGCCCAGCCTGCATCAGGTATCCCCTTAGCTCCTGCTTCGAGTTCATGTGGCTGCGCTCAGGCCCCTCTATCCAGGGGAAGGGGAAGTGCGGCTGCGCAGGCTGTTACTTAGGTCAAAGTCTTCTGATCTGATGTTAAGGTATTAGGAAAGAGGCATTCATCTTAGCATTTTTTTAAATCACACAGAAACAGTGTAGCACTGTGGCTCAGCCAAGGCTTTCTAGAATAAAAGTGCCTGGGTTCCAATTTATAGCAGCTGTGGGAAAGGTAGTTAACATCTTTGCACCTCAGTTTCTTCATCAAAATGGTCATAATACTGGTATGTGTCTCCTCAGGGTACTGTGAGGATTAAATGAGGTGACAGCATCGAAGTCCTGAGAACCATGTGTGGGAGGCAGAAGTGATTTGCTTTATTAAATTGAAAGTGTTCTTCTTGTTTTAAATCTCTGACTTTTTCCATAGATGCTAATAGTCATCTCTGCATCTAGATTCCTTTACAATTTCCAAAGTGCTGTGTTATATGTTTAGTCATTGCCTTGTAGGTAGGCTGTTTCTATCATCCCCGTTTCACAGGGGAGCGAATGGAGTCACAGAGTATTGTACTCATGCCCAAGCTCACACAGAGGGTGACAAGGCAGAAATTTCAACCCAGAAATTTGAAGACAAATTTAATGAACTTTCTGTTATGCCACACTGATTTCTATTTGGGGGGAAAAAAAAGGTTTGAAACCACGGCAAAATGAACATGTCTCCGGATTGACTCTGTTTGAATGTGTTAATGATTCCCAGAAGCTGAGTCTTCCTGTACGTGTAGCCCAGTATTCTTGCCAAGATGGTATAAGGAGTGTTTGACTGCCTGATTTCGATGTAATTTTTGTGGTATCCCAAAAGGGTCACAATTTATTCCACTAATATTGAATGACCCAGTAATTACACTTGTAGTAGTATACCCAAGAAAAGAATGCTAAATGGGGGGGGGTATAAAGGTTGTTAATTTTAGAGTAATACATAATAGCCAAAAAAGCAAAAGCTAACTCTAAATATCCTTGGCCTACGATCAGATACATCAACTCAAGGAAATAATAATAGTCACAATAACTACCATATATTAAGCATCCAGTATGAGCAACGCCTTCTACTAGCTCCTTTCAGATAGCATCTTTTGATTTCCGAAGAGCTGGGCATCATTGCCACCCCATTGTCTAGATAATGCCGCAAAGTCAAGGTCCTATGGCAAGTGTGACAGATGAAGCAAATGACTCATCCTTTAGCCATTCTGTTTCTTTATTGCTAAGGGAGCTCTGATTTTGTTTGAGAAGAAAGGTAAATAGCCGCAAGAGGTGAATCGAGAATAGTCTAAACTGATTAGAGTCGTCCCAACCTCCCAACCTCCTTTGCAAGTAGTAAGTCTGGGGATAGGCGCATGATATAATTCTGGTCAATGAGATTTAGAACAAATTTGCTGGGAGCTTCTTGAAAATAGCTTCCTACAACCACTTTGTCTCTTTTCTTTTCTGTTCCCTTTTTTCTTGCCTTTATACATTTTTATGTAAGTAGATGATGCTAGAGCCTGAAACAGCCATGTGGGGATCACGAAAGGATTAGAGAAAAAAGATGAGAATGATGAAGTAAACAAGGGAAATAATCTAGGTTCTTGCCAGTTGCAGTGAGCTGCCAAGCCACACTGGTATTGCCTGCCTTTGAGGATATTTTGTTGGTTTTGTTTTATTTTATTTTTATGGGAACAATATGCATCCTTTTGGTATAAACCACTGTTCATCTATTATTTGGCACTAAAAGAACTGTATTAGTTAGAATCAGATAATGTTGTGAGTGACTTAGAACTTGTCCAACTTAACTGGGATTTATTTTTTTTATAATAATTTTTTATTATGTTATGTTAGTCACCATACATTAACTGGGATTTGAACACGTATAAAAGTCTCTATCAGAAAAGTCAACAGTGGTAGGCAGTCTGGGGTAAATACGGCATTCCACAAAGTCCTCAGAGACCCAAGCTTTTCTAGCTTTTCTCCATCCCAGAAGTGAGTTTTTGCCACTGGGATCAATATGGCTGCTTGAGCTCCAGCCTTCATACATGCATTCTAGCCTGCAGAAAAGAGGAAGGGGCAAGAAAGAGCAGCTCATCCTTACTTTTAAGATAAAGCCAGGAAATTTCATACACCATTTCACTCACGTTGTATTGGATAAAACTGCTAGCTGTAAGAAGGCAAGAACATGTCATCTTCATCCTGGGAGGTCATATACTCAGCTAAAAACCAGCAACTCAATCAGTAGGGATAAAGTGAAGAACATACAGAGGAAGACACATATGGTCATGAACCCACACTGTCCGGCTCCTAAGCCATGCTATATTCTACTGTCTCTTCTAGCCAATTAGACTATATAATGATGGGAGAAGTCTGTTATTTTATATACTTTATTTTTAAACTATTTTACCATTCAAATGTACTATAAAAAGGAAAATGACTTTAATGCAGGATAAAGTTTTATATAGAATATATATGGTAAAATTACACTTTCAAAATATTCGAAAGAGGTTGTATTTGAATTTAGGAACATGAATGAATCAGGGATTTGTTCCTACACTTCTCTATTTTTAAGGCTTCTTTAATAAGCAAGTAATAATTTTATAATAAAAAGATCTTACACTCATATATATATATATATATATATATACATATACGCACACACATATATATGCACCATATTAAAATCATATGAACCAAACAGAACATTTTTATATATAGCCACTAAGCAGAGTGTATAAGTGGTGAATTTTATGAAGAAGAAAAATGATAAATAGCATGTCATTTGATGCTTCATAATTTTTGGTTTGTAACTTTCTGGGTCACTGATTTCTCAAAGAGTTTTCATTCTTTCCGCACATTAGTTAGGTGATTGAGGAAGGTGTCAGGCTACTGAGACATGGGAAAAGATGATGTGGAGGAATTAAATTCTTCTTTTCTTTTGGCTGAGTATACAAAATGCGCAGTGTGATTTAGTAGTCCTTCCCTGTGTGTGTTCACCTCTGTCTGCGGTGGGCAGTGTTGAGAAGACATTGTCGTCAGCGTCTAAATGAGATACATCACCCTTTTTTTTTTATAGACATGTGCTGATTTAATAAAATCAGCGCTAAGATTTGGTGGAATAGTAAGGACCAAGAAACTTGAGAAGAGATTAGAAGAAATTGCTGGTTCATTGTGATTAAGTAGTACGTTGAAATAGGGGAGGGAAGAAACATTATTGGACGAGCACTGTGCGTACAATAGGTCAGCTCAGGAGATCTGCCTCTCTGTTCAGTTAGTGCACGTGCAAGGTGCTTAAGTGGTGGCAGGAGTGGCCGGCAGCACGTAGCAAGAAGCAGTGGAATCCCTGGAATCCCCAGACTGACCTGTAACAGAAGTGATACATGCCTTGGAAATGATAGGCACATGTAGTTCAAGCAGTACTTTTCTTGTCTTCTGTGTTTGCGTGCTTGCTAACTTTTTGAGGAAAAAAGGCACAAAAACTTAACATGTAAAATGATTAAGTCAGTGAGCTGGCGTGTAATTATAAGATAGATATAATCGATATTTACCTTGTAAGTTGTAAGAATGATAAAGCTAATTCATGTGTGGTTTGTATCCATTTTCCAGTCCAATAAACTGAGTATAGAAACCTGACTCTTTTCCAACAAGAAGTCTATGGCTCATTTCTAGTCATTTGTTTACATTCAAAGGCTTAATAGAAATTTCATCTCTGGGGGCGCCTGGGTGGCACAGCGGTTAAGCGTCTGCCTTCGGCTCAGGGCGTGATCCTGGCGTTATGGGATCGAGCCCCACATCAGGCTCTTCCGCTATGAGCCTGCTTCTTCCTCTCCCACTCCCGCTGCTTGTGTTCCCTCTCTCGCTGGCTGTCTCTATCTCTGTCGAATAAATAAATAAAATCTTTAAAAAAAAAAAAAACAAAAGAAATTTCATCTCTGAATATGTTCTGGGGAAGACGTCCTAGTTTTCAATTTTCCAACTCTGTCATTCAAAACCTACAAAGTGTAGTACAATAAAAGTTTGGCTCCTCAATAGCAACAGGAAAAAATCCAAAATATCTGGGAAATAATTTAACCAGAAGAATGAGAAAACATTGTATGATGAAAGTTAAAAGTGACAGAAGAACAGAAATGACTGGAATACCTAGCGAGGCATATAATCCGATGTTCTTTGATAAGAAGACCCACATCATGAAGATATCCATTATCCTGAGTTTACCTGTAAATATGGACCCTAATATAAAATATCAATCTGTGTATCTTTGAAATAAGATAAGCAGATGCCAGATTTCATATGAAGAAATACACAAACAAAGCCATGAAAAGTCTCTTTTTTTTAAATACTAATGTATGTATGTATCTATGTATGTATGTAAGCTCTACACCCAACATGGGACTTGAACTCACCAACTCAGGACTCTACCAACTGAGCCATCCAGGTGTCCCACATAAAAAGTCTTAAAAAGAAAAATCATGAGGGGGAACAACCTCTTCCAGTTATTAAAATGCCTTGTAATGCTTTAATAACTAAAACAGTGTAATATTGGCATGCACGTGTATACACACAGATACACGAACATGTGCAAACATAAATAGAACAGTTCTAAAAGTCCAAAAAGATACAAAAGCATAGAAGAATTTAATATGTAAAGATGGCCTATCAGACCAGTGGAGAAAAGAGTGATTAGTTAATAAAGGACACTGAAAATTAGAATAGTCATGTGAAAAAAATAATAATTTGGATATATAACTTATCTTCACTATATATCAAGATTTAAGGGGCACATGGGTTGCTCAGTCCGTTAAGCATCCAACTCTTAACTTCAGCTCAGGTCATGATCTCAGGATTGTGAGATAGAACCCCGAGTCAGGCTCCACACCCAGTTTAAGATTCTCCCTTCCCTCTCTTTCTGCATCCCCCCCCCCCGGTGTTCTCTCTCTCTCTCTCTCTCTAAAAAAGAAAAAGAAAAAAAAAAAGATTTAAAAATTGTCCAGTAACTCATGGGTAAGGGAAATATACAGAAACTTCATAGAAAAGCAAGCCCTTTTAAATAAAACGAAAGATGGTCAGTATCACTCATTATCTGGGAAATAAAAATCAAAGTCATCTTGAGATTTTTTCCCCCATGTATAACATTAGCAAAGATCCAAAAGTTTGGTAATACTGAAACTGAAATTACATTTCTAAGAATTCATTTGAGAACGTATTTGAGACTATACATATACGTGTGCAAAACCACGCATATAAAATGCCATAATGGGAACTTCGTGCATGGGTAAAGGCAAAAAATAGAAAATAACCTAAACAGAGCCACATCAATAGGAGGCAGTTCAGAAATATAATGGGAGAGCCATGCAATTTAATATTTATGCAGTTATAGAAAGAATAAGGGAACTATTCATATATAAATGTAAAACACCTATCAATATGTATTAACAACAAAAGGTGAAAAACAGTACGTATAGTATGTTACCATTTATGTTTTGAAAATGAGGGTATAGGTTATATACATTTGCATAGAATATTTTTGTGTAGATACACGACACAGATATAGGAATTGATGACATTGTTCATCTCCAGGGAAGAAAACCTGATGGCTAGGATACAGGGATGATAGACTTCTCATAACTTTTGTATCTTTTGAATCAGAATCTTTTGAGTGTATTAATATTCAAAACCAAATTGGAATATAATAAACTTTAAATACCTTAGCCTGTGACTGACAGTTATACCCCATAACCCAGTGCGACTGGTTTCAAGCACATGTTTTCTAACTAAAGGGAGAACTGCTCAGCGGTGTGTTGGAGCCAGCTCCCTTCAAATAGGTAGGCTTGAACTTACCACTCAGAGAGGCAGGGTTTAAAAAGCACCCAGAAAGAACCTAATATTCTACGCACGGAAAAATGTCAAAATGGACATCCTAAGTATACTTTCTGACATAATTTACAAAATGTCTTCCCAACTCTGTTTTCGTGGCATCGTGTTGGTAGCTTGCAATTGTCTTTCATGGGCGCATTCTCCCCAAGGACAGCAGCAGCACAACGAATCAGGGCATTATTAGTGCCGGGGACGGGGAGAGCCAGTGGTTAGACACTTCCCAGCACAGTTTCGACTCAAATGTTCTAAATCTTGCCATGGTTTTCTTTGAGGCTTTCCAATTACTTGGCATTCTTTCCTAATAACTGGGTTGATATTTACTTGATAATGAAGCTGATAAAGAAAGATAAGCCTGGGGTGCTAATAATTACAAATATATCCTCACCTTGACGCACAAGCAGGGGCACTCATCGGGAAGAATGAGAGCATGGAGATACTATTCGTTGTGCCTTCCCAGTTTAAATGTACAGAGAATTTTCTATGTCTCATTTTTAAACAAGTATATAAAAACTAAAGAGATAAAATTAAGTAGATTTGCAAGCTTATTTTGTTTCCTTGTATCATATAGTGCATCTCATTTAATATTTGCTTGTTTCATTAATAATTGAAAGCAACTTTGCAACACATAGGCATGCAGAATAACTTTTGACCCTATGGGAATTAATGTCTAGTGACAGTGGTCCAGAAATGATACAAGTTATGACAATAAAACCCTGGTCAGCTATTTTGCACTTTATGCACTGTAGATATTTTCCCTACAGGAATGCCCCCCTTCACATGGAATTTGTACAACAAATTTATCTAGATGTAACAGCTTGATAAGTAGCAAACTACTTATAAATAGATAGATGGCCATAAAATAAAATTAACCTTTTTAAAGTAAACGTGATGAAAGAGAAAGCAAAATGTCATATGCATCTTCAAAGGAAAATTACTTTGAATGTGTAAAAAAAAAAAAGGAAATGTAATGTTTAACATCTTTCTGTGTTAAACTTTCATAAGCCCCAATTAGGACTCCCTTCTACTGAGGTTTTTCTCTGAAGTAAATATATGTTCGAGAGGGAAAAGATTTTGTTTTGGGTGAATGTTTATATTTTTCCTGCTTCAAAACCAGCTCCTGCTGATGTATATATGCCTACCTTGCCATCACCTCCATCAGCACTGCCCAAAGGGCAGTCTATTCCAAATACACAAACTCTTCTTATTTGGGAAATAAAAATTAAATCAGATCTTTTTTCTATTTGTTACTAAAATTCTGGAGTAAGTTCGCCTAAGGGCAAAGCTACTACAAGTCCACCTATTTATACAGCGTAATGCACATATTAATCTTATTTGAAAGAGTTGTATTGACCATTTTGGGACACCTCTGACTGCGACATTTCTCTGGCTATCGGGGTAAAGGATATGTTTTGTGGGTATAAAAAAATCAAAAGCCAATGGTCTTTCCATCACTTCTAGCTGTGAAAGTTGCAAAAGCAAAACCAAAAGTCCATATATAAAAATCAAAATGTTTTTATCCAAGAAATTCAAATTGAGCGCTTAAGCGGTCCGGTGCTGTTGGCATCACCAAACCCTCTGCTCACATTAGGAACGCTCGAAGACGAAGGAGATCATTAACCAGCGGCACGACGCCCAGCGCGTCACGCGGCCTCCCTAAACTGTTTACTCGTCTCGGAGTGGTGTTAGTGGCTAAAATAAGCAACATGCGTTTTGTACCAAAACTAGTGCTGCAGTGAGTACTGTGCGGCGTAGAAAGGGGACCACGGAGACTCGTTAGAGCAGAAACAGAGCCTCGCCGTTTCGGTCCCGGAGCCCTCGGCGTAGTGCCGGCCACATGGTGAGCGCTCCAGCCGCTGTCGCAGGATCCAAGCCGGCAGCCGTTCATTGCTGGTGGATGTAGAAAGGAAACCTATGGATAAAATAGAATTTTAAGGCCATCTTGAAGGATGGGCAGGATCTGTATCGATGAGGAGACTAGGAATGGGTATTTTAAATGGGGAAAAGAGCAGAAGCCAAACTGGAGAGAAAATGAGGAGAGGAGGACAATGAGTAAGATTTCCAGACTAGAACGAAGAGCACGTGGAGCTAAATATGAACGTTGCTGGAAAGGTGAAAAGAGATTTATGAAGAGCGTTAAAAACCAAGCGGAGGAGTGTGGGCTTTATTGGGTAAATAAATGAGCAGTGGGGGAAGACGGGCTGAAAACTGCTGTTGGAGGGAGTTGACCTGCCAGTGGTGGGGGGACGGAATCCAGGAACGAAGCTGGAGCTGCGGGCCCACCAGGGGAGGCTGGAGCAGCACAGCAGCTGGTGTGGAGGTGACGGGCAGTGGAAAGGACAAGGGAGGAAGAGATTTGGGAGAGAAGCTAAAGTAAGAAACCAGAACATTAGTGACTTGTAATATGAAGCATGAGGATGAGGGGCCAGGAAGACAGGATGAAGCTGGTGCTAATAATGGACCGTAGCAAGGACAGACAGCCCGTCTCAGATGGGCCCTGTGGCGCTCTCCGGAGAATAACTGCAGTATTTGTTACAATGCACCATCCAGTATATATCGGGCACATTATGTATTTATTGGATGATTACTCTTTGTCCGGTCTGTACGAGGTGCTCTGGGGGATATCAAGGAAGTACGTCAATGACGCGGAGGTCCTCAAGATACTGGTAGAGATGGCGGTTAAGAATCCTAAGACCAGCGCGTATTGAGCACATAGTATAGACTAGCTACATTAAACAGACCATCTTATTTAATCCTCACAACAACTTTATACGAGGTACTATAATTTATCCTCAATATACTTACCCGAGGGGGCACACAGAAACTGTGTCTTACAGTGGTGGGTTAACTTGCCTAATGTAACAAAGCCGGCAGATAATAGAGTCAGGAATAAAACCCCATCAGTGTGACCCCAAAGCTCGCAATCTCACTGTGTGTAGAAGTCACTAATGGATGACCGAAGACTGGATATGGTTGAGGAGCACCTGAATCATGAATTTTGTTTCCGGGCAGGAAGGAGAGAGACAGGGCTTACAAGAGATGTTACGTAAACAACTACACAGAAAGGAATGAAAGTGGAGAGATTGGCCTGACTGTTGCGTGAGGGTGAGTAATGAAGGGGAGACAGTGGAAGGTGTAAATTGGGGCCACATGATGGCTGCAGGGTGAACTGCCTGGAACGGAGTTGTGGCTCAGTACACACTGTAATCAATCAACTAATAAATACTGATCACCAGACATCTTTCCAATAGAGGCAGGCCCAGGAGTTCAGGATGAATAGGCCTTCTCCCATTTCCTGGGCTTCGGCTTTTCCTGCATGTCATTGCGGGCTCAGGAGGCAGTCCATCCAGGCGTGTACCTTATTTAAGATCAGTTCAAGCTGCTCCTTTTTCTGGATGGCCCCAACTCAGAAACATCCTGCGATCTTCTTCTTCACACTCGGCCTCATTGCATTCAGTCTTATTACACT
This sequence comes from Ursus maritimus, assembly GCF_017311325.1. Classification (NCBI taxonomy): domain Eukaryota; kingdom Metazoa; phylum Chordata; class Mammalia; order Carnivora; family Ursidae; genus Ursus; species Ursus maritimus. The sequence goes on along the minus strand of NW_024423564.1, from coordinate 37,392,550 downwards.
GGGACGAAACCTCTAGAGGGTCTGCATGACCAGAGGAGAGTGTATTTTCTGTATATGGAATGGATCGGAGAGGAAAAAGAAGAGATGCATCAGTACCTAGCATTCTATCTGATGCGTACCTGCAAACAAATATTTGTTGAAATAAGAAAACTGAAAGAAAGGTTTTCTGATAATCAGAGTTTGAAGAGACAAGGACTTGTGCTAACAGAAGAGGAGAATTGGGATTGAATCAAAAGACATTTCATAGGGAAAAATCAACACAGGAGACTAGATATGTGGAGAAGGAAAGGAAAAAAGTCATGGTTGGCACTAAGGTTTGGAACCTGTATTATTTGAGAGGAGGTGACATAAACCAATTTCAAGAATTAAAAGTCACTTTAGGGTAGGTTTATCTCTGTGGTTCTGTGTTGTCATCTAGAAACTAGCAGCATACTTAATACACAGTGGACAGGCAATAAATAATTAGGGCATAGAATACATAATACACAGTTCTAGTTTTAAGAAGAAAACCACTCTCATATTCTGATGCTGTGAGTCTCACTTCAGAGAGATGACATTTACTGCCAGGAATCCATGTCTTAACGAACCACTGTTATGGAAGGGACTTTGTTATATCCTTTCATAAGTTAGAGAAGAAAAAAGCAAAATAATAATAATAATAATAATAATAATAATAATAATAATAATAAATTGAGGACCACCACCTTAAGGCCTAGCACAAATGCTTAGTGCTAGTGCACAAATTGTTGATTTAAGGTTAGGATGGGAATCTTAACTAGCATGAAGAGCCTGGGTTAGGGGTTGGCTGTATTCCTGAAACCAACTAACTCCAAGATAGATTTATCAGGAAGGTCAATGGACCCTTCACTTGCATGAGCCCCATATCTAATTTTTTTTAGTTTCTTAAATTTGTATAGGCTCCAGCTCACACAATACCTGGACCCATCTTTGAACCACAGCCACATATTAGGGTCAGCTGGTGCAAGAAATTATTTGAATATTTCTGTTGCCATTTCTTCACCCCAGATAACTGATGTTTACACCCTAGACTTTGGGTCGAGCTAGAACTGAGTTTCAATTCCAGTTATGCCATTTATGAGCTCCATGGCTTTGGTCCACTATTTCTAATTTCCTCATCTGCAAATGGGAATACGAATAACTACACTTCAGGGTTATTATAAAGCTTAAATGTGCATAAGAGTTCAATAAATTGCAACTCTATTATTATTACTAATTACTCCAGTGATTCTTATCCTCATTTTTCCCATTTCCCATTTAAAATTTTATACATAATTGACATTTTGTTATAAATCCTTAGAAGCCCATTAAATAAGATTACCATAACTTTTCCTTTACTCTTCAAGTTCTCCTGCTAGGAGAATTTCTGGATGTGTTGATTTGCAAGAGTTATGTATCAAATTCAGAATGCACATTTCCTTTTCTTAAATTTTTACAATCTCAACATCCATTGAATGTAAGTCTAAGCTTAAGCACTAAACTTTTATGAATAATAATTTGGTCTGCAGATTTTATCCTCTCACCAAGTTATTCCAAGGAATTTTCAGACTGAACAAAAACTAAAATCACAAAATAATTTAGTGGTCATTCTTACCATCAGGAAATCCGAAAAAGCCATGTGAAATCGATGAATAAAAGAGTAAAATTGTATCAAAATAATGACCAACTGAAGAGCGATTAGAATTATTTGGATAATCATCTTTTAAAGAAATGTGGACTACTCACAAACATTTTTTTTTAAGATTTTATTTATCTGAGAGAGAGAGAGTGACAGAAAGAGAGAGCGCGCACAAGGGGGGGAGGAGGCGGGCAGAGGAAGAGGGAGGAGCAGACTTCCCGCTAAGCAGAGAGCCTGATGTGGGGCTCCATCCAAGGACCCTGGGATCCTGACCTGAGCCGAAGGCAGACGCTTTACCCACTGAGCCACCCAGGTGCCCCTACTAAAACACTTTTTAAAAAAGATGTATTTATTTATTTGAGAGAGAGAGAAAAAAAGTGCAGGCCGGCATGCATGAGTGTGGGGAGGGGCAGAAGGAGAGAGAATCTTCAAGCAGACTCCCCACGGAGCACAGAGCCTGGAGTGGGGCTCAATTTCATGACCCATGAGATCATAACCTGAGTTGAAACCAAGAGTTGGACGCCTAACTGACTGAGCCACCCAGGTACCCCATCTCACACACTTTTTTTTTTTTTTGATGGAGGTGCTCCCACATAGTTTTGCCCTTAGATATGTTCCCCTGAATTTGTTTTCCAACAAATACCTACTCACTATATTATTCCAGCATAGGAAGAAATGGATTGGGCCAAAATTTCCCAATTTTTTCAAAGTCTGAGTTGTCCTTATTTCCAGTAGTTGTATGTACTTTAATCCTTTAATTAAAAAAAATACAAAACACCAAAAGCCACTCTGAATTCCGTAATGCCTTCAGATGAATTTCATCTGAGTAATCTTAGTAGCAGCTACACACCTTGGAAGCATTGCAATACAAATGTATGTAAGCTATATAATATATTCTATCACCGAGGTTGGTGTATTTTTTATGGAAATAACTCCAAGTCCAATCGCTCCTCCCGTCTGACTTGCCCCTAGACATCTCAGGAGCGCCAACTAGGAATCATTGTCTTAGGCACTTCGGAGTCTGGGGGATGAGTGTCTCTACTCATTCTGTAGGTCTTGACTCCTTCCTAGCGTAAGAGATCATCTCATGAATTCCAAAAAGAAAGGGAACCCATGGGACACTTTTATATTGTGGGCTTTTCAGGCAAAGCCTCACCATGAAAATCGGAGGAAAATCTCTTTTTACAGACTTTGGTAAACCCAAGTTCTAATTCCGGTCCTGCCGTGCATTAAAATGTGGGTGTCACCTAACCCCAGTAGTCTTCATTTTCCTTATCCGCTGATTCGAGCTGTGTCCGGAGATCATGGTTTGTATCTGCATCTCGCTCTAGCAGCATCAAAGCACTTTCACATGTATGATCTCATTTGATCTACATGACAACTTTGAGCTAAGACAAGACAAATAATACAATTCCCATTTTTCAGATAAGAGACGTGAGATTGAGAGATTAAATAGCTTGTCCAAGTTAGACTGCATTGGTGTTTGAGGATGATACCTAGCAAGGTCTTCTGATTCTTGAACTCATGAGTTTCTGGCTACACCCCATTGACTCCACTTCTATAAATCTAGGATTGTAACAGTCATGTCCCATCTTAGAGATACTTTACATGGTTTATGCCTGAGAATATTCGGTGTCTGGTAAGAATGGAAAAATGCCACCATTCTTTAAAGTTTTTTCAAAAGTTACAGAACCAAATGCAAGTTATTTTTAAAGATTCTTTATTATTTTAGGTATTGGGTGAAAGCTGTGATTTTTTAAAAAAGTTCAATGACAAGAGCATACATTTGAGAAGCTTTCTTCTCTCTCTCTTTCCCCTTTTTTCTCTTAAATCACAATCAGGGTTCTAAGTTTTTTAGCATCTCTGGATGAATCTTAGTGATTTGAAATCGCCGCTACTGAGCTGTTGCTTAGTACTTGAGTTCAAGTCTTCTCTAAGTGTGTAGAGCATTGAAAGAGTTCTTTTCTGAGACTGGGACTCTAAGCTTCGAGAATTGTTAAAGGGTTTTGTTTTCCCAGAGCTGTCAAGTTTCTTTGAAAGAACTGAAAAGAAGCAACAAAGGAAGATGTGAGAGTGATTTTAAAATATTTTAAATATCTCTTTGGTTTTCCAATCTTTTTCAAATTAAAGATCTGTTATTAACCATTCCATAGCTACATGTCTCTATCTTTGGAATGTTGCTCTGTAGTGATGTACCCTTCTTGACTGTACATGTGTCCGAGTGTAAGGGTGTGTGTGCTCTGTCCTGTCCCACCCTTTCGTTTCCCTTTTTTCTTTCCGCCTTTTCTCTGAACGGTAAAGTTTTATCAAAGACCAAAAACTAATCTTTTCAAAGAATCGAATTTGTAGTTAAAATGGTTTGATCTAGACATAAAAATGGAGATGCCGTGAAAATATATGTAACATTCGAAGAAGAAGAAGAAGAAACAGACAGCAGACCAAAATGGTACAGCAGACCATGTTTAAGTGATTTACTTGGGGTTATGTGTTTTTAAAAGCAACGTATAAATGCATAGCAGGGTTTTGGCAGATGAAATTGTGCTGTGTTTACTTTAAGGCACTCGACGATGATAAAGTTATTTAGTACAAGTGGTATGCCTATGGTGCAAAGAACACTGAATTAGATACAGTTCCTGCAAAGTAGGTTTGAAATCTAAAAACAAATTGGAGAGGCAGAGTATAAAATACCCAGAAAAAGCCTAACATTCTACACATGTAAAAACATCATCAGGGGCATCCTAAGTATACTTTCAGACGTAATTTGTTAAATCCCTTAACTGTACATACAGACATTATAAATAGAGTCATACTGACACAGATTTGATATGTGCACAGATGTAAGTACATGGGTCTCAGACATGCAACTTAAGGGTGATACGTTTAGCTGCTAAATACAGGCATCCACCCAATACTTGCTGTCTTTACTGCTCATCTATTACATTTTTCATTCCCTCCAAATTCTCTTTTAAATTACAAGTTTGCATTAACATGCAAACATTTGTTGTTTCTGAATAATGTACGTCAAGCAGATATTTGAGTGAAATTTTCTCTAAATAATTTTAAAATTTTGTATTTCATCTCTGTAGTAGCTGTTTGATCACTTTATGAAAATGTTTTACTTTTTTTTTTAATTGGCAAAATGGAAAATTGAAGAGCTGTTGAGAAAAACAAACCAAATTCTTCATGTGAACAATTGTTTCACATTGATGTCTTGAAACAAGAAAGATTTCTGCTATTTATTTACGAGAGATGAGTACAGATAATTTCATTGTGCATCGATTTTCTCTACAGAGGGAGGAAGTGTGGTCAGCTAAAACAAAGCACTGAAATGGGGAATCAGCAACCACGGCTTCTATTCTCATCTCGATCTTCGGAATTTGCTCTCTTAGAAACTCACTTGATTACCAAGATTCCAGTTTTTTTCGTTTCTTTCTTTGTTTCCTTCAATTGGTGTGTGTGTGCATGTGTGTGCGTATGTTTTAATGGACAAGATCAGACTTATAAATAGAATTCTTTGAGTTCTTTTGTTGGAATATTTTAATTGGCCTGTTCTATAATCAACATAATGATAAAATGGGAGCCAATACAATTGTCCGTCATTCAGGAACATAATCATTCAACATTCATGTAGCCAAACATTTAGTGAGTGCCTACTGAGTACAAGGCACTGAGTTAGGCTCTGCATAAATATATTTGGTCCTTAAATCACAACATAATTATGAAACTGTCATTATGTGAAAAAATATAGTTCCCAGCAGGCCAATACTATATGAATTAAGGATAATTATCCAAAAAAAGATCACTATTCACTTTAAACACAAAAGATCTTTATTTGTAAAAAATACGTGTTAAACACATAAAAAATTCCAAGTCCCTTAACCTGCTTTTATTCTGTTTTCAAATTACTGTTTCTAAATTTGTGAGATTTATCTATTGTGTACATGTAGAAACTTGGCATGGTGTTGTATCTATTTGGGGATTTGGGATGCTTATTTATGTATTTACATATGTACATAAATAGAATAAATCATCATGCTTATGCCTGAAACACGAGTCTCTACCTTTCCAAATTATGAATTATAACTCATAGGAATACTATCTGTAATTAAAATTATTTTATCCTTATAAGAAGTGAACCTGTTATTTTACCTATTCTCAAGTTTTTTATGCCAGTTCCATATTCTTGGTTACAGTGAAAGAAAAAAATTAATTAATTAAACATCTTTTTCAAGTTGTTGGTATTATATTTATGCTGGCTTTTTAATTTGTCATTGAAAACATTTCCAGGACTAGATATTTAACAAGAAATTCTGTGACTTGTGCTACATTTTACTTATATTTTTCTCTTCATGTCTATATTAGATAAAAATCTACGTAAGCTGTTACAACAACAAAAAGACCAAAACGCAGAAGCTCAAACGATATAAAAGTTTGTTCTCTCTCACAGAACAGTTTAGATGGCCAGCATATGGCGGCAGTGTAGTACTGGGGACACAGGCTCTTTCTACTCTGTCATCCTCAACTGTGACTTTTGTCTCCTGACCCAATATGGCTGCTCCAGCTCCAGCTATCATGTTTGCCTTCAGCCAGCAGGAAAAGAGAAAAGGGTAGAGGAATTCATGCTTTCTTTGGAGGGCATAATCTGAAATTTTCACACGTAACTTCTGAGATGATTCATGGTAGACATTCATGCGCAACCACACTAGAAGACATTATGAAGTAGTGAGATGCTTGAAGCTATACACAGAATCTCTGTGAATACAATAGCCAGAAATGCAGCTTCATGCCATGATACTGAGTTATACTGAGGCAGCATTACAGTGGGTGATTTTCGGAAATGGTGTGCAATTCTTAGTAAAGTTTGGAATAAGATAACACAAAAGCTTCCCTCAATTTACAGTGTCTTTGCATTTCTGAAAAAAAATCATGAGGGACATCATGAGGGATGTAGATCAGTTCTTACTGTGTGGGACTTTCCTCTACATTGCAGGACATTTACCATCCCTGGCCCTGACCACAGAATTCCCTCCTCTATTTATTGTAACAACCCAAAAGAGCTTCACAAATTTCTAAAATGTCTCCAAGGGACAGTACAACTCATACACACAGCTCTAAAACTACAAGCTGTGTTGGCACCTGGTCTAACTTCCCACATATTACAGACAACAATTTTACTGAATATTTTGCAGCGGTCTAATGAAGGGTCATCAAATTTCTAACCATTATTATCATTACCACCCATCACCCAATCCTGCACAATCAAGACTTTTTTTAGGACAGCATGCCACTTACAGATACCAAATCGTGTACTAGTTATAGAAAGGAACCCTAAACAGGACAGATGTTTATTTCCCTCTCATGGAAAAGTTTTCCCAGGTATTCCAGGACTGATAAGATGGATTGATAATTTGGGGATCCAGGATGTTGCTCTCTTTTTGCTCTGCCAGTCTCAACATATATGGTTTTCATTTCATGGATCCAACGTGGCTGCTCTAGCTCCAGCCATTACATTTGAATTCCAACAGTGAAATGGGAAAAGATAAAGGAAAAAGGCATAATCCTTGTCTTCAAAGGCAAACCCCCAAAACCACACAGACAACTTCTGCTTTCTCCAAAACTCAGGATTTTAATTTTTGAGATTCTAAAAGTATAGATTGTTGGTAACTCCAAGCATCTAGTAAACACTGTTCTACCAGACAGGTGGCATGGTGAAATGAACCTCAAATTAGACACTCTAATTCTGGCCGCGCGGCTAACCAACTTTCAGATCCCAGGCAGATCATTTCTCTTCTGTGGTTCTGTTTCTCTATCTGCAAAATGAGGAAAGGGGAGTTGAAAAGGTTATTTCAAATTTCCAAAATCCAGAGTGTACTATAATGCTTAGGACATTTTATGACTAAACTCAGTCTTAAAACATTTTTTTCCTAAAAATTTTCCAGTCCATTCATTGTAGGTTATGGATTTGTATTTTCAAAAGTCATGCCAGTTTTACAAAGTACATTAGGAAAGTAGAAGTTTGGGTTTGTTTTTAATGGCCACTGCCCAAGTCCATTTCGATTGGTTAGCATCGTGCTGTAGCAGCTACCAAATACCCTTCAATGTCATCCCAGCTTTGTACCAGATTGTTGCCATTCATCTCCAAAAGGGGCTTATTTTTTGTTTTTTTGAACCTGTTCCCACACTCAATCTCTTCTCTCCTCAACTACAATCCTTCTTGGAATGGCCACTGTCTCTTTTTTGTATTATTGCATTAATCTCCTATTCAATTTCCTGCTCCTACTCTTGGATCTTCTTAATTCACACTGCACAAAGTGACCAAATAATCTTTTTTTAATTTTATTTATTTATTTATTTATTTATTTATTTATTTATTTATTTATTTTTACCCCCATTTTTCCCACCTCTCACCCTGCCTCTGGCAACCAGGAATCCATTCTAACTATCTATTGACTTGTTTTGTCCCTACTGTTGTTTTATTGAAGTATAGTTGACACACAATGTTACATTAGTTTCATGTGTACAACACAGCGATTCCACAAACTTATTCCTTATCCTACGCTCATCACGACCGTAGCTGCCATCTGTCACCATGCAATGCTATTATAGTATTATTGCCTGTGTTCCCTATGCCCTAAGTTTTATCTCAGTGATTTATTTATTCCGTAACTGGAAGCCTGTATCTCCCACTCCTCTTCACCCATTTTGCCCATCCCCCACATGTATTCTTTTTTTTAGATTCCACATATAAGAGAGAGCATACAGTATTTGTCTTTCTCTGTCTGACTTATTTCATTTAGCATAATAACCTTGAGGTCCATCCACATTGTTACAAATGGCAAGATTGCATTCTCTTTATGGCTGAATAATATTCCACGGTGTGAGCATATCATATCGTCTTTATCCATTCATCCACCAACAGACATTTAGGTTGCTTCTATATCTTGGCTATTGTAAATACTGCTCCAATGACCATGGGGATGCATTTATCTTTTTGAGTTAGTGTTTTCATTTTCTTTGGATAAATACCCAGAAGTGGAATTGCCAGATTATACGGTAATTTGATTTTTAATTTTTTGAGGAACCTCCACACTATTTTCTCTAGTGGCAGCACCAATTCACATTCCCACCAAAAAGGATTCCCTTGTCTTCACATCCTGATTACACTGATATTTCTTGTCTTTTTGATAATAGCCATTCTAACAGGTATGTGGTGATATATCACCACGGTTTTGATTTGCATTTCCCTGATGATTAATGATGTTAAGCATGTTTTCATGTCCCTGTTAGCCATCTGTATGTCTTGTTTGGGAAAACGTCTGTTCAGATCTGCCCATTTTAAAATTGGATTGCATGGATTTTGCTTTTGAGTTTATGAGTTCTTTATATAGTTCAGGCATTAACCCTTATTAGATACATGTTTGGCAGATATTTTCTCCCACTCAGTAGGTTGGCTTTTCATTGTGTTGATGGTTAGTTTCCTTCGCTATGCAGTAGTATTTCAGTTTAATGCAGTCCCACTTGTTTATTTTTGCTTTTGTTCTTTTTGTTTTTGGTATCAAATTCAAAAAATCATCGCCAAGACCTATATCAAGAAGCTGATCACCTATGTTTTACTTCTAGGCGTTTCATGGTTTCAGAACGTACATTCAAGTCTTTAATGCACACTGAGTCCATTTTTTTCAGGGTATAAGATAAGGCCTAGCTTCATTCTTTTGCATGTTGCTGTCCAGTTTTCCCAGCACCATTTATTGAAGAGACTGTCCTTCCCCCATTGTATATTCTGCCTCCCTTGTTGTAAATTAATTGACCATTTATGCATGGGTTTATTTCTGGGAGTGAGACAGAATTTAATGAAAAAAACTTACTCTGTCTTTGTAATTGAACACTTACCATATGCCAGACACTGAATTACACACTGGAGATATAATGGTGAGCAAGATTGGCACAATGTCTTCCCTTATACAGATAGATAGACAGAAAATAATTGTAGTTTATAGCAAGTGCAATGAAAGAAATGGTTAAATATCTAAACAAGAGACTAACAGAGGCGACCAGCTTTACATAGGGCCATCACAAGAGACCAAACAGAGACCTTTAGAAGCGAATGAGCTGGCTATGCAAACCGTGAGGACAAGGAGAGCATTCCAGGCAGAGAGAACAACCTGTGGTAAGGTCGTAAGACCTGGGAGGAGGGGTTGGGGCTGTGGAAAAAAGGACCAGTGGGGCCAGAGACTGGTGAGAGGGGAGGGAGAGGGAAAGTGGCCCAAGAATGGAAAAATAAATAGGGACCAGATCATACCAACACCGATAGGCCCTAGGAAATGTGGATATATTCCAGTTTATGTCCAAGGAAAGGTTGAGACATTGAAGGGCTTCAAACAAGGGGATTATGTGACTCAATTTTCTTTTCTTCTCTCTTTTTTTTTAAGATGTTATTTATTTATTTATTTGACAGAGAGAGAGAGAGCACAAGCAGGGGGAGTGGCAGGCAGAGGGAGAAGCAGGCTCCCTGCTGAGCAAGGAGCCCAATGCGGGACTCGATTCCAGGACCCTGGGATCATGACCTGAGCTGAAGACAGTTACTTAACTGACTGAGCCACCCTGGCACCCCTCAATTTTCAATTTAACGTCACTTTTGCTTTTGGTGGAAAAGAAACAAAAGAGAAAGAGAAATTAGTAATCCAGGGAGAAATGGTAGCAATTAAGACAGAAAGGTGGCAATAAGAAAAAAAACCTTTACAAAGTATAATTTAAATGTTTAATTATACCTAATACTACATACAGTCAACCAACAAATAATCACATTCTGAGGGCCCACCATATGTCCAGCATGGAAATGTAGATATATGACGGATTGTTCCTGCCTTCTGAGAACTTAAACTTTATTGGGGAGGGAATTAACATATAAAAAACTGTATTGAGAGTCTCCTAGAACCTCTACTGACACCTTATGAAAGGTTATTCCTTTAGGTTAACAGGGAAAATATGTAGAAATCTGAAGATAATGTTTTTGTGTTAAGTCATTGCTGGTTTTTGTAATATTTGTAGCCTGATTTTCCTGTGCCAGTAACCAGAATGTGAGCAATGTCCCAAGAGACTATTTTGATATTTCCACATATCATGTTTTTCCTCATTTAGGCCAGGTTCTGGACATGGTAGACCCCAGATTGCAGCAGGTGGTGGAAAGCTTAAAAGAACATTCAGTTTAGACTTTACCAGTATATTCCAAGCTCTCACTCACCCCTGCCTACAGAGATCCTGAACTCCGGCTTCTTTGCAAGATCCACTTTCCGTAAACACTTCAGCCTAAATAGGAGACTGATGGCCAACATACACTATTTGCTTTCTAGAAGTTATAAAAAGCTGATTTAATTGAAATAAGCAAAGATGATCAAATGTAGCAAATGATCTCGTTTAAAATAATCAATGAGCCATACTAGGAATATCTTTCAAAGCAATATCTTGAAATAAATTGAGCAACTTGCCTCAGACTTAAAGGTCCTAGATGGGAAGGACTCTACTTTTGCTGTTTAAATTATTCGTTGAGGCAAATGTTCAAAAATTACAGACAGTGGAGAAATTCTTGTGATAGCCTCATGCCAACGGCGTGGGAAACTACCAGACTTTTTGCATTCCTCACAGTAATCCCAGTTCTCGTCCTCGGAGTCTGTCAGGAACAACTGGAATAAGAGAAGGAGAAAGAAGCCAGAGGTCTAACACTAATGACCATTACCATTCCCAAGTGCCTTTTGCAGGAGTAGGCAATGGTAATTCTGATATCCTGGAATCATTTGAAACTGAGTAACAACACTTTGCCTACTTAAATGCCCCCTGTCATTTCATTTATCTGGGCATGCTTCTGAACATTCTTTTGCTGTTAGGCGAGGCATGCTTACAGCCAGCATGTATTGCTTCAGCAATGAATAAAAGGGTGTTCCCATCTAGAACCAACTTTTCAAACCTGTGCAAGGGCAAGGATATAATTTAAACATTTAGGTCCTAATTTGCAAGACAGTTCCAGAATAGTAGGGTCAATAACACTTGTATAACATTTCTACTCCTGGAAGAGGTATAAAATCCAAGAATATAGTGGCCTATTAGTTTGATTGTCAATTCAATAAATGGAATCACGGCATTATTGCTTTTGGATGCCTAGTTAATAACCACATGGTACAACTCCAGAGCTCAAAGAGAAATATGAAAGATATTCATATCAACGGATTAGTCAGATTTCATAGTAGAGATCTCTCAGAAAATAATACCAGTTACAGAAATCATATTTTTCTAACTCAACATTTCTCTCACAGAAAACTGGTGTCCTTGGAGATCTTTGTAGATGTCCATCACAACCGTTTATGTTAACAAGTTTGAGATGTGCTGGGTTAAATAAAGTTAAAACACCTTTATTTTGTTTCACAATGCTTTAATAATGTGTGCTAATGCTCATTTTGACCTCCAAGAAAGGAGATATAGTAGGTAGGACTGTCTTTCCGCAGTTCATGTGATTATAGAACCCTGGAACATATGTTACCATAGCTGGTATGTATTTGCACTACTTGCTCTCTCTGCTTGGACGGGTCTCTCCCCAAGGACCACTGGGTTTGCTCTCTCCCTTCCAGTCATTTGCTCAAATGCTACCTTCTTGGTGGGACTGATTCTCACTCACCTATTTAAATACCAACGTCTGCCCTCACCCACTTGGGCATCCTGATTTCCCTTATTCTGCTTTACCTTTTACCCATCGTACTTATCATCTACGTAAGTAATTTATTATGTTTATTTTCTGACTCCTTCCATTTGACAGGAATTTTTACTTCTATTTTACTTTTAGTTCCTAGAATAAGGACTAGCATATACTAGGTTCTCAGTAAATATTTGTTGAATGAAGAGGGAATAAAGAATTTTATTTCCCATATGATTTAAAATCAAGATGTGTCGTATAAATGATATGTTTTCTTTTTTTTCCTGTTAGAGAATTTATGATGTATGTTACAGTCAGTTATGTCTTAGAATCTAGGAAATATAAATCAGGGGACACTTGCATTGTTCTGAACTCATTGCTGCCAGAGTTAATTTAATATCTGGTAAGAAAGAAACAGCTTAATGTCATTCATGACTTTTTTTCCTCTAATTTTATCACTCCCCTTCCTCCACCTGAAATTAATTTTTGCCAAGTTGCGAAGGCCTTCCAACTCTATTTCAATAATAACTTCCTCATTAATTTCCGTCCCTCCTTCCCTACTAGGAAAGGCACATGGAGGGGGACAGCTGGCAATAATCCTGAAGAGGAGGCCGGAACCTTAGCATAGGTGGTCTTCGAGGCAATTAGACTTTCTGTGGGAAGCAACAGAGAGCCACTATCCAGAGAATTTTTAGAAACATCAGAACTTGTGGAAAGAGATCTCTGACAGTGATGTAATAAACGGTCTGGAGGTCAGCATGATTCTCATTTCTAATTCTGCGCTAACTCTTGGTTTCTCTTCTTGTGAGGTTCTTTCCATCAGTTTCACATCTGCTTTCTCTGAGGCCACCTACTCCCATCCCAGACCCGCTAGTTATCCAAGAGGGTCTGGATATGTAACAAAGAAACAGGCTCCAAGACATCCCTGTTGTGTCTCTTCCAAGGTCTTCTGGAGTTCTTACCCACACTGACAGAAGACACAGGTCAAGGGAAGAAAGGGGAAAGTGAAGAGCTTGACATTTATTTCTTATCATAATCTCTAAATACTCTCACGTGATGTGAGTTAGTCCCACTTTACAAACAAGGGGAATTTAGTTCAAAAAACTGAAGTATTTTATAGAATTTCATGTAGGTATTCAGGTTCAAGCCTAAAGCTGCCCCCAAAGGATAAATGAATAAGACCAGCTGATGAACCCATTCTCAGTTCCAGATAGTGCGGTGCATGCTCTTCACAAATTGTCACTATCACTTACAACAGCCTCATGAGAAGCTTCAGTTCTTTTCCCCATTTTTCAGGAGGCTAAAGTTAGGAAGATTCCACAATTTGTCTAAGTTCACACAGCTAGGAGACAGTGCTTCTAAGCACTGCAGCCCATTTTATCTGACTGAAGGGAGAAGTCCCACGTGCACATTATCAATAAACTCTACTTCTTTCCGCTATTTCATCTTGCCTCCAATGGTATGAAAAGCAAGGACACATGCTGGCCTGGCCCTGACCTGCCCGATGGTCTGTCGGCCTTGGGTGTCGGTGGCCCTCTGCTCTCCCTGCTTGTCAACATGTCTGGACAGCCATGGATCCTGCCGGTTGTGTGTGGGGCGGGGGGTGACGAATAGCTCTGGACAGATCAGTGTCCTGACCATAGAAGGTCCTTTTTACTGTTTCTTTTCCTATTTCATTTTAACAATTTATATCCCCTCCACCTCACTACCATCTTTCCCCTACAATTGTGGGGAAGAGATTAACTTTAAAATGTAAGACAAAAAATTAGAGCTGAATTTCAATCGACTCTCAAAGCAGGAAGGTCCTCTGCAAACTTAAAAAATTTACCATTATTTTACTGTCCCTTACTGTGGATTCCTCTGGGGCTGGGCAGCATTTTACATGAAAACCCAAAGACTGGCTTTCCCCTTTTTTCCTTCTTCAATATTCATTTGGGGTTGGTTCTGTAGTTCCAGTTTTGGGTAGAGACAGACATCTAAATTAGTTGTTAATTTGTATCAAAGAAGCTGTTACTCAAAATACTCCATGACACAGAGACTCGAGCAAATAAAGACTTAGAAAAAGTCAATCCCCATAGATATAATGATATAATGCAATAATAATGATAAAACAGAAAAATCAGAAATGTATTTTCACTATGCTCAGCTGTGCAGAGAAATGAGGATTCTTTACTTCTTTTTAAGTGATTAGGTTTTCTTCACAATCCTACACCCACCAGGTAGTTTAGAAAAGTTGTTTTAGTTAAATTGCCAATTCAGTCTTGCTAATTCAACCCATCTCTTTACGTAACCCAGTTTCTGCTTAGATGAGTCAGGGAAACACTTGTCAGAGTTTTGCCCTCTCCACCTGCGTATCTGTAGGATGACTGAGGTGTACGTAATCTTAGGGGAGGAGGAGTCCTGGAGTGCATGAGGTATCCTCTCAGTTCTCCAGGTTTGGCCTACTCCTACAGCTGGTAGTACCTCAGGAGTGACTTGTCCATCCCCTGGGCATTCTGATGTACCCACTGCTAAAAACTGCTTTTCGGTCATATTTTGTTCACTTAACTCTGACAATGCTACGGGGCGCCATTTCCTCGTGGAGACTGGGCCCTGTCTCCACTTTCATTGACGATGTATATCCCTGACACAGGACCGTGACTCCCAGTTGGACCTTAGTCTGTGGTGGATGGCTTCATTCCCCTTCAGCAACCTCATTCGGCAAAGCTGCCAGGCAGGTCCTTCAATTACTTTCAGCCAGATCCTTCCAGTTCATGCCACAGGATGCTCAGGAACTTCTGGATAGCTTCACACCATACAGGAGCAGAAGGAGACTCTAAGAGGCTTAAACTTAGACCTTTCTGTACAAAACCATATTAAGCCACTGAATTTAATTTGATGTAACAGCCCCCCAAGTTTAAGCAGAAGCCTGTAGGCGATCGCTTCCCATAGCCTCTTGGAGAGCAGCAGCCGTTTTCTCCTCTTCATTCCCCTCAACCTCTCTATACTTCTCCTCTCCCACTGAACTCTCATCTCCAGGAATTTGTGAAGAGAAGAAAAATTGAAGCCATGCTTTCCTACCTCTTTGCCTTCTTTTACCCAAAATTCTGTGGTACCTGAGAAGCCAGGCATGGCCCACCTTGTTCCTAACTTACCCTGTCCCCCTCTCCGTTAAGACTCTCTACTATTGTTTGTCTGGCCAGCTTCCCAATCTGTTAAGGAAGAGACGAAGCAATTTAGAAAATCCTTTTCTTTCTTATAACCCAAATTTCAGGACTGTTGTTTCAGAAGAGTCAGTTTATGAGATCTAAAACTGATCAATGGCTCCTTTGTTCTAACTTGGGAGAGCCCAGCTTCTTTCCTGGGGCTATATGCTCAGTAGGTAGAAGTTTGTAAGGGATCTTGAAGTAAGGGAGAAGTGTAAGTACTTTGATTTATTATTTCCAGTGATTCAAATATAATTTCAAATATAAATCTTAGTAAAACAACAACAATATTTGTTTTTCACTATGTCAGATACTGCGTACCAACATTATTTTAGTTCCTAGTTAACTCTTACAACAACCCTGTTCTGTCAGTCTTATTACACATATCTTCAGAGAAGAAAACCAAGGCACAGAACGATACACACAGCTGGTAAGGAGCTCTTGCCCTTATCCACTGTGGTCTAGAATAGTGCCTCTCGGTTTGACTACAACTCCAGTAACAAATACAATTTATGTCACAATCAAAATACACACATAACCAAAGCAGAGTTTCACACAGCAATACTTATCAACCACTCTTTTCCTATGTTCCGTGCAATTGTATTTCTTTGTCTTGCTCTTTCTTTCTCACTTTCTGTCCTTCTTTTTAGTGCTGGGCACAACCAACAAAATCGATTCTACAAGCTACTAACGACTTGGAATTGACACTTGAAAAATGCTGCTCCAGCAGCTGCAGTATCAATATGACCGAATTCTAATAGAAATTACATCAAACTATTTAGCCATTTAGAAATAGGCTAAGGTAATTTTTTGTGTACATGTTGTAATTGGGAGAGCTTGAGTATGAAAGTCTTAAAGCAAGTAAAATAGTGAGTAAAATATCAATTAAATACTGTTAAGTAGCTTTAAAACTACTTAGTAAGAGGAAATCCAGAAGCTGAACAAACATAGATTTGTGCTTTAAACATTTACCATTTTCACAAAGTCTTCTTCCATTTGGCCTTCAGAACTTACACCTAGATATTTTCACCCTTCACTTTGATCTACAGGACTTAACTATCATACCCCCAAATTTTAATTTTTCTTCTAAGGATTTAGATAAAACATAGCATTCGTTCCTTCAATATTGTATTCAAAATCTCAACATGGCTTCAAAAGAGAAAGGCTTTCCTGAGTTCCAAATTCATAGATGATAAATAGTTCGAGTCCACGGACTTTCTGCACTTAGAATAAGCAAGACAAACACAGCATTGAGGTTGCCATGAAGACCTTGGGGATGAATGAGTGATATTTCAGGAAACAGAAGGTTCAGAAAATGTTCAAGAATTTCAAGATCATAAAACCTAGAAAAAGTCAATAGATTTCTGCCTTTTTCAGCAGGAGGATCATTAAAAGGTTGTGTGCTGGAGTACTTTGCTTTAGGCAGCTTCCAAGTAAATCAAGAAATGAGCCTTCCCCCATGTTTATTGCACTTTCTAGTTCTCACTAAATTATACCTTTGACCTCTGAGACATTTGCAATAGCACCAGGATGTGGTTACAAATTGGATTAGTATTGCCAAGCACATCCTTTCGGCAGGCTGGAAGCTCTAATCCATCGGTAATCTACTGAAGCCAGGGATGACATAAGTAGCTCTCAGGGTTAGGTTTTTGAGATATAAACAGATACTTTTGAAAATAGGGAAAAGAAGCTATTCAAAACACGGTAAAGGGTACTTGAATAAACCCTGGAAGACCTGAGTTCTGGCCCTGCAACCACTGCACGTTAGTTTTGGAAGCCCTGCAGAGTTACTTGGCCTTTTGGACCTCAGATTTCCCATCTGTAAATATCACCCATAGCTTTGCACCTGTAATGGTCTCATAGCGACCAATGTGAGGCCAAAAATTCAGGATCCATTAATACCCTCATGTGGCACATGAGATCAAAATCACCACTGCTGAGTTGTTTTTCTCAATATTTCGGAGAATACTAGAAATTACCATCCTCCTGGATTCCAGCAAATGGAGAAAAACCTAGCACTAGTCTGTATCAGGAGAGGGTTAAAAAACCCAAAAAGTATAAACAAGATTGTGGGAAGAGAAACTCATATAACCTGCAGGGGGCACTAAGGTACTTTTAGAAAAAGAACCATGACTGGGCAGGAGAGGTACCTGTCACCCCAACTGTAAGGAGGCATATGAGAAGAAAGGAACAGAGGGATATCTTCATTTATCAGTCCTCATATGGTCTGTTACTCCCTGCCTTCTATCTCAAGTAGACTGCCTGGACAGCAATCCGTGATTATAAAAGATAAACTGCTAACTGATAGGGGAAGGAAAAAATTCCAAAAAGAGAAGCTTCTTCCTAAGGGTTTGATAAATGAGGCTTTGCTACCTCATAACTTCAGGATTTACCATTTAATCAGGATTAGGAAATCCAAGGAGAAAATGTTCAGCGCTCATGACATATGATTATTGGCAGAGCTGTGGTAAATTACAGACAGAATTCTAGGCGTCTTGGTTCTTCCTTTATAGGGTAGGGTCAAAAGGATATCACAGATAGAAGACTCAAGTCAAGGCCTTTATATTACAGGATTGCTTCTCAGGAAGGAATGAATCAGATTAAGAATGATGCCCAGAAATGCCCTTAACGTTTGTATAATACTTAACAATTTGTAAAGCCCTTTTATGTAGAAATTATCTCGCTTGATCCTCATGATGACCATTTTATATTTGAAGGTTTAGGGAGGTTAAGTGGCTTGCCCAAAGTCACACAGTAAATTTCAGAGAGGAGTCTTCTTTTTTTAAAAAAAAAAAGATTTTATTTATTTATTCGACAGAGATAGAGACAGCCAGCGGGGAACACAAGCAGGGGGAGTGGGAGAGGAAGAAGCAGGCTTATAGCGGAGTAGCCTGATGTGGGGCTCGATCCCATAACGCCGGGATCACGCCCTGAGCCGAAGGCAGATGCTTAACTGCTGTGCCACCCAGGCGCCCCCAGAGAGGAGTCTTTAATGGAAATATTGATTTCTGGTGATTTTTAACAGCTCATTGGGCTGTTCTGCCAACCAAGTGTGTTTCGGGGGACTTACTCACAATGGGAAAATTCTGTTACAAACCCGAGAGATGTCAGTTTATGTTTTAAAGTGAAAATCAAATGGCAGATAGTTACAAAGCAAAATAAGGAAAATTTCTCATCACATGTTTTGTAGTTCCAAGAAGCTAACAGGAGTTTTCACAACATCATCGAGCCAACACAAATGGCTAATCTTAACAGTACGCTAAATTGGCAGTCATGTCGTCTGTGTGATCAACAATATGCCATGCTGCTTTAAATTTATCCTGTTACAAGTCCTCTGGGTAAAGGTATCGTTTCCTAAGGTCCCTGTCAGAAATGAAACAGAATTCTAGTAACAGAAGTTCATAGAAGTAGAACCGTGTATGCTTTCCATTTCCCACCCTCCCCCCAACACCCCGCCAGAAAAATTCATTACTGTCTGTATACCAAAGCCCCATAGCCCCAAAGCCAAAGGGAACCAGGAGCCAAAACAGGAAGAACAAGTTTGGGTGTGAACTCCACCTGGAAGTCTCAGGTCTCGGGATGAGACATGATGATGTCATGAGCTTAAGGAGGGGCTTTGAAGTCAGACCTGGGCGAAATCCAGCTCTGCCCCTTGGAAGCGGTTAAGACTTAATGAGCCTCATTTTCACATTTGTGAAATGGAAATAATACTGATCCTGCAAGTTCATGTAAGGATCAGAAACGATACATGTAAATGTATGGCACATACCAAATCCTCCATGACTAGTGATCAGAATTTGGGGATCCCTGATGCTTGGTGGGAAATGCAGCAGACAGCAATGTTGAAAGGCCTGAAGACAAGTTTGACCGCCTTCCAAGCCTACCTAAGGCTAGCCCTGACATCAGGGCTTGGGTGGGTCTGCATATTCTCCAGCCACGGACTCTGCCAGGGCCGTTCTACATTCCCAAATGTAAGGACTGATTGTCCTTTGATTGTACTAGTCCTTCAAGATCAAAGATGGATGCTGAATGTTAGTTGTCAAATGAATGAACTGTGGAAATATAAAAGCAAAACAATTCATGTTGCCTTAGGAATAGCTCATCTGCAAAATCTAATATGCTATTACATTGACATAGTTCCTCATTTCATCTATTAAATCTTGCATTTTAGTAAAACTAGTTTGTCACAACCAAATGCTACGATCATGTACACTTACGGACACATTGTATGTCTACAGTCTGCCTAGAGTGTCTCACAAATGCTGGGATTTGGGGGGGAAAAAAAAGGAAATTAAGATCCAAAGATGAAAGATGAATAACAACCTCTGTGTCTCAAATAGCTTTGAGTGCGGCTACATTTTTAAAAAGTGCTTCCAAAATTTATAGCTTTCTAAAATTTTAGTTCTAGCACATCTACCCATTAAACTAGAAATTGTTCTTAAAAACAAAAAAACTGTCCAGCTGAAAAACCTAGGAACGTAGACATCATGAATTGAAACGCCTCAGGTTAAATGCAGTTTTTCAATGGGCTTTGCTGTGGGATACGGTCCTGGAGCGAAGGACTCACTTTCCTGTGCCCTGAGCTTTTGTTCTAATCCTCCATCCAGGACTTGGCTGATTTTACTTGCATTTACTTGCTTGTGGCCTGGGAAAGATGTTTCTGTAAAGACTGACCCGTCTCTGGGTCTCCCAGCGCTTGGTTGTGGTACGGATGAGGGTGCTCATTCAATCTCCTCTGTGCACGGTTGACTAAGACCTTGAAGGGTCCTTCAGGCTCCACGAGGCCCGAGAAGAGCCTATTGAGACTTTCAGCCTTTTGCTTACTGCCCAGTTACTTTTTTATTAGGCTGATAAACTTCTGAATTGTTGAAAAGCAGCTGTTCAAAAAAGGATTTAGCTTATTCTCCTGGGGTTTCTGGATGTGGGGGAGACAGACTTGTGACTGGGATCCACCGGTCCCCAGCACAGTTAGACCTGCACGACCTCTCTTTCTGACTCTAACAAGGTTTCTGGATTGTGATGGAAACAGCACCACTTTTCAGAGAAAGCCATAGCCACTCCCTCAATGTTCTTTCTGTGTCCCATCTCAATGTGGGTATTTCTATATAAATGTTAGTCTTTAAAAATAGAATTTCAGTAATTTGATGTTCACCAGGTAAATTTGATGTTCACCAGGTAAGTGCTAACCAGAGAGAGTAAATGCAGCTGTGCTAAGAGGAAGACAGGAAAAGAGAAGGAAAGAGAAGAGAGAACGCCAGGGGAAGGGTAGGGAAGGGTGGGGAAGGGAGGACGGGAGAGGAGGGGAGGGCAGGGGAGTTAGGGGAAGGAAGGCAGGGAGGGCAGGGAGGGCAGAGAGGGGAGGGCTGGGGAGGGAGGAATATGGAGGGAAAAAACAAGACAGAAAGCTCAGCCACAGTAACAGGAGTTCTGACTAAGGCTAAGTATGGTCAGATGCCTGAAAGGGTTTAAACTGTTAATTTTCACATATTGCTCAAGTAAGCAAAACTAAAAGCACTTAATTTTTCTAATAATCTCAGACATGGTTTCCTCCTAATGTACTACACAATCTGTATTGATTATTCTGTCGGTGAGATATGCATTTAATAAACATGTATTCCAAAGTGAAGCGTAAAATCAAAGTTTAAATTACTCTTTGTGAAAGCCACTTTTTTCCCCCAGCGTGTCAAAGCAAAATGTAGCGGGGGAAAAAGACTTACATTTCAATTGTTTCTTGAGAAACTAATTCATAACAGACATTAAGATGAACAGGGCAAAAACAGGCAGCAGAGGACCAAGAGAATACATTTCATACTTTTTCAAAACAAGCTGGATGTAGGGGTGTCGTCCGTGAGTTCTTTTGAGGACAAAAAAGAGCTTAGCTGGGAGTTACAAAGGAAGAATAAACTTTTATGCTTCTGAAAAACAAATAAAATTTTCCAGTATTATTTTGAAATTGTTAAATTGACAAAGATATTTAAATATTGATCCACTAAATATTCCATTTATATGCATGTAATAAAGATTAGAGTATAAGCTTTTAGCATTATTTACAAAGGGCAGTATTTACATATAAGAGCAATTACTTTGCCAAATTTAAGCAACCAGTTTCTGAACTCTTAGAATCCCCCAAAGCAATATACGCAACTATGCAAAAATTTTACACATTTTTAATGCTCTTCAGAAGGGTTTTATAGGAAAGGAAGTTGTCAATGTGCAAAGTGGTACATAGAAGGGGTGATTAAAAGGAAAAGCAAATTTATATTTGTAGTAGTGGAGGGTACTGTTGTTTTTGATTTGTTATATGCTTTAATCTGGCATGCTATTTCACCCTTCATGACACACATCAATACCTTCTTTATGTCTGCCTATTACCACTCATTTAAAAATCTATTTTACATGATTCTTTCAGCCAAAAATGGACCATAATGACACAGAATACAGCATGTGCTTCATAAATTCTGTAAGAATCAATACTTTGGCTGGAAATTTGTCAGTCTCTCAAAGTTATGCATCATTAAACTTTACTGTTATTACAGTGGACTCTTCTTCAAAGTTCAGTACCTAGCTCGTACTGGAGAAATGCTTTCAGAGCCAGGAAAGGTTCAGAAAAGCAAAAGCTACTCGCAACAGGGTAGATACCTTGAGATGATGCTTAATTCGCAAAATGCAAATAGAACTAAAGCTATTTTGCTTCTGTATGGAGAGGGAGTTTATAAGATTCAGATTACATTTATCTAAAGGTGGCAGAGGTGATCTCCAAACGAGTCTGAAGAATATTCGTCTACTGAGCAGATTCCACCTTTCTTCTAATACTCTGACAATTATAGCACACAGGTTACGAAAGACATGGCACCTGGATTCTTCACCCATTTGACACCACTCTCTGACTCAACTGGTAATGAGAACGCCTTTTGTTTTGTCCTCTGTGAGAGGCCCTTGGTGTTTGTCATGATGACTGGCCTGTGTAGACACCTGCTTTTTAGGCACACCTGTAGGGATTCCAGCTGTAATCGTGTCCCCTACCAATGGCCTCAGGAACATCAGAAAGAAATATTGAGGGAATTCCCTTCATGAGCTGTCTCCTGCTTGCCACTCCACTCTCACCAGGCAAGATCTCACCATTTTAACCAGAATGAGATATTGAAAGTTCCCAGAACAGACTGAGCTCTTGCTGCTGGGTTCAAGGCCTTGGCTCCTGTAGTAAACTTCACCTGTCCTGCCCTTTCCCCTCTTAACTATTACTTTCTTTATGATTTAGAATGTTTGTCATCTTCTCTGTGAAGTTCTCCCTGATCAACTTAGATTGAGTTCAGTACCCCTTTATTCTGGTGAGCACTCCTATTTGCCCTAGACTGTATTTGTACCTAATGAAATATATTTATTTATCATCTGGCCTCTCCGTAACAGTGACCGTTTGGGCAAAAACTGTATCTTATTTACCACTGTACTTCCTCACCCAGTCCATTGCCTGACACATAGTAGGTGCTCAAAAAATCATCAGTTAGTAAATGAATGAAGTCTTCCATGTGCCAAGTGAAAAGGTAAACACTAAAAATCTCAAAGAGGTATAAAACTTAGCTCCTGTTCTTGAGGGGCTTACAACAGGGTAGGGAAAACAGAGCACAGACACACATTTTTTTTTTATAAGAAGAAGAAGAGACACTAAGTAAAAATTATAAAAATGATTTTTATCAGCTTAGAGAAAGTCTTACTTTCTTTGTAATGATATCCTGAAAAGATTATTTCTCAAACTAGTCATTTAGAGACTATATGGAGAAGTAAAAAATAAATGGCCATGTGAATGAAGGAATTATATGAAGCCATAACAGCTTTCGTAAGCATGTTTTCGCTTATTCCTGTGGCTGAAATGTCTCATCCACTGGTTTGTTGACAATGCCTTCGGGGCCACGTTGCTACATGGGAGACTTGGAGGTACAACAATTCTTCTATATTCATTCCTTTACCCAAACTTGCAGCTCCATCTGTATTTCCAACTTGGGTCTAAGCTCTTAACGTTTGTTCTTAGGAAAACACCAAAAAACAAAAAAACAAAAACAAAAACAAACAAACAAAAAAAAAACCCAAAACCAAAAACAAAAAAGAACCTCAAAACCTGATTCTCGCTGCTTCAATGCGAATGTAACAAAGTGCTCATGATACTATCTGGCACCCAGTTAACTTTTGTTGTGTGTTTGTTTTTCTCATTTCATACCCCCTGATATCTTCAAAATACCCTTTCAGAAGCACAGTATCTAAGCTTAGACGCAATACACATGGAAAAGGATAGGGATCTAATGAATCTTGCAGCCAATTCTGGGACTATTTTGTGCGTTTGAAATTATAGTTCAGAGCTTAGTCATTTGAATTGGCTGCTACACAATAGGAGTTGCGCGTGGCCTGGGTAGGCGTAAGCAAGCTGGATTCTGGCACAGGTAGGATCCTCACTAGTCCATCATTCTGGCTGTATGCCCTCTTACTTTTGTGATCTTCATCTCTGATTTTTCTATCAACCTGCAAGGGGCCTGGGAGTAGGTCATCCTCCCACCGTTGCTGAGAGGCAGCCTGGCATGGTGGGCTTTGGAGTGAGAAATTCCTGACTCAACCTGGCCCTCCTATTAGCCTCCCCAAATCTCCTTTTTTATTATTTGTGAAGAGGCAATTAATAACCAGTCATACTTTAAAATCTTTTGAGGATAAGTGCTAATTAATATAAAAGTAATGGCATAGGTATGCTCTGATCTTGATGAGAGAAAATCCTCTTCTAAGTAGGTAACTGATTAATGTCAGTTGTGATGGATATAAATACTATAAAAAGTTAGTATCATGTATAGTTCAATGGTGCTCTAGTGCGTCACAGTATATGGTCTGTGCCCAACAGGCTATGGCCCATATTTTTAAAAATATGTCTACCAGGGCCCCTGGGTAGCTCAGTTGATTACGCATCTGCCTTAGGCTCAGGTCATGATCCCAGGGTCCTGGGATCGAGTCCTGCAACAGGCCCCCTGCTGAGTGGGGAGGCTGCTTCTCCCTCTGCCCTTCCCCCTTGCTCTTGCGCTGTCTCTCTCTCTCTTAAATAAATAAATAAATAAAATCTTTTAAAAATATGCCTACCACACAATTTTCCACACTTGTTCAGAATTCAACACGTGTTTTTTAACTGAATAGAATTGATAAAATAAGAGATGATCCTCAAAGAACGACAAGAACACACTCCCTAAAACTTTAGTGTCTTATTACCGTTCAAATAATAATTTTCAACATTGCTGAGTTATTTGAGTTCATATGGAAGATTTTGAAAGTCTATCAGTAAAGCCCCAAAAGGTCTTATAGAAAAGAAATGAGTTTTCTGACCTACTATGAGTGTTCTGTCTTTCATCTCTGGGGATGAAATTTTATTTTCTTTTATTTGGCTCCTGCGGCGGCCGTGTCGTGTACAGCACTTCAGGTTGTGCACTTCACAAGGGCGTCACCTCTAAGGTATACCATTTACATCATAAACACGTTTAATCATCTTGGCTTTCATATATATTCTACCTTTGCACCTACGAATAAATTTGTGTATTTATTATGACCATTTTCCATCAATGGCAGTTAGATACCTTGCTCTTCAAAGATCCGAATATTACAGTAATTTTCCGCCAGAAGAAAGTAAAGTGTCTTCAAGAATAGACAAGTTTTTCTAATTCACACGAAGATACCATAGAGGCCCGCAGCTGCCCTGTCTCTGCAATGCCTAACAGCACTGAGAAGACAGTAGAATGGTAATAAATACTTGGTGAATGAACAAGTGGATAAAGAAAACATTTCAAAGAGTATGAGTATTGTAAAGGATTGTAACAATAAAAGGCAGTCTTGTGAATGGTCAAGGTCCCAAACCGTGGAGTCAAAAACACCTGAGAACTTTTAGTTCTAAGAAGTTTTAGTTCTATAGCTCTCTGTCTGCATATCTTGGATGGGTTATTACATCTGCCCATGCTTCATTTTTCTCATCTTTAAAATGAAAAAAATAGTAGCATCCATATTATGGTTGCGGGGAGGACTGAGTGAGCTAACACATATAAAACGCTTAGTATTGTGTCAGGCTCAATAGTGGACCAGAGGACCATATTCTATAGTCAGAATTGATAGAATACAGTCTCTATTTTTTTAAATGTGCCTGACACAGTTTTGCACACATTAGGAATGAAACACATATTTTTGGATTGAACAGAAACGATGAGAAGAAGAAAATGTGGAAATACACTCCTAGAACTTTATTTTCGTTTTTAAGATTTTATTTATTTATTTGAGAGAGAGAGAGAGACAGCCAGCGAGAGAGGGAACACAAGCAGGGGGAGTGGGAGAAGAAGAAGCAGGCGCCAAGGGAGGAGCCTGATGCGGGGCTCTATCCCAGAACGCTGGGATCACGACCTGAGCAGAAGGCAGACGCTTAACGACTGAGCCACCCAGGCGCCCCCACTCCTAGAACTTTAGAATCTTATTATCGTTCAAATGAAGACAGGTGTTCAGCAAATAAATGCCTTGGCAATGAAGGCGACCTTGGTGAAGGAGGAGGCGGCAGAGGAAAAAGAGGCAAGGACAAAAAATTGGTCGATCAGATGTCAAAGTCCGTCGTCACAATGGCTTACAAGTCCCTCAAGATATAGACCAGCACCCTGTCCCCCAGACACATTACCCACCAACCTATCTCCCTTCTCCCCCTCTTTCCTATCTCTGTTCCAGCCACATTCACCTTCTTGCTGCTCCTTGAATGTATCACACACACCCCTGCCTTAGGGCTTCCTTTGAAGTTCTTCTCTCTGCTTCAGATGCATTTTCTTCAGGTATTTGTTGGGATAATTTCCTTCTTTCTTCAAGTCTTTGCTCAAATGTCACTTTTTCAGCCTCCTTTATAATACCAGCTGGGTCACACTCACCCTCACCTTGCCTCCATGCACACTTCCCTTCCCTGGCTCTACTTTCTCTTTTATCTTTGGCACATATCACCTTCTAACACATTATATAGTTTATTTGTTATGTTTATTATTTACTGTGTCCCTCCCTTCACCCTCCCCCATGGGAATGTAAGCCTAAGGAGGGTGGAGTTTCTTGTTGATTTTATTCACTGATATAATTCAAGGACCTGGCACAGTACCTGACTCATAATAGGTGTTAAATAAATATTAGTTGCAGGTTTCCCATTTTTTAAAATCCCTTTTCCCTCTTGTCATTGCTTTTTCTTTCTGTTTAAATCCAATAAGAATTTTCATTTTGCACCGATATTACTTGGGTTATAGAATTTCCATGAAACAATTAACATTCTGTATCCTGGCCTAGTTCTAAAATGAACAAAGACCATACAGAGCCTAGAAGAGCAAGATTTTGCTTTGCTTTGTTTTGTTACATTCAGCCAAACTTCATGCCTTTCTGGGCAAACCACAAAATACAACAGTTTGCATCACCTATATAAAAACACTCCTGATTCAAATCTTTCTTGAAGAAGCTAAAATATTTTTTAAAATATATAGTTTTCTGGTACAAGAACAAGTGCATAAATGGCTTTCCAAGGAACCTAATCACCATTCACAATCACCAATATGTAGTTCTGGTTGTAAAGAAAATACAAATGCATAAATAGTGAATAGAAGATAGGATAAGTGTGAGTAGACTGGGGAACTTTTAGGAGGGGGTGTTTCGATAAGATATACAGTAATTTAAAACTCTGGAGACTCTTAGGTAGGTAAGAAAGGTAATTCAATAAGAAACACCAGTAACTTTGTTCTGTATATACATTCTCAAGTGTGTGTATATATATCCACTCCACCCACACATATTTTCATTCAAAGACTAGGAAATAATTACACCCAGACTGTGTATGTTTAGTGTACTAAATAACTAGCAAACAAAGATTGCGAAGTTAACCCTTTTTTCCTAATGCGGACATTTCTCTATATCTACAATTAAATTTTTCTCTTGCTCAATACATACTAAGTAAGTTTTATTTGTTTCCACTTAACTCCAAATATTAAATTACAGACTGTTGGCTGGAAAATATAATTTATATAGAGACTTTGTTAATTTGCTATTATTTCCTAGTAGATATTTCTATTTAGGAGTTTAGCAAATGTCATTTTTAATTTTTTGCAAACAGTATAAGTTTTTCAGTTTTATGTTTGCTTTTAAAATATTTATTTAGTTATTTTAGAAGGAGAGAACATGAGCAGGAGGGGCAGAGGGAGAGGGAAAGAAAATCTCAAGCAGACTCCATGCTGAGCATGGAGCCCAAGTTGGGGCTCAATCTCACGACCCTGAGATCATGACCTGAGCCCAAACCAAGAGTTGGAAGTTTAACTGATTGCGCCACCCAGGCACCCTGTTTGTTTTTTAGATTCTATTTTTAATCTCTGCACCCAACGTGGGGCTCGAACTCACAATCCCAAGATCAAGAGTTGCACGCTCCACCCACTGAGCCAACCAGGTGTCCCAAGTTTTTCAGTTTTCAAAAAATATTTAATACCATATTTCTGTGAATCTTAGGAAATATTTTTATATTTATTGCCTATCTAGTAGATTGTTTAGAGAATTGTTTTTCTTATTCTGAGTTAATTGTTGTTTAATTTCTAAATCCAAGGGGTTAATGCCTAGAAACTTAAGTATTATGAAAGAAAAATAAATTTTTTCATTAATATTATTTCTGTAATATTTCATACAAACCTATCATTCTGGAAAGCATTTAATTCCTTCTTCATTCATTCACCCGTTCAGCAAATATTTCTATATTCTTTTTTACCAAAGCAAAGCTTGACTTCTTGACTTTGATTTGTGGAAGTTCATTGTTAGGTAGATGCCACACTGTGCAGGATGCTGTGATATGTTGTATTTAGCTGTCAATATCTATAAACATTTCTCAATATGACCTGTGAATGTTAAGCTGTTTACAGTATTTCCTGCAATTATCTCTTCAGAAATGTGACAGAGGAAACGGGTTCATGTCACCCATAGGATTTGAGAAGCATCTTATGAAAATCATTGTCGCTTGGCTTCTATTTTAAGACATTACATGCCAGTTATTATCATGCACTTACATTATTTTTGTGTCTTGCAAAATATTTTAGAATGGCTTTATTATTATTCCTTGACATCCTCCTGGTGTTTAGGACATTAGTATTTATGTTTTTAGTGGGAGTTTTTTTATTACCTATGTTCCTCCTATCCAAAGGAATGGCTTATACAAAATGCTATTGATTGATCCTTTCCATAGGAATAAGAATGTTAGGAATTTAAGGCCAAATGGGTATAGATGTAGTTAATATCTCTAAATTTAAATTAAGGAATAATTATTATAAAAATAGCTAATACTTTCTGGGTGCCTATTAAATGCTAAACGTTTTTGTTTTGTTTTCATGATCTAGCTTTAAAAAGCACCTATGAAGTAGTATAGATAGTTTTACAAATGAGGAAAGGAAGGACCAGAGATATTAAATAACTCCTCCAGTGTCTTAGAGTAGTAAATGGCAAATCCAGACACAGCCCAGATGTTTCTAATCTCAAAGCAATGATTTTATCCACTATGCAGTTTTCATAGTGACTGACATCAAATCAGTTTCCAAAATTAATTCTGGATAGTGGGATGGGCATTGTGTACATAAAGGTAGGAAAAGGAATTCTGTTAGTCAATATATTTGTTATATATTGCTGTGTAACCAATTACTTTCAAAACCTAGCAGTTGAAGGCAACAAATACTTCATCTCAGTTCCTGTGGGCAGGGAATTGGGTCTTAGCTTAACTGGATCTTTTGGATCAGGTCCTCTCAAGCCCACAGTCAAAGTGATCACCAGAGCTGCAGTCACCTCAAGGTCAGATTAGAGGCTCACTCAGATGGGTGGTGACAAGATTCAGATCCTCATGTGTTGTTGGACTCAAGGTCTCAGTATCTCATGAGCCATTCATTGGCTGGAGCCCCCCCTCAGGTCCTTACCACATAGGCCTCGCCGTAGGGCAGTTTGGAGAATGGCAGCTGGCCTCCAACAGGATGAGCAAGCAGAAAAGCAACAGAGGGTGGGTAAGACAGAAGTCAGTCTTCTTGTCAACTTGTCTCACAAGTGACGCACCATCTCATTTATCATATTTTATTCATCAGAAGCAAGTCACTAGGTCTCTCCTCCTTCTCCAGAGGAGGAGATTTTACATGAATACTAGGGGAAGGGCAACACTAGGGGTCATCTTTGAAGTGGCCCACCATAGCCAAGAAAGTGTTTTCGGAGGATACTGAAGACCAAAGTCTCAGTTGACTCTGGTCTATGTCTAGCTGTAGCAAAACTCCTGAAGCGAATGTCCTTCAGTAGCCTCCATCCTAACTCACAGAGTTTAATGTTATGCAGATTACAGCATATCAGCCTCCAGCGCAGCCTGAGAAACAATATATAGGTCTGCCTAGGAGTCACATAGACCAAAATTCTTTTATTTTTCCAGAACTAAATATTCATTTAAAATATAAGAAAAATAAAATAGTAAGTGTAAGTAACCATTTTTTTGTATATTATAATGAAAAGAAGGCAGCTTCTGGAATCTTCTGTCCATGTTTAAAGATACCTCTCTAATATGCCAGCTGTTTGAACACAGGCAACTCCCTTACCCATCAGAGCCTCAGTTTCCGGACTGTGGTTCAAGGACATACTAATTCTCACAGCGCTACTACGAAGATTAAGTAAGATGATCTGTACGAGATCATTTTTGTTAACTGGAAAGTACAACATATAAATACAAATTTTGTCAGTACTTCCCTTAGCTACAGAACAGGACAGATTGTTAAGAACAGCTGCCTAGCATACTATTTAACTGTCTTATTAGAGCAATAAATATCTCTGGAATATAGATAATAAATGGACTGTGTTTTTACCGTGGTCAAAGTACCATTAGTAGCCACATTCGCTGTTGTTTACTAAAGAGGAAAAAAAAAGATTTCCAGGCGTTTTTTGCTTCAGAGCACTTGTGTTTTTAGAACTCGCTTGCCTGACCACACTGCAGAGATTTCAAGGCAATGCATAAACTATCTACAGTGTGAAAACAATCTAGCAGCGTGCACTTCCTTCAGCCGTTTTCCCTCATGCGACACTGCCCCCCGTTAAAATGTTCCCGTGCTGTGTGTGTCTTTGACTTGAGAGAAAACATTTTTCCCATTTCATGTAAGAACTACATGGAGTTTTGGCCCCTGATGGACCAGAAGAGTACATTAGCCTTTCTTCTGTAGTGGCCCAGATTGAAATCTCATCTAATGTTTTCCCATTAGAAATGAGATGGCGAGATATTTTCTGGGAAGTGATTTAGGTATACTAAAACAATCTATAAGGATCTATTGATTAGAAGTAGGCTTGACTCAAACTTGATTTGTGTGCAGTGAAGTATCTTGGGAGGTGATGTGATTGACAGTGAAGAATGGATTTGGGGCTGGAATAGTTAAGATACTGCAGCTCTTTATGGGGTACATGGACAGGGCTTCTCCGTAGAAAACAAAAATTGAGAAAGAAAAATAAGGAATTTAGAGTACTGAAATATTGCACACTCTGTGGATTTGTTTGTATATATAAATTCAAACAAACCAACCCAAAAAAAAGATTTGCATAGAGTTGTAAGAGAAAGGAAATTCCATGGTATTTCAACGAACTTAAAAAATATTCCTATTCCCACAAATATGTATTGGTTGCCATTAGGTTATTCTTATCTGGCTTTGGTCAATCACATAGTTTTAAAATAACTTAATCAGCAGATAATAATGGCATTACCCATTTAACTGGAATCAAACAAACAAAAGACCTTAAACTAAATGGTCTGCCCATAATCTTGTAATACAATGTTGTAGAAACTAAAAAAATGATGATTTAAGAATTTCACAACTAGAGTAAAAGGATAAAATATATATTAACATAATAAGTCAAACCCCAGCCAATTACAAAAATGCAGGAGTCTGTTGCAAATTTTGTGTTCATTCTTTCCCTTCACTCCACAAATTAGCTTGAACTCAAGTCCTCACGTAAGCAACATTTAAATAATATGATATTAGGTATTTCCAGGCATATTTTGCCTGAGACAAAGTTGAAACAAATATTTTACTTTTTTATATAAGTAGGAAATTAAGATCCAATAGCATTTTATTTATTCTGAAGATAATTCTTATGACTTGTTTGAAGAAATTTTATATTAATCATGGCATTGAACAAGACAGAAACCCAGTTATATGAATAAATAATAAATCTGAAACAATTAAATGTTAATTTAATTTTATCTGAGCAGCTCAATTTTTTGTAGAGAGCTGTTAAATACATCTCGTGGTGTCTGTATATGCAAAATACCTCAAAGAACAGACACTCCCAAGTACATTTAAAAACAAACCCCCCCAAAATAAAAAATTAAAAAAAATAAAAACAACACCCCCAAAATAAAAAATTAAAAAAAATAAAAACAACACAAAGGTTGATCTTTTTAGACATTATCCATGTAGGGGTAAGAATGGCTGGACCTACAAATGAAGATAATCAATTGCTGTGGAAATGACTGTCGAAAATCTGGTCATAAATGCACTGTTTAATGTGATAGCCACGAGCAACATGTAACTATTTAAACTGAAACAAATTAGCGTAAGTAAAATTAAAAATCTACTATCTCCCTTATACGAAGCACACTTCAAGTGGGCAATAGCCACGTGTCGCAGCTGCGGTTTGGGCCAGCACGGGGACAGTGCCTTCCCACTATCGCAGAGAGTGCAATCGGACAGCACTGAAGTCCACTTCCGGTCCTCCACGTCCCTATGTATGGTCTGTGTCATGGGTAGAATCAGAAAACTATGACGAGCCCTTGATATTCTGGCCCAAGTGCTGATAATTAGATAGCATATCTCTTCCTTTTTAAAAGTTAATGAACACAAAATACTTCATGGCCCAAGGTGTTCCATTAAAATACGAAAGTTGTAACAAAATGAGTGTTGGAAATACCTCTCAGGTTCACTGAAGCACTAAAATATGCTCCATTTGTCCTCTGTGTTTGGAAAGAAGTTAATGGAAAAGAGCATATTTGTTAAAATACATTTTACACTAATGAAACAATATTATCAAAGAAAGTTCTTAATGTGTATAAAGATTAGAATGTCACTAAAACAAAATACCTGAGAGAGCAGAATCGGGTTCACTTTACTGGGGGGAAAAAAAGAAAAAGCTTTTTCTTCCCCATATTCCAATATTTTGCTCTTGCAAGACTTAAACTGAATGTTTTCAAAGGTTCAAAGTCATCAATAATAAGATAAGTCATAGCATTTTTTTTTTTTTTGTATCTGAGCAGCTGCTATCTGAGGATCTCAAAGTAATACATTGCCTTGCTGTAAAACATTAAAAAAAAAAAAAGTCAGCGTGCCCAATTTTTTCCTACCCTTTGCTGCTGGTTGTGGTGTTAAGTGAAATACAATGGTTTCACAAAGAAAATCAAGAATTCTGAAACCTCGAATTTAACCATTAATATGATGACTTAACTAGAAGGCAGATTTTTGTCTAAGAAAAACACAGTGGCGTCTTTCACTGTTATAAAAAGAACAGCTGAAGCAACGGCTTTTCTTCGTGTAATGTATTTCTAGAAACAGGGATCATCATCTCTGAACTTTCTTGACCTTAGCCTGTTCTTTTTGCTAAAGTCATTAAAATGATTAGAACCTCACGGAGGGTTACTGTGTTCTATTCTTTCTGTCTTTTAAACTCACTCTGAACTGAATCAACCAGCTTTAAATCCTACATACACCCTATTAATCCCATCTAGCTCTTCTGTCTGTCTGGATGAGTTTCTTCAACAGATTCCTTGAATGTGCGTTAAAAAACATAAATCACTGGATTAAACTTGTAGGGAATGATGAAAGCTAAATTCGTGTATATACATGTGGTGGGACAAATGGACCCTTTTATTATTTAACCTGGATGAAAGCAATAAATTTGAAACAGGTTTAACTGATGATATTGGTAATCCGCAACAGATTTCGTAAGTGTTTTTGAATGAACATCGGTTTTGTTCAATAATCCCCTGGATTAAAGAAGGGTTAGATAACTCAAACAACCTGCAAAGCATCGTATTATTTTGCTATTTATCTTTTATTTTTACCAAAAAAATTACGTGTGGTTAGGCGTTAGCAAATTAGACCAAAAATTACATTTGTCATTGTGTTTTTAAAAATTTGTGGCCGCGGTTAGACTATAATTTTACCTGTTTTCTTGGGTAGCAGCCTATTCTTCTTCATCCTCTATTGTTTTTATACGTAATATTATGCAGAACTAATATGTATCTTGTTTTCCAATATAATGGAAATTTCTCTTAATTACTTGCTTTACTGATAGCCCCCCATCTCGTTGAGGTGTGCCAAGTTGCATAAACTCTAGGATGTGAGCTAAAATTCCTTTAAAATTCTACTATGGATTCACTTAGTTGTCAAAAAACAAAGAGCTTTGAAAGAATGCTTATGTTTATACTTGGAGTCCATTCTAATGATAATTAAAAGCAACTAATTGCTAACATTTACGTAACAATTACAACCTCCTAGGAAATCTTTTCACTCATTACTTCATTGAATTCCTCACAATAATTCTATGACAGAAGGGTAAATTATACCCCCATTTTTCCAGAAGAGAAAACTAAGTAATAGAGCTAGTAATCTGCCCAAGGTCATGCATCTAGCAAGTGGTAGGTCCAGGGTTCAAACACAAGTTGTGTGACATCAGAGCCCACATTTTCATACACCATGTTAGTTATCATTTTTTTTTAAAGATTTATTTTAGAGAGAGGGAGAGAGCACGTCTGCACGTATGCACACGTGTAAGCAGGGGGAGGGCCAGCGGGAGAGGGAGAGAATCTCAAGCAGACCCCCTACTGAGCGCAGATCCAGATGTGGGGCTTGATCCTAAGACCTTGAGATCATGACCTGAGCGGAAACCAAGAGTAGGACGCTTAACCAATTGAGCCACCCAGGCACCCCACCATGTTAGTTATCTACTGCTGCATGATGAATTACCCCAAAGTTAGTGGCTTTAAAACAGTAAACACTTACTATCTCATAGTTCTGAGGGTCAGGAATTCAGGACTGACTTAGCTGGATGTTTCCGGCTCCCAGTCTCTTATGAGGTTGTGGTGATGTCAGCAGGAGCTGTCGTTCTTAAAGGCTCAACTGAGACTTGAGGGTATGCTTCTAAGGTGGCTCACTCACTGGGTGTTTGTGGATTGCCTCAGTTTCCTCAACAGCTGTTGGCAGATGGCTCAGTTCCTTGTCACATGGACCTTTCCAGGGAGCTGCTTGAGTGTCCTCCAGACGTAATAGCCGGTTCTTTCAGAACAAGACAGAAATCACAATGCCTTTTATGACTTAGACTCAGAAGTCACAGTCCATAATTTCCACAATGTCCTATTGATTACACAAGTCAGCCCTATTCTATGTAAGATGGGACTACACAAGAAAGTGGATATCAGGAAATAGATCACCTTGGGGCCTGCCTGCAATATGTACTAAAGTATACCACCTCCAGAGACAAGCCCTATATTCCCAGCAGAGAATATAAAAACTTAGACATAAAATTTAGACATTCCAGTTTTTCACATCTATACTTACTATTGAACAAAAGAACAGCAGTGAAATGGAATTCCAACTGCTACTGATTTAGATCTTTAATGAGGAGAATATTAGTTTTATTGGATAAGAATTTCCAGAATAATACTCTCATCACATTCAAATATAAGAACAAAATTATATCCCAAAGGAGATGTTAAATGTATTTTTAGTGATCCATCATTTTGATCTTACCCAAACTAACAAGGGTTATCTATGCTACCTCTATAAAGGGCCAGGTAGTCAATATTTTCAGCTTTGCAGGCCATACAGTCCCTCTTGCAACTACTCAATTTTTCTGTTGGGGCATGAAAGCAGTCATAGATAATACATAAGTGGGTAAGTGTAGCTGTGTCCCAATAAAACTTTGTAGATTTGGCCCACAGGACATAGTTTGCCAACCATTGGTCAAAACCATTCTTTAAGAGGCTTTTAAACAGTTACTACTTTGATTTAAGGTAACTAATTTACTTTAAATTTTACGTGACAGAATCATATTACGTGGTTTTGTCCTGGTCCATAAAATATTGTACAATTTTAGGAAAGTTGGCAGCATTGTCAAGATAGAAAAGGTGAACCGCTGTAAAAACTGAGCAAAATAGATAAGACAAACAATTTACACATGAAATCATCACTCTAAAAATATCAAGTTATTCTCAAGTATAAACTAACTAGGGGGGGTGAAATTTTGAAAATTCTTAAATCTGTTGATACCTGTCTGATGAATATTTCATATTTTTGTCTGACCTTGAATTGTCCAGACTATACACTGTGCCCAGCATAGAATAGCACTCAGTAAATATTTGTTGAATGAATTAAACATCTTACCTCTTTTACCTCTTCTATACCACACGCTCCTCACCCCCAGGCCTTCGCAGCCTTTTCTTATCTCTTCAATAAGTTTTTCAGAGCCTAGTATGATATATGAAGTTCACTATGAGTCTGCTTTTAAGAAGTCATTCAACAAAAAGCAAAGGGCAGGTAAGAAATAGCTATTGGAAGATAATTGAAGATATAAAGACTTAAAAACAAATTGGAAAATTACAGAATAGAATGAACATTGACTTCAAACAGACCGGCTAACAGGAGCAATGAAGCATCAGACAATAGAGTAATTGGTGATGAATTTACTGGCCTCTGACAAAGCTATTAAAGACCAGTTCAATTTAGTCATTCTCACTTTTACTTTTGTTATTTTTACTTTGAGGCCAAAATTACGTTCTTATGTGGTTATATCCATAACTTAAAAAGATGTCTATTGCGGTGTTCATTTATTCATTTAAACAAATATTCACTGAGTGCTTACACTGTACTAAACACCATGCAAGTTCTCAGAGATACAATGGAAGACAAAACATGGACCCTGCCCTAATACTCTTAGGGGCTGAATACAGAAAAGTAAACAGGCATAGTGAACACAAACAGTGACATAAGGTATAAGGTTCATAACCAACTTTAATGAATTGCACATTAAGCAGATGTATTAAACTTCACCATTCTGGTCCCAAAGTCAATACCAACTGTGTAATTCAGCGATTTTTACTCTTCAAAACAAAAGCAACAACAATGAGATAATAAGTACTGATACTGGAATACCCTGTTTTATAATTGTGTTCCAGAAAATGCAAATTATTAACAGTGTTTTAAGGAGAATAAAAAGTTTCATAGCTTTTTTTTTTTTTTTTGGTAAAATGTTGGATTCAACATAAACAGGTTTTGTTTTGTTTTGTTTTGTTTCCCATGCAGGACTTCTCAGTGCCTATAATATGGTAAGAAGCATTGTGAGTTCCTCAGAGGGCAAATATGGTTTGGTGTCTTAAAATGTATTTGATGAGAGCATGCTTTTTTTAAGGAAGCATCAAATCACTACCACATACAATTTCACATGCTTTAATCAAATCATATTTATTATATTCTAGGAGAGCTAATTCCTTAAGTGAAATATTAAATCTTTTTGTTGGATAACGAACTGTTTTTGCAGAGTTCTCTAATTCTGCATCTTTCAAATCCAGAATTTGATTGCTTTGCTCTTTTTAAAAGAAACATTTGCCATGGTCCCATTAAAGACTATCAATTTTGCTAATCCTCAGCTAATTATGAAACCAAATTCAACGGAGTCCAGCTAGGTAGCAGAGGCATTCGTGATCCCTGCTTGCAGAGGATGAGCCAAAGCACATTAAGCCAAATGATGGTAGCACTCAACTGTGTCCCCAACTTAAGCACCCCTTTTCTTTGCCTTCCTCCAACTTTTTTTCTCTTCTTCTTAACTTCTTCTCTTTTCTTTCTTTTCCTCCTCTATTGTTTTTGATCCTTTGTCTCTTTTGTTTCATTTCACTTCGGTTCTTCTTCCTTTTACTCACTTCCCTTAGGAATGACAGGTCCATGTATGGCCACCAAAGGTTTAAATTTAACCCTATGGTGCCATCACAGCAACAATATTTCAACAGTATTTTATAATTTGTATGTGGGAATGGAAATAGTGAAGTAGGCAGCTCATTCACAGCAATGGAAGGGATAAAGACATGTCATTATCGGCACAAACTGACATCTGGTTTCCCAATCTCCTCTCTATGGCTCTATTGGTACTGGCTCAATCTTGCATAAAGTACTTTAGGAAGATAAGACTGCATTATCTCAGTGCATGTGTGTGAAAGGGAACTTTTTCTTAGGATTTGACTTATACAACATTTGCCTCCATCTGGTACCCAATATTTGAGTTGTTCGATTTTAAGGTGCTCTCCCAAACATTTACTTTGAACCATAAAGCACTGTTTGAAGAAGACACAGACTTGTAAAGATAACTCAAATAAAAATCATTTCTGAATTGTTAGGGAAGTCTTTAATTGAATTGGTAAAAATAGGAAACAAAGAAAGTTAATGCAGGCAATATTTCTGGGGAGTCTTGGCTCATAACTGCAAGTGGTAGGTAACATAAACAAATCTTTATTCAGATTACTTTAAAAGACAATATAATAAAATGGAGATCAAATGGATACCTACAAAATGATTTTTTGAAAAAGTTATAAGCACTTTTAAAAGAAGCCTATGGGAATCCCTACAGGCTTAAGCAGGAAAATCATCTAACATGTGGTGAATACCTACATAGAAGGGGGGTGGGGGTATGAAAATGAAAATGGTTTAAGCTAAAGAATGAAGGAAAATCAGAGATTGGTAACTGACCAAAGGAAGCACCTGCTTTCCGGAAATTAAAATCATGTATTAGGCAGCTCTGACTTAATTGCCAAATGGGGTGCAGCCCAGTCTCTAATGTAAAAGGGTCCCAAATTATAATTGGGCATCATGGATTAAAATTCAATACCTGAAAATTTCCTCAGAAATGAATAGGCTACTGGGACAGACTGCAGAGCCCAGTACAATATGCTTCCCGCTGCTGACACTGGCAGGTCACTTTATTTGGCACCAAATAAAGTTCCCAAGTGGTCTTTAAGGGCATTCAGCTGCTGAGTGCTTATTTCATTCATCCCTTATTGTGCTGCCAGTAGCAGATCCAAAGAAGTAGCATGAATCAACTCCGTGGATGAAATTTTCTCAGGCTGAGTGCTGGAGACGCAACTGGACTAACTTCCCGGCTTTTGCGGGACCTCTGCGAGCTGCAATACCAGCATTGTGCGGAATGTCTTTCACACAATACCGGCCGTTCAACAGGGAGTGCGGGGAAAGGCAGGAGAAATGAATGCTAGGATACTTCCCAATAGATATTGTTTAGTGAGGAAAAAGTCTTCTTCATGAGAAACTTTATATATTTTCTGTGATTATCATACAACTTAGAAAACTGTGAAACAAGGCTGCGGTCCCCCTCGTGTGCACCCCCAGACACACAGTAGAGGCCGACCCCTCACATTTCTTACTTTAAGACGAAAACTACGGCATTATATTTAGCTCTATTTATCTGGTTCTTTTTAAGGTACCTAGAGGACTAAAAGTCAATCCCTTCCATATCTGTATTTTTATATGTGCTCATTTCAGAGCATAGACTCAATATTGGAGTATGTTTCCTTGTTTCTGTCAATTCTAGTAGAATTTTCTAATCATAAAATAAGATTTCGCGTCTTCTCCCATGCCGGCTTAAGAACTGCAGGAGCGTCAGCAATTCCACTGAGGTCGTGAACCTGTCTGATGAACTACAGATGAATGTAAAATATTCTTCCAGGCTTAACAGGCCTTATTAATGTGCAATTCCAGTACACATTTTTTATTTAAATTCATGGAGAGGTTAAAAGGCAGTAGTTTTTATTATTGTTTTGCCTTTGGTTTAGGACAAATTCTGCATGTATCTACCACAGAAACAGTCTGCTAATTATTTCATATAAATCACTGTTAGCAGCAGTATCTAATGGTGCTACTATAACTGAATATTAAGAGTCTTACATTTCCATTAGAATTAGGACCAAGGGCTAATTATTTTAGTTAAAGCTAAATTTGATCTAAATGGGAAGCATATTTGGCATTCAGTCTAGAAACCTAGGGCTGTTATAAAAAGACTGGTTGTGAATGCGGAGAGTAGAAAAATATACACAGATCTTTTGGTTTTTCCATTTTTAGGAGAATAGTATAGTTACAGTGGGATCATTAACATAAATATAGTAATATAATATAATTAATGTAAGATGTTCTGTTCTCCTGTTTATGGCCAAATTTTGCAGTATAAAATGAATTTATTTTGCCAAATAAATTTGTACAAGATCTAAATGCCTCTCTAATTGAATTTCTTTTAAATTTTTCTTATGGAAAATTCCAAATTTACACTAAAGTAAATAGAATAGTATAACGCACCCCTATGTCCCAGTATTCAAATTCTATGATCATCAACACATTCTTTTGCTTTCTCTATACCCCAAAACTTTCCTCACCATTTGTCCTCTTGAACAGACTAAATGTGCAAGACAAATAGTATGGGATTCTACAGTTGGTGGAAATTAGTTTTAAAACTGATGCATGCTCGGTTTCAACCATTTTACTTAAAAATATACTTTTCCCCAGTTTACCAAGGAAAGGAGTGGTGTACTATACCCACAATATGAAAGCATGGATGAGTGTATATTTAGTAAAACCATACCTCAAACACAAGAAATTCAATGATCTAGGTTTTCATTTCCTACGAATTTTCTAG
This sequence comes from Ursus maritimus, assembly GCF_017311325.1. Classification (NCBI taxonomy): domain Eukaryota; kingdom Metazoa; phylum Chordata; class Mammalia; order Carnivora; family Ursidae; genus Ursus; species Ursus maritimus. Next base: position 37,352,310 of record NW_024423564.1, on the reverse strand, counting down.
GTAGTTGATATGATGCTTTTTTTCTCCAGTGGAATTTCTAGTCTTTATCTCTCAGCCTTTCCTTTTTTCTCTCCTTATTTATTTTTGCCTCTCTATAAATCATAGATAATAATAGTTCCCACATCATAGCTTGTTAGATTTTAATGACAGCCTCCAAGGACAGGTGTCAGTTAAATGAAACATATAATTAAAATTTGTGCTATTCTAAAATTGGGTTACTTGGCAATACTCCAGTCAGAGACTAACCCCATTCAGATGACAGGCGTGCAGTACTCATCGGGGTTACAGAATGTGTGGCAGATTCCATCAAGGCCAGTCTTTGCTAGGTGCCAAAAATATGATGGAATGCCTAGTATCGCACACCCACATTTCAGGTGTTTCTACCTCATGCCTGAATAAGTGTTCTATGCCGTGGGACTTTGGTAACCCGTGCTCTTGTTCTTGATTAACTCAACATTGGGGTGAAGGCTATATATGTTTTACCAAGCAATTAATTTAGGTACAGGGTTACACGTATTGTGTATGCAATCACCATACTTGGGCAGTAAGTATGATATTTTAAAGTTCTTTAACCTCCAGTACTTGCTCACTAAGAAATAAGGAGGCATGGTCTCAGAATCAGTCCTGCACATACACATCATCTTGTTGGATCCCACGCTTGTCATTTCAGGCATGGTTATCATTTTCCTACAAGGAATATCTTTTGAAATATCCCAGCTTACAGAAGCTTCTGAGACCCTTTTGGCATTTACTCGAAAGTAAGCTCTTTGACTTTGTTACTATCCCTGTTCATTTTGCTCAGGTAATTCTTCAGCCTTTCAATGATTTCTATATCTTTGGGTTTGCCATTTTTGCCCTGTTGAACCTACCAAGGGAGAAACATATTCTCTACCGAGTTGGAAAAGTCATGATCTTGTCATCTGTAGCCCTCCACTATTAACACCCTGCATGAATCTGTGCCAGGTTCTCATCCTCTTGGCCCCAGTAACCACTGAGATGCATTCCCTTCTACTTTTGGATTCCTGGTCTTCAATCTGTCTGCTACATATGGTCCTGCAACAAGGGTCTCCTCTGCCTATACAGTATCTCAGACAGTATGCCAAAACACTGGCAGGTCTTCTCAATATTCTCGCCATGCTCCTCGGTGATACACAGGCTGGCAGACACATCAACTGGACTCAGCTCTATTTTGTAGCTGAATCTTGAGTGTCAATGTCTCTTAAGCCTGGGCCTCTGCAAATTAGCAGTAAGACTAGGACAAGTTCTTTTCTGCAACGAGGTGCCACTTGCAGGATTATCCTGTTAGGAAATTGGCCCCTTCTCTTTGCTCGTGTATGCAGTTTCCCATTTCAAATCCTTCCCTTCTCCCATAGCTTCAGGCAAAAAATTTTCCAGGGTAAAAAAATTCAAGTTGCCGCTGTTCAACCAGAAACACCTTTATTTTTAAATTATTTAAACGTTCAATCTTTCCTGCCTCATTTTGTGTGGGTTTCATTCTAACAAATGCCCTATAGAAAAATCTAGATGTATATTTTATTTGATTTTCTTTTGAATACATCTGGATTTTTTTTTTTTTAAACCAGCAAGAAAAGGCACAAACCATTAGGAAAGCATTCAGGGTAGATTAATTGCTTATCAAGTTTTCATTCTCTCTTCAAACTATTTTGAACCACTTGTTTTACATGAATTCCAAAAGCTGGCACTAGCTTTCACTTCAGGAAATAAATGACACAGGGTATTATATTTTAAGGACCATTAAAACCTTGAAATTGCACAGTGACTTAAAAAACAACAAGTTATTTAGCCTGGATAGCTTTGTAATGGTTATACAATGGGGAAATTCATTGTTAAATGACCCTCCCACTCTAACTTCACATATACTGCTTGGCAGGAAGAGGAAGGAGAAAAGAGACTAGCATCCGGGTACTCAGGGTGTAATGTCAGTGGCGTAGGAACATTATGGGTCTGCGTGCCAAGTGGCTCGGGGAGAAGGCACCAACCCTTTCTCAGAATCTTGCGCTCATCGACCCATGGTTGGTGATCAGAAACTATTTTTGCCTGGATTAATGAGGCTAGTTCATTGCTGTTGCCATAAATCCAAAGCTCTATGCTTTGTTCCAGAAGTTGCTCTTATCTATATGTTAATATGTTGGGGATAAACAGCAGAAAGAAGCTGTAATATTGTTACCGAAACCATTCTAATACATGATTTTGGAATTATAGTAAGTGGCATTTGAATCTGAAGCTTCGATTGTCTAATTTATCACCTTTCTAACCTTTTCTTTTACACCTTCATTAGAACATCTAGGAAGGTAATGAAACCTAGCTACCAGATTAAAGGCAGAACATGCCACGTCCTAAAATAATAAGAATGATGACATAAAGAATTCTTTGGAGCAAAATTACAAACCGCCACCAACAATAAACAAAAGCAAACCCCACCTGTTTTTATGATGAAAACCAAACTGCATTTGGGTCTATAAAGAAGCAATAATTGCTTAACTAACCAAAGTGATACAGTTCATTATTTTTCTATTGCACATTTATGTAGTTTTCCCCCCTGAAGCACACACACAATTTGGGTATGTGGGTTTTTTTTTAATATGATTTACATATGGCACTTGAGGAGAGATGTTTTAGAAAACCATAAAGTGTTCTTCCTTGTAAAAGCAATGTCCTTTCTTGTTAATGCCAAGGATGCTTTTCCCCAAGCTCTCATTCCCTGCTCAAGATAGTGTAGCCACTAATGAGGAAAACACGGCAAGCACCTCAGTTGAGTGTTTTCCTTTGTTTATCTACAGGGAGTTCATTCTGCAATGGGAATAATCCCTTAGTATCATTGGGTCTGAAAGTGCTCAAATTCTGCCAAAAGGAAAGTTATAAAGCTTTGTGTACCTGCCGTTTAAATTAATCTAAAGCAACGGAAAGGAACTCTATCATCCCAAAGAACATCAACCACATTGTTTCCATTGTCTCCATTTATAAAATACATTCCTTCTTATTTACTTACATAGGTCCCGTTTTCAGCTATAGGGTCACTGGCTAGCAATATTAGAAGATGTGCATCTAAAATGACCAGCTCTGTTACTGGCACTTGCCACTTATTAAAGGGGTATGATGTTTTTCAGTCTATTTGGGGTTTCCAGAGTAGTTCCAGTTACTGGCAATCAGTCCTTAAAAAACGACTCTATGCCCAATAATAATGAGCACCTTCAGACGGATTTTTTTAAAAGATGGCATTAATTCAGAATATAAATTAAGAGAATACGTTTGACGGCGAGAAAGTACAAACCTACCCGCACATTTTGGTTTCATGTATAAAATATAAATAGCATATGAACTCTCCCTTGTGTCCTCAGAGAGAGCTGCAGCTTTTTTTCCTTCTGAAGGGTGTTCAAAATATGCTATTTTAAACATAATAATCCATAAATAAAATACGGTGCTTGCCAAAATTATTTTTTCACCCATATATATAGGGCCTTTAGACACTGTTCTGAACTCTGATTTTCTCCTGAGATACAATTTAAGAGCTTAAAAAATGTCTTTAAAAGACTTCCTATGAAATATGCAGGGTTTCTTTTAATTTGTGTTTCTATATGGCCAAATTGCTCTGTTGTTATAAATACTGTATGTAAAATTACCAGATTTCCTGGCATTCCATTTTTACAGGGGATACTGCATCATTAAGCATTGAAAGAATATAATATAACTATTGAAACTGCTTAACATATTTTGTAACCATAAATTATTATCCAAAAATATTTTTCAAGTAGATAAAAAGAGTTGTCAATTCTGCATAGTGAATGCCTCATAAGGGGCTCGTTTGTGGTTGAAAACTGAATAAAAGCAGTAAATTAAGACCAGACTTAACCATAGAGAAGCTGTAATCCACTGCAGATTTCCTTGGTGAATGAAGTATTGTTATGTGGCTTTATCCTCCTTGCTTGTACAGTTAACCAGTCACATCTGGGGCCAAAGTGCTGTCTGTGCTCACAGACAACATGGGTTCACTAACCCTGAGGAGGTAAGCCCACTCTGGTTTGCATTGTACTGATGGGTGCAAAATAAGCTTCACAACCGTTTCACACGGGGGCTGCCTGTGCAGGCAGATAGGATATTGAACCGGGCTATTGTTAAGGAAGAGAGGGCTATCACAAAATGAGCGGGACCTAGAAGAACGGCACGTGACTCTGGGTGTCCCGTTTTCTAATGGAATGGTGTTAGCAGAGGGGGCCAGGATGAAACCAAGGGAAATGTGGGTGTGAACGAAGCATGGGTGCGTGTGGGCTTTCTGAACGCAGGCTGAGCAGAGAACTGATGGAAGTATGGTATACATTAAAGAAGCATCACTCATCATAAATATTCAATTTCAAGAATTTAAATAGTTTACAGACAGAGAAGCCCTTGATGATTATTTTATCCAGCATTGTTGATTTTCCTCCGTTGTTGTGGGCAGCCACCATAATTAATGAATAAGACCCTGGAAGTCTTGACAATGAGTCGGTTTAGTCTTCAGTCTGTGTATTTTTCTTTGTGATTACATGCCAATAACATAACTGATTTGCCTTTTTGTAAATTAAACTAGGGGGAGCCAAATAAGTCATATTTCTGCTATTGTCATTTTTTTTTCTTTCAGAGCCCAATGTTTCCAAAGGACATTAACTTTGATTTCTCTGATGAAGGCTTGTGGCTGCCCCTCATGCTTTGCAAAATACTACCAAGTCAGAGCCGAAAAGAAAACCGTAAGTGAATGTTATCTCAAGAAGTTATTTTTCATTATTTAGGAAAAATTTCTCAGATTTCTCTATAATTCATGCAATGGCTCACTTCGTAAGAAATGTGGAAAAAGAGAGACAGAGAATACACACACAAAAAACCACATCTTTTTATGCTGTGGAGGATTGATATTTAAAAATCATAAGATCTCAACATCTTTTTAAAACAGTATTTTATAAACAAGATCAGTTTTGCCAGGAAAAAAAAAAAAAAAGCTTATTCTGGAACAGAAGCAAGTACCTGTACCTTACTGTTAAGGTAAAATGTACGTAAAGTATGGACATACTAGCTTTTTCCAGGATTTGAATCCTTCAGATCAAGAAACTTTTTCTCAGAATTTTTCAAAATTGGAATATTGCTTTTCTTAAAGAGGGAAAATATTTAGGCTAATGAAACTTTAACAGATTCAGTAGTTCTACTAAAGTATAAATAGGTTACCTGCTCCAGGAAAGACCACTGGGACTTAGAGTAACATGGATTTCCTTACATTAGTAAAGAGATCCCAGAAAACATTAACTCTTTCAAGTATGTGCTAGATTTGATTTGATTCCTGAAGAATAAAGTGTATAATTTCTAGCTTTATTTAATTAAAGACTTGATTATACCCATTACATCTTTATCTTAAAATCTCTAACACTGCAGGATATATATATATATATTACATGTACATATGTATATACATATATATACACATACACACACATACATATACTGCCACACATATAAGGAATATATATATATTCCATTATATATATATTTAAATTGTTTAAATATATATATTCCATTATATATATATTTTTTAAATTGTTTAAATATATATATATATATTCCATCAATAATACTTCTGAAATTTCAAAGCTTTTCCTTCTAGTTAGTGAAAAGTGCTGTGCTAATTGTCTGTAAGTTTAGTTCAAATTGCCTGCAAATACTGTGTAAGTGCCTGAACCTAAAGATGATGCTTTTTAGTCAAATACAACTGTTTAAATCACCTACCCCCCCCCCAAACATCCTTTGGAAGCCAAAGGGAGAAAACTTCAGTAGAAACTGTTATTAGCAGTAAATTACTCTTTGGTGCTTTGGAATTTTATTTTCTAAAATGGTTGAAACTTGATCAAAAAATAATGATTTATTGTTATACTTTTGCATGGCTTCTGTGTACTGCAACAATTTAATAAAGTAACAGAACTTCCCCTTAAAAGAAAAGGTGCTCATTAGCGTTTGTAATTCCATGTTGTGTGGCACGGTAAGTGTTGTGAAAAGGTTATGGATCTACTCACTGTAGCATCAAAAGTGTAAAGGTGATAGGTGAGATTCTCTTTGTTGCAAGTGCTGAGAAATAATCATTTAAAGGTCAGTTGCACTCAAAAAAAAAAAAAAAGAACATTTGTTTAATAAGTAATTCATTTTGGGATATGCTGCACTTTTAAAGGTTACAGAGTAGACCAATTTGCCAGTGATGTCAGCAAGAAGTACTATTAAAGTCATTGGTCCTATTAAAACAATCCTTTGTTAAATTCAGATTGTATGCCTTCTCACATAGCCCAGCACACATCAAAAAAGTGCCTAAACTGTTGATCATGAGGTTTCAAGGGGACGTTGCCTTCTGTACTTTACCTTAAGTAGTCATCTCCTCTTAAAAGAAACAAAGGAGTATTAGGAAAATATGTTAGGACACACACACACACACACACACACACCACATTAGATTCATTCTATTTTGCTTCATTCTTTCAGTTTTATTAATTTCTAAGAACATGCTTATATGTCATGAATGATAAGATTTCTCACTGTATCATATACCAATAACCATCTTGCTAAAAACTCTGATATAAATGAAATAACTACGAGTCAGCTATATAAGTGAAAAACTATTTCTATCCTTTCCTATTCCAAGAGCAACTTTCCTCCTCACAAAAGACAAAGAGAATTTGGTTTGGCAATAAAATGGGATATTAATCTCATATGGAGACAAAAGAGAAGTAACAATAATTATAATATGGGTAAAATTTGTTTAATACCAGAAGGGTTTGGTTTTTGTTTGTTTGTTTGTTTTTCCCCGAGAGCTGAACAAAGGTGGTGGTTTATTTAATATAGCTTTTGTACTATTAAAATCTTTGCCTTTAGGGAACTGATGCCCAAGAAATAAAAGTTATTTTGTTGTTTTGTATATAGCAGCTTCGAAGCAGTGTTTTAAACTGGCAATAATTTTCTCTAGAAGATTAGCTCTTGCCTTGAGATGAGTATATGAATAGAAAAACTTCAAGAAAAACCTCTGCAGAAAGCAATCCCTCTGAACACTTGATTGCTTAAGATTTACATTTACTTTTTTACTCTTTACATAGGTTGCAAAGCTTCCTACTTGTGACATTTTGTTGGTGGTAAACAGCGTGATCTTCAGTTTTTACAAGGAGTTGATTTTTAACATGTGCTAAATAAGAAATTAAATTACTGTTTAAAACAATACATTTCCATGTAAACTTCTAAGGTTCGTTATTTAGACCAAAGGAACTAGAAAGTTTATAACTCTCACCCTATTGTAGAGTAAGAATTGTCTTTAGGTACAGAAGACATTTGCAATTAGAAGAAAATACGACACTCTTATTTCTAGCAACTTAGCTAAGAATCAAGTTATTCTCTTAATTTGCCTGGCTTTTCATTTGAAAGAGAGCAAAATCTATTTCCTGAGCAATTTTGCAGAGCAAAGATATTAATACTTTGGGGTTTAATTGTATCCTGTGTTTAAATACACTGTGGGTGAAACCCCAGACCTCTGCTTAATTGCTGTGAGAAAATAGCCTGATTTCTCTGAGATTAGGCACACGCTTATGTATACTTTGACCCAAGAGTGCCTCCTTCAGAATTAATCTTCTAAGGTAGAGGGATTTGCTTTTATATGTGAAGCAGGGCCATTCGTGACAAACGGGGCCTAATAAACCACCTTCACCCCCCAGACCTTGCTTTTGCTGTCAACGTTTTTCTTCATCTATTCATTTCACACATCTCTTGTCCAGTGGCTTATTAGCAGAACGCTAAACGGGGCAGGAGGAATAATTTTAATGGTGTTTTTAATTAGAGGACTTTCAAATTTAAATAAAATACTTCAGAACTAAAATTGTAAAAAAGAAAAAAAAACTTTCATTTTTACTAATAAAACATAAAGTGTTCTAAAATAACTCCACTTAGGTAAACACCATAGCCCTGTGAAAAGACAAACAATTCATATTTACTTAAAATTTTGTTCTGCAGCTGTATTTTGTTGGATTCGTCTAATGCATGAAAGCACTTTTTCTTTCCCATCAGCTACATCAGAATTGTTTTTGCAAGATGTAACAGAATGTTCTGGCTTTTAAATATTTATATTAATCAAAGTTAGGGCTGTTTATATTTTTTGGCAATAGGGCTTTTCTTTAAAAGTGATGCACTTCCATTTAACTAAACAAAAGTGTTGAAATGGCCTGTCATATAAACTTCAACTTAGTACAGTTGGTAATAGAAATTTTGAAGACAGGAAGAAAGGGGCACTAGTTTCTAGGCTTCAGGTTAAACATGGATTAATAAAATGTGCAACACTGGTAATTTCCGAGATTTTCCTGAGGAAATGTCATTCATTGCCACTTATAAACTACAGAGTTACCTGGTTGAAAGGTTTGCATTCAAGTTTCTTGCTCTGTTTTCTTGGGGCGTTGGTAAGTCGAACCTAAAAACTGGCTAAAAAATGACAAACCACTAAAGCTTGGGGCTTACTAAATCATTCAATTCATTAAAAAAAAAAAAGAACCTTCCTTTATATTTTATATATTTCTAAACTATTTTAGTAATGAAAATTACTTCACATTACTTATCTGCAATCTTCTCTATTCGTGAGCATAAATAGCTCAAACTGAGGCATTTTCAGGCCAAATCTCCAACTGTTGTTATTGCTACAAGGTCTGATTGGTTAATACAGAACCATGTGGTCTATCTTGTAAGGAAATGGAGTCTTCATTAAAGACATCTGAACAGCAAACCAACCTTGATGAAATTCACTCATAATTATATATAATTCTTTTGTAGTTTGGACGATCCCAAATATTTTGGAAGCCTAATAAGACACAGCTTTAAGTTGACTGGTCCAGTGGGGATTTTGTTTTTGTTGTTGTTTTCACTTAGTAGTTCCCTTCTGTGGACAGTCACCCTAAACAGGGAGAATGGGACCAGAGTACTTCGTTCCTAACATGAAAGTTATAAATGCTTTTGTGTTCAGGGAATGGTAAGCACCTATCAAACAAACAGGAAGTTTTATTATGCATTGCAGGCAGAAAGGCTAAAGGTCTCCTGTTCGAACTTTTGGCCCTTCCAGAATCCTGATCCTTCATTATTTTGTTTAACTTGATGTAAGTCTTGACCAGTAGCTGACTCTGAGAAAACATTTCCTGACATCATTTTCACAGGTGATAAGGGATTTTTATGCTTGCCTTCTCCTTTTGGGTTGAGAATGAAAAGCCCTACAGTGGTTTCTGGTTATTACTTCATACATGGTCTTTTAATTACCAGGTCAGGCTAATTCACCCATTTGACCTTTAGCACTTCATTTTCAAACATTGGTTAAAATTATCAATGTACACACACACACACACACACACACACACACACATTCACAAACACACAAACATATTTAAAGGGGCAAAAATGTGCCATAATGGAACAAAAGAGAAGTAGACTCTTTTTAATTACCTCATTCATAATATAAAGTGGTGGGAGAGGAGCAAAAAAGGTCAGGGTATAATAAATATAAAATTTAAATCTCTAAACTAATTTACTTTTTTTTATTATACCAGCTAAAGCCAATGAAAGTAAACATGTATTCCATTATGTCACACTATTATGGATTATTATTAATATCTTGTTTCCAATTTTATGCAATTTTGGTATAATCCAAATCTGTGCATTAGCCTGGGTAGGGGGTTTTGCTTGAGGTAATTGACATTACATAGTCCAAAGCACAGAAAGAAGAAAACATATCTATAATCTTTACCCATTCCCAAACAGAGGGGGATAATCAGACCAATTCTTCTATTGTGTGCCCTCCCTCTTCATTCAGAGTTTCTTTTGAAGTCAGAGGGAGCTGGAGGAGCCAAGGTTGAGAAATGTGGCTGGAGGAAAAGAATGAATATTATCAGGTCAGATTCTTATAACCAGGTTTTATGCCACATTAACCATTGAGTTTCCTATAATGCAGAGGCTTTCATGATCATATTTACTTCTTGTTTATTTCAAGATCACTAATGCAATTTCTAATAATATACTGGGGATTTTCTTCAGTATATTTATTTAAATTTCCTAGGACTAGATCCATAACCCAGCACCTCAAAAATACAAAGAAATAATGGTGTTTTTTTTAAGAAAACTCTGAAAACTTAAAAAGCACCATTTTCTGCTTAAATGGAAATCTAGATGAATCAGAAACACTAGCCGAACAAACTGGCCTCCAGGGTGACTACAGTATAAAGAACTTATGAAGTAGGTGGGGGGTTATCATGGTCAAGCAGTTTTCTCTCAGTTTTCCTTTGCTTGCTACCACCTTCAAGGAGAGATCAAATATAGGATTACATTTATGTCACCGAGCTAAATTTCAGGCTTGTTCCTGCCCCTTAGAAGTGTATTTCTTAGCCCTGTTTGTTACAAATCACAGGGAACATGAACTTGTATGAATGTATAGCAGGTAAAGTTACATTAACTCGTGCAATAATGGACTAAAGGTATAGACAGTCGTTTGGTTTAAACGAACAGATAGTTGTCCAAAGACTCTCTTCAGTTTCCAGATCTCCAACAAGAGGAAAATGATCAAAGGCAAGAACGAGAATAGAACTGACCAGAGGTGCCTGGGTGGCTCAGTTGGTTGAGCGTCTGCCTTTGGCTCAGGTCATGATCCCAGAGCCCCCAGGATCGAGCCCTGGGGCTCCCAGCTTAGGGGAGTCTGCTCCCAGCTTAGGGGAATCTGCTTCTCCCTCTGCCCTTCACCCTGCTCTTGTGCTCTCTCTCTCCTTCAAACAAATGAATAAAATCTTAAAACAAAACAAACAAACAAACAAAAACAACTAACCAGCCTGTCAGGTTGAGGAGCTACCTAAGAACCAGCAAAGTTCTTCATATATATATAAAGAGAACTACGCTAAGCAACGTGATCATTAGTACAGATACAGAAACAAATTCCATGGCCCTTGAAGAATTTTAATTTATGTGGGGGAGAAATAAACAATCACAAAAAAATTGTGATGTTAATAAACAATCAGAAAAAATCGGACAAGCATCATAACACAGGTGAGTACTTGATGCTATAAGAGCACAAAGAAAGGAGTTATTGAATCTTGGGGTTTGGGAAGAAGTTTAGAGTTGGTCAATAACAGCTTCACAGAAAAGTTGATAAATAATCTGTGTCTTAAAGTATAAGCAGGTATTCACAGGCAGAAGAGGAAAGAGGAGCCGTCCCAGGCAGAAGGAATAGCACTGCTTGAAATCAGCATTCCTGATTCAGGGACTGAGACGCTGTGCAATCTGACTGTAGCACGTGGTGTAGGAGCTGTGTGGTGGGGGAAGAGTCTACCACAGTTCGGTACAAAATTGCAGTCCAATAAACAAAGCCTTGTATGTCATGCTAAAGCCTTGAGACTTCATCCAGGAAATAGTATAAAGTCACTAAATGTTTAAAACGTTTAGTCAGAGGAGTGACATGATCAGATTTGCATTTTAAAAGATAGTCTGACGTCAGTATAGAAGAAGTCTTAGAGAGTAACGTGAATAGAATAATGGTCATCAGTTAGTAAGGCTGAGAATTGAAAATGAGTGAGAGCTTTTGCTATGTTAATAAATTAAGGAGAGATTTTAGGAGGTAATTTTTTTTAAAATTGGAAACCTCAATCTATATAACTTTTCATGTGCATACTATCAAGTTTGGGTCAGAACGAAATGGGTGAAGAAAAGATTGTTCCGGTACAGTTAATAGTAGAAGATGGTATCTCAAGTCAGAATTCCTAGAAATTGGGCTTGAGACTGAAATGCTTCTGAAAATGATTTATTAAGGGAGTGCTCTCAGAAGGGGAGTGGGAGAAGCAAAATAGGCAAAAGCACTTAGTCAAGAAGGATGTGGTCTGTGCTGAAAACTAGCGTTAGCTGAGCCTGGTCCCTTGGGGGACTCTGGAACATAAATCGTACCACAGGGTCAACGCCTCTCATTCCCAGGAAGGGTAATTCTCAGCTGAGTTGGCACTGTTCGGCTGAGGGCAAATCTTTGTGAAAAGTATGGCCATGAACTGTTAGCAGCCAAACACAGCCGCTGGTGGGTGGGAAAGATGCCAACAACCACCCCCGCAGTCCATCCCTTATGCTGCGCAGACCCACTTGCTTCTCATGTCAAGCTCGCTTCTTTCAGGCCCAGCTGCATCAGGATTCTGGTTAGCCACATTTTCTGGGCTAATGTGTAAGAGAAGAGGTAGCAGAATAAACGACAGCTGCCCCTGCTGCGGTTTGTCCCCAGGCCGTGACATGGTCATGATCTCCCTCCTCCATCACCCTTCTAGGTGCTCCTCTTTAGCGGCTGGTATTTCTGCAGGTCTAAGTAGATTGCCTGGCAAGTAAGCCAAAGGATCAACTCTAAGGTGTCTGAGCCCTGGGCTATCATGCCCTAATCAGGCTGCGGTCGCTGTGCTTGCCCACTACAGTTCAGTAGTGGGATACCAAAATATGTCCCAACAGATCACTGGAACGACAAGTGCATTGCGCCTTGCCTCTGATATATGGCATCACTGCCGCTTCCTCAAGATGATCAGGTCAGTTTCTCTGCCAATATAGTAACTTTTTTGTGGTGCCAGCTCGTCTCCTGGCACAAGGAGCCCAAAGTAATCTGGCAATAGTTTTATGTTTACTGAGACTCTTGCTATATCTCCTGGTAGAAGTTTCCCTCCATTGGGGCCTATGAACTCTAGGCTCACAAAACCTAAACTGGCAGAGATGGCTCTCTGCAAGTGATAATGCGTTGGGTCCATTTTATGTCTACCCTTTAATTCCTGGATTCATGTATTCTACCTCTTGGGGATAGAGCATCATATAATAGCTACTGGTTTAAAGTGTATACAGGGGCGCCTGGGTGGCTCAGTTGGTTAAGCATCTGATTTTGGCTCAGGTCATGATCTCGGGGTCTTGGAATCAAGTTCTGCATTGGGGGGGGGGTTCCTGCTCAGAGGGAGTCTGCTTGTCCCTCTCCCTCTGCCCGTCCCCCTGCTCATGCTCTCTCTCTGAAATAAATAAAATCTTCAAAAAATTTTTCTTTATTTATTTGAGAGAGAAACAGAGATAGCAACAGAGAGCACAAGCCAAGGAGGAGAGGGAGAAGCAGACTTCTGCTGAGCAGGGAGCCCAACTGGGGGCTCGATCCCAGGACCCTGGTACCATGACCTGAGCCAAAGGCAGACACTTAACTGACTGAGCCACCCAGGTGCCCCTCAAATAAATAAAATCTTTTAAAAAATAAATTGTATACAATCCCCTGAAAGATGGTATCCATCCTCACAGGATATCATCTCTAAGTCGGTGCCTTACTTGTACCAGAGTATAGTAGGGCCAGTGAACCTTACGCTCATATGTCTACTGCCATACTTCCTTTGCCATGAAGTGAGTTCCTTGGTCCAATTATAGTGCACAAACATGATGTTCTGCAGAATGTCCAGACAGTTCCAGTCCCTTCAGACTATATTTTGACTAAGCTAGAGAATTAACATAACACTAAGACAAGACCATGACTGCTGTTGTTCATCCATATGAATGCAGACTGCTTCTGATCGTCCTTCCTGATGGGTATTGAAAATAACATATTTGCCAGGACAATAACCACATACTTTATATCCAGTTAATTTGCCCTCGTGCGTATATCACATACTGCATGGCAGCTGCAGTTGAAACTACCACTTGGTTAACTTGGCAGCATTCCACTGTCATCTGCCATGATCCATCTAGTTTGTGTATCATCTAGACTGTTGAATTACATGGAGGAATGATGGGGATCCTCACCCCTGCATTCTTTAAATCTATGAGAATGGTACTAATCTGTGCAATTTTCCCCAGGATGTAATCATTGATTTTGATTTACTAACTTGGCAGAGAAGATAGTTTCAAGGACTTCCACATGGCTTTTGCTAATGCCATAGCCAATCAAGAAAACAATGGTAGAACTCTACCAATTTCTAATGGATCTATTCAATTACACATTCAAGGACTAGGTAAATGACCACTGGGTGCACAGGCAGACCCAGCTGACCCACAATGAAATGAATCTGGGAAGGACTCTATTTACTTCCCAACATGTACATATTCCCACTTTAACAGGGACCCATGAGGGGCTGTAAGCATGAACTCATACCTTGTATCTAATAGTCACAGAAAGGTCTGGGTATCCCTTTTTCCCTAGTGTACAGTTCCTGAGTAAATAGCTCTTGCCCTTTGGAGGAAGGACTAGGGAGCTATACTTGTTGTAATGCTGCAGTTCCTTTCACATGAGACCCAGAATTTCCTTCAGTCAGTGCACTCTGGGTCTTAGAACCAGCTCAGGTCTGAAGACAGAGCAAGAGATTAAGAGTTTCATTCAGTTGCCTGACCTCAGCCTTTGGGCAATCTACTTTTTTTTTTTTTTTAATCTCTTTTGATTATCTTGCCTTACATAAGGTTACCATTTCCATAGGTTTGGAATAACTTCCACCCCCACCCACAGGACAGCCATCCCAGCCTTGCTTCCCTTTGTGGTGACTGTACCTACTTTGTTTCTGACAATTCAGTGTTGTCCTGTAATCTCGGTAATTTGGAATCTACCATCCCCATTGCTATTCTGTAGACTCCAGTCCTGTAACAGTATCTCCAACTATCCTTGGCCTAAAAAGAACTATGCTTTTCCAGTGTTGGAATCCTCTTCATCAACAGATTCCTCACCATGTTAATAAACAGACAGTCCTGCAAGCCCTCCTGAGGAACATAGTCAAATATGGATTTTTCAGTCTTACTTAATGGACCCATTTTTCATGTCTATTTCCTATCTGTTTTTTCCTTCTTCTACAATCTACTAGAGCGCTGGGATCTCTAATTCATTTCATGTGAACCACCGCTTTTTCCATGCAACCAAGAGCTATCCCAGTTTTATATTAGACATATCATCGAGGGCCTTACCAGGGTGTTAAATTCAGTGCATTGACAGAGTGAGCCCATATCAGCGAACAGTCCATATTGCTTTATATTCTGCCCACCTTGATCCAGATCCCTCAAGGTCCAATCCCAGGCATACATGTCAGCCAACACCTGGTACTCCCTTGGTACATAGCTCATCTCCTCCCTTAGTAGGCCATTACTATCTTAGTCCAGATATGCTGAGATAAGACCCAAATTATCAGTCTGACTATTGTGATGGAAAGTCCAGACAGATCCTGAAGATTGTCTTGTAAGGAACCTGCCTCATCTGAGACTTTATAGTCTTCAAAACAGAGGCTCTCTTTTCCAACAAGAGAGGAGGGGCTTACTAGCCACTGCTGCCAACCAAAAGTGTTCAGGAGAACATACGGAGTTAAGGTTCTCAACTCCCCAAATACCCTTATCCCAAACTTCAAGATGTTACTCCTTTTCTTTCAGGGCTCTGACTTTGGCCTAAGAGACTTGCCAAGGCTGAGAATTAAGCATTTTTTATTTTTAAGTTCTGCCACTTTTACAATTATGATGTGAGTCTGATCTTCAAATGTGTCTGCCCTCTAGCTACAAGAGATGAGTGTCTCTTTAAATGCTTCTAATGAATCTTTCTGACTCTCACAGTTTGCTTTAAATTCTGAATAATAGATATGAGCCTATGTGGCAGATAGACTCTTAGATGGCTCCCAATGAGCCCTGCCTCCTAGCATTTATATCATTGTATAATCTACTCCCTTGAGTATGGGCTGGCCTTTAACCAACAGAATATGGCAAAGGTGATGGGATGTCACTTCCATGATTAGGCTACATCAGACTGTCACTTCCTTTTTGCTAGCAGGATCCCTCTCTTGCTGGCTTTGATGAATTAATCTGACATACTAGAGAGGCCCATGCAACCAGGAACTAAGGATGGCCTTCAGCCAACAGCTCACAAGGAACTGAATCCTGTCAATAATCACAGGAGCTTCCAACTGGATGCTTTCCCAGTCAAGTCTTCAGGTGAGACAGTACCCAAAATGACACATTCATTGCAGCCTTTTAAAAGACCCTATAGCAGAGGACCCACTAAGGCATCCCTCAGCTCCTGACCCATAGAAACAGAGAAAATAAGTGTGTATTGTTTTAAGCTGCTGAATTTGTAATCATTTGTTACACAGGAGTAGTAACTAATAGAGCATGTCCTTTTCTCTCTTCAATGCATCAATGATACTAACAGTTACCCAAATCCACAGTGCTCATAGTTTCAATTTCTTTATATCCCTCAAAGCCAAAGACGTTAAACTAGCTACAGCATCCCCTTCTACCTGTATCTCTATCCAATTTACCACCATGAATGAAGATTTTAGCCTGGAGTCAGTAACATAGAGGACTCATCGCCATCTACCTCCAGGATCCCATCTCAGACTCTGCCTCCGGGGACCACTTCTAGTACAATCCATCTTGGCTTGGGTTCTCTCAAAGCAGAATCTAAGAGAAAGATCCTTATAAAAATGATTTATTGAGGCAGTGCTTTTAGGAGAAGTTGATGAGAGAAGCCAGAGGAGGGCAAGGACAGAAGCTAAGCAAGGATGTTGTGTTCAGCTGAAAATTGTGAGAGCCTTGTCCTACAGGAAGCTCCAGAGCACCAGAATTCAATCCACTCTTCAATCCACCTTTTATGTATCAGTTAATCATGGCTGCTGGCTGCCCTCATGGGGGAACATGCCAAGCAAGGCAGCTTCCCTTCTCAGAAAATAAAGGCAGTTGGGAGCTTTTAGTAACCACCCCTCACAGCAGCTGGAGAATGGGTACTTCTCTATTCCTCCCGTGGGGCAAACTTTACCCCAATTAAACTCTTCTTAATAGCTTGGAAGTATTTTTCATTAATTTCTAAAGGATGGAAATGAGGTGGTTAAAATACAAAGAATATTAATGATGCTTAAAAGGATGCAAAAACATTTCTGTTAGTTTTTGTTATATATTTTATAGTGCTGATTATCACTTTCCTTGGCCTTCTGTCATACTACAACCAACATAGTCAAAGTGGATAGAATTGAAATGACAGTTTGGGGAGCAATTAAGGAAAACATGGGCAGTACCAAGATGCAAAACAAATAGCTCCAAGTTCTCATTTCTTCTGGTGTTCACTATCACATAGTATAACAGCAATCACCACAGAGACCAGCTGCTTCATTTTCTCTCCCACTCCATCCCATACTAGCTGTGTGAACTTGAGCAAGTTACCTAAACTTTTGTGCCTCCATTTCCCATCTGTAAAATGGTGCTAATATCACTACCTAGCACCTATGGTTACTGTAGGGGAAAAATTAATTAATACATGGACTGTTTACAACGGTACCTGGTATGTAGTACACCCTCAGTGAATGTTCATTTTATTATTATTGTTGTTGCTGTTACATTTACTGTGACCATTAACTTACCTACTGTTATATTTAAGTAAGCTTTTTAGCTTACCCTTAATTGCACTCTGTGTTATGGGCCCTATTTCTTAGTCCTGCACTTCAGAATACTAAGAGTGAGAATTAGATTAGTCTGCTCTTAAGCAAAACTCCCAAGTCTCCTTTCTGAACCCCAAGGGAAATTCTGCAAAAAGCCATATTCTTGAGTCCCTTCTGTAGAGAAAGAGTTGGAAGTGAAGGTGCACCCAGGCTTCTAAGTGAAAACCAAGAAAAAATTTTTGTTTCTATCCACACCTGAGATAATTATCCTTTAGTAATAAAACTTCAAGAGCCTCCAATTTTGTTAAGGTAGAATTATGCCTTAATTTTCTGATCCTCATTGTCTGTCTAGCATTTGTACTTCTCTTCATCTTTATAAATCACTACCTCTCTTCGTCTTCATAAATCACTGCTCAATAAACAAGAAAATAGGAACCAAGCAACAAAGGAGATTTGGAAGAAAGATCACAATTATTTGAGGAGTGAAACATCTGGAAAGGGATCATGGCCTCATTATCTTTCAAAAATAGTTAATGAGTCTCTTCTTTTAGTTCACTGAAGAATTGTAAGTGGAAGTGCTTCATCAAACATTAACTAAGAAAATGTATGCCAATGCTTTGGATAAGTCAAGTTGTCATTCTGCTCCATAAATATTTATTCTGCAGATGGTTTTTAAACCAACCAGTTTCCTTTTTATAAGGAAAAGTTAAGTTGGTATATTTGTTTTAGATTATATTACAGAACTTTTCAACAGTTGGGATTTTGAAAAATATTTATTCAATTCTTTCTCCTATTTAAAATCAGTGGCTTGCATTGAACAAATCATAAGGTAGTAGGAATTCTCTAACTTATCAGGTGAAAGATTAGTCTCACCTACGACAAATCTCACTGTTTCCTTGGCAATGTAAAAATCTGTTTTAAAAAATTAGAAATCTTTTGAAATCCTGCTCTTCAGAAAGAAAATATTTAAAATCAATAAGCCATCGGACAGCAAACAGCCTTTGAAAGATAATTAAACTAAAGAGCTAGGGGCACCTGGGTAGCTCAGACGTTAAGCGTCTGCCTTCAGCTCAGGGCATGATCCGGGCGTTCTGGGATAGAGCCCCGCATCAGGCTCCTCCGCTGGGAGCCTGCTTCTTCCTCTCCCACTCCCCCTGCTTGTGTTCCCTCTCTCACTGGCTGTCTCTCTATCAAATAAATAAAATAAAATAAAATAAAATAAAATAAAATAAAATAAAATAAAATAAAATAAAATAAAAATAAACTAAACAACTAAATTATTTCAACCTAAATGTGATTATGCCTTTCTGGTTTAAAAACTCATTCTTTTAATAAGGACTTACGTATAATATAATAACGAACAATTGGTGTCATGTGAGCCAACAAACACATTAAACATCAACACTCTGCATTGTGTCTATTTGATTCAATCACCAAACATTTATTGAGCACCAACTAAATGCCAGGGACTGTGACAGGTGCTAACAATGCAAAAATGAAACAGTGGTTACTGCCTTCAGGGAATTCATAGTCTAATGCAGGCGACAGCCACTGCAGCAACTATCTATAATCCACTAGGACAAGTGCTGTACTAGCAGCATCAGCTAAGTAGTATGGGAGCAGGGGAAAAAAGTGACTGCCCAAATGTGGTTTAAATTTGGGAAATGCAATAAGAACTTTTTAAGAGCCAAGGATCACCAAAAAAAGGCAGTGAGTATATGAATGAAGATTAGCAAAAGCCTTCCTGGGAACAAAGAGAGAGGAAAATACTTCACTGTAACCTCCCAGGAAAAGCGTGAGTAAAAACACTTAAAGAGCCACCGGATTGTGAGCACTGTCCCTATTTTAACATCTCAGGAATGTTTTGATGGAAACTAAATTGTGACTCTAATGACCGGCCTCATTCTGTGCAATAGTATCCCTGTAACTATGAATGCACTAAATTTCACTAAAATCATTAACAATGACAAAAGATCATTATTTCAACATGGCAGATGGCCCATGCTACAAGTAAACTAGCACTGTGCTGTATTCAGTTCTGGAATACATGTGGTCACAATGGATTGATATTCAAGAAAGTTACAAAAAGTGACATGCTCAGCTCTTCATTCAGTTAATAAAACTCATTTAGTCGGCAAGATATAATTGCATGAACCTGTAATATAAATGTATTGCTTTGGCATTTGCTTTCCTATCTTTGTAGGCTGTTAAATATATTACCAACCACTGTTCTTTATCTGACCTATCTTCTCCCCCTTTGTGATTCTGGAATGCACAGATTTTATTCTTTTTTCTGGACAGGTTTCTGAGCAAGGTGGTTAAAGGGTATCAAGCGATGAAAACCTCTGGCTTGACAATTTTTTTTTCCTGAAAAATTTCCCATGCATTTTATTTGGTAGGTAACACACAAGGTTGAATAGTCTTTAATTCTCTGCCTCAATGGTCAACTTGCGTTTTGGTTGATAAGAGGCCACTACTATGTAAAACTGCAGCTTCTTGAACTCTTCCCTCTGTGTCTCCAAACCGTCTGGTTTTGGTCAGTAAGATTTTTTTTTTAATCTTTCTGAATATTTGAATAACATGATTAACTTTTAAAAGCACTCTACAAAATAAAGATTTAAAGACAGTCCCTGCCCTGTGAATTTATAACATAATGAAAAGGCACCTTCCAAACAAAGAAAAGATGGAAAGATATTCTTCCCTAGAAAAGTAAGTGACAATAGGGAAAGCCAGTTGTCTCTTTTTTAATCCTTTGTCTTTGACATCTGTCATTTTGGGGAGAGGGTTATGTGGGTGTTGGGTGGTATTACAGTAGTAGCTGAAAAGTTCTCTTCACCTTGTGGTTCTAATTCTCTACCCTTTGTCAATAACTTTCTATCTTACATTATTATTTTCAGATATTTTTCTCTTTAGCTCACAGCTAAAGAATTATATTTGCAAATATTTTACACACCTGAATTAAAGTTTGAGAAACACAATAGCAACAGCATTAACAATTAAAATGTATGGATTCATTTAGTGTTGCACAATTTTCAAAGCTATATATATATGTGTATATATATATATATATATATATATATATATATAATCTCATTTGATCCTCATTGATAACTGTGTGGATAGGGAGGACAGATACTATTGTTTTCATTTTACATGTGAGTAACTTAAATACTTTGATTGGGTTCCCCTAGAAGCTTATTCTAACACAAGGAATCAAGGGCAGGTACAGTAATTCCCCCTTATCTGAGGAGGATACCTTCCAAGAACCCCAGCGGTTGCCCAAAACCACGGTAGTACTGAACCATATGTAGACTGTTTTCTTCTATACAACATACCTATGATAAAGTTTAATTTATAAGTTAGGCACAGCAAGAGATTAACAACAATAACTGATAATGAAATGGAACAGTTGTAACAAGATACTGTAATGAAGGTTATGTGAATGTTGTCTCTCCCTTTCAAAATACTGTATTGTACTCACCCTTCTTCTTGTGAGGATGTGAGATTAAACACCTCCACGATGAGTTGAGGTGAAGTGAATGGCGTAGGCATTGTGACAGAGCATTGGGCTACTACTGACCTTCTGACAGTACCTCAAAAAAGTATCATCTGCAGCTGGATTGCCATTGACCGTAGGCCACTGAAGCCATGGAAAGCGAAACCCAGATGAGGTGGGGGGACCGATGTAATTTATTTGGGAGCTGATCCCAGGAAACACTGACAGGGAGTGAGGAATGAGACCGAGAATGGAAGAAAGCCAATAAAAAGTGCATTTTCAAGGCAGTTCCAATTTGGCAACTGGAGCTTAGTCCTGCTGGGGACCCCTGAAGGATGGTGTAGAACACAACTTAGTATCAGCCCAACCAAGGGGCAAAGAAGCTGGCGTGTTTACCTACCAACTCCCCATCCATCTTTGGTTGAAATTGGCCTCCAGAGAAAACAATTTTAGGGCATTTCCAGCTTGCTTTATTTGTAAACTGAGCTTATCCTCAGAGCGAAAAACAAAAACAAAAACAAAAAAACAAAACAAAACCATCCTTAGCCCCAGAGTCACAGGTGTTCACAGTAAGTAAGCAGTCTTCAGGTACAGAGATGGATGCTGAGTGAACATGGGCAGGGCAGGACAGAATCTGCTGACCAGCCTCCGCAAGGGTGGGATTAATCAATCCAAAGTCACACAGTTAGTGTAGGCAAGGCCGGGAAGGGACCAGGTAGATTCCCTGATACCATCAAATAGGTGGCAGTCCTTGTGTTCGAAGTGTAGGTTAGGAGAGAGAAGACAGAATATACTGAAACATGGAAAAGTATTCTTTGAAAAGGTCTTACAGTAACTGAAAATTTAGTCACCCTGTACATATATAAAATTATTCAAAACCTGCAGCTTTTATAGAATGCAAATATCAATATCAATACATGATCCTTTACACAGCAGACATACTAATATCCTGCCAAAATACATTGCCAAGGTTTTCAGTCCAATTGAGGCATTTTGCCAAGGACACTGGAACCAATTTTAGTATTTACAAGTGCCATAATACATTTAAAGGACAAGTGTATTGCAGAAAATTATGACACGTGAGTAGTTAGGCAAACACCCTGTAGACAAGTCACAGAAAACGTGTGTGTGCCACCATTTGACGGCCTCTTCACATCAGCAGCACACACTCACCGGTAGTAGTGGGTTTTCACAGTTGTGAAATAATTTGCATACAGATGTGAAGGTATTCTTGTGGCTTACTCAATAAACCAGAATGGGGCTTTATGCACCCCTGAGTTTTCAATTAATGTTGTTGACAGAATGAATGCCTATTTATGCCTACCAGCCTTTCATGTTCATTCATGGTACACAATACCTAAGTCTTAAAGACCTCATCTAAATGCCTCCCCTCTTAGGAGGGTGCTTATGGATTCCATTGTATATATAGGGTAGCATAAGGTTCAATGATTCTATCTAATCAGCAGAGTGGACCTTACATTTTAGCAAAGCCTGCTGAAGCCTTTGTTCGGCAATGGGGCATTATCTTACAACTTCTACAATAAGTCGAATGTCTGTACAAAGATCTTAGGCAACTGACGCCTGAACTTAACTTTCCCAAGTATAAATACCCCATCCTCACCATATTCCAACACTCAGATGTTTGGGAAAAAAAGATACCTACACCGGAGAATTGTTTTCCTATGTGTAGTAAATTCTTGGTCCACTCATCTATCTGACTGTGTGAACAAGGGCCAAGCGCATAGTTGGAGCCCAATAAATGCTTGTTGATTAAATTACAAAGCTATCAGCCTTGGCCACCGTATGTTCTAAGCTTTCTGCAATATGGTACAGTTTCTGGGACAGGAAAGGTAAAAGTGAAGATCCTCCTTCACCCCACCCATCCCACAATCCTTTCAAGCAGGGGAAGGAATGTGGAAATGGGATCTGAGAAAGCTGTTCGTGGTAGATGCAGGGAATACCACCTTTCTACTTGGATTAGAAATGGAGACTTCCATTGGGTGTAGTCATTATTCATATATCAATTAACATCAAAACAATAATTTTCCTTGTATACAGATTTATTATTTTAAAAAGGACTTTCACGGGGCGCCTGGGTGGCACAGCGGTTAAGCGTCTGTCTTTGGCTCAGGGCGCGATCCCGGCGTCATGGGATCGAGCCCCACATCGGGCTCCTCCGCTATGAGCCTGCTTCTTCCTCTCCCCCTCCCCCTGCTTGTGTTCCCTCTCTCGCTGGCTGTCTATCTGTGTTGAATAAATAAATAAAATCTTAAAAAAAAAAAAAAAAGAACTTTCACAAATATATGATGTCTTTTTAGTGGTACGCCAGACCTATGAAGTGACTGAGGATTACTGTCTCTATTTTTCAGATGAGAAAACTAAGTCACTAAGCTTAAGTGATGGCCCCAAACTTATGTATTTAAGTAGAAGAAAAGCCAGAATTCCATGCAGGTGACATCAGAGACTGGGATACTGATGCAAGCTTATCATACATCATCTAAAATAGCACATTTTAGAAGTTCAAACTACGTTTCCTAAGTTTCGAGATGCCACATTAAAAATGCAGACATGTTTGTTTACTTCTGCAAAGCAAATTAAATGTGTAGTCCATGCATTATTGATGTCTATTATTTTAATTCCTAAGAAGTATGTGTATCAAATTGCCTTTACAAGAGAAACTATTAAAACAACTTGTATTTACATGTCTTTTTAGTTTACACTCAAGTATTTATTTTACTGCTAACTTTAGGACAGTGATATAACGTGACACTATTTTCAATATAATGTGACACTATTTTCAAAATCCGATATGCTGTTTTCTGCAGCCCAGATCAGTGCCTGCACACCAGGGAGCTCCAGCCTGGGATGGGAATGTACAAGGTAGAGGCTCTTCATTAGTGTTCCAGGGAAACAAGCAAAGAAGTCAAACCAAATGGTCACCAAAGGCCTTGAACTGTAACCTAACCTTGAAGGATTTTTTTTAGTTTTTACAACATCTGCCCAACATTTCTAGAAAAATTTCAGTGGTTCTAACACATCTCTAGCTTCTTATTCTTTTCAGGTATAGTTCATTTCTCTTGAAATCTTTCTCCTTCTCTATGGCCAGCACAGGCAAGTAGGGGCAGACAAGCCCAGCATAGACCCCAGGGTTCTTAGAGCTAATTTAGAGCAAAGACAGAGAGATGCCTAAGGCAAATATTCACAGGGCTCTCAGGAACTCCAACAGCAGGAGACATCACTGCCCAATTTATAGTTATATACTATGACTATCAGAATTCTAACATGAAAGAGTAATTAGAGATTATCTAAAATAATATACTCGCCGAATAGATTAGGAAGCAGGTCTCTGAGAACATCTATGACTTGCCCAAGTCAACGGCAAAGCTAGAGATAAAACACACCACTCATAGTGAAAAAAATATATATTTATTTGCTTAAAAACATCAAACATAATCAAGATAGACCAGTGGTGAAGCTGGTGGACCAAACTAAAGAGCACAAGATTTCCAAGTAAATCTTGATTTATTTAGAAGCCTTGAGACAGAATACAGCAAGTTGGTTTGGCCTCGCTGCCTAAATAATGAGGTTAATATTTATTTCTGAAAAGGCTTAGATCTATCATCTCAAGCCTTAAATCATATCCATTCAATGCCAGGCTTAAGCATTATAGTAATGAAAAGGAACAGCCAGTCTGAAACACAGAGGCTGATGATAGATGCTAAAATAACGAGTATGCTTCCACCCCGTGCATAGGTGATCATTGGCAAGGGAAGGGCATGACTAGCGACTGCTTTCTCCTTGGTGCCGTGTAGAGTTGAGCAGGATGATTTATAAACCTCAACACATTGAAGACCAAAAAAATAAATCATTAAGTAGCATGGCTCATGATTCAACTTGCCTTTTTTTTTTTCTCTAACATGGGTAATAAATTGTGCGGGCTTTAATAATTTATAGGAGATGTTGTTATAATGTGAGAATATTAACTTTGGTGGGTCTTTTAATTTGCTTGTGATGTCAATAGTGTGTTTCTTCTGCAGGACAGCGATGCTGCTGGTGCACAATTGTATTATGACACTTCAGTCAGAGGCTCCTGGGGACTAGATGAGACAGTTCACTTTAGCACTGAGCTTATCAAATTGGTGCACGTCCCTCAGGAATTACATGCCACAAAGAGAATTAAACAGAATGGTTTGAAAGCACTTAGAATCATATTA
This sequence comes from Ursus maritimus, assembly GCF_017311325.1. Classification (NCBI taxonomy): domain Eukaryota; kingdom Metazoa; phylum Chordata; class Mammalia; order Carnivora; family Ursidae; genus Ursus; species Ursus maritimus. Next base: position 37,327,189 of record NW_024423564.1, on the reverse strand, counting down.
ACACATTCACATACAACCTTTTCCCCCCATGTCCTTGTGGAAACATAACCTGACAAAGGCTATTTTATTTCTGCCCGGGACTACTCCTTGGGTTTGCAAGAAAAAAAAAATAGATAAAAGAGAAAATTTAAAAACTAACAGAATGCAACACCAGGAAAGCCACTGAAATATTCTAGAGTCATCTGGGAATGGGGCCAATCTTTTTCCAGTTAATAATGTCCTTCACGGATTTCCTCAGATGTGTGACAATAGTGACTCTCTCTTATTTCAGACATCATTTCTCACTGTCCTGCCTATGTTTTCAGTCTGGAAGGAAAGAGTCTTGTAACCATTTAGTGAACCTCAGAGCCAGAAAAACATACACACAGAGGAAAAAAAGAGGCAGAAGGAGAGAAAAAGGAAGAGGAAACAGTTCAAGAGAAAATGTGTAAGAAAAGAGAGGGTCTGGGTGACAGGACTGAAGAGGTTGACAGCAGTATCAAGGTTCTGTTCCCAAATTCTATCTTTAATCTAGAAGCCACGCCATATAAATAAAGACCTGCATCATTTCCTATTTCAAATCAACATCTCTTAATAAATAGTTCTGAGAGGTTAAAAATGAAGCCACCAACACAGGAAGAAACCAGTGGAATGAACAGCACAGGAAACCTTGGTGGTGAAGTGAGGAAGGCTGTGTTAAAATATCGTGAAGGTATCAATACCACGTGACGGTAGGAGGTCAGTGAACGATGGAAAAATGAACAGAATTGATGACTTATATCTTGGTCCTGCCGCTCTTTTGTGTTCCTAATGGCTATTCCTGTGTCTTTGAATTTTCATTAGAATATCTTTCCTTTGACCTGAAATATTTAGTTTCTCTCTCCTAATCTGAACCTAACCTGAATTTGGGCCTTTCTCTCATAAACTAAGCCCAGGAAATTCTCACCAGTCTCGGTTGGCTATTTATTCTTTGATCTCAGCACCTTGTCCTGCTTTCCTTATAGGGTCTAGCTCAAGGTTTGGTTCTCTCCAAAGATGGGATGTGTGAGTGTGTGTGTGTGTCTGTGTGTGAGTGAGGGTGTGTGTGTGTGTAATGATATATGTATTACAACATGGTTACTTGCTTCCCAGAAAATATAAATGTATTATCTATGCAATAAATCCCTTTCATAACGAAATCAACCTATAATAACACCAGGTCTCTCTGCCAATGGCCAGGCTGACCCATATGATACCATACATTTCTGACACACTAGGACAAACTTTGAAAGTGCAAGCTTTTAAAACTGTTTTCTTGTATTTGACAGTCCTATCCCTTAATCAATTCCTGACATTCTGAAGAATGCTAACATATGGACTATTACATGGCAACCTGTGCCATCAGAGAGAAAGGGAAAGATACTCAGGAAGAAGGGACAGTTAGGGAAAATATTTTACGATTGCCAACATTTGACTACTTATTAGTACAGTATTTTTTTTTACCCAACAAGAGAAGGGGGAAAAGCAAAGGTCCTTTTATCAAAGGTTAGTCCTACTCCTTCCCTTTTCTTAAAAGCATTCTGGCTTGTTTATTATTTATTAAATTATATTATTTATTAAAGTCTAAATAAAGTTAGCAACTTTATTTTTTTTAAAGCTAGCTATGGTTCTTAAACTTTGTTCAAAGAACATCTTTTTTTTTTTTAAGATTTTACTTTTAAGTAATCTCTATACCCAACATGGGGCTCGAACTCACAACCCCAAGATCAAGAATTGCATGCTGAACCAACTGAACCATTCAGGCGCCCCTAAGAAACATCTTTTTGCTCGTCAGTGTAACACCGAACCCAATATCTTTCACAGAATGTGGAGGAGCTACTGTGGTTGAAATGGTAAGAGAAAATCTGAAGCTCTCAGTACTTGACTTCATGTGGGCAGGGCTCTCCATGGACTCCTGGAGTGCAGTGGGGTACAGTCTGAAAACCCTCAGGTTAGAGCATAGCACAAAGGTAAGCATAATTATGTTGCGTTCCAGCAAAATCAAATAAATAGGTAAGGTCAAAGCAGATTGTCAAAGCAACAGGCAAAAGTGCCAACTGCAAGCCACCATCTCACAATGTTCAGTTTTCATGAACAAGCATTAAGAAATGAGGAGCAATCAAGCCCAGAACTGGGGGGTTTGAGGGTGAAAATTAGAGAGCTCTAGGTTCTTTGATGGGGATATTGGGGGGGGGATACAATGAAAATGTACCCACTGTTATAAACTACAACACAGAGGGCAAGTATGCAAACATGCTCATACACTTTGAGAAAGTCTTAATGTGTTTATTCTTATCACCAATTGGTTCTTCCTGTAACAAATAAATGTGTTGTAATGTACATATCATTACACACACACACACACACACACACACACACACCACACACCAAAGACCAAATTTTCACTTTTCACTCCAAATTTAGTGCCTGGTGTCCTACTAACCACATAATCTGGGGATGTGATTTAGGGTCACTGATGAGGACAGTGTAGGGGCAGCAATTCTCTCAGATGCTATAATGTCTGCCATCCAAGGTCAACACAAAGAGCCCTTCCCCAGGCTACAAATCCTTTTGTATCAACCCTGTCTGTGGAAACTGGGCTCTGCTTAATTACAAGGCCGAATTCTAAATGTGCTTGGTGTTTGTCAAGTCAGGAAGAGAGAAAACTATCCTGTCTGTGATTTATGTGTGCCCAATGACAAACTAGATTATTCAAGTGAGAAGAGCAGATGGCCCCAAAACAAGACAGTTATAGCCCACAATTATAATAATTATAGCACCCAGTGGATCTCCAGGATATCAAGAGAGCAAGGAATCTAACAGTCACCCCAAAGACACTTAAAGGAAAAGGAGTTTAAACTAAGCCCCAACTAATAAAACATGTCGAGAACCTTCTTTGTCAAGATGAAAAGGTTTATTTCCTCATAGTAGAACACAGCACCATAGGGAGAACTGTGCCTCGAGTAGACCATGGCCCCAGGCAGGACTTGCAGTTTCTCTGGGAATGTCACCAGCTACTTCTGTGAACATCAACTTTGTGAGCAAGGACATTACACTGATTTGGGTTATCTTGGGAGAAAGCTAACTTCTCAAGGGCTGATTTACATCAGTCATTTTTGTCCCTTATTTCCATTGCCGACAGTCTGGTTCTATTGTCTGTGACGATTAGATTTTGCAGTCTTGAAAATAGCCATGCAAATTACCAAAATGTTTTCCATTTGAGACCTTATACATATTTGAACAAAATCAACTCTAAGCTGTTAAATGGAATTAAATGAAATAGGCTAAATCTGATGACTGAAATTTTAAAACTTCTGCAAGAGGCTCCCCCTATCCCAACCCTTTTATTAATGGCCAATTGTAAATGACTTTCGCAAATGGAAACACCATTTGTCACTTTTTTTTTTAACAAGTACTGCACTGTACTGTCTCAACTCCCCCCACTCAATTTAAGCATCAAGATTTATAGCTCATCGTGAGCTCCTCTATCTTTCTGTTCCTTCTTTGTACCTCTCCAAATGCTCAAGCAGCTTTTTTTAGAATAAAATGAAGATAGTTTGTACTGAACTCACGCTGAGCATTCTGAGACTTGACTTCCAAACATTTGTATTCTCCCCACTATATAGTTTGTGCTCCTTCTCTCCTGCCCCAGCATCACCATACTCTATATGAGCCTACTCTTTCTTTCAAATTTCCACTCTGTATATCTTTGGTTTTGTTTTGGATTTTTGCTACTTTGAAACCATCCTGTATGTATAATCCTGATTGGCCAGTAAAGATTTATTCGCCACCTAGCAACCAGTGACAGTAAAAAATCCAAACTATTTTGTTTCACTTCATCTTTCTGCAAGGTGTGACCAAGTTTTGCTTTAGTATTTATTTCATTTGTATAGAGAATTTTATCAAAGATTACAGACTTCCAGTACAGCGTGTGCATAGGCCAATGAACACAGTACACTACCAAGAAATGAGTCCTACATACATAAACACGCAGACACACGCACACATACCTGAGGCTTCAGTTTAGCTTCATATCAAATATCGGTTTGCTTTCATTTGGTTAATTTATTTATACCAGGAATCCAAGAATTTGACTATGAACCCAATTTTTGCTCTTTCTGCCTATCTCTTTATTTTACTTTTCTTTATTTCTTCCCTTTTCTCTTTTTCTTTTCATCCCTCTCTATACACCCTAATATAGCCATGCAAACACAACATGTAAATGAATGTCTCAAGAAAAAGAACTTGTGTGTGTGTATGACAAAATAAATGTCATCAAAACTGCAGACTGAAGGATGAATGGTAATTAGTGAGACAAAGATGAGACCAAAGAGCTCCAAGTGGAAAGAAAAGCACATATGAAGTTCAGGGCTAAGAAAGAGCACATTCTCTTTGTTATTGTTTTTCCTTTGCACACATTCATATGTCCCTGCTGTTATTCAAACATTTAATGGTTTAGTCACAGGCATTTTGGAGTATTTATATTTTAGGAATTTCTCCCAAGATATATTTGCTTAATTTTCTCACTAGATTTGATTTTTAGTTAAAAGATAATAAGAGAAGGAAAATAGTCATCTCTTTTTGGTACTTACTGAGTTTAGAAAATTTAATTCAAATGTTTTAGTTGCAATATTATGGAAAAGAGATAGAGACAAAATCCATTAAAAGTAGCTTTTCTTTTCCTCTCTCTCAATCCCTAGAGTTTATTCTCAAGGGCATTCTCAAGGCCATAAACTCATGAACCCTACTAAAGTGAAACACCTTTATAATATTTCTCCCAGGGCCAAGAAAAGGAAGCATTGAGCATGTGTGAGCATTAGGCTGATCTTTAAAAGGATGTAGTAAGTGGGTTTCACTGTACTGGCAACTCTCAAGGGTTCATTTTTTCTGCTACACTGGGTAGCACGTTCATATCTGATTTTTTGTGCATGATTGCTCCTAGTTATCTCTCCGTATTCCTGCTTCAGGAAGGTTCAGCCATTCAGCCCATCTTCCTTTCTCTGGGTGAAGGGTGGGTCAGAAGGTAGAAGTAGACTGAGAGTTGTTTCCCTGGCCCAGTTGCAGATGCCCTCCATGCCTGAGGCGTGTGGGAAGGGAAGGTTAGACCCTTGCCCCAGAACTAGCTTCACAGGATAATGAAAGCACTGGTATTTTCTTCAGCCAGTTTCCTATCCACCACCTTTATGTTTTTCTAAAGCTTTTTTCAGAGTTTGTTAATAAATGTCACAGAGAAAAAAAGAGCCCCATGTTCAAATAAGTTTGGGAAATACAGGGTAAAACAAAGTTAACATGGTGTTTTGGTGTGTGTGTGTAGACCTGTGTGTGTGTGTGTGTGTGTGCACATGTGTTCCCTAAAATGTCTCTCAGAGACTTTGACATGCTCATGTGCATTGTGGATATTTGAGGGAGAGGTTTATGTAGTCCTTATCAGTCTTAGTGAACTACTCAATATGTTTTTCCGCATAGCATCTCACAGGGCCAGTATTCCAAGAAACACATGTTGGAATCCTAGCTCTACTACTTTTCTCCTTGCCAGTTTAAGACTAAGGACTCTTTTGTCCTCTCCATACATCTATTCTTCATTCTTCTCTCCAGTTTTCCTTACCCCTGTTTCTCTGTTCTATTCTCTCTCTCTCTCTTTTTTTTTTTTTTTTAAGAGAGAGAAAGAAAAAGAGATTTGTGAAAGCGGGGGTGGAGGGACTGGTATGGGCAAAGGGAAAGGGAGAGAGAGAATCCCACGCAGGCTTCACGCCTAGTGCAGAGCCCAACTCAGGACTCAATCTCATGACTCGGAGATCATGACCTGAGCAGAAATCAAGAGTCAGATGCTTAACCAACTGAGCCACCCTGGTGGCCCTCTGTTCTATTATTTTTACCTTTCCTTCTCCCTTCCCTTTATGCTATTTTTGGAAACCTAAAATAGCCACTGAGTGACTGAAATAGTGCTTCCTAGGTCCCAAGTTCTGGTCAAGGCTCTGGGAAGAGATCACCTAAGACCTCTGCTTTTGGGAGATTTACACTGGAGTCACGGGTGCTGCAGAGGAGATACTAAACAAGTAAACCAACATGTAAGTGAATTTTATTTATTAATTCTTATAAACCAAGCCAAAGCCCATTTGGGATGCACAAGTCTTGGGTTCTCTTTGATAGACAGCAATTATCATCATAAGCTTTGAGATAGATAAGGGTGAGCTACTCCCTCTACAACCTTGCTGTTAGGTTATAAACGAAAGCAAGATTCATACTAACTCCTACCACACACTAAGGACTTTATTAAATAAAATGGATTAGTCAATAGGCTTCCCACAGTTAGTGAAAGCTGTTCTGTGGCTTGATGGAGTGCCACCTCTCTGTCCTTTCAGATATTCCCATCACCATCTTCCATGAAAGGTTTCCTTGAGATGGACATGACGATATCCCAGAGGCAGGATTCTGCTGCCCTCACGATCAGCAGCAAGCAATCAAGTCTTCTAAACCAATAGATAGACATGGGAGATTTCAAGATCAAGTTCTGCATTCCAGTTCCAAGAAGAAAGTGTTTTTTAGTTTTCTATGCCTTGTGCATGCCAGATTGGCAGAGATAACCAAAATGTTTCTGACACATCCAACTCTAATTTTACCAGTGAGAGTCCCTCTCTAGCATTCATCATGTTTATTAAGGCACTAATTTCACCAATAAAAATCCACTTCTAGGGGCACCTGGGTGGCTCAGTCAGTTAAGCATCTGCCTTCTGCTTAGGTCATGATCCTGGGGTCCTGAGATTGAGCCCCATGTCTGACTCTCTGCTCAGTGGGGAGCCTGCTTCTCCTTCTCCCCATTTGTGTTCTCTCTCTCTGTCAAATAAATAAATAAATAAAATCTTTTTTAAAAATTCACTTCTTACATTTACACTCCTAATTAGCAAATCATGTTTAGCAGAAAGATAGTGAAGTGCTAGGTAGTAGCCTCCTCTGGAGTGTGGCCTTTCTGAACAGTGTTAGCTAACAGCCTCCCACTGCCTCTGGGGGTGTGAATTCCTGATGAGAGTGCTGTCTGCACCTGGAGTGCAACTTCCACTAACTCACCCTTAGATCACAACACCTATTCAAATGCATTTTGTGTAAATTACAGCGTGGCCTCTCTCAGTCCTAGAAAGAAAACAAAACAAGTTAGGGACTTGGAGTTTATTTGAGATGGTCCCTGGGAGGAGAACAGGTGATAGCTAAAGATACTCAAACTAATATCTGAAGGAGGAGAACAGCTAGACTTAAGAACATCTTGGGGAAGTGCATTCCAAGCAGAGGTAAAAGAGTACAAAGTTTTCCATGCAAAAGTAAGCTTGATGTGTTTGGAGCTGACACAAGTCCTGTATGACTAGCACGGGGACGTGCTGTTTGGAATGAGGTCACAAGGACCCGCAGAATCTGGATCTCAGAAGGCCACATGTTAAGGAGTTTGGATTTTATTCCAAATGTAATGGGAATTCATTGAAGAGTTGTAAGTAGGGGAAAGACATGGGATTTACATTTTAAAAGAGGTCTCTTGGCTAAATGAGGAGAACGGACTGCAGGGGGGCAAGAGAGGAATCCGAGAAACCACAGTAGGCAGCTCTTGCAGTTTATGAAACAGATTATGGGGGTCTCATTTGAAGAGGAAGTAAGAGAGGAAAGTGGAGAGAAATGGAAAAATGTAGGATATATTTGGACCTGGAGCCAATTGGATTTAGTGATTAACAGGAGTTAGGAAGCAAGTGAGGGTAAAATGAACTAGGCTGCTTGTGGCTCCCTTTGTTAAAATGGGGAGGGCTGAGGGAGAAATACAATCTTTTGGGGAGCAGATGGGAAGCAGAATCAATATCCCAGAATGAGATCTTCAACATCTAGATCAGGATCTGCCTGTAGGGCCCCAAATTCTAAACCAGTCGTTCTCCAGCCAGTTTCTTCCACTAAGCCTGGCAGATTTTTTTAAGGTTTGTGGAAATTGCTAGAGGCATACTAAAGCCTTCAGCAGCATTGTGCTATCCATTCCATTCAGCAGTCTTGCAATCAAAAATCCTATCCTTCTTATCTAAAAATCTAAAAGCTTTGTGAAAATGAAATGTCGTTCCTTTTCATATAAAGACTAGAAGTCCTACTGTGACAGTCATAGGCCACAAGGCAGTTATTGAGGAACTGAATACATCGTGGCCTTGGGATTCAGGAGATACGAGATCAAATTCTGGCAAAGCTCCTGATTCACACCATGACTTTGGACAAGCCTGGCAGCCTCAGTTCTCTTGTTTGTAAAAAGGAAATAATCAATGAAGTGAATGCTGAATAAAATAATGTATGAGAAAAAATTTTAAACTTAGTAAAACTTCTATATAATATTAGCCATCATTTTTATTATTTAAAAAAAAAAAAAAACATTCCAAATAACACAGGCCTCCTTTGTGAATGTAATAAATACGAAACTCACTCATTGAGCCTACTACATCTAAAGCCCTCATTTTACAAGCCTTTGCCATGCATAAATTACCAATTTTAAGAAAAATATATTCTCCTGAGTCTCCAAGAAGTGAGGATAATAAATGACATTATCTCTTAGCTACAATCATTTCAGTGGTATACAAAAATTCACTGCAGCAAAATCACCTGGGGAGCTTTCAAAAACGCTTGCCCTAACCCTGCAGAATCCGAATCTGGGAATGGAACCCAGGAATCAATATTTACCAAATACTCCCCTGGTGATGGTGGTACAGCTGGCCCACATTCAAACACTTGGGAAGCCAGTTTATAGATGAGATAACTGAAATAAAGAGAAGTAAAGTGACGGACCCAATAACATCATTGGTTTGAGAGCCTTCTTTTCCAATCTAGACCAACATGCCTTCTGCTGCATCTCAGGGGCACCATCCAGGGCCTGGGTCTTGCTGATCCTTCTAAATACAAAAAACCTTGACAGGTAGCAATAGTAAGAGCCAATCCTCTTTGGTACGTGAATCTCTATGTATAGTTTAATCAAAAAAATAAGCAAGTACTCATGAGATTAAAGCTGAAAGTGAATTAGAACAGGCTCAAATAAAGTAGATCAATAGGCCTAATGAAAGTTAGACAGAAAGCCTGCCCATATTTATGCATATACTTGGTGTCTCTCGTGCATTTAAGTTGAAGTTCATTGGCAATTGCTGGAGAATCCTACAGACATTTTATCCCTATTTTCTGTCAGATGAGAAAGCAAAATGGTACATTGAAAAGAGTGGGGTCTTTACAGACAGATCTATATAATCTTAAAAATGTTTCTCAACCCTTTAAGCCTCAGGTTCTCCAATATAATAAAAATGATTTTACCCACTCTGCAATGTTTGTGGATAATGCATACAAAAATACATGCAATTCCTTAGCACACAATCAGCACTCATTAAATATTATCCTTGTCCGTGTTATTATTATTATTATCAAGCTGTGTGTACCACGTAAGGTACTGTAGATGATAGGTGATCATGACATGGTCCCAAGAAGTTTACACAAGTAGGGGAGACAGACAAGGAAACACTTTTTTTTTAAAGATTTTATTTATTTATGTGACAGAGAGACAGCCAGCGAGAGAGGGAACACAGCAGGGGGAGTGGGAGAGGGAGAAGCAGGCTCATAGCAGAGAAGCCCAATGTGGGACTCAATCCCAGAACGCCGGGATCACGCCCTGAGCGGAAGGCAGACGCTTAACGACTGCGCCACCCAGGCGCCCCAAGGAAACACATTTTTTTTAAGATTTATTTCTTTGAGGGGCGCCTGGGTGGCTTAGTTGGTTGAGTGTCTGCCTTGGGTTCGGGTCATGATCTCCGGGTCCTGGGATCAAGCCCTGCATTGGGCTCCCTGCTCAGCAGGGAGTCTACTTCTCTCTCTCTCTCTCTTTCTCTCTCTCTCTCCCCCTCTGCCCCTCCTCACTGCTCATTGTCTCTCTCTCAAATAAATAAATCAAATATATATTTTTTAAAAGATGTTATTTGAAAGAGAGAGAACGAGAGGGAAGAGAAGCAGAGGAAAAGGGAAAGAATCCTCAACCAGACTCCTGGCTGAGCACAAGCACAGAGACTGACATAGGGCTCCATCTCACAACACCGAGATCATGACGTGAGCTGAAATCAAGAGTCTGATGCTTAACCCACTGAGCCACCCAGGCGTGCCAAGGAAAAAAAATTATTATAATGGTATATTTTTTAAAGTATGGACTCTGGAAGCAGTTTGAATCTCAGCTCTGCCACTTACTGGCTTTGCAATCTTGGGGAAGTTACTTAACCAAATATGTGATTTTCTTACATATAAAACAGATCATTATATTTGCCTCCTAAGATTGTTGTGATGATTACAAAGACAATGCATGAAAATACATAGCACAGAGTCTGGAACATAATTAAGTGCTCAATAAATATAGCCATCGTGACAGTCAACTTGTTATGTGAGAAGTGGGCAATGTATGTGATGGCAGTGCCAAGGAACCAAACCAAACTCAGGGCTGGGGACGGTTTGTGTGCACAAAAGCCTGTGAAGAGGAGAGGCCAAAACTGAATCTTGAAGGTCATATGGAGATAACCCAGAAAAGAGAAAGGAGTGGAGCATTGAGCAGATGGTGCAGTTAGTAATAAGGTGGGATGCAATCAGGGAGCTACAAATAATTTCGCCTGGATGCAATAACGAGTGCAGAGCAGACAGACATGTGAAAGAGGCCGGGAAGATGGACAAAAATAGTGATGGGAAGGTTTCCTACAAGCCTAAGGAGCTTGGATTCCATCCTATAGAAAACCCAGAGCCTTTCAAAGATTTTAATCAGAGGATGACATGATCAGACTTGTATTTTATATGATAAAAATAAACAATATAATCCAGAGGAATAAAAATAGCTAGGAGTAGGGAGGGGTTAGCACTTATAAATGTGAGCAATGCCTATGAACATTTTCTGAGCTAAATGACTTTTAAAACAATTTCCATTGCTGATTTAAGATACTTTGCACAGATGTGAAAGCGCATTTTTTTCTGACGGAATCTCATTTCTGTTCTAAACTCTTTATATCCTTTTGTTTGCCCTCATTTGTGTTTACACCACCTGTCAATTTAGTATAATCTGTGATTTTAATGTGTTTTCTCTCTCTTCCAGATCATTATTAAATGCGCTAAATAAAACCAGACCCATCACTGCCTCTGGCACTTCCCTCCCTGAACACTTCCACCTAGTTCAATATGCTGATTGTTATTGACATAATACTTCTAAACTCCTTGAAACTTGCTTCGTACACTCTAGTCCATATCTATGAACAAGACAGATAGACAGATGTTTTCTCTTTCACTAGGCAAGACCAGGGCTCTTTAGCTTGGTCCTATGAGGTTTGGCCGTCTTGATTTAATCTCAAACAAGGGCACATATATGGAGTCCAAAAGAGATGTTACTTGATGAAGCGCATGTAAATCAATGGGTTCTTGCTCCATGTGGTCTTCAATGCAAACGTCCTCATGGATAGACCTAATCAATATCTTCATTCTATAGTACAGTGATTGAGGAGTGTGTGCGTGTGCGTGTGTGCACGCGTGTGTGTTTTGGGGACATGAGCTTCTGAAGCAAGATTTTATGGCATCAAAATCTCTTCTTTGCAGAGAAGCCAAATTTCTCCCAAGTGGCCCAGATATTTTTTTATGTAAGTCTGGAAATTCATGAGTAAGTCACAGACATTTTCTTAAGCATTCTAGTTACCACTGCCTCTCCATCTCTCACCTCCAGCTTAGTTCTACTCCTAGCTTACAGTACTTTAGGAAGTCAAAGCCACCGGTGTTTGTGGGCACACTGAAATGGCATAAGAAATGATGTAAGAAAAGAGGAGAGGTTGTATTCTTTGCAAGAGGTAATTCTAAAAACAGATATCAGTAAGTCAAAAGGCAGTCAACATAAACACAGGATACTGCAGACCATTCTTACCTTGACTGCTAGATCTGGCCTTCCCATTCATCCCGTCAACAAGTATTTTTTGAGGCCCAGTCTAAGTGTTAGTCCTAGTATATGCTCTAGAGACCAAAAAAAAAAAAAAAAAAAGGAAAAATCAAGATTGAGAAATGAAGAATAATTGGTCTCTAGCTTTAGGAAACTAAATCTAGTTGGGAGGTATGACTAGGAGAAAGCAATCCAGAGATTATATTTTTGTGCATTTTAATTTTTTCCCATAACCAAAATGGTATCTCAGAGATGATTCTATTTTAGACATGCTTTTGCCTAATGAAGTCGGGAGTTTCAAAGCAGACAGCTTCATATTGCATATGGCAACCATTCACACCACCATGCCCATACCTTATCTTATTGCATCCCCATACCTAATAATTTCCCCCTTCCAACCAAAGTCAAGACCTGAAACAGTCAACCTTGCTTCCTGGTGCCATAGTCACCTACAGAGCCATCCCTGGAAGTGTCTGGAGCCTGGGCATCTCCACCAGTACAGGGCCTACCCCAAATCATCAAACGTAAAAGGAAGCCACACTGCAGACATCTCCTACAGGTTCCCTAAGAAACTTTCGTAACTGAATTTTAATGAGGTTCGGAAAGGAGGAATAAGGTATCATGCTTCCCTTTTCCCCCATCTTTCTTCCAACAGACAACAGGCACAGGACACAGGGAAGCTGCCTCAGTTGCCTGAAACAAGAGGCAGGTCCGATCATCTGTGTTCATCTACTATATTTGGAATTTTGGAAAGTCTGGCTCTTTCTGGTCCATGGTTGCCTATTTTTCTCTTTTTGCTTAAATTTTCTCTTTTCAGGTCCTCTCCCTTCACATGCAGCTCAGTGAGGCTAGAGGAATTTTTCAGAGAAATTGTGCTTTCATAGTTGTTTACTCCTTAAGGTCAATTTGCCTCAAGTGCTGTATTTTATAATGCTACTCCTTCCAAGTCTTCAGAACTGTGAGCCCTTTTGCTTTGTGACGATGCCTACGCACTCGTACCCAATTCTAGTTTCAAAGAGGTCAAACACTTATTACCACGGGCAAGTTCATTGAACATCTGTCTATAGGACTGTTGGAAGGATAGCAGGCAATACCACTCACAGGCATCCTCCACCTGCGTTACCTAATGCCAATGTCCCAAATGACCCCCAGAGCAGCTTTCTTTACTGGCTTTTGGTAATAATCTTAGTTTTTCATTTCCCATTTTGCTTTTAAGTACTTAATCTCTACCTGGGATGTGAACAACCGTGGATTTATAATTATGTCATTGATATAGGGCCCACAATCCACACAAAGTACCTTTCCCTTTTCAAGAACAAATTTGGCTTCTTAGTTGTACCTGGAAGGTAGCAGAACTCAGATGTTATGTCAATGTTTCTTTAAATGGTGTTTTTTCATTGCAAGCTCCATTCCTGTAGCATAATCTAAAATAGTCCCTGTGGAGTTACCTCCACAAACAAACACACTTCAGTAAGTAGCCCTTTGCCAGGGTCGTTCAACTAAAATGAACAACAAAAAAATTCTACCCACTCTTATTCCTGATGGCGACCTAATATTACCCTTGAAATGTGGAAGGAGCAACACCCCAGAGCATAACCTTAGTTGCTTATGGACCTTCCCCTCTGTTATAACACTCCTTTACCTTCAACTGCTGAATTTTTACAGCTACATAACAAAAAGCTTTATGGCTAAAGGCCATGTTGCTTGTTTTCCCTTGCAATTATAAAGACTGTATCTTTGTCTTTGCAACATAGGAAAGGTAGAGAGAGTAAAAGAGCGTTAAGTAGGTATATTAAGTGATTTATTTTTACCATACGTAGTTTGGATTATGGCACTTGACATTGACATTTGACTATATCGAAGCAACCAGAAACAAAGCTTAAATAGTAAAGTTTTAGGAGAAAAATCAGTTCTCGGTCACCATATAATAGTTTTGTGGATCCCTTGCCCCTGAATCCCTTGCCATCACTTATAATACACTGTTCCCAGTCCACTCAGAGGCTACTGTCTAAACAAGATTGACTATTACAAGAGGAAGAACAGAAAGTTTCCCATGTAATGTCACCATTTTTTTCTTACATTCTGAGAATCCTTCCCCAGGCACTAGCACAGTTTTAAAGGCAGAAAGGTGACCATATATTTATGACAGTTTTTTTTTTTTTTTATTCCCTTGGTCTGAAGTTGGAGCACAAGAACAAAATAGCTCTTTTTGTTCATTGTACCAAGAAATTCCCTCCTGGATCTATCAAGTGTGACTGTTCACCTAGCAAATAGCTTGGACATATCCAGACATAAACACCATATGAATAAAACATGTTGCAATTGTTGGATATAGTTATGTTTTTACAAAGACTAGGTGTTCTGCTCTACCCGATCTACAGAAGTTCAGGGTAATCATTCTCAAATGTGACATTTTATCTTATTAACTGAATAAAAATACTTTTAATTATCTCAGTTAACTCTGTTTATTGTGACAGTACATGCATCATTAATTTGGAGAACTTTTTTTTTTTTTATCTGTTACTGTAACATAATGGCATTGTGGGTTGGGTTCTGAATTAGTTTTTTTTTAAAGGCTGAACATTTGGTTTCCACATTTCCACTCAGACATTTATTTATATATTCTCTTTTCCGTTAACTTGAAATGAAGTCCTTTAAAATGAAAACTGTTAGTCACACCTTGATGTTTTACTGATAATCAAAAGATCCCGAAAATAAACAATTCTGTCTAATCCAAATTGCTGTACCATGTCTAAAGAAAATATAATCCCTAAAAGAGAATTCATCTAGGCCACACAGCGATGTTATAGGCTGAGATCAGTGCCTTGATTTGCTCATAGATGCTGAAGAAGCCAGAGTATGTCACCATTTGTGAGTGGACCGCTGGAGCCAAGCACAGTTGTGGGTTTTTTTTTTTTTTTTTTTTTTTTTTTAAGTCTGCCTTCCAACCACCTGCAGTGCCTTTAGTACCTCGTTGCCCTGGGCACTGACCCAGCGGAGATTTCCCTATTCACCAACAATCTGAAGCAATTTGCACTTATTGACACCATAGCAACTAATTGGTCTTCATGACCTGCAAACTTTCAGGAAGGTCAATTTAAGCCACTTTTGTTGTGTCAGGGATCAATGTAAAATTCCTCAAATCAGATGCACTTCTGCTCTCTAACCCCCCTGGAAAGTTGTCTGAAGTTGTTTTAGTTGCCTCCATGAGAAGGCAACAGGCATATCCAGTCTGAGGCTTAAAGACTGATATAACACATTCTGTGAACTCTACATAAGGATGAAACAAAATATACCAATATATCTTCTAGAGAGGTCACAAAATTGTACTGAATTCTTTCTATAAATTAGGTCTGGTGCTAGGTAAGGGGTGTGTGTGTGTGTGTGTGTGTGTGTGTGTGTGTGTGTGTGTTTTGCTTTGCATGTAATCATCATAACACCAGATTAAACCAGGGAAGCAGTACACGAAGTAGTTAAGGCAACATCCTCTGGAGTCAGACTGTCTGGGTTCAAATCCCAGATCCTTGCTTAGCAGGTGTGTGACCTTGAGCAAGTTACCTAACTTCTCTGGGCCTTCATTTCCTTGTCTGAAAAAACAAGG
Organism: Ursus maritimus; assembly: GCF_017311325.1. Lineage (NCBI taxonomy): Eukaryota > Metazoa > Chordata > Mammalia > Carnivora > Ursidae > Ursus > Ursus maritimus. Next base: position 37,311,653 of record NW_024423564.1, on the reverse strand, counting down.
CAGATAATGACATAGGGTTGTTTGGCAGATTTAATAAATGAATATGTACAAAATATTTAGAGCTTTACCAGACACATAGTGCTTAGGGATAAACAGTAATTGTTACTATTGTTGTCCTGATCCTGTATTTTATGGCTCAGAGGGCTAAGGTCTAAAAGAGGTAGAGACAGATTCTGAGAATAGAAGTGTTCTCTCTATGCAAGTAATTCCCCACAAGCTGGATAAGCGCTGTTGGTGGTACGGAAAACATCTGTAGGCGGTATGTGGATGATACTTTATTTCAATATTAAGTACTTTCCTGTGAAGTTGGAAAATGTAAAATGTGTAAGTAGCGTATGAAGTACACGGCTTCACGGATACTAGTGTTTAGGTTAAGGTCAAGTAAAATTCAATTTAAAGAAAAATACTATGTAAGATGTAGTATAAGAAATCCACAAATACAGTCCCCAAATTAACTCATACACGAATATCTTGAGTTCAAGAATACTCCACTGTAACATACCGTTAAATTCTCCTCAAAAACAATAGTCTTCTGGGCACCTGGGTGGCTCAGTCGTTAAGTGTCTGCCTTCGGCTCAGGGTGTGATCCCAGCATTCTGGGATCAAGCCCTGCATCGGGCTCCTCTGCTGGGAGCCTGCTTCTTCCTCTCCCACTCCCCCTGCTTGTGTTCCCTCTCTTACTGGCTGTCTCTCTCTCTCTCTGTCAAATAAATAAAAAAATAAAATCTTTAAAAAAAAAAAATAGTCTTCTGAATTCAAGTTCAGGACCACTATAGAAGTGAAGTCCCTGTGCTCCGTCCCTAATTTCTGAGTTTAGCCGATTAATGAAACTAAATTATACACTTGTGATATACTCAGAAATCTGGTTTATAGTAATGTGAGAACTCTGTCCTTGAAGAAGGAATACTTTGAGAAGAAAAAGCCAAAAGATGTGAATGAGAACTTACAAACTGACTAATCTGCATGGGAGTATTTATAAGTCAATCTTCAAATATGGAAGTTTTCAGGGTACGGAGATATTAGCATGCACTGGAATAATCAGAAAAGGCTTCGTGTGAACACGGAAGCAGAATGGTGCTTGTAGAGGCTCCAAATATGTAAATGGAAAGGGCAAGGCTTTCCACATGTTAGGAAGCATGGAGAAGCTCACAGGTACTCACTATGGAACTTTGAAAAAATGGAAATACCAAGATTGTATTCCAGACCTTTATGTCAGAATCTCCCAAGGCGTGCAGCAGGATGTTGTGTATCTTTTTTTCCTATGTCCTGGTGGTTTTGTTGTAGATGTGCTCATGTCCTTTTCTGGTTATGCCTGCTTTTGGAAGACTGACGAGCCTTTTCTCTTTGGCTACCAAGGAGAGCAGCCCCTACCTGAAAAGGCCTGAGGAAGGCAGGGACTGACTTTGGGGTGAAGTCCATTTTTCCTGCTCTTTCTCTTATTGTTTCTTAGAGACTTCTCAGTGTGCTTTGGTTTGTATGGTAGGCAGAATTCCAAGGTGGTCCCCTGATCGCCATGCTCTGGTGTTATGATCTATCTGTCCTTGAGTGTGGGCGGGACTCCACCTTGCTTCTAGCTAATAAAATATGTAACCTTAATGGCATGGCATGCCTATCTAACATTCTGTCTTAGCAGATTGGAAAAAGAGATTTTCCTAGAAGCCTTAAAGAAGCAAACAGCCATGTGTGTGCTCCCTACGGAGAGAGGCATGTGGCCGGGAACTGCAGGTGGCACCTAAGGCCTGAGGGCACCCAGCTGACAGCTAATGAGAAGCCAGGACCCTCAGTCATATAGCTGCAAGGAAATGAATTTTTCCAACAGCCTAAATGAAATTGGAGTAGATTCTCCTTTAACTGAGCCTCCACATGAGAATGCAGCCTAGCCAAGACCCAAATCAAAGCCTACTGAGACTCTAAGAGGAGAACCCCAGTAAACCGTGCCTGGACTCTTAATCTACAGGTAACGTACAGACGTAGGAGATAAGAGATGTCTGTACTGTTTTAAGCCTCTAACTTTGTGGTGATTTGTTATACAGCAATAGGAAATTAACAATCTGACTTTAGCCTGAACAAACGGAGGGACAAAATCACACTAGTATCTGAATCAGAGACACCACTTGACTCCCTCACTCTCTCCTCTGCGACTAGTTGTAGTTCACCATACATTGACCTTTTTCCTTTGGAGATTTGCAAGAATGAGTAATACTGGGGTGCATGGCTGGTTCAGTTGATAGAGTGTGCCTCTTCTGATCTTGAGGTCATGAGTTTGAGTCCCACATTGGGTTTGAGTTAACTTAAAAAAAAAAAGAATGCGTAGTTCTACCATAGGTCAACAGTGTCTCCCTCTTCCATTACCATTTTAAAATCCATCCCATTCCCAATATGCAAACAAACCTTAAAAAGTAGAGAAACATAGATTTATATAGTTAGGATTTTTGATAACTTCTTTTCTCCTTATTACAGAACAAACGTGTTCTTTGCAAGAAGTAAATCATAACAGGAGAGGAGTCATCTAAAACAGCAGCATGAAAAAATGTCCACTGTTAACATTGTCCAATATTCATCAGTCCTTTTATATACATCTAAACTCAAAATTGGCACCATGTATCCTTTAGAGCCAGCATTTTTAAATTAACAATAAACCATGCATGTTTTCCAAGTTATTTAACAATCTTTGACATCATTGTGAGTTTTATATGATATTCCATTTTGCATATTTCATTTAACTTATTTAACCAATCTAGATAGAGGTAGATTTGAAGGGACTTTAACATTTTCCAAGGGCACCAGCCTGGCTAAGTTGGAAGAACGTGTGACTCTTGACCTTGGGCTCATGAGTTTGAGCCCCACATTGGGTATAAAGATTACTAAAAAATAAAAATAAAACAATGAACTTAAAAAAATTAAAAAATAAAATTTTCCAACAAGTAAGGCTTTGGAAAAATATTAAATTGGGTATTAATTTTGTCCTGAACAACTTCAAGTTTGTCAAACTTTAAAGAACCTCACCTGGTGATCTCATTAAAATGCAGATTCTAATTTAGAATCAAGTCTGGGTAGGCCAAAATTCTTATCTCTACCAAGCATGTAGCTGAAACTGTTGTTCCCAATCTCTCAATCACACTTTGAGTACCAAAGGACTAGGAAAGGGGGGCGCCGGGGTGGCACAGCGGTTAAGCGTCTGCCTTCAGCTCAGGGTGTGATCCCGGCGTTATGGGATCGAGCCCCACATCAGGCTCCTCCGCTATGAGCCTGCTTCTTCCTCTCCGGCTCCCCCTGCTTGTGTTCCCTCTCTCGCAGGCTCTCTCTATCTCTGTGGAATAAATAAATAAAATCTTAAAAAAAAAAAAAAGGACTAGGAAAGGGAGAGACTAGAATCGATAACTAACTTGGAATTAAAGGCCTGGCTCAGGACAGACATAGGGCAATGGACAGTAAAAGAAGTTGATAAATATTGCAAAAGAACAAACAACGCAACCTCATGACAAAGTGAATCTAGAGCATAAGAGTGGTAGAAACATCATAATCATGTTTTTCTTAATCCCAAACACTTCAAGATTAGTGATACCATTCAACAGAAAGGAAGACAATTTCAAAAGACTGTGGTGAAGTTCATTTTGACCATGTTGAATATGACATAAGAGTAGGTTATTGTGAGTTGAACTGTGTCCCCCCAAAAGATATGTTGAGGTCCTAACCCCAGGTACCTGTGCAAATGACCTTATTTTGGAATACGGACTTTGCAGATGTAATTAAGTTAAGGTGAAGTCATACCAGATTGGAGTGGGCCTAAAATCCAATGACAGGTGTCTTTCTAAGGAGATGGAGATTTGGAGACACGGATATACACAGGGAAGTAGGTCATGCGATCACAGAGCCAAAGACTGGAGTGGTTGAAGCTGCAAGCCAGGAAATGCCAAGGATTGCCAGCAATAGTCAGAAGCTAGGAAGAGGCAAAGAAAAATTCCTTTCCAGACGCTTCAGAGGGAATGCTGCCCTACCGACACCTTGATTTCAGACTTCTGCCTACAGAGCCACAAGAGAATAAATTTCTGTTGTTTTAAGCCATGCAGTTTGTGATATTTACTGTGGCAGCTCTAGGAAACTAATATGGTTATCTAACTGTTAAGGTGTGAAAACAAATAGAAGTATGAGATTGAAGAACACACTTGTTAGAGATAGTGGTGCCAATTTTAGAAACTTTAGAATAGAGATTATAGTTCAAGTTTAAATAGTTCAAGTCACTAAGAAAAGAAGCATATAGAAAGAAGAATTGACAGCCTAGTCTTAAAAATCACTCACAGTTGAGGAGAGTGAGCAGGGAAGTATAGTAATCCCCAAAAAGTCATTTAACTTCTCTAAGTCCCACTATCCAATTCTGTATTTTTTTTTAAAAAGGGCTGAATTCAACAGTGTTTGAGTTCTTTTGCAGCTCTATTATTTTACATCCATCATTAAGCTACTACTCCGGCTAGACACTGGGAAGCTCAGAAGCAATAAGAGGGAGTACAGAGTATGCTTGGTGATAATGACAACAATAGGAATACTTTGTATTGTGTCTTTCTGGGGAGTTCAAAACATTTTTATCTGTAATATACTATTAATCCTAACACCTTCACTATGAAACAGAACAAGCATTATCATCATTTAAAGGATAAAGAAACCGAGACACGGGAGAGTTAAATGAAAAAGAGTCTTCAGTGTAATATATTGCGTGAATGAGGCAGAATGCTTATCAGGAGAAAAACTAATGACAATATAAAGAGCATAGAAATACTGCTAGAAGACACATCACCAGCTCCCACCCTCCCTCCCTTCCTTTCTCCTTCTCTCCCTCCTCCCTCCTCTCTCCTCTAAATTACCTTGCCCCTATTTGTAAAAATAGATTTTTGGTTACAGAATATTTGACACTCAACAGAAGAGAAATAATTGACATGTTGGGTGATCAGGAAAATAGGTATTTTTCTTCCTGGTTATTTCAAAGGTTCTCCTTCTTAGGGTTAATGAATAAAGAGTAGTTATGTTAGGTACTCTATCATTTCTGTAAAGCTGTCAGTTTTCTCCAGTCTTTAAGGACTGGAGCAGCTATCAGTGGTATTTTACTTATGGAAAGAAACTACAGAGCTGCCAAGTCTATGTCGTGAGAGTTGGGCCTCATTTTGTTCTTTAGAAAAAGTCAATTCCTAAGCTGTCTCACCCCTTCAAAAGAGACATTCCTTCTGTACTTCAACAAAGTATTAAAATTTTACCCTTTCTTTCTATAGTTGCATTCTTTGGGGTGCTGTTACCTAAAAGTTGAAAAACAACAACAACCAACATCAAGCAATTCGTATTAAAACACACAGGCCACCAGCAACCATAATTTCCTATTAGCAGAACCATCTTAAGAGTAAATGACACGTAAAAATAATGGCATGCCTTGCATGAGCTAAATGTGGACTAGACATAGTTAAAAGTTCTTTGTTTAAAAAGCTGTCAGAGAAGAATTTTCATTCTTTCATTTCCCTTTGAAGAGTGACTAGCCTGCAGCAATCTCAGCTATATTTCTTCCACTATGGCACAATAACAATCCCAAGTGATACACCTCCGGAATGATTGGAAATTGGGTTAGGCTGCAGGAACTTGAGACCCAAAACACAGCAGCTTAAACATCCTGCTACAAAGCCCCATCAGCGATGGATGGCTTTCTAACATATTTTTCTAGTGGTACTTCCCTGGAAGAACTCCATTCTTTTCCACCTCTTGACTAGTAAATGCCAACGACCAACAAACAACACCAAAGACCAAGGTAGTGGTGCTGCCACCAATCAGTGAACTGTTGAGTCAGTGACCTGCTACACTTTCATAAAAGTTATAAAATAGGACAATTGTTATCATCATTTAAGACATGTAAAAACTGACACATGGGAAATTTGGTTGAGAAGATTCTTCACTATAAGATAATGAACTGGCCAGAGGAGTGGACCTAGGAGACATTCCAAGGCCTCCAAGAAGGAATATTTTTCTTCAGTTCTTTGACCAATCCCTCCAAGAATGCATTTAATAAATATTTGCTGGTGTGGAAATGAAAGCATGTGTATCTATACTTTATCAGTAGGAAGAGAAAATTGGCAGTTACACAGTCTAATGATGCCTTACACCCTCATGAACACTGGAATGGTGAAGGGCATGGTGGGTGGAGGGGCGGGGAGAGCTGAGTTAAAGATGGGGGAAGGGAGGGGTCTGCTCTTTTTGCTTTGATATTTTACTCATTACAGTGATGCCAAACCAGATATACATACTACTCAGAGGGTTTTTGTAGTACCCTTAGTAATTATCAGTTAATGTTAGCTATTACTCTTATTACTGTTATTAATATTTTAGAAATGGGTAATGGGTTCAGAAGTCATGAAAACTGAATCCATCTTTCCATAGCAAATGTGACTATAAAGGCACATGACCACTAAAAAAAAAGTACTTGAATGTATACATCCAATTTATCCAACCAGTGTGGTGCCCTTAATGGCTTTCTCTTCTCCCACAATATGAACTCAGAACACTCTATAAAAGGTTCCTTACCCAATTAATAGTTGTCAAGGATCCCCTTTTTGATAAATATGCCTCTAATTGAGCTGGGTTTCCTAGGCATTGAGCTGGGCACGGAGGTAGATTGCGCTGCTCTGAATAATAGTAATAATAATTATAATTATAATTTATTAAGAATTTACTATGTGCCAGGTGTCCCATTGCCCACTCTATTTTAATCTCATAACAACCCTACTGAAATGAATGCACTATTACTACTTTCACTTTCCATAATGAATTGGAGGCTCAAAAAGGTTAAACAACTTTTCCTGTGGTCATCATGGAACTGTCTTGTTCTGAGTTAAGAGCAGACTCTGACAAGCAAAGGCAAATTTAAAACAGTAAGACAGGGAGCTTGAACTGGATGAGAACTATAAGACCAGCCATATCTTAGCTAAGACAAATTCTGAGCATGGAGCCTTGAGAGGTCCCTTAAATTCTAGGTTTATACAAGCTCCCAAGCCTCAAGCTCTAAGCTCTTGGCCTCAGTACACCACGAGATTTCAGAGCCCGGCTCTGGCCTGCAGCTGGGGTATGATCCTGAGCAGCTGGGAACTGTCCTTGGCTAGTTGATGAGGATCACCATTGGTGGTTTATATCTTCTTTACTTTTTGGCAAGCCAAGCTGATCGCCTAACAATCATGTTAGTTGCAGAGAATCAGAGTATTTTTCAGAGTTCCTCTTTCCACGTTGCCTTCAGGTCCTGTATCACAATTTTTTTTAAATGACTTAACCTTTTAAGGTTGAATTGGACTTTTAGAACCATGTATAATCATTGAGATCTAAGTCTGATGAGAAAGGTACAGCTGGGTAAATACTGAATAACATTAATAATAAAGTGTGACTATAAAGTGAGATTTCTTTTGAGGGCAATTCCCAAAGTGGACTTTTGAAGATGTTTGGAGTGAGAATGTCATCACTGGGCTCTACCTGTGGCATCTCAAAGCTTCTGTTTGGATATGGAAGTTTCAGTGGGTATGTTAAACAATCAGAGAATTTTCCTATGGTTTTTATGACTTCTCTTACCATCAAACTAAATGTCCTCTCTTGATGAATCTTGATTGATACAAATTAACATTTACTGAATATCTACTGAGTGATAATGAGCCAGACATTCAACATATTATCATATATTTTTCTCACGGCAAACCTGTGAAGTTAGGACTATTATCCCATTTTACAGAGAAGGAAACTACAGTTCATAAGCAAGCCCTATGCCACACACTTCTTTGGTAGAATTAGTATTTAAATCCAGGTCATGCGTAGGAGGATGCTTTCTTTCCACCATTCACAACTGCTTCAGCCTTGGCCTTTCTAAGTCCCTCTCCAGGAAGAATTATTTGTAGAAGACACAATACTTCCTCATTTCTCAATCAATCAAGTGCAAACATATGTCATAACCTCCTCTCAAGAAGAAAATTATTTTTTTAGGCTCAAAAACTGAAGTTCTTTTACTTCAAAAATATTTATGGCCTACATTAGATATCTTTACTTCTCAAAGAAATAACAAGAAATAATGTGATTTATTTTAGATAAGGTTTTAAGATTGTTTAAAAGCTTTTACATTTAGAGGATAGTACCTGAATCACAGATTGTATATTATTCCTGGGTCTCATTAGAGCTTTCAAGGAGAAAGTCATCCTTATACCTACCAGCCAGTAGAGTATCTGCCAATACAGTTTAGAGTGCAAGAGTGACCAGTAACTCCTACTGCTTTGAAGCACATTTTCTCTTAGAGACCTTGACAGTTCAGACACAGAGCAAAAGCTCCATTTATTGACTTCTAGTTGAAGATGAAAAGGGTATTTTGAAAAGAAATACTAATAAAAATAAACGTTGAATCATATAAGCCTTCAAGGGAGAAGATAATAATACCATGCATATGTCAGTTATATATTTTTTCCTTCATATTAAGTATTATATCATATTAAATTCCTGAAGGTATTAACAAAAACATCCTTAAACCTTATAAAATCAGGCCTGACACTATCGAAGGCAATATTTTCAAACTAATGGTTACAAGTCTCAAGCACATTGTTAAATCAATTTAGTGGGTCATGAACAGCATTTTTTTTTTAAAAAGGAAGAGAACACAGTAGAATATAAAAGAAAATATTAGAATAGAATACAGTATATCAGCCTACATAACACAAGGTAAAGTTAAGTTTTATGTTATAAATGTAAACTCCATTTTTACTGCTATTTCCCCATGAAATAGAACAGAGAACTGTGCTTGGCTAATAGGCAACATTTCTAACATAATAGATAAACATTTGTTGCTAAATGAATGAATATGTGTGTGTAGGTATATAGATTTTTATCAATCTTCTATACTGGATCAAAATGCAAAATGGACTTCTTAATCTAGGGCAGGATAAAAATTTTGGAAAATTTTGTGTGTTATGTACACATATATACATATACATGCATATACATATACATACATACATATAATATATGATACTCATGCATACAGCGTCTTAGAGCAGATTTCCCAGAAGCAGAGTCTTAGACAGAAGATACTGGGCAATTGATATATGGAGAGTGTTTTTAGGAGACACCTAAGGGAGGAGGATGAGCAGGACAAGGAAGTGGCAAGAAAATAAGGCAAAGCTCTGTCTTCAGAAGTCTAGCCTCCCCATTTTCTCTAGGAAAGGCAGTTCCCAAGGGCAATCCCCTTCCAGAGAAGGAGGCAGTGATAAGCTCCCACACAAAAAGCTGATAATTATCCATTCATTTATTCAACACATACTTACTGAGCACTTACTCCATGCCAAGAACGGTGTTAAGCTCTTGAATCTGACCCCACCTCATCGAGATTATAGTTTAGTAGGTCGGTGCCCAATTGTAATTTTCGAAAACATAGACTACATATGATAAAATACTTTCTAATAGGAACAGGGGCCATTTACATCGCAAATCAGATTCCTTGGATAATCCTCACATTTCTCTCACTTCTTAGTTTTCCTTCATTTTCCTCACCCTTCACAGTGAAACTAGCACATGCATTTAGAATGAGGTGACATGAATGTGAAGGTATATATTAAGCTTGATTAGCAGCCTAGAGGAATTTCTGAATATACCAATACTTTCTTAAAATATGTAAAGTATGTTACAACTTTAAAATTTGCAATTGTATGAATAGTTACATGAAGTGGCCAAAAAACTCCCCCCAAAACATGTCAACTATGCTATTGATATGGAAATAAAAAGTTATATTTCTGAAGAAAAGAATTTAGCAGCATCTTAACAAAGCTAACCAAGCAAAACAATTTCTAATCTACTCTTGGCTTCCACATGTTCTCCTAATTTTAGGTGATGTTTTTAATATTTGGATGATTAAAATAATAAGCTACACAACCTAATTCTGAGACTTGTGGACATACAGTAATATTGAAGAACAGTGAAAAAATTACTGCTTATTCTCATTCTTATACTATCCCTATCTCATTATTGTTTTTTCCAGGAGTGCATCAGGAATTTCTACCTAGTAAATCTGAGCCTAAGATACAGATTTAATCATGTCACTCGCCAGCTCCAACACCTTCACTATCTGTGGTTCTTTTACAGTCTGGAACCAACCTATCTTTCCAATGCCATCTCCCACCAGTTCTCTCACACTGTATTTAAACCTTGCCTGGATCCCTGTTCTTTTAAATGACCTCTTCTAGAGCTGAAACAATTTGTCCTCCATTTGAATGACCCCTACCCCCACCCCTACTCCCAGGCTCTGGATCTAACTCCGACCTAAATCAGAAAACAGTGAACATAGTGGATTTATGGTTCTCTAATTCACCTCAGGGACTTGAGGATTAATGACCTTATCTCCTGCCTAGTTCTGACCTTGTTGTCTATATTAGTGCTTTCAATTTCAATGTTCACCTCTCGTTAAAAATGCAGATTCTTATTCAGGTAGAGAGGGATGGAGCCTTCGATTCTGCATTTCTAACAAGTTTTAGGTAATGCCAGAACTGCCAGTCTGGGGACCACTTGAAGAGCAACAGCCAGTTTACTGATTCTCAAATTTGTCTGCACCTTGAAATTATTCACTGAACCTGGGTCCCATTCCTAGATAGCCTGACTCTATTGGTCTGCGGTAAACCTCATCTTGGAGAGTTTTAAAAGTTGCTCAGTTGATTCTAATAGACAACAAAGTCTGAGACACTAATACATACCCTAGTTCTGATAATTAGGTCCTTGATTGTTCTACTTTGCCTGAGATCTAGTTTCAAGTGTCCACACAATTATTACCATTCTTTTTTTTAGACTTATTTATTTATTTTAGAGAAATCAGGGTGCAAGCAGGGGGAGGAGCAGAGGGAAAGGGAGAGAGAGAATCCTCAAGCAGACTCCCCACTGAGTGCGAGCCAAAGCAAGGCTCAATCCCAAGACCCTGAGATCACGACCTAAGCCAAAACTAAGAGCCGACTCCCTAACCCACAGAACTACCCCAGCACCCCTGATTATTATCATTCTAACTTCTTCCTTCTCCAGCCTCTACCCCTGAACCAGACACTGGAGTTGTTTCCCTAAATGGCTGGTGGCAACCCACTAAATTTTGAGAGATTTCCTTGCTGATTATAGGGCCTGCCTGCCTAGATCTTTGAATCTAGGCTCTGAGATTTCCTATCACAGCATATTTCTCCTACCCAGCAAATATTTTTTATGTGGCTTTCTATAACATTCTTTAGTCACATAAGAAATACATGATGATATAAGCTTAAAAAAGAATGATCTGTTCACTTATTTATTCAATTAAATACTTACCAAGTATCTTTCACATGTCAGGCAATTTTCCAGGATCTGGAGATACACAGCATTAAACAAATAGAACAAATAAAGCCCTAGCCTACTGATGCTTATATGCTAAAAAAACAGATAATAAGCAAATAGATACATAAACTAGGCTCAAGTGGTGATAAAAGTTATGAAGAATAAACAGAGTAAATGGAAAAACAATGACAGAGTCTGATATTTCACATAGGATAGTCCAAAGACCATCTCTTATAGCGGAAATATTTGAGCAAGACCAAAATATTTGAGCAAGGCTAGGGGAAAAGCCACACACATATCTGGGAGGAAGAATGCAGGCAGAGGAAAACAATAGAGGCAAAGGCTCTGAGAAGGTAACTTGGGGTGTTTAAGGCAGTCAGAAGACTATTATAGGTATAATTGAGTGAAGAAGGGAGCTGTGCTGGAAAAAGGGTATAGGTGGGAAGGGACCAAGGTTGGAAACAATCAGATCATATATAGTCAGGACTTTTATTTAAATAAAATGGGAAGTCTTGGAGGTATTTGAGCAGAGGATTTTAAAAGGACTGACTTGGGGCACCTGGCTGGCTCTTGATCTTGGGATTGTGACTTTGAGTCCCACTTTGGGTGGGACATACATACATAATACATACATAAATATATAAATTACATACATACGTAAATACACAAACACAAAAAACAAAAAAAAAAATAAGTAAAAAGGACTGACTTGGCTATCATAGATTTTTTACATTAAAATCTATTTGAGAAGGATATCCTAATGTTTTTGGTGGCTAACCTGACTGTGAACATTTTAGGATATGCTGCATGGGAGTGTTTATCAGCCCATATCATCTTCTACACTTTCCCAAGTATTTAATGGTTAGACAACTATTCTTCAATTCTGTAGTCCCAATATACAGAGAGAAGTAGAGAGCCTTTATTTTAAAGCTTTGTAAAATTCTCATTTAGCTTTTAATTTTTTCTAAGAACTATTCATTTGTGAGAGAGAGAGAGCACATGCACACGTGTGTGGGGGTTGGGGTGGAGAGATGGAGGGAGAGGGAGAGAGAATCTCAAGCAGACTCCCCACTGAGCACAGAGCCTGAGGTGGGGCTTGATCTCACAACCCTGAGATCATGACCTGAGCTGAAATCAAGAATCGGCCGCTCAACCAACTGAGCCAGCCAGGTGTCACCTCATTTAGCTTTTTAAATATATCTATGGATGAGGGAACCTCTCCTTTAGATGGAGCACTCCAATGCCTTACACATCCTATTTGAATACCTAACAAGCATCTCACACTTAATACAGTCAAAACAGAACCATTGATTTTTCTCTAACAAATCTACCCCTTTCTATTTCAGTAAATAGCACTATTGCATATCCAGTTGTTCAGTCAAAACTAAGTTGCCATCTTAGATTCTTCCTGGTACTCACATCTAATCCATCATTAAAACTTGTGGTCTATTCCTCCAAAATGTTTCATGAGCCAACCACTTTCACTACCTCTACTGCTACAACCTTAAGCCCTACCACCACTTGCAGGAGTGAGGGGAATCTAGGGTTCAGTTTTTGACATGTTAGGTTTGAGGGGTCAGTCAGACCCCCAAATGGCAATGAAGCAGGTAGTGATGTAAATAATTCTGGAGTTCAAGAAAGAGTTCTGGTCTAGAGTTACACATTTGAAAGACGTATGGGTGCCAGTGGTATTAAAAGCTGAAAAACTGCCTGAGATCACCCAGGGAGTATAGAGAGAGATCACCCAGGGAGTATAGAGAGAGAGAGAAAATGTCCCAGAACTGAGTCCTGAAGCACTCTAAGAAAGGAGACTGGGGAAGAGTCCCAAAGGAGTGGTGGAAGAATCTAGAGAAAACGGTGTTCTGGAAACTAAGGCAAGAAAATGTTTCAAAAGAAAGTGATCAATTGTGTCAAATACTGTTTATAGATTGAGTAAAATGAAGACTAATAATCTACCACTGAACCCGACTAACTATGATACTTGCCTGAACTACTGCAATGGCTTCCTAATCCATCTTCCTGCCTCTTCTCTTGCCTCCTTCCAGGCCATCCTCCACTAAAAACCCACAGCTCTCTCTAAAGCTTGATCTTATCAGATCAGTTCCCCACTTCAAATCCTCCAATAGCTACTCCTTGCAAGTGGACTTAAAACTGGCAAAGTTATACATATCTGGCTTCTGCCTACCTCTCTGAACTCATTTCCCTTCATATTCTCCCTACTATACTACGACCAAGTTAGCCTTGACTCATACTCGGTGAATGACAGACACTGTTGGTGCCCTGCCTCATCCTCCCTGCAGCTGAAGAGTTCTCAGCATATTGACAATTTCCTATCTTTAGCACCCATGTTTCTCTTTTATTTGCGTGAGGACTTTCTTTAGTTCTAGGAGTTTGCTTGACTTCCACAGGTACAACCTGAAAATGCAAGAGTGAACACCCTGAGGTTAATACTCAGCCAGTGGAAAATGGGAGAAGTCAGACACATGGCCCAGCCTCCCAACCCTCTGGTTAGGATGATCGTGGGGTGAGTTCCAAATGATTTCTCTAAAGGGTTCCACCCCAGGGGAAATAAGCCCCCATTATCCATAGCAGTGAACCTCTACTAACACAGCCTCTACTGGGCTGTCTTTCTCCTTGCCCATGTTCTCCATTTCCTCTCTGGTGCTTCCTGAGGTGACTTCCCAAATAAACCTGTACCCTGTCCTTATCTCAGGGTCCACTGTGAGAAACCTGAACTAAAACACATGTCAAGTCACTTCCCATTCTTGGGCTTTTGCAAGTTGTTCTGCCTTTAACTTAAAAAGCTCTTCACTCAAATCTTTGTATGGCATCCTTCTTATCAGTGGGCTTCAACCTGAATGCTTCATCCTCAAAGAGCCTCCCTGACTGTCTGGCTCAAATAGCTTCCACCAGTCACTCCATCACTGTCATATCTTCTTCATAACATTAATCAGTGATAAAAGTTATCTTATTTAATATCATTTTATGAGTTTATTGGCTGTCTCACTTCTCCCTCCCTCAGCACACAAACCCCCCACCCCCATGCATCCATAACACACAAGGCTGTAAGAATTCTTTAAAGGCACAAACTCTTACTGCCTCCTTGCTCGCTCCAAAAACAGTATCCAAACTAGAGAAGGCAGTCTGACTGAATGACTTAAGGCCTTCCTTCACACCCTGGAGTACATGTACTCCTCCCATGTCTGCTCGATATTGTACAGGGGAGTCTGTATTTATATATCCAATACGCATGACATATTACACATCATCCAGGAATATAAATCAGATCAGAAAAAAGTATATGTATATACGTGTGTGTGTGTGTATGTGTGTGTGTGTGTGTGTGTGTGTGTGTGTAAGAAAGCATTAAATCATTTACTTTTCAGTAATTAAAATTTTTATTTTTATATTTAAACAAACAGAAATTTTATGAAGTAACATGGGAGGTTCTCATGGGCTTTCATGATAAAATGAGTGTTCAATGTCCCTTGCTTTAGGGGTACTTAGATGGGAAAGTCTGAAAGCCTTCCTCTAAGGGACCCATAATCTAATTGGAAAAAGGGAGGAAACTCTAAGGGGAATGGACAGCTACACAAGATATCCCTATTTTTTCTTTTTTCCTAAGCTTTTCCCCTGTTCTCAGGAGCCTTAAAGCCATTACCCATACTTCCCCATTTTCTGGCCCAGTTTTCCCCAAACTGAGTTCCCTAGAACCATTAACTTCTGTTCTCTAGAGATTAAAGAAAATCTGTGTTCAAAGAAGATTGGAAAACACCACATTAAGTCTCCTTAGAACCTTTAATATATTAATGTGCATTTTCTTATACCAAAGAGAGGGACGGAGTATGTGGTCTTCACCCAAACTTACTTGACCCTGAAATCCTTTTTAGAGTTTTTTGAAATCAGGTTGGGAAACGTTGTGCTGACCCATGAGGAACAGGATGGTATTTCAAATCCTGAGCACATGTCCTAGTCAGGTACCACGCTAAAAGCTTTTCATAGGAATTCGTATACCTATAAGGTAAGTGAGTGACTATTTCTCTTTCCTTTAATCCTAGGGGGAAAAAAAAAACCAAAGCCCTTCAAGATTGGAATTATAATTTTCAATTTCTGAAGAGAAAATTGAGAAGTAAAATAATTTGACCCAGCTAGTAAGTAGTGGGGAAAGAATTTGAAACCATGTTGGTCTGGTTCCCAGGGCCCTTTTTGCTATTTAGCACAGCTGAAAAAGAGCTGGAAGGAGCTTCTACTGAAGCTAAAGAATTGGATTTCCAGATGTCCTCCTCAAGAATAAGGGACTCAGCAAAGGGGATGTGGTGAATAAAAAATATAATATTTGAAAACTATTGCTTATTTCAGCTGATATTTTTATTTGCTGTTTGTAAAATATTTGCTTATGCTATATTCTTCCTAAAAATAATTATTTTCAACAATTTCATGGAATTTTGAAGAAAAGTCAAATTTCAGTTTGAATTTATTGTATATAACCATTCCACACATGGTTTGTACATTGAAAATTGAATTTCCCCCCCTATGGAAGCATGTAAGAGTGAAATATGAAGCTTTCTAAAGTAATTATGAAAATATTAACTTAAAATTAAACATACAGTAATGTAACTAGTGTAGGAGGCAAGGGCAGGCCACCCCAAGATGGGTCACTTTGGCATGAATATTATTTTGCATTAAAAGCAATCAAAACTTAGCAGATTCAAGAGAAGTTCTTTGCCTCCTCAACTACCTACCTGTACTAAAAAGAAAGCTATTAATAGAAATTTCTCTTTACTTAATAACTTATCTGCATAATAGGGCAACCTTTGTTTTCCAAACACCTTCACTCATCTTCCCGCTAATCGTTTTTCTTCCCTTTGTATCCTCAGATCTCTACTCCTCTCCTTAGCTCATATAAGCATCCTGTTGCCACAGTGTCTTTGGAATTTCCATGTCTGTGTGGATTCCATTATTTGATTTTCTCCTGTTAGTCTGTCTCATGTCAATTTGATCCTTAGTCCAGCTAGAAGGACCTTGAATGGTAGAGGAAATTCTTCCTCATTAACACCAGTGAATGTTATTTGTTGGACTAACAAAGCATCTTATGAAAGATACCACGTTAGTCTACATACCAAAGTTATTACCATATACATGTTTTTAATTCAAATTTTTGAAAAGTCTAAATAATTTTTTTAAACTTCACATGCTCTGTGTTTTGTTTTGTTTTTTTTTTCATTTTACCAGACAAAAAGCTGAAATACAGGACTGTATAGTTCCAGTTACTGAACATCTGGCAACCCTACTGAGAAAAACTCATTGGGAATTTATTTTTTTTTAATAGGAAGACCAGTTTTCTGATGGTAGAATAAACTAAGTGGCATCACTGAACCAGCCCAAGTTCCATTTCCAAGTCTTTAACTTTTCTTCTTCCAATCATATTTTTAACCCGGAGACCTTGAGGTAGATATATCCCTGTCCCTATTGGTAGTAACAGCTATAGGTCAATTTGATGACCTAACAAGCAGTTGAAGAGTTGATAGCACATTGTTGGGGTAAACCATACAATCCTCTCACTCACTGAGCAGCCATTTATACACTGTTTCACAGTTGATTATTTTCTGGCATCCTTTAGGGAAGCAAATAGGATGGCTACATTCTTACTTTGAAAAGAACCTATCACTAAACTTTCTGAAAAATAAAGCAACTGAATGACACTGTGAAGACCTCCCTGTCTCCAACCGAGTGACTTTAGGCAAGTCATTGAACCTCTCAGGCTCTCCATTTCCTTATTTGTAAAAGGAGGCTGTTGGAATCACTAAAAATGTATCTAAACTTCTGTAAGTTCCAAAATTCTATGATTCTTTGTCTCAGTTCTCCAAAGTATGCTACAGCTTCTCTGTTATCCCCTCTGTACCTCATCTTCCTCTTTTTTTTAATTTGCAGAAGTTCTCACACAAGAGTACTGAGGAATGGCATAATAGAGTTCAACTCAACGAGAATTTATTGTGCACTTTTATCAACGTGGCAGCTATTGTCAAACATTTTATCATATTTATTTTTACCAGCAACCTGGATAAGAAAATATCATTCTTCCTATACTATATTCAGATTTTTCATGCAACTTTTAAGGGGCAAAGTGGGATATAACCCAGATTTCCTTTCCACTATATTACAATTGAATGCCTTTTAGTTGTTTAATTAAACAAAATTTAATAAATTTTCTTTGCAAAAGCCATTTTCGTTTTGTTGCTATCAGAGCTGAGGCTGGTATATTAAAGTGGAAAAGCCACAAAGAAGACATCTAAGAGCCATTCTTTTGCCTTAATCTCCCACACTTCTCAGTAGCTCCTGCTCTTATAGTTTAAAATTTAAAAGGAAGGTATAAAATAGACTCTTCTAACCGGTCTGAAAGTGTGTGAATCAGGTTGTCAGGGTTTTGTCCTTGAAGTCACCGTTTCTCAAAAGTTGTCCCTGTCCAAATCCCTCACCCCATATCCCTAAGAGCAATAGCATCTTGCATTTGCAGAGCAGGGAATTTTAGCAAGACATACTGGCATCCTAAGAGTAAACTCCAAATTGTAGAAGAGGTGCTAGAACCAAAGCCAGGAGATCCAAGATAGTACTCCATAGGAAGCACTAATAAGCAATCTGACCTTTAGCAAATTTTTCATACTTAAGAAGAAATGGGTAGCTTGTGCTTAAAACCTTTCTAGCCCCTTGTAGCTCTCACATTCAATGATTCACTTTTGGTTTTTCAGAGTGCCTGTCAATGAGGTGTTAATACATATACAGTGCATTCCTTCTTTTTTTAATATATGAGTACATTCCAAAAGAAAAATCAAACATTAGAGTTCTAAAGTCTCCTTCAACTACTTCTCCCCAATTCTTAGACCTAGAGGTCATCATTATTATCCATTTTAAGTATGTCTTCTAGTATATTTCTGTGCATTTCGATAGATGATAGATTAGATAGATAGATAGATAGATAGATAGATAGATAGATAGTAGGGTTTAACTTCATGATATGTATTAACTTTCTTTCCATATCAGTAAATATTGATTGTCTTTATTCTTTACAACTACTACCTAGTATGTCATAATATGAACATACTCTACCCTGTGAAATTATTCTTCCTTTGCTGGACAGTTAGACTGTTCCTTTTCTCTTTCCCTATGATAAAGAATGATGCAGGGGTGCCTGGTGACTCAGTCGGTCAAGCATCTGCCTTCAGCTGAGGTCATGATCCCAGGGCCCTGGGATCGAGCCCTGTGTTGGGCTCCCTGCTCAGCAGGGAGTCTGCTTCTCCCTCTGTCCCTTTCCCCCGTTTGTGCTCTCTCTGTCTCTCTCAAGTAAATAAATAAAATCTTTTTAAAAAAAAATGATGCATTGGATATCCTAGCATGTGTGTCTTTGGTCATATGTATAGTGTTCCTTTGGTTAGATATTAAGATGAAATGTATTTTTAATATACTGCTAATTCATCCTCCGAAGTCACTGAACCAATTCACTCTTCCCACCAGCAGAGTCTGAGAGAACCCCACACCCTAGCCAATATTTGATGTTATGAAACAACTTACGTCAAAATAGGAGGTAAAAATGTTATCTTACCCTTGATTTCAACCGGTCTTTTCTGTACTAGACCTTCCCATCACAGTTTCTGGTCTCTATCCCTCCCAACTCCCCTTCAGAGGTTCGATCAGTGCTCTTCTAGTAAATCTTTTCTCAGGAAAGAATCTGGTAACACTTGCCTTCATACAAATATAAGTCAATTAGCTACTATTCTTACGAATATTTGCACTCCGAGCTTCATATTTAATTGTAGAATAAAAGACCGTAGAGCAATTTTTAAAATTATATAAGAGGAGAATTATTTCTATTTCTATTAAAGGTCTTAGACAAGATCCACTAGGAATGACTTATTGACGTGTGGAAAATCATGATGTTCTGGTTAGAAAACACTTGCTTATGTCGATTGCTATTCAGATCATTTCAGTATCAGAGAATTTTTCAAGTAGCAAATGCACTACACTCTCTTCTAAAAGGCAACATGGTATAGCTATTGAGGGAAGATGAGATTCTAGAATTCTGCAACAAAATTCATTTATATTAACAGGAACCCCATTGAGGTGTAGTTGTATATTTACAGATCAGAAATGTTTCCTCCAAGTTTATAAGAGTAGACAAACATTTCAACCATTCAACAGGTCCATTTTTAAATTAATAAAGCTCTTCCAGGGGGTGCCTGGCTGGCTCAGACAGTAGAACACGCAACTCTTGAACTCAGGGTTGTGAGTTCAAGCCCCACCTTGGGTGCAGAGATTGCGTAAAAATAAAATATTTTAATAAATAAACAAACAAACAAATAAATAAATAAATAAATAAAACTTTAAAAATAAATAAAGCTCTTCAGAATTTTTTGTTAGCAAATATGCTGCCTCTGAGGACTGCCTTTGGGTTTAGGATTCAGTTTGAAGAAATGTTTGACTTCAATCACTCTGGACCTCAAATTTCTCTTAAATGAAGGTAAAGTGCCTTATCAGCCTCACAGGGTGGTAAGAGATTAAAATGCTATGCAATATGCAAAAGTACTTTTATCAACTATAAAATAGGGGCATCATTATTATTCAGTAAATAAATAAAACAATACTTTTGAGTACCTACACATGCCTGATACTCACATTTATATTCACAAAGGTCTTGTGAGATAAATATTGTTGTTCCCAAAAGAACACGGAAACTCAGAGAAATTGAATATCATGTTTAAGGTAAACTTAGCGCCAGCAACAAAATTTACATAAAATCTTTGAGTCTAAAATCAAGATTCTACCAAGCACATAATCTGCTTTCATCGTTTTATAGTGTATCACACCTGGTAGGTTGAATAACTGTATTTTAAGTGAATACATAAATGAAAGTTTACATTGTGTTTAAATGCAGAACCCTGAATGCCATGAGATTGCACTTCATTTAAATACGCACGTATCTAAGTTATAACATTAGTCGTATCGATATCACTCACAATGCATAAGTTTCAAGGTTCACTCCTAACAAAACGGCATCTATCGATAGGTAAGGCACTGGAATTTGGACTCACAAAATGGATGGCAGGCCTGACAGAGCAAGGAGGAAGCTGCTACTCCACGCAATTTCCCCAGGCTGGTGCCAGTACACAATTCTGCGGAGATGCGATAACAGCACGTTTTACATCGTCGTGTGTTGAAACCAATAAATCTTAGTCCTTGCAGAAGCACAGCCCTGCTTTGGGGTGAAATTGCAGCCATTGATCTACAGTTCAGCTATGACTTCACTTTCTGCCTTTTTTCTAGTCATGAAACCTCCACCTATTTAGATGTGGGTCACTGGGTGGCAAAATGCAAAGCAAACCAAACGTGGGGGATGATAAGAGCAGTCAATAAGTTAGCATGCAGGGATTTCTGCTTCTAAATAGAGGCCAAAAGAGAGGGATTTCAGAGCAAATGCTTGTTATATCCCAGAACCCTCGGTGAGATCAGAACCAAAGGGCTGTGGCTGCTAATTTAAAGCTGAACTAAAAACTACTTTGATAGCAAGGATGACTGGATCACACCAACTCAGAGCATTAGAACCACAGACCAACCAAATCGGACTCCTTCATTTTATAGATCGGGTAGCTGAAGTCCAGATAGGAGACACAGCTAGGATTAAACCCAGAACTCTGGGCTCAGTTCAGGGACCTCTGTCCCAAGGGGCTGTTTTCAGCAACCATTAGCTGCAGCTTCGCAGCACTAATGTTGGAACCTAACACTTTATAAGTCATTTCTGTCTGCTGAGGCAACACAAAGGAAAAACACATCTTCCTTCTCCCAAAAGATAGGGTGCAAGATCATGCACAGACGTCATGGTTAACTGCAGTTAAAATGTAATGTCATGAGGAAGGATTGCAGTAGATGGGAAGAGGGGAATGAAGAGTTAATAGGCTCTAAAGAGAACTTAATTTCTGATCCTCCTTGAAGGATGGGAGCTAGGGGCTTTCCATAGCCCTTAGGATCCATGTTACAGAGTGACTTTCCATAAGCCTCCAGTTTTCTAACCAAAGCTTTTTAATAGTTGTGGGGAAGAGGTATTCCTGAGCTTCCTAGCTTGACATATTTCAGAGAAGATATGTAAAGGTATAATTTAAATAATGAATGCAAGCAGGTTTCAGGGAGAAAATAAGCTCCACACTGCCCAGGATTCTGATTCATCCTCCTGGACAAGTGTCTGCCTGCACAACCTTTGGACACTTGGAACCAGATTGTTGTTCTGTACGGGAGGGTTTGCCCTGACCAAGTATCCCAGCTCAGGCATCGGCAGCATGTCAGGGGCACCAAAGGCAAGACAAGAGATGATTTTTATTGACACCAAGCAGTTAACAATCCCAACCTCAATTGCAAAACAAAGGAAGTTTATTTTGAGCTCTCCCACATTTTCCAGATTCTTCCTCCCTCTTTTGGAATGCCTGCCTCATCATCCAAGCACCTGGGCCCTCAGGCTTCCACCTTTGTAGCCTGAAGCATTCTACGTTCTATCCAGTTCTATCTCCTCTAGATCTACTCTACCGAAAGTGCACAAAAACCCTCTTCCTTCTTCTTGCTGTGCAAGAGATCTCAAATAAGATATTATTTGATTAAAATAATTTATAACAGGGTGACCACTGAGGAATATGATCCCTTGCTCCTCCTACCCTCAAAGACTGCGCTTTAAAACATCCATTGACTTATCCTAAAGGAATCTCTCAAAAAGTGGAAAAGGTATTTTTGTGCTGAGGTCCTAGATTTCCTTGGGCACCAGTACTCCCAACACTAGTTCTGACCAGGAAGATACGCTAATGGTGAATTTCCAATTCTCTTCTCCTAGAACATCTCATTTCTTTTATTCCACTCACTTGAACTTTCTTTGTTCTTAAAGAGTTATGTAAGAAAGTTAACCGGGTATTTCTGATCCTGCCGGAAGGATGGATTGATCTATCCTAATTAACTCTTTCTGAGTCTGGACTTTACAAATCTTTTATTATTTACTCTTTCCTGCAATCCTCTGAGGGATATTCTATCATGATCTCCATTTTAGAGAAAACAGGCTTAGAACCATTAAGTAACTTGCTCAAAGTCATGGTAAGAAGCAGACTTGAGTCAAACCCAAATCCTTCAGATCCCAGAGCCCAGGTTTTCAACCACTGAACCATCGTGAGAAAAACACTAACTCCCAGTCAGAAGACCCAAATTTTAGTCATAGCTCTGCTACTACATGATGATAATCACCAATTTCATTAACTTTTCTAAAACTCCTTCCTAATCTGTAAAACAGGCTAATAACAGTACCATGCTGGGCTAACATGAGAATTAAATGTGAAAAGTGATTTACAAAATGGTACCAAATTCTCACTGATGTAAATATGGTGCCTATTCTTCTTCTTCTTTTTTTTAATCACCTCTCCCCAAAGGAATTATTTCTATGTTTATGTGAATTCTACAAAAGATGGACTTGGAACATAGATGATAGAATCCTGAGACCCTCTCTGTCTTATTCTTCACTCAAGCTCTTCACTCAACAAATACTGGTGAAATAAAGGAATGGTTGATTGTTGCTTGGAAAATGAAAGAGGGGCGTGACAGGTGAAGGGAGAAGGTTTTCTTAATTGAGAAATTGTCACTGGTATAAGGAAACACTACTGACTTTTATCAAGCCCTATGTCGCTAAGTAATAAGATGTACTCTGATATCACATTAAAATGAATGAGATCTTGTGTTAGTTTCTAACAAATCAAATGGGTTTTCAAGGTTTGACTTGTAGCCCTACTTTGACCTGTGTTTAGCCCCATTTAGGCTTGCTAAAGCTACCTTAATCCTACTTGAACTTCTGTACCCCATTTCCCAGTGATTTGCAAGTCTTTAAAAACATGGCTGTATGGAGAGTGTGTTTGTTTAGTCCAGTTCCTTTCCCCACCCCCACCTCCATTTGCTATTTTCGGCTTTCACCCTCCCTTCTTGTACCTGGCATGTTTCCCAAGAAGTGCTTCAGTTGCAAAGAAGGAAAATACTGACAGTGCATAATTTAAATGAGAGAGATGTGCCATGCCACATTTTCATTAAAATTACAGAAAAATCCAAGCTGTGTGGAGTTTAAGGGAGATCAGAATAGAGTCCAAAGTGCTATCATTACATTTTGTAGTGTTTTTTTAGCTCAATAAAGCAGCTGTCCTATATTTGCAAAATAGCTTAGAAATTGTTGGTCGTGGAAAAGGAAAGATGCACACTGGGTTTTTTTCTTTCTTCATTTCAGTTTAGAGTTCTCTACTAGTTACCAGAATTAGAAAAAAAAAAAAATCCAAGTGCACAATTCCTACCATCTCTGTTAGTATCTAAATATCAAACCAAGAATATGTTGAAAACAGTTTGTAAAAGTGGATTGGGACAGAGCCTTCCTAACAGGGTAACAAATTCTTACTCCCAAATCAAATGCTCCTCTCGTCAATAAGCTTAATAAAACACCGACACTTGTTTATAATGGTGTTTCAGGAAGCAAAATTTTCTGTGAACTTATGCCAAGTAACCAAATAAAGACGTGATTTAAAAGACCTGAAGTAAATGTGGAGAATGAAGAATACTGCAACAATACCTATTTCCTCAGTCATGGTTAAGCTCCCCCACTCTTGAATTCAATCATCCTTTAGAACTGAAGACTTATTATATCAGGCATCAGTTTGTCATATTTTGGCATTAGTAAGAATAACAGAATGCTCCTGTTATCAGCCAGGAGATTTTCATCTCAATAGTTAATAACTTTCTTACACCCAGTTAATGCCCACTTTGTCATACTATCTTAGGATCTAGACCCAAAGATCAAATATATCAAATAATAAAAAAAAATTCTCTGAGCTATTTGGGAATCCAACAGAAAAAAAGCAAGACCGCTTAGGATTGTGAGAGAAAACAAACTTAAAAGCTAACTAATTTCACTGGTTCGGCAATATACTACATTTCTATGGCTTCCTAACTGAAAATATGTAATTATGTGACTCTGGACACAATGTTCTTATAAATATAAATTCAATTCAACTTTATTGATAAGTGGGATTCTCACTCTACCATATATCTAGAACTTCCATTCTGCCAAATCACCCCCTATGTCCTATGTTTCAATTTTTAATGTTGTATTTAACTATACATATAGCACATGAACGCATTACTGTAAAAAGAACAAGCAACATGGAGGAAGAAATTTATCACTCAACTGGCTCCTTAACTACTACATTATTTAAGTTTTGCCACTTCTCCATTTTTTAAGTCTCTTTAATCATAGTTCCCTTCCATCTCTCTCTCACTCCTTTTATTATTATAATTTGAATAAAATAAATAATGTAATCATTTGTCCTAAACAGATTCCCCCCCCAATTTGGATTTTTTTTCTATTATTACATTTCTGGTGTTATCCAATATATATATATATGTATTACTCATTCAAAATTCTTTATAGGTTATGGGCATTCATCATCAAGACATTGTCTTTCTTGGGGCACCTGAGTGGCTCCGTCAGTTGGGCATCTGACCCTTGGTGGCTCCTCGTGGAGCCTATTAAATTAAAAAAAAAAGACCTTGTCTTTCTTGCAACCTATTTTACTTAATATGTCTTGCAGATCCTTACCCCCTCGATACATGTTGGTTTACCTTCATTCTTTATTCCATAAAATTATTTATCATAATTTGTATTATCTTCTTCCTGATAGACATTATTTTAGCTTTTATCAACAATGCTACTACATTGAACATCCTTATCTACTCACCTCTGTGCACATAAGTTTTATACGGCAATGAGGTCTTTAGTCCTTTTTCTTCTGTGTGCACTAAGAGACTCTGAAAAGGGAGATTTTCATTCATAGGAGAAGGAATAGTTTTGTTCATTTGTTCATATTGTTCAGTGCAAATGCATTCAGGTTCCTTCCCAACACTGGAAAGGGGTCTAAGATATTGCTGTGAGCTCTAAAATGCGGTATATGCCTATCAGAGGGTCCTCAAAAACACGACTGAGGCATAGGAAAAATGTTGGAATTTCTATTATTTTCAGCATGGATCTTTTATAATGTACAATAATATATGCAAATAATTTATCAATAAATATATATGAATTATATATATATAATACATACATATACAGATATACATATATCTATGCATATGTATATATTATGTATGTATGTATGTATGTATGTATAAAGCAAGTATGTACTCAAAATATTTAATTGAAAAGGATGTCCTGAAAAAAAAAGTTTAGATACTGTTGTATGTTTGTCAAGTGGAGCCAAGTTCCTGCAAAGCTGATTGCCTTCTGTGAATCTCCACCTAAATGGTTTATCACCTCAAACTCAATCTATGAAAAAAAACAATCATCATTTTCTCCCTCCAGGTCCCCTTTCTCCCTCTGATCTGTTTCTATTGATGACGTCAGTCACAGTCACCCAGCCTGGAAACGCAGAGTCATCTTCCATTGGCTGCACTTACCTCAGTGGATGCAATAGCTTTTACAGCTGTGTTTCCTTCTCCCTTCTCCACAGCCACCACCCCTTTTCAGGCCCACTTCAGGACTATTGCAATAAATGTCTGGTCTACACTCATTCTCTCTTGCTTTAAGCTAATATATCCTAAAAGGTTAATTTTTCTGAATCATGTTTCTGATCACATCACAAGGCTGTTGCAACTCCATATATAATTAAAAATTGCCAACTGGAAAATGTCAAAACAATCCCTATGTATGGTATTCAAGAGCCTTCATATGCCTTGGCTTCAAACTCTCTCCTTTTCTATGCTAAGATTTATTCAATTGAACCCTTACTCTATGCCTGACACTTCACTAGCGTTAAGGGAAGAAGAATAGTCCTCGATCCTCTTAGGGTCTCTGGCTGGGTCTGAAAATTATACTGACAGAAACAGATTAACAAGAGAAAAAAGCATCATTTATTTAATATAAGTTTTACATGACATGGGAACCTTCTTAAGGAAATAAAGACCCAGAGAAACAGACCTGAGTACATTTATGCTAGGCTTGATGAACAGTCGGCAGTCGTGTACAAATATGATAGTTTAAGGAGAATGAAGTAAGTGTAATAAACTGGGGGAAATTTAGCCGTTAATTGCCAGGTTCTTCTTGGCATTTCTTTGCCTTATGAGATAAGGATGCACCTTCCCTCTGGGCAAAGGGAGGGCCGCTCTCCCATGAGGGTTTTACGGCCTGTTTCAGGAGAAAAGGGGAGAGAGGGAGGACTCTGACCTTCCTGCTTCTGCCATTCTCAAGCTCCTTCAGCTTAATATATTCAATTTGGTGGGTAGCGTGTCCTGACCCCATCACTGGGCCTATTATAGGTGTTGTCTCATTTAATTCTTGCCATACTGTATGAGATAGATGACTGAACTTCTAATAACGAGGGGGATTCCAGAACCAGATTGCCTGGATTCCAATCCTTATCATATCAACTGTGTGACAAACGACTTGCTAGACAAGTTTGTTAACCTCTCCTGCCTCAGTCTCCTCACCTGCAAAATATGGCAATGATTGCATCTACCTTGGAGGATTGTTGTGAAGACTGTGTTAAACACCTTTAAAATGCTTAGACCCATGCCTATGGTGCTCAGTAAAGGTTACTGTGTCCGTTTACTATTACCGTGACTGTTATTATTAATATTAATACCGTCATTTTCCAGAAGAGGACATTGAGGTTCATAGAGGCTACGTCAATTGCCCCTGCTCACACAACTGCTGATTGTCAGAACAGGAACTCGAACCTACACCTGTCTGGCTCCAGGACCCATGTATTCACACAATGTTTCACCGCCCCCGGTTTCCAGACCCATATCTCCTACTTCCTGCACATCTGTGCTCACAACGCCCGTTGAGTCAGCTCACTCACATGTCTCAAAGATGCTTTGTACTTTTTCCTTCCCTTTTCCTTCTTTTCATGTTTTGCCTTTCCTCCTGATATGTTTCTATTAAAATCCATTTCATTCCTCTCCTTCCTCTTCAGTGGTGATCTCAGCGTCTTAAAATCCTGCCCATTTCTGTGAAAGGCCACCTTCCCTCTGATACCATCACTGACCCTCTTCTGCCCTTTTCCATGAAACAAGCAACCGTGTGATCTCAATCTCTGTCTGAATGGACCTATACGCTCTGGTTGTTATCATATTCATGCCTTTTAGTACAGATATTTGTGTACCCACAATAGAAACCTGGATTTTGTGTTTGAAAATCCCCCAGAGATCGTCTTGCCTGATGACTGTTTTCAGAGCCCCAGGGTTCAAAGGAGGTTCAGAGGAGGATGACCCAGGACAGCCAAAGGCAGCTGAGAAAGCCTGAGTGGGCAGATGTGCGTGACCATACACACACCCACAGCCCTTCACACAGAGTGTTTCACGTATTGGGGTAAATGTCTAAACATCTCCTATAATAAGTTATTGTCTTCTCTCTCCCACTACATCTCCAACACGTTGTGGGAAGAGAGAGTCTTATGGAGAGTGTGTCTCCAGCAATAACTAGCTCAGGGCCTTGGCAGACTGCTCATTCAAGGCAGGTCCACAGAGGGAAGATACTCTGTGCTCAGCACTTCAGCAGAGCCTGTCTCAAATATTTAACCTCTGGACAGTCGTGGGATGTAGGCCTTCTCTCCATTTTAAAAATATGTAAATGGAGACTAGCCTCACTAAAGTTAAGAAACCTGCCCAAGTTCACACAGCTAGTGAGTGATAGAGGAGATTTCAAACCAAGATCTGTCTGGCTCAGATTGTGATTTTGGATGGACCAAGATTCAAATCCCTTTCTATCTCTAGCTAGCTCTGTGATCTTGAGAAGGTATTTGATGTTCCTGAATCTCACCTTTACAACAGGCATAACCATACCTTTAAATACTGTTTCTAGGATTAGATTCTGAATGCCAGATGTCTGGCTTTCAACCAACGTTGACTACTATTATTTCACTATACCATCTACCATAACATTTTCTGGAAAAACACCAGGTATCTTAGTCTCTGAATCTTCTTCAGCAGCAGGTACTAAAGAGCAGCATTCTGAGACATTTTGCCATGGACCCTATGTAATTTTAAAATGTTCAGAGAGCCATGCAGTGTCTATCAGGGAGAGGCAGCAATTCAAGGCTCCAACATGAACCAGTGAGACAGCAAGTTCTGTCTTACAACACAGCTTGAGGTCTGGTGAATCTGGTCTGTTAACGGAATTCCCTCATGGTTAAAATATCCTAAGAAAAGTAGCACTTCTGCTCTCTTCCTACTAAGCCCCTAGGTATCCAAATCTCAATTCTCTTGCCAGGAGGATCAGTCAATTGTGAGAAATGTGTGTGTGCGTGTGTGTGACTTTAGTGCATGTGTGTCCTTATTTCACTGTTATGAAGATGGGTAAGTCACTTATGAAGCATAAAAACAGAAAGAATGGCAAGACAACAGGCCTATCTGTACCTGGCAGAATGTTCTTGATAGGTTCATATAGTTTTAACACATATATAGCACATTAATTAATGTTTAATCATACCATTATTTATTTGTATACATAAACATTGGCTGGGTTTTTCTAATATAGTAAACACACAATATTACGTTAGTTAAACATTATCTATTTTTAAATGCTTGTTTTTTTATTTATTGAAATTCAATTAATTAACATATAATGTATTATTAGTTTCAGAGGTAAAGTGATTCACCCAGTGCTCATCACATCATGTGCCCTCCTTAAAAATGCTTGCTTCTAATATGAAATTTGCTTTATTAAATGCTTATTAGTTACAATTTTGAGAAGACAGTGATGAGTATTTGTTGCACCCGTCCCAAAAAGAGCATGCAATGGGAATGAAAGAAGTAAACATTGAACCAGAAGGGAACTATTCTGCAGAAGAATTTAGTATAAAGTTTCTTTCCTAAGTCTTTCACTCCTAAAATCTGGATTCTCCCCCTATCTGAGAACCCAATAAAAGTAATGGGTTCCTTTTATCAACCTTCCCAGAGAACATGTTCATTTTAAAAATGGATTGACTGGCAATAAAAAAGGCAATTTAAAAAAATGAATTGACTGGGGAGCTTGGGTGGCTCAGTCAGTTGGGCATCTGACTCTTGATTTCAGCTCAGGTCATGATCTCAGGGTCGTGGGATCGAGCCCTGCATCAAGCTCCCTGCTCAGCACGGAGTCTGCTTGTTCCTCTCCCTCTGCTCCTCCCCCGTTCATGCTCGCTCCTTCTCTCTCTCCCTTTCTCTCTCAAATAAATAAAATCTTTTAAAAATAAATAAATAGAAATAAAAATGGATTGATCACAGAATGAGCAGCATCTATGACCCAGAACATTGCCATGTGTGGAGGAGCTCTTAAATGTAATTCCCTAATGCTGAAAGACTAACAGATGGCTGTTACATGTCACTGTTAGCTGCCTCATCATGTTTTCTTTTAGAGCATCCAACTGGTTTACCACATTTTAATAGAAGTTCCTATAACTGGGGCGCTTGGGGGGCTCAGTTGGTTAAGCACCCAACTCTGGATTTTTGTTCAGGTCATGATCTCAGGGTCGTGGGATCAGGCCCACATAGAGCTCTCTCCTAATGGCTGAGTCTGCTTCTCTCCCTTTCCCTCTGCCCCTTCCCCTGCTGGCATGTGGGTGTGTATGTGTGCGAGCTCTTGCTCTCTCTCTCAAACAAATAAACAAATCTTTAAAAAAAAAAGTTACCAAAACTGAATTTCACAGAACGTATCAAAAATATTTCTAAATTACTTTCTTTTTCTGGCATTAATTTAGGTAGTGAGCCATGAATCAATATTTATTAGAAAAACAGAACTTCACATACAAAGAAAATGTGCTTTTGTGTGCGGGAAAGCACATTTTTGCAAAGAAAACCATTATTTCAATATACAAATATTTTCAGAATCTATCACCCCAAAAATGCCTCATGTGATCACTACAAATGATTTTCAGATTGATTTTTGCCGTTTTGACAGTCTCTTATCAATATCATATGGCCATATTTTCTTCCTACCAAGCACAGAGTCCAGTAATGAATTGGATGTAATCTCAGAATTTGGATTTAAAGTTTCCTTCACTAAGCATGTCCATGTTGGAATTGTGGTCTAAAGGGGACATATGACAAAGGGACACTTCTTAAATTGGCACTTGTTTAATGGGTTCAATTTTTTTTAGCCCTCTGCAAAGTAAGAAAGTGCTATCTTTTGTGTACTAGTTCTGCCATCAGCTGCTTGTTTTCCAAACTGTTAATAGGTTGTACTGAGTAATCTGCACTCTCTTTGTGACCCAAGAGAACTCACTGGGCTTGGAGGTACAATCTGTGACTCTGGGGCAGTGTCTCTCTGCGTAAAGCTAATAAAACCTGCACCCTCACCCTTATTAGTGCTGTCCTCTCCCCAACTGAGCTAACACCTCCAAAAGCAAATAGATGATTTGCACAGAGCCATATTCACATCCAATTTCCAAACTAGCTCTTCCTGTGTCGCAGTGGGGAGGTACCCTACAGTGAAAATTTATAGAACTTTTAGTAGTTTTTATAAGCTTCCTTTTCCAGGTTTAGTGGAAAGGGGATCGCTGAAAAAAGTTGAACATAAAATTCAAAAGAAAAGAGAACCTGGCAGAAACCTAACAGAGAGTATTAATATTCAAATAGAGACGTCTTATTCTATCTTCTTAAGTTTGTCATCACATGAATATATTTGGTAAAAAAATATTTATTGAGTATCCACTTCAGGTCAAACATTGTAATTTAATGACAGATAAAGCATAGCTGGGTCTTGCAAAACATACAGGCTAGTTGGGAACATAAACAAACAATAACAATTAAGTGCTATAAGAGAATTCAGGGGGAAGTTATAGGATTCTGGGAAGGCTTTCTGAAAGTGTTAGCAAATCATCAGATGCTAAAAGTTTTCCAGTCAGAAAGACCCACTTTTCTTTCATTTTATTTAAATATATTTCTCTGTACTCTTTTAAACACTGCATTTAATTCTGTGCTCTAAGATTCTTTATTTCTCCTCTTTTTCCTTCTTTATTGTTACAAGGCTCTTGAAAGTAAAATATTTAAACTTAAACCTTTTAGGTGTTTTTAAAGTATTTCCATAAGCCCTCCCTAGGAAATTAACAAGTGAGGGCATCACCTTTGTAGCAATGAGAAAATTAAAGGCACAGTGAAGGTAGGTCCAATTTGGTGCTAGTTTTAAAGTCAGAACAATATTCCAGGTTCCTTCACTCCTACTTTAATGGTCTCTCCACTTGGCTTCAAGCTTTCTACATCTTGCTTATTAATCATCACGAGTTTTTGGTTGCCCAGGAAATTGTATTACTATAAGAGTTTAAGATGATAAAAGCTTTTAGAAAAGTAAAAGTGAAGAATCCTGAACTAGTCCTTGAAAAAAAAGTATGTAAATACCTGTTATTTAAACCAGAGAAGATACAGAAGAGCAAGATGCTTTGAGTCAATGACATGATTTTCAAAGACCAGCTAATCAATTATGTGGTCCAAACTTTAAAAGCCTTACCTAAAAATAAAAAATAATTAAAAAAAAAAAACCTTACACAGATTGTATACAACTAATTTCACCAACCTGTCTTAACTAATTTTAAATTGTCCAGTTATGGCTAATTATTCATAGGCTGATCATACATCCCAGTTTGCCTGGATAGTCCCAGTTTACCCCAATTGTCATAATTGAAAATAGCACCGTCTTTCACTTGAGAAGCACTGAGTTTCAATAATAAATCATATGATCACCCTAGTTATTCACCGTGTTCTGGTCAAATGGGTTCAAAACAACAGGATTGTGCCTCCCTAACCCACTCCAACTCTCCACTGCCTATCTTCTTATCATCTGTATATAATTTTGAATACCTGCCAGATAAGTATTACCTAACTGTGATAGAGTACAGGAGAAAAAAGAAGGAATGCAGTCTGCTCAAGTGTTCTTCAAGTATCGGTGGCAAAATTACCTCCAAGTCCTTTGGTAATAGTACACTGGTCTAATTCTTTTAACTAATCACTATATTTTGGTTGCTTTGTTAAGTTAGTCCTGATTGATTGCAAGAGGGCATGGGCAGGTGGTGAACATTTGGCCATTTGGTCTTGCTGTTTAATGTTCCATTTGTAGGGTGCAGACATTTGCTAACCATATTAATTGTTAAAGTCAAGTTTAGAAGCGTGATAAGGAAAGAGAATATGTTCTTTAAGCCTTGGCTCCTTATTCTCATTGTACTTCCTGTATGTGATCTATAGGGTTTTTTGCAAGTATGGCAAATAAATTTGGTAGATAAAAGTTGAAAATAAAATATTTAAACTTAAATATTAATATGGTTTTGATTTTTGAAAGGGGAAGGAAGGATGCCCATCTTAGGATTTAGGTAATCATATGTTCACAAAGCTAGAAGGATCATTGGTAAATTGTATATTCTGCTGCCCTAAAGCATGATTAGAGATCATAAAATATCTCAATTGTCAGGGGAAACTACATTATCTAAGAAGTTTTTTCTTTTTACCTACCATTCTATTTTGTATTTGTATTTCTAAATTATCCATATCTAGGAAATCTTTATATTTTCCAGTGCCCAGCATAATGCCTTATAATATTCAAAGAAATATATTCAAATATAATAGTAAGCTATAACCTGGATTTAAAATAAAAATATTTTCTTACGTTTTCATAATTCAAGGGTATGTTAAGAGCTGCGTGTATATGGGCATTTCTCTCATAAAAGCAGTAAAAAATTTTCAAGCAGAAAAACCTGTAATTCCCTTCTGGTTCCACTATAGTAGTGCTAAGATGCCGAAATAATCAGTTCCTTTAAACAACAACAACAACAACAACAACAACAACATGTAGTGATTAGAGTATGCATTCCATGAATGGTACCAAACCTTTTTGTGAATCAAATTCTTTCAATTCTCAAGGGTTTGCCTAACCAGGCATAGATTCAAGAAATTTCTCAGTGATTGCCTTGCTTACTAGAGAATGATTGAAAAGGAACATATATTAAGCCTCCAAATTCCGACAAGCTTTCTAAGGGCACAAATAATTGAGACAACTTAAGAAACCACTTTAATTGGGGCACCTGGATGGCTCAATCAATTGGATGGCTGACTCTTCATTTCAAGGTCCTGGGATCAGGTCCCATGTCAGGCTACAGGCTCTGCACGGAATCTGCTTGTCTCTTTCCATCTGCTCCTCCACCTTCCCCCACTTGCTCATAGTGTCTCTCTCTCTCTCTCTCTCTCTCTCTCTGTCTAAAATAAATAAATAAATAAAATCTTAAAGAAAAAAAAGAAACCATTTTCATTTTAGTCCATGAATGAGTGTATCGCATTATCATTTTCTTCTCTCTGTCCCTCTACAGTCCTAAGGTATCTATAAATATTTTGTCTTTGCCTAAGCTCATTTAATTTGTTTATTATATTTATCTGGGTGGAACTTTAGTCTGAAACAGATTTGATATATGTGATGTTCAGGCCACATTCATTTATTTTATATGTATTTATTGAGTCACTATGTTGTACCAGGTACTGAAGTTGATGTGAGAATACAATAAAAAATGAATCTGACATTGGCCCTCCCATAAGTATATCATAGTCAGAGAGGGGAGGAATGCCAATAAATAATTAAAATAAATACTGTGTGGCTCAGACAATAAGAAAGAGTTGATCAAGGCACAGTGATGACACAGAGAAGAAAGTGATTCATAATGAACTTTGTATGAAATTGTAAAATAAATCTTCAGAGATAGATGGGTAAACTACATCTTTAAGAATTAGTAGAGTGAGCCAAGTAAACACAGTTCATGAAACCATTCCAGGTAGTACACATGCAAAGGTATGTTATAGGGAGACCCTAAGTATCTGGAAATCACCGAGGCAGTATCTGAGAATGTAAATAGCATTTTCCTTTAAAAATTTATATTTTATGTGCTTTCTATGCAAATGATTAAACATTTGGTCCTTTTTGACCATTCTCTTTAAATAAGTTAATATCTAAGCTGAGAAGCACTTCATTTCTTATTCAGCAATATAGGCAATAAATTCTCATGAAGGAATTATTAATCCCAACTCCAATTTTAACATGTCATTTTTCGTACAATTATATTTGTCCCCAAAATGAGTAGTCAGAGTTGATACTGTGTCTTCCACCCTTATGAGTCTTAGTCTATGAAATTAGGTTGATATTCCTTTGAGAAACATGTTACATAAATATCGTATTATCTCTGTATAGGAACTTTTGGATGTTATAAATCGTCAACCTCTGAGTGAGATATCATATCTAGAAACCCCCAATATTAACAACAATGCAGGTATCCCTCTACATTGAGATGTTTAAAGTTCCTTCCATTTCTAGCACACTGTGACTAATTGCCTTCTGAACCTGTGGAGGGTCTAGTTCACATCAATAACCTCCAGGATACCCTGTGATACTCCAGGTACTAGATGTCGCCCTCCTCACGACACCTCATGAAGTCAGCTGAACTAAAAGAATTCCTGTGCATAATAACCTCACCTGTTAGCTCATGGGTTTCTTCCTAGTCAGAAAATAGTTTCCTGCCTAAACCTGAATGGCCAGGCTAAGCCAGACAGGGTTGTAGAAAATCCCTAAACAGACAAAGAAGAAAGCACGACCTAGGAAAGCTACTGTCCTGCCCAAATGTAATGTGTCTTTTTAAGTCAATTTTGAAATTAGACTCTCAAGAAAAGGAAATGTTACTGCATGTCACAACATCTACTAAAGTGTATTTCCTTCCAACAGAAATAATAGGACAACCCCATGTGGCACTTAGCTTACTGAAAACGGCCGAAATACTAAAAAAATTGCAATACCATAAATAGACACGGTAAAGGTTTGTCAACTCCAATGGAAGTGGTTTCTGTGGACTCTGCACTTTTCCATGTCCCCTGCATCTCCTCACTCCTATAAGTAAATAAGTAAATAAACAAAACTATGAAAATGATGGAGCCTAAATATAACCTTTTCAGCAAGAGATAAAAACATATTGATTGGTGACTGCTGAAGGATGCCATTAAACTCTCAATGTTTGATTTCATTTCTTCTTCTCTTATTTTATTTATTTATTTATTATTTGGTCGCCCGCAGGCATCTCTGTACTGACTGACCCTGCTAGTTCAACTATTAAAGAATTTCCCTCTCCAAGGAGGCCTGATGTAAACATGATAATCTGTTTGGCGGCTCCTATGATGGTCCATGAATAAAACATATGACAACCCAGTTGGAGTTTAAGCAGTTCACTATTTGTTACCAACGAGAATGTTTGGAAGCTCATGGAAAGCTTCACCATGCTTAATCCCAGAGGCCTGGAATCCCGTTCTTGGTTCAGACTTAGCCACGAGAATTGTGACTTAACTATTGGCCTTATGGTCAACCACCCTACGATATCTTACTAAACAGACCTAATGCTAGGGATTGGATTTGAATGCACCTCTAACTGTGGCAGAAAGCAAGTCTCTCCTGTTAGAATGTATATGCTGTATCCTTGACAACAATAGAAAATGTTGACTAGGTGAGATTTGGAAAGAGAAGTCTGAAAACCACAATGAAAGAGCTAGAAAGCAGCTCTATTATATTTAAGCGTGCACACACTGAAATCAGAATGCAAAGATACCTACATAGGTCTTTATAACATCACAAAGAAGTGATTGGGTATTTTTTGCCCTTGATTACCTGTACTACTATAAAAAGAAAGGGTTGTGGTATAATCACTGCACTAGCAAATCAAAGAGGCAAAACCTGTCCCCGCTTGGGTGGATGCTGTTGGGTGGATAAAGTCAGAGAGGGATTATTTAATGTGACCTTTCCCACACAACAAGAGAACAATTGTTGTTATAATTCAGGTTTGTTTTTAAAGCACAGTCATTAAAAAACTGCTTATAACACATTTTTTTCCTGGAAATCTCTCCCTTTGTGCATTGTCTCTGGCCATTAATTCTCTAATTATGTTCCTGCATATATTTAATTTTTGATCTTCTGTAGAAGGAACCATAAAGTGAACATTTTATATAAAGACAGTTTTATATTGCAGTGTACCAGCTGCTATTGATGAAACAACTTTCCTGGGACTGTCCTTTGTCTGTCAACAAGTTCTCCTTGTCATCTCTAACATACTTTGTACTTTTTACGTGGATGTCATTATTCTTTATTTCAAGAAAAAAATTAAATGCAATTCTAGATACTAGCAACATTCGGAAATTTAAAATATACTTTTGCATTCATAGTATTCTTTAAAGTTAAGTGTGATTTTGAGGGTCTATGTGAGTGTGTATAGTTTTTGTAAAATTCAGCATTCTGTAAAGAGCACTGCCAACATATAGGGGCAAAATTAATGTAAAATTATAAGTTAATGTCCAGGACACATCTACATTTAAAATACTATAAATAATAAAATTTGCATCTGCTGCATATGTATAAGAGCTATTCTATTTTATTTATGCACCTCCCTTGTAAGATTTAAGTAACTTAATTTAAATATACTGTCTAACTCTCATTAAATCATTATTGGAAAAAAGTGGGATTTTAAAACTTTTTGAAATCATAATGAAATCTCTTTCCAACAATCCTTTGAAAAAAATCAACATCTAAATATTTCTTTTGATATTCAGTGAGAAGGAGCACCTGGTTGGTTCAGTAGGTTGAGCATCGGATTCTTGGTTTCAGCCCAGGTCATGATCTCAGGGTCTTGGGATCAAGCCCCGCCAGGAACCCCTCCTCCAGCCCCACCTGCTGCCCCATGTGGGGCTCCACGCTCAGTGCAGGGTCTATTTGTCATTCTACCTCCCCCTCCACTCCTCTCCCCCATGCTCTCGCTCTCTCAGATAAATAAATATTAAATAATAATAATAAAATAAAAATATTTGGTGAGAAAATTGGAGTAGCGCCTAATTTATAGGCTTCACCTTGGAGTATGATGTTCCACACAAGCAAATTTTTCTGACAATTGCCCTTTACCCCCCCTTTTTTAACGAAAATCAAGTGAGATAAAATGTAGAAAAGGGCTCTATAAACTTTAAAATATATTATAACAGATACTATTATTTTTATTATGCTACAAACTTGCTTTCAGATAATTTATTTCTAAAAAACTTTCCAAAATATTTATTTTCCTGCCTTCTTAAGCAACATATATGGAATACAATTTTTCCTGTATTTTCTAATGGAGATGGATAATTATCACACTAATTGTGGGATTATGACATTTTACAAAGGTACCCTCTGCAATATCTCACCCCTGATAATGACTCCACATTGTTATATTCTTTTTGTTGTCATTGTGATGTTCTTTTAGTTCTTTTATCTGTAATGTTCTGTCCTCTCACTCTGTGAAACTGTCAGTCAAATTGGCTTTTTTCACCCCCTCTTTGTTCTCCTCCCTGCTTTTTCTTTCTAGTTTACCACTTGGGTCTGTTGTCGTTTAGGAAAACAGATAAACAATCCCCTTGGTTGTGTCTAAACAGTAAAATTGGTCTGGGTGAAGGTCCAGTAGGTTCTTGTAAATTTTGGTGGGTGTGTTTTATTATACAAGTATTCGGAGTTTATATTCAGGCTACTAAATGTGAACTTACGGAGCAAGTATATATTGAGTGGCCTGTGTGTTTCAGGTACATAATTACACAGACGTAGCCCTTGTCTTCAGGAAGCTCACAGTCTACTTGGAGAGACAAACATAAAACACAAGATCAACCAAATATTTAATTAGACTGGATAAGTGCTGTGGTGAAGAAGTGCAGGATGCTCTAAGCACACCTGTAAGAGTGCACCTCAGCTAATCTAGGAAGGCTTCCCATTTCAACTGAGACCCCAAGGACGGGTGGAACTAAGGATGTCAGATGAAAAAAATAGCATATAAGGAAGGTGAGTAGTGCTTAGGAAATGTTTCTTTCCAAAATCTTCTAACTAGGTGAAATGGCTTATTTTAAAGACCTCTTAATAAATGGTTAGCTTACTACGTAATTTCTTTCAAGAAATTTTAAAAATTCCTTTGATGATTGGCTGTATTTCAACTTACTTTCACTTGCTTCTCTTTCTAGAACTTGGGGAATTCTTCTCTAAATTCTCAATGCGTTTGCTATTTCATTGTGGAGTATGGCTCTTCTGGAACCAGCCACTTAGGCTGCCTTACCTTAAGGACAAATTTCCAATTCTGGATGGTACTCAGCTCTCAATCCGATTGTAGAACTCCCACTGATGGCAGCAGGAGCTGTGCCTGTATATCTAGGAAAGTACACTGTCCTCTGTGTCACTGTCAGCCTCCTTTGGCACAGAGCCTGGAAGCCCGAGCGTACATGTGAGTCTCTCAGGAAACATTGCTCTCGGCGGTGCCACGCTAGCAAGAGTGTGAATGGAAGCAGAGAAAATAGATGAAAAGGAAGGCATGGCATCAGGACTAACACCCGTGATCCTGCCAACCAGGGCAGTAGGAGGAGGGGTAGAAGGAATTGCAAGCATTTTTTTTTTTTTTAAGACTAGACTCTATTTCATAAAATCGTCAACTTACAGCCACAGATTGATTTTTAATAATTACCATACTCCCTAACATATGCAAGGCCTGGGCAAGAGTACAAATGGAGGCCTGAACTGGGGACTAGCCCTACCCCTTTCCCACTCCCGCTCTGTTCAGGAGCGCAAGGGGCCTCCCAAGCGTGTGTCCAGCCTCCATCTCTCGCCTG
Source organism: Ursus maritimus (assembly GCF_017311325.1). Lineage (NCBI taxonomy): Eukaryota > Metazoa > Chordata > Mammalia > Carnivora > Ursidae > Ursus > Ursus maritimus. Next base: position 37,272,620 of record NW_024423564.1, on the reverse strand, counting down.
CCCCCACGCCAGACAGCCACACCCTTAGGAGGGCTGACCCAGGGAAGAGGCCCAAATTGGCCCTGGAAGTGGGCTTCAGGCCATTTGGACAGGGAATTTCTGGAAACACTTGCTCTTAACCACTCACTAAACTGTACTGCCCTTCAATAATGGGGAAGTTCATAATGGTTTGAAATTGAAGATGCGTGGGTTTTAAGGATGAGAGGGCTGTACAACTTTTAAAACTTGCTTTTAAGTCAGTGCTTCTCAAACTTAATGCGCATGAGAATAATCCAGATATCTTGTAAAAATGCAGATTCTGAGTCAGTAAGTCTGGGGTGGGGCTCCAGATTCTGCATTTCTAACAAGCTCCCAGGTCATATCTGTCTATAGCCCACACTTTGAGTAGCAAGGCCTATGAGAATATTAGTGGTTTCGGATGTGCATTGGTGTGTTTGTGTGTGAACATGCTGTTACTTTGGGATGGGAAGTTTTAATACTGAGTGTAAAAAGAAAAATCAGTGGTAGCATGAGTTTAAAAGACATAGCTTTTAGATTATCGTTATTAAGATTCTTGTCTCCGATGATGTCCCAGACAACAGCTCTCATACCTATTCGTCCTCCCTATTAATCTGATATCAGTGATGTCACCAAGTCTTATCTTTGAACTGGGCTCTCAAGTGTCACTGTAGCAGCCTTCTAAAACCTTACAGATTTCTAAGATACATATTAGAGCCAATGGAAGACTAAATGTCTCTTGGTGTAGAAAAGAAATTTTGATTAGATTTAAACAGCTGTCATCTCTGAAATTTCCTTCTCTAAATCATTTCCTGCTCTCAACAAGCTCTTGTATGTTGCTTTCTTGGATGGATGCTGCTCTTGGTACACTTCTAACTACTCATGTTAACTGGGACCTGTGGCATGGAACTGATAGATATTTAAGAACATCTTCACAGCTAAAAAAAGCACTTGGCGTAGAGAGATTTTACTCTGGTTTCTTCTTTTCCATAATAACTATATTTCCTTGGATTGAGCAAAATTCAATTACATGAAGAAGGACTATGATGCCACAGCTTGCACTGCTAAAAGCAGGTTTGAAGCCGTCACAAAAGTTGTCACTTTTCGTTTTACTTAGATGAAGTGCGATCTAAAGTACATATGTTTTCAAAAGCAACTTAGTCTCAATGATCACAAGGTCTCCGGACTGGTGAGACATGGCAATTTAAAAAGATCACATTAACAAAGATTACATAATGGAAAATTGACTAATGTTTTAGGGATAAATACATTTCTAGATTGTGTTAGTCTACATTTTTAAAATAAAATCTGAAATATTCTGCTAGGTAGTGGACTAAAACCTCCCCCTGAGAATTTATAGATTATTAACTGAAATGGCAGTTTTCTTGTTAGCCATGATCAAAGTGATTTGGGAATGTCTAAAAACATGTGAAAGTTGATTACACATTTTATTACTGGCACCACATTGACTGGCCACCCATATGATGGAGCAATTGTGACTGTGGATTAGTTCCAACTAGCCTCAGGGAAAGAGCACACTGAGTTGAGACCTTTAGAAAGCATTTATTTGCTTGCCTCATTTAATCAAGTGACTTTTATAATTTTCCAGCTTTTACCCTTATTTATTTCACATAATGAGAAAGAAAAAATATCTTATTTCTGGCCTTTAAACAAAAGATACCCACCCTTTAAAATTTCATTTCAAGACACAAATACCTATCTTTTTCAAGAAATGTATCTGTTTTGTTTTTCAATGAGACAAAGACAACCTTAAACAGAGGAATTCTACTTGATCATAAAGTACCCATTATTTGTCTTCACAGTCACACTTACTTCTCAAAATCCTACCCATTTTTTGAAGACCAGTAAAAGCCCTTCTCTTCCAGGAGATCTGTAATCCTCTAGTCAGAATTACTCTCTCATTCTTTTGTATTCTGACAGCAGAATTTATGCACAGGTAATAATTAGTCCTTTATGTAATCTTTGTGGAGCGCAACTAGATATGTTTGGTACTAGAAGGTGAGCTCCTAAGGAACAAAAATCATTACTTATTTCTTATTTAATGTATTTAATTTATTTAAATTTAAATATATTTATTTAAATGTATATTTATTGTTAGTTTTCCAAAATCGCATAACCCAGTGCTTTCTCATAATAAAGGTATAGTGTATAATGGTTGAATTAAATCTTTCTAATTGTTAATGACTATGGATGAGTGCATTGTGAATGAATTCATTAAGATCACCCAATCATCATATTGACTTTTTAAGAAATAACCTATGGTAAATGATTATTATAAAGTATTAGAGCCCTGACATATTTCAAGATTTAATATTTGAACACAATTTGGATAAGAGAAAATCATAGTTTAAAATATGCTTTGTGTCTAATGAATCTCCTTAATATGGAAATTTTAACCATTTTGATGGTGTTTCTCTTATTTTTAAAAATTCATGGAACGTTTACCTCTCTTGTCCTGAAAATAAACAGAATCATGTATACTCAATATATACATAGGATAGCTGGTATGTCAAGATCCTCCATTTGCATTCCAAATAGTATTTGTAGTTGGCAAAATAGTGTACTACTCAAGCTAACACATAAATTAAAAACACATCCAATGATCATTTCTGTAGACTGTCAACTATTGTAGGAAACTGAATAAGACAGGCCAATAGAGAATCAGAGCCAACATTAATGCTTACCTCCCAGCGTAACTTTCATTTATTGCAATAAAATATATAGGTTTCTATATTTTCTTTTCTGCTTTCCTTTTTCTTTTAATGGGTAACCTTGGCAACTCTTCCATTTTCCCTATTTTTAGAAAATTGTTAACAAGTCCACCAGCATCAGACGAAATATACTCTCTGGAGTATTAGAACTCCAGAAATGGTAGAATGATAATCTACTCCTCCAATTCAGAGAACTCCTTTACAGTGGCATGAAGAGGCTTTCAGATGAAAAAATATATAAATTAGTCATTTAAATTTAGGCACTGAAATGAGAAAAATTTGGGCTTACAGACCAGTTCTCTCACTTTTTAGTTGAATGACCTTGAGAAAGATACTTCATCTCCTCTAGGTTCAATTCCCTAATCCAAAACAATGGAAATGATAACAAGACCTATGTGGGTTGGTTGGAGGATTCTAATGCATGCAAAGCACTTACCACCATGCCTGGCAGAGAGCCCATCCTGAAATCGATGTGACATGGCGTGGTGGGAAGATCCTGACAGCCAGACCTTGCCATCCATCAGCTGGTCAGGCATGTGAGCTCCTGAGCCTGTTTGTCTCTTCACTGAGTGTTTCTGTTTTTGTTTACTCCCCAGCAAAAGGGGACACCACATTGTAGCAATTAGAAGAGAAAGTGAGAACCCTCAAAGTCAGAGAAAGAAAAGCAAAGCAAAGACTTAGTCACTAAATCTTCCAGAAGGAAGGAGAAAGAGGAGCGAAAGCTTGATGGATTACATTCTGAATGCAGTTTCTTAAAAGGAATTTTTTGTGGTAAGGGACAATGGAAAGATACCAAGTTACAGTACAAACCCAAGGGCAAGCCTCATGGAAATCAAAGAAAAGTGACACTACAGGCACATTGTAGAATAAGGGAATGTTTGAAAAGAGAGGGTTATGTATTTACCATTTTGCTTGATCTACATATCAAAAGCATCCTCCAACTGTATATAGAAGATCCTTGCAGGAAAATGTTTCAGATGAAAAATAAAAAAATAAATAAAGTAAAGTAAAAAAGAAAAAAAGAAGAAAGTGCTGGAGGCCATGTCATTTTTTTTTTCATCCTATTCTCTTTCACAGATTTCAGGCCAGGTGCGACTAGCTCATGCAAACGAATACCTTCCCAATCACCACAAAAGCAAAAGAAGATACTGGGAAATACAGCATCCACTGTACTTAGAATGAGAAAACCTAACTGAGAAATGGAAATGACTGAGGAAAATTAAGTGGCCTCAGCACGAAAAAGCACACCTTATTTTTTTTTCCATCCAATAACCTATTATGTAATAAATAAAAGCCCACTGTGCTTGTTAGGAAAAAAGAAACTTTTGCTCAGCTAACTATAGAAATATTTTTATCTGATAATATATTTTCCTAAGTATTTGAATCAGTAATATTGAAATATTGAAAATCAAATCTCCAATGAGTTGAAATCAAGTGATTAGCTCTTTGAAAATCCATTATTCTACCCATGTATTAGGCCTCATCACTATGGCAAAAATTTTTCCTTAGCAAAGAGATGTCCATGTTTTTTTAATGACAAACCAGTTAATGGGAGTTTAAGTTTGTTTTCTGTTATGTTATTGTTTAACAGGAAAAAAAATCTAAAATTTTTTTAAAATTAAAAAAAATAATAAAATAGTCCAGTTTTAGAAAAAAGAAATTATTTCACTCAAAATGAAATTCTTAAATTTGTCATAACACTCATTCGTCAAATTTCTGATTTACTTTGATTCAAAATTCATATCAGCATTTTAACGGAAATTTCATTAATACTACCTGCAGGATTACAGAAATGTGTGGAAACCACACTGACTTTTAGAAGATGCGGATTCCAACCCTGATTCTATTTTGTTCTAGCTGGACACTGGGCAACTGTCTCCCCTGTCCTGAGTTCCATATAAAATACTGATAAAAATCCCTATATTAACTCATTGTTAATGTGAGATTTGAATACAGTAACATGTGGAAATAACTCATTATAGTTCCTGAAATATTTGGAAGAGAAGAAAATGTTAGTAGCCTTTCCCCATAGGAGCTCCACTATCCAGACAACTGTTCAAGTTAACCTCCCTCTCCCAGATATTGTATTAGTTATGTTAGTTATCAAGTCCTTCATTTCTACCGCCCTTCTCTCAATTGCATCTTTTTCATCTTCTGTTACACTTCCCAAGGAAATACCCTCATTGCCTTATGCCTTGACTAAAATGATGACCATGTAATTCACCCTTACTTACAGACTCAACTACTGCCACCCATTCTTTATGCAGAATTCTTTCTAGTAGAACAAATAGAATTATATTATTTTCTGCTTAAAACTCTTCATGACTTCCTGATGCCCATAAAACAGAATTTAATTTCCCTAGAGTGATTAAAAAAAGGCATTTACGATTAGGTAGTTCAACATCATCTTCTTCTTATCATATACGCTATGTAATAAATGCACTATACTATCCTTTCCCATGGATTTCTATCTTTGCACTTGCTGTTCCCTCAGCCTATGATGTATTTCCCACCCTCTGACAGTGGACAACTATTCATCTTTAAGACACAGCTGAAATGTCATCTCCCACATGTCACCTTCTCAGAGCACATAGGAAGAATTTATCATTCCCGTAGGACTTATTTCCATTATACCACACCATATTTTATTAATTGCTTGTTTACGTGTCTGTCTCTATTAGACTATGAGCTCCACCGTACAGCATAGAGCCAAGAATGTGGTAGATAGTATTTGATAAATATTTACTGAATTAATGATTGGGAACAATAATAAAAAATCAATGATGTTACAATAGATCTGCTCATGAATTAATGTCCCGAATTTGCAAGTGCCTTTTTATTTTTACTGTATATTTATAGCCTCTGTCCAAACAGGGGACCAAAAGAAATGGAATTGAGATCATTTTTTAGGGAAGTCTAAAAACAACAACAACAACAACAACTTTTGAGTCAATTATATTGATATTACAAGCAAATGTATCTTTGGCCTAAATTGCCTCACGTTGAAATGTCTCCATTTACCCTGCTTTTTTAGACATAGCATGAACCCAGAGTATTTTTGTTATTCTTAGAAAACACAAATTTGAGATAGTCTTTTCTTTCCCTTTGCAGGCAAGCACAAAGGGAAACAGGACACACATGCAACAGCAAACTGACATTTACATGTGGCTTCATCACCAAGTCTCAAAGAGTTCACTTTGCACCTTGGTTCCCCTTTCTTCAAAAAGTACCTCTGCCCTGAAGTCAGTTGGTCTGAACAGGGCCTATAATTTCTCTATTTACCCAGGTTGCAAATTAGTGAGGGGTGGCCGGTGTGTGATCACACTCACCAGCAGCTGAGTATTCAAGTAATGAGCACTGGTGTGCCTTGAGGTTTTGAGCGCTGAAGTACTGAAGGATGGTGATCGGCAGTGTGGAGTTTTAAAGTTGGTGGCAGCCGCAGCTCAGCCCCATTAGAGGCTGTTTTCCTGGAGAACGGTCAGCCATGCTGCAGCAGGGATAGAATGTGAAGTTCCCAGGACCAGTGGCCACCATCCATTTGGACTGACAACCTAGGCTTCAACAGTTAGTGTGGAAACAATGTTTAACCTTGTGCTGAGATTCGGAGAAGCCATTCTTACCAACAATAGAAAATGTATTTGACAACCTTTTTCTAGGATCCAGACACTCTTGGTGACATTAAATTCATGAGTCTTCTAGCATTGCAACTTGCCCAAAGGGAGTTTCTCTACTTTTTAATATAGTATAAATTTGTTCTGTTGGGTGAGGGATTGAGGTTTTTAAGCTGGAAACTTAATTCTTCCCCAAATTAATATTTCCATGCAATTACCATAAACATAAAAAAAGAGAAAGAAGTACCTCTGTCTTTAGGATGCTGTGGATTTTAATGAGAAGATTCAATGCCAATCCATTTTTTTTTCTTTTTTGGTCAAGAAAATAAGAGAGAAAAGTAAAACATCTTGGTGTACAACTGGAGGAGCCGGGCTTCCGTAATTAAGTTCATTTAATGCCTAGCGTAGTGCTGACAGTGAGTAAATGTTCCTTGCTGGTGACGAAATACTAAACCTAAGAACCTGTGTTTCCGGTTCTGTGCTGTCTTAAAGCTGCTATTATTCAGCATTTATTAGGTACCCACAGAGTATGAGGCATAAACATGACAAGTAGAAAACACACAATCCCTAACCTCTAAATTACAAAAGACAGATGCACAGGAAAGTAGGTGGACCTCAAAATTGTTTCCAAATGGCTATTTGTAGGAGGATTTAGAGAGTAGGAAAACCGAAGGGCGGCAGGGTGGGGTGGACAGGACGGAGTGTTAGGAAATGGGAGGAGTAAGAGGAGTTAGTGTTTTCATAAAAGGAACAAGGTAGGACATCAAACCAATTTCCAGAAGCATAAGAGTGAACAGGAGAGATCCACTGGTGATACTGAAGAACCCAAGGGAACAATGAGGGAAGAGGTTTTTCTATTGTCTGTCCATGTCCTCTTTGCTAGTAGGGACTCTTCCTCTAGCTTCCCTGATTGGCAGTAAGAGAAGAAGCATGATTATTTTGAAGTAAGACACTCCCATGCTAAATGAATGGGTTTGTCATTTACTGGCCTCAGTTCCCTCATCTTTAAAATGGAACAATAATACTTGAAAGACTCAACCTAAGAAGATGAAGCACGTAAATGGCCCACACTGGTGCCTCCCACATCCTTTAGGAAGCAACTCCAGAGGCCCTGGAAACGTAGGCTAATATTCTCATCTGTGACATCCCAATTTCCTGCTTTGTTTGCTTTCTCCTTCTTTTCTTTGTCAAAAGGAGTAAGATATCTTTTAGAAAGACAAGATCAAGTTTTAAACAAGCAATCCTGGTTAGTGGATATGTAGATGGGATTTATGTTAATGCTAGGCTTCGTTTCTAACTGAATTTAGAGCCAGTGAGATTTTTAACCTAGTTAGTAATTTCTTTTTACCAGTCAGATAGAGACCAAAAATATCACAGTGAGAGCCTTGTAAAATGGCTCTTGGGGCCCTCAAGGGCATTTCTCTCAGTTTTTTCATCAACAGAGCTGGTCTATATCGTAAGTCTTATTTATAAGGAGGCTTTCAGGCAATTTCACACTGCTTTTCTCTGATGCAGCCCCAAAAACATGTAAACCCAAGGGATTAGTAGCGACTTAAAGGGAAAATAGTGTAAAGTTACACCATGAACTGAGGCAGTGCAGCTGCCTTGACGCACTGTTCCCTTGGGCTCCTACAGTGAATGAAACTTATCTAAGTGGCCCAGTCCACTCCCACACTGCCTCGCAGCCCTTTGTTACAACTTGCGCGAGAATTGCTCAATCTCAGGGGGCAGCCGAGTCGGTAATGACCTGCATTGTAGAAACACACAGGAGTTCACTATCTAGGAATGAAAACTTAAATCTCCTTTTATATTTCTTTGTTGACAGTTGCAAGCAGGGCTGTGTAGTAAACAAAATGTTTATTCTGGCAGTGTTGCTTTCATAGGCGGTTCAGATACATTTATTGAATAGGGCAGCAGCCTGAAATGGAAATGAAATGGGAGTATCATCTGAGGACCACGGAGAAGTCCCGAAAAAGGCTGACTATTCCCCAAATGCAACCATCGTGAGGTTGGCATACTTACATTGATGATCTCACCCGACCAATAATTAATAAGCGTGAATTAGGCTAATGAAATCAGATCGGGTAATGAAAGGCAGCCTCCTGCTTGTTAGCATTGCTATTTTCTTCACTATTTAATCTCTGACAGAAACCAAATTTGCTGCTCAAGGTCTAATTGGGCCTATTTGACTTCGAAACAATTTTTTAAAAAGTGTTCCAAAGAGCCTTTACGAAGGTATAATTGTGAAAATATTAAGAATCTATATGATACGTGCAACATCGGGAACATAGACCAAATCAGAACAACTGTAGGCATTTCCTGATCCTTTGATAAGACTAAATTGCAAGTAAAGGAAATGATGAAGCGGAATTTTTTTTCAAGCCTGGGATTTTTAAAAGGCAGAGATCCTCCATCCCCAAACGCCACCTTCTTTAATTTTTGACACGCACAATTTAGTAAATAATTAAACTATCTCTTTCTCTCTGAGGGTAAGCACTATAGTATGATCTGGAAAAGCAATGCGGATCAAAACTGAGTCCTTTGGTCTATAGAATGGAGTGGTGAAGACTTGACCTGGAAATGGAACAGGGATATCACCTTCTGTGATGAGAATGTATGAACTGCCACTGTATCTTAAATCTGCAAGAAAAGGATGACTTGGTTCCGATTTGAGGCTTCTCTTCCAAAGAAAGCTTGAGAATCTGCAAAAGGAATCAAGGGCAAAGGAAGCATGTGCTTCCCATTCTTCTTCCTGTTAAGCAGCATGTGGATAAGGGGAACCCTGTGCTAACCGAAACTGTTTGCAGACCATTCCAGTGACTTCACTTTTTCTCCTGTCTTCCGTTTGAGCACAAGTGCCAAAAAGGAGACAGGAAGTATGCATTTGTGAGTGAGGGGTTAAACCCAGCAGGATGTGTGATAAAATTACAGTATATTTCCTATTTGATAATATTGGATCTATTTTGAGATTACTTATCAGTTGGTTATTGTGCTAATAATTGCCATTAAAATTAATACTGCATTTTGGGAATTAGGCAAAGAGCTAACAAGTTTGCTTTTACACAGAGCTTTCCAAAAGCAATCTGGGTAACTTGTTTCTGGAATGCAGCTGTGTAAGTTTTCATTAACATCTTGCAGGTGGAGCCTAATTTTAGTTCAGCCTTGAGAAGGGGGAATTGTTTTCCTCATGATAGGCACAGCACCACAACAGCAGCAAAGCAGGTGGGGCTTCGCCAAACACTTGTTTACTTTCCTGTTTTTAAAAAACAGATGATTCATGTCGTTAATCATACAGTTTCTATTTGATTTTAACATGTCTTTAACAGAAGAGTCTGGAGTACATTTGACCTACAGTTACTCAAATGTGAAACAAAAGCAATGAAATGGAAAATGATAAGAAAATGAGCATTGAATCCTAAATATAGTGGAGGAGAAGCCAGTGAATGAAGTGAAGTAAAATTTAGAAATACATCTGTTTGGCTACAAAAGCATCTCAAAAAGCAACCTTCCAGATTCTAGTTTGGCAATTTGAAGTTGGCTCAGTTAGAAAGTTCAATATTTTTTTTTCTGCCATTGCAAGGAGGAAACTATTAGGGGAAGGAAGCAGTTGCTGGGGAGAGGGGAGATGAGGGGTCAGAAAGGAAAACTGAGATGCGGATTGTTTTCTCTTGCAAGTTCCCCCGCCCTCCTTTGCATCTCGGGGAATGACTGGTAATCAGCTTAAATTTTAGGTCCAAGGAAAAAACATTTGAAGGATTCAGAAAGTGATTAATGACAGTAATTTCTCTTTTAATTTGTTTAGGAAATATCTTAAGCCCATGTTAGACTTCCAGGGCACAGACCCCATATCTTCGCTTTGTTTAATGTGTTTGAGCACAGTGAACCTACTGTGTGTGTCTCTTTGGATGTGACCACAGTGTGATATGGCCACAATACTGCCGAGCGGCTCCTGGTCTTCTGGCTTAAACAAACGCCTTTGAATTCTTCTGCCCTGTGGGGTGTGCATGAAAATTCCATTACCTCCACAGAGAGGGGGCAGCTCCATGTGCATATTTGTTTCTTTCAATTCAGTTTCTTGGAATGGATGGAATTTGTGATTATGTTGTATAGGAGTCTATTGTTCTAAACCTTAAAATAAGCCTTTTTTTTTTTTCCCTTGAAAGCCCTCTTCTGGACCCTGAAGGTCACCGTTGAAGGGCTTCGCCTTTATAAAAATTCTTAACCTGAGATACAGGTTTGTCCATGAATGAGCTTCAGGGTACTTGGGAACAAAGTTTCTTGTGTTTTTTTTTCCTTTAATAGATTTTTTTGAATGTGTGTTTTTGTCTCAGGAGAGAGTCCATAGCTTTTCTTGGATTCCCAAAATGAATTTATAACCCCCAAAATCTTAAGACCTATTACCTTGTAAAGAATGCTTTCAAAAAAATATAAATACTTATTAAATATAAAGGAAATACAGTAGCTTACTTGGACTAATGATTTTAACTAAAATATAGTACTTGTCAGCCTTCCTCATATAATGAATCTCAGTCTGAATTAGAACTAAGCTCACACTATAAGTCTGCCTAGTTCCCTCCCCTGGGATATCACCATTCTTCCCTTATCTTTAACCTGTAACTATGCTAAATGAGCATCTAAGAGGCTATTAAATTTTTCGATGTGTTTCTTTATTCAACATGTATTTGTGAAGCACCTATTATATTGAAGGTACTTCTGGATTTCAGAAATACCCAACAGTCTCTCTCTTTAGGGTCCCAGACCTGTGACAAAAACAATCAACTAGGAAACGAAACTCAACCGACTGATCTGTTTGTAAACGGGAAAAACATTATGTGAGCTTTCAGATTTTCAAAACATGTTGTACATCCTCCTTTTGAGACATAAATGCAACAGTTAAAAACAAACGACGGTGACCCTTTGACAAGAACCATACCACACCCAAACCTGTTTGTTCTGCCAATCCATTCCATCCACCCGCACACTTGGAAGGAGAGGGGGCTGTGTGGGTGACAGAAGGAAGGAATGGACCTTCACAAATGGCTCCCATGAGTGGAATGGGAGGAAAGGTCATCAAAAGGCAAGGAGGAACCAGTCTGAGATTTAGTCTAAGTAACTATTTTTGACTGATTTGATCTTACAGATTGCCTAAAGTTCCATCAGATGGTGATTTTGCAACTGTCCTGAGGATAGTGCTACTGGAGATTTCACACACACACAAAAGCCCTTCCATTTTCTCAATAAGACCCTATCTTTGGATGAGATCTATAGCTCCTGGACACCTGAAACCCAGACTTTGTTACTGTTTCTTTCATTCCCCAACATCTGAGGCTCTTCTCACTCTGTCCTCAAATTTTCCTTGACTCCATTATATCCACAGGAGTGGGAAGACAAAAAAAAAAGGGGGGGGGGACAAGTTGATAGGAAGCAGGAATGGAGTACTTCCAATTCTCTCTCGTAATGACCCAGACTACCAAGAGCAGATGCTGTGGATTTGATCTTCTCAATTTTCGTTTTGCTTTTAGCCTCATTCAGAATGCAAAATTCAGTACCCAACTTTTATTCATCATGAAATCCAGGACTATGTTGGAGAGGATGAAATGGAGTTGCAGCCCTATTTCCGAAAACTATAAAAGGTTATTTTGGCTATCTATACAGAGGGCTCAGTTTTTGAACATTCCTAGTTAAAAATCATAGAATTGGCAAGCTGCCTTCCTCATTTCTAGGTTTTTCATTTCTTTGTAAATTTTTCCTACACTCCTCTCTAGGCAAACCTACACTTTTCCTGCTGAGATTCCTTAAGTCGTAGAGTAAAATGTCACCTACAGGAAACATGTGATTCATTTCATTCTTGCTGGTAGGTACATTCAGGATTCGACTTCAAGAGGGTTATTTCCCGTTTTTAATCTAAACCTTATTGTGCGGCCTGCAGTGGAAGCCTCGACCACAGCTGCTGAAATAAAGTCTTTATAGAAACACTTAAAGAAGACCTGCTTGTTCTGGTGTTGCTTCTGAAGAAGTTCCAATCAGCAGCAGGGTAAAATTTATAGTATGCTTATGAGATTTTTGGTTTCTTAAAAGAGCACACATGCCACAGAGAATCTGAATATATTCTATGAAAACTGTACAGACCTCTCAACCAGCACAAGGACATGCACAGAAAATTGGAGAGGTCACTGTTTGGCAGGACCACACTCAAATCATCTGAGACAAATGAGATAAATCCTTTTTAAAGACTTAAAGTAAAAGAAAGAGAATCTGCAACTTCAACTGGGGAGCCCTGCCAGCGTAGAAGTGTTTATCTTTAGTTTTAAGACCCCGTCTATAGCATTTATTGGTATCAGCTCTGCTTGTTGGTTTTTTTTATTTTTTGGTTTTTTTTTAGCCTACAAATTGGGTAACGATAAATGAAACTTTGGCCAAAAACTCTGTAAGTACATGAGAATCTCTACTTTGTAGAAAAGAAATAATAATTTAAAAATAGAGAATATTTTGATAGCTCATACCAATATGTTTGGGTAATGTCTACTCTTAGTTTTCTTTTTTAGACTTTTGATTACCTAGAGGTATATAAGTTGAGACAAATGGCTTTCATATATATGAAAAAAATATATTTATAGTGTAATCAAATTTGATGATATATTTTAAAAGTGTTTATACCCACCCTCTGGCCAAAGGAAGAGCCGATGCTCAACTAACTGGAATCAGGTGGGATAACACGTGCGCCAACCCATCTTCGCCCAGCAGTCAGCAGCGTTGGATCCATTCCTCTGATGTCAGGCTGTGGGTGCCGTGCTCCTTTCTGGATTACTGTTAGATAAAAATAAAGATGGGATAGAGTAAAGTGAGACACAAATTGGCTTGTTTAAAAAATAAGAATAGGTTGGGACACCTGGGTGGCTCAGTTGGTCAAGTGTCTGCCTTCGGCTCAGGTCATGATCCCAGGGTCCTGGGATTGAGTTCCGCATCAGGCTCCCTGCTCAGGGGGGAGTCTGCTTCTCCCTTTCCCTCTGCTGCTCCCCTTGCTTGTGCTCTCTCTCTCTCAAATAAATAAAATCTTTTTAAAAATGAAAATTGCTGGCATTGATAATTATATAAGTGATATTTTAATTTCTGTAGCACATTATAATTTTCTAAATATTTATCTACAAGGTGATTTGATCTTTCTAATAATCTTTTGAGAAATATAGAGCAAGTATTATCAACTCATTTCATAGAATAGAAAATTTACATCAGGGGTGCCTGGGTGGCTCAGCCTTAGTTAAGTGTCTGCCTTCGGCTCCGGTCATGATCCCAGGGTCCTGGGATTGAGCCCCACATCGGGCTCCCTGCTCAGCGGGAAGCCTGCTTCTCCCTCTCACACTCTCCTTGCTTGTGTTCCCTCTCTCTGCTGTCTCTCTCTGTCAAATAAATAAATAAAATCTTAAAAAAAAAAAAAAGAAAAGAAAATTTACCTCAGGGCTGAGAGAATGGTAATAGGCATTATTTTTGCTAGTATAATATTTAATAAAATATTAAACTAGTTGTCCATACTTTAAAAATTGGAGGTATCACAAAGAAAAAAAACTGGGTAGCTGAATTATCTAGAATAGTTGAAAGTTCTGCTGTGGCTGGCTACCACTAGGCCCACATGCCCCATGTCAAGGCAGTATGCTACTTCCTGTTGTCTTATTCCCCGTCTCCTTACTCATTAATCTTTACTTACTGGGCCTTCTTAGGCATTTGCTTTTTGCACCCACAGTGTGAAAAGACTTTTATAAGGCCATCTCTTGAAGTCATGATGGAGGTAGACCTCCAGTACAGGTCTACTGCTGTATTTTTAATGATAAAATGCTCAGGTGGGACCATGTGGCTAACACAGTCTTCTCTACTCCAAGAATCTTCTGCTCCACTGAACTTCTCACAGTTACCCAAGAGGACCTGGGCCCCTGTGTCCCGATGTGGTTGCTGCTCTTCCTTGTTTTTCATTCTGCCTGCTTGCCACTCTCCCCTCTTTTTTTTTTTTTTAAGATTTATTTATTTATTTATTTTTAGAGGGGGGGGTGCAGAGAGGGAGAGAGAGAGAGAATCTAAAGCAGACTCCCTACTGAGCACAGAGTCTGACTCGGGGCTCAATCTCACACCCCTGAGATCATGATCTGAGCTGAAATCAGGAGTCAGATACTTAACCAACTGAGCCACCCAGGTGCCCTAGCCACCCTCTTAACTAAATTTTATTCTAGTGTTCCACTCAAAGGTCTCCTGCTCTCTGCAGCCAACTCAGAGCCCGCCCACAGCTTCCCACCTCTCTTCATGTCATCATTTATTCAATAAATGTCAGATGAATGGATTAAAAAAAAAAGCAAAGAGTGGTATTATGCCAATGCACTAGTCTGCACTTGACTTTCTCCTCTTCCCAGGTTTATGTCAGAGTGAAAACATTATAGTTTCCTTCTCTGTTTAAACTGTGGGTCACTTTACTTAATAATAAAGACTTTTGGGAAGAATGATATTGAGCCACATTTATCACGGGCACGGTGGTCAAACTTTAGGTAACTTCTCTTTGGGGTAGTCCAACATAACGCTTGTTGATTCAGTATTTTTAATATATTTATCAAGAATACTGCTTGCTTGAGCAGAGAAACTCATGTTTCCTTACCACTTTAGTTTAGTAAACAGGGAAAACATTAATTCAAAGTGTAGAGAAGGCAGTACTCTGCTTTCCCCCAGCAGGAGACAAATTGGTGCCTGGCAGGGAAAATTATGTGTCGAAAAATGATGCAGAAAAGATAAGGGCTAGCCCCAGTTATTGATTCTTTACACAAGTGTTTGTTAACAGCTATTGCATTTCAACACCAAGCTAGGCCCCGTAGGTAAGTAGATATGTAAGTAAATAAAGAGCCGTGGATATTTTGGGTGTATACAGGCATCTGAACAGGGTACAGGGGATACAAGGGAGACAGCAGTCAGCTCTGCTCAATGAAATCAACAAAAGCCATAAATAAGTTGACCCTTGAGCTAGCCTTAACAGACAAAGTATATTTTGCATTCACTTTGAATAGGATATATTTTTTAAAGATTTTATTTATTTATTTGTCAGAGAAAGAGAGAGAGCACAAGCAGGGGGAGCGGCAGGCAGAGGGAGAAGCAGGGTCCCAGCTGAGCAGGGAGCCTGATGCAGGACTCAATCCCAGGACCCTGGGATCATTACCTGAGCCAAAGGCAGACGCTTAACCAACTGAGTCACCCAGGCGTCCCTTGAATAGGATATTAAGGACTGGTTGGCATTACAAACTAACAGAAAGATGGATTTTTCCTTCATGAGAGTATAGAGCATATGAAAAACACTTAACATAGCAGGTACATAAAGAAAGCTCATAGTAGATGCAAAATAAATAAGCAGTATACAGTTTCCACATTAACTGAGTTTTGTCCTGGCTCAATTATATGCTAACTATGTGACCTTGGACAAGTTGCTTAACTTCTCTGTGCTTCAGTTGCTCCTTCTTTTAAAAGGAGTTGATAATATTATCTACTTCATAAATTGAGGCAATAAATGAGATAATGTATGTAAAGTGTTTAGCACAATACCTGGCACACAGTAATAAAACAGTTAGCTATTAGAATTATTATAATATAATGCAGTATAAGCCCATATAACATGTTGCTTCGAAATAGCCAGCATCAAAGAAAAGATCATATATTTCAAAGCACTTATTAATGAAAACTTACATAATTAAAACAAAAGAAGAAATCTAATACCTAATATGCTTTGCATCATTTATGTTTCAGTTTTGCATTTTATTCTCACTCATCTTAGATAATGAAACCAGACCAGGTCTCATAATTGCCCTTCTGCAACTAACTGTTCAGTATTCAGTTTCTTGAATTTTTCAGCAAGGCTCATCTTCCAGCTGTAATGCATTAGCATAATACTACTGTGCTGATGCTTCCAATCCTGCATATTACCAAAGAGAAACATTCTCAGCAACAAATTTTTACTTTCAAGCTGATTAAAAATTGTGAATCTTTTTTTTGTCACATACCCGCACATATATACACATATCTCTTTTAATAATATAATATATGAATTATTTTATACTCCCCATCAGAATTAGTTTTATTATTAAACATATTTATTTTATTAAGAATAGTCTAAGAATATTGAAAATAATATTATATGTGTACACACATGATATTCTTCTGGAGAAAAAATGGTCTTAAAAAGCCTTTTACTTCCTGACAATTATTTGGTTACTTCTATGAAATTCATATTAAACTGATGCTTTAGTCTTTTCTAGCTAGAGTAAAATAACATTTTAAAGAGTCTTTCATATAGGAGGACTCGACATTCTCTTGATAACATGCCTTCCTTTCATTCTCTGCTTACCTTCCAAAAATAACCTTGGGTTTTTCTATGTAATAAAAATATGTACTACTCCATGAAAGAATTAATGCAACTCCTAAAAAAACAGTGTAATAAAAGTATGATTAGGGAAAAATTATATCAGTAGAATGTTATAAGAAGATAAGGGCTTTATTATTTTCTAATATCCACTCAAACTGGAATAATAAATGTTACCCACATAGAAGCTCTTTCCTCTTTCAAAGGATTTTTCATTTTACAAAATGGGATCATCCACTATCCTGAAGAAAAGGACGAGGTCCTCTATTATCGTTTCTGTATCACCTCTTGGGCTAGCACAGCCATGTTTTGAGATTTACACGTAAGCAGTTTCAGAATTCCTCCCTGTCTGTGTTCCTCTGTTGTGTTCTGGGCTTTCTGCCATGTTCGTGGGCAGCACCTCACACCACTACACTTTCATACCTCTTCCCTTCTTCCCATGTCCAAGTCTTATTTCCCAGACTGACAAATTGTTCATAATGTATTACAGGGAAATTTAGCCCTCTCTTTATCTAATGTTGCCCATCAGGCTATGCCCAAAAGGACCTTGACTTTCTCAACTTCAATACCTCATCCAGATTAATCTAGTTTTTTTCCTTAACAAAAGAACCATTCATGTCTGATACAAGTGTTGCTCCTCCCAAGAAGGCAAAAAATAGGGGTCTTTTTTCTTTTATATAAAACAAGATTGTAGGGCTTTTTTTTTTTCTTCTCCACAATGTCGATTTTTTTCAACAAATATTTAAAAGTGTGTTCGACATGTAAAACTTGGTGCAGAACAATTCAGTCTTTACTTTCAATAACTCACTTTACAGGAAATGAACCCCAAGAAGGTGAAGCAGATAGCTACATAAATATGTTCTGCTGTCTTCAGGAAAGAAAGAACTTCAGATGTGTTCATGGAACCTCTGTCAATTATTTCTGAGGTATCATGGAGAATGGGGAAGAATCAAGAAAACCGAAGATGAGTCTATGCTGATCTGATTTTATTAGAAAGGAAAGAAGGATTCTGTGAACTGCAAACCAAAGAGTTTGACATCAGTCTCTAGCAAAATTTGGACAAAAGTAAAACTGAGCATTTTGAGACGATGTCAGTGACTGCTACGAACCAGTATGGGTTTGGGGCACCTGAGTGGGTCAGTTGGTTGGGTGTCTGCCTTCGGCTCAGGTCATGATCTCGGGGTCCTGGAATGGAGCCCCACGTCAGGCTCCCTGCTCAGCCGGCAGCCTGCTTCTCCCTCTCCCTCTGCCTGCTGCTCCCCTTGCTTGTGTTCTCTCTCTCTCTGTCAAATAAATAAATAAAATCTTAAAAACAAAACAAAACAATCAGATGGGTTCACTAAGAACAAAGTAGCTCCAGGTAAAGTATATTACTTTTACTCTTAGAAAAAGAAAAAACGGTATAACCAAATTTTGGCAAGTTTTTTAATCAAAATTCTCATACGTTCCTAAAAGATAAGTTAGACTAGTCTATAGTATAGTTAGAAAGTTTCCAAAAACGGCAGAATTACCTCTTTAAGAGTGATGAAGAATGAATTTTGGAGTCACGGAAACTTGGCGGTTCAAATTGAAGCCCTGCAATTTATCAGCTATGTCAATTTGTGCAAGTTGCATAAACTTCCTGAACCTTAATCTCCTCAACTGTAATGAGGGATTAAAACTATCTGTCATAAAGATGTTGTGCTTAAACAATACCGTGTACATGAAGTGCTTTTTACCTATCCTCACATAAATGCTCAAAAAAAATAATAGGTGTTATATTTTATTCTCATGAGCTAAGGGTGATTGAATGTTGTCAATCTGAAGAGAGATCTTGGAGAATTGTACTATCTTTTTTTTTTTTTTTGCCAATGATTTGAAAGAAAACATGGAAAGCATAATAATTATATTGGCAGTGTCCTTGCTTTGCTGTGAGCTTTTTCACTTTTGTCTTTCCAAGAATGACACAAAATAAAATATAGTAACTAAGACATCGGGTAGCAAAATCAGGATTCAAAAATGCCACAAAGAATTAGAACAATGGCCAGTACCAAATATGAGCTCTATTATGGATGGATATAAAGTCCTCTATTTCCACCCAAAACTTAAACGACAATAAGAACACATCTCAAGAGACTGGATTAGAAAGAATTTGGTATGAAAAATATTTAGACATTTTAGTTTTGTAAAAAGTTCAAGAACTAAGAATATGATAATGATGCCAACCCCTCCTCAGAATGCATTTCCTGCCTTCATAAAATTCTAAATTATTAGAAATAGAGTGCAGAACAAGGCAGGCATCAGTATCCACGTACTTTGCATAATTAGACCATGTCTTAAGTAATGCATTCAGTTCTGATGCCACATTTAGAAGAGACATGGACAAACTGGAATCTATCCAATATGGTGAGAAACCTTAAAAGCCATCTCATATTAGAATGATTAAAGGAATGCTCAGACTGAAAAAAGAGTAGACTTAGGGAAAAATGATAGCCATTTTTCAAATAGTTGAATAACTTTCATGTGGAATAGGGATTAAATTTATCCTCAAAGCTTCGTGAAACCTCAGAAAAAATTCATACTGAAGAATAGACAATTCAGGAAGATATTGGTCAAAAATAAGGGCTATCTCTATCTAAAATCAGAATGGATCATCTTAGACTTAGTAATGTATTCTTTCCAAAGTTATCTAATTTCAATTTATTTAGAAAATGATTACCATTTGTGTTTATATGCAAACCTTGCATAAGCCCTGTACAAGAAGGAAACCTTCAAAAGTCTGCAGGTTAGTTGATTTATATCATTTACAGTGTCCACATACACAGTTATAAATGTACCACTAACTATTTACTTAGCAAAAATCTATTATATATCATTATGTACACGTCAGTTTTGTGTTAGCTGGTGGGCAAGTTGAAGAAAAGGCAATATGACATAAGAAATTTTTCCTTTGGGTAAGATACTGGGCCAAATATTTGAGTTTAGATTGATTCCCCCCCCCCCAAAAAAGGAAGAAGAGTTTGCTTGATTTAAATGTCACTGAGGAATTGAGGAGTCTAAAAAAATTAATAGGCCATCACTTTCAGAGTACACTGATAAAATGGGTAGAAATTGTAAGTCAAAGACATGCCATTTACATCTATTGAGCTCCTTATTTTCTAGACTTCGTTGTGATCATGTTATACTTACAATGATTAATAAAACATGTAATGTCATGTTTCTAGAATCTTATCTTACCAGTTGCAAACCTGAATTCCATTTATACATATACCTATAAGGAGATATGCAATCAACTTTTTAAAAATACCACCATTAAAAAAAGAAAAAACGAGTACCAGCTGTCTATTACTCCTTAAGGTGTAAAAGATTCCCTTTTCTTAAGAAGTTTACAGAACATCTCTCCTATATCTTTCTCCCATAAGAAGTAAAAGAATCATAACTAAAAAATGTATTTGATTTGCTATCAGAAAGTTTAAGAGCAGAAAATACAACATACGCAGTCATGTTCATTTTAATTGTTTGGGGAACTCCAGTTTTCTTTGCCTTTTGTTTTGCAAGTGTTTGCTTTAAAAAAAGGTTAAAATATAGTAATTCTCTATGCTTATAAAAGTTGTATTTTTAGGGAATGAGCATCAAAAAGAATCTATTTTTGCTAAATGGTTAATTAGAAGAGGATGGTTTCTAAAAAGGAAACAAACAGAAAGCAGTAGAACTGCCTAGTCCTGCTCAGTGCAGCCCAATCCTGATTCAGCAAATAGGTATTTGCCAGTAGCAATGAGCATTGTGTACTACAATGACGGTGCTGCTTAACTCGATACTGTTCCCACACCTCTGTTAGTCCGATCCAGTGCGTGGGTAACTCGTGAAGTCACTGGGTACCTGAGCGAAATTTTGAAAGCATGGAGGTTATGAGGGTTTAGAGACAGGTGGAACTGGCTACATGATCACGGCCACGCCCACCTCTTAAACTGCACTTGGCAACGAAATTCATGCCAATGTGACACCTGTCTGCGTAGGAAATTCATGACAAGACACAAGGGCAGGCTTCGGATCACAATAATAGTGACTGTGATCTCCCCAGAAGCCTCTCCGGGAAAAACTCCTTTCTCACTTGTGTGCCAACTGGAATTTGAAGGGAGCTTACTAACTGATGTTCTATGTGGACCCAGAAGTGCTACTGATAAGGTAAGGGCAATTATATCTCTTGGTTTGATCACTAGAGATTGATTTTAAAGGGATCCACTGCTCGATCTTTCCTTTCAAATGTAGATCACTGGGGCAATCTTCTTGGCAGTGTATTTCAGGGTCCTGAACTTGAGGGATACAACTGTTTGGTGCCTGCTCTAAAAAGAGACATCCAGCCCCTGCGAATAGTTATCTGTGCAGTTTCTGGCTAATGGGATACAGAGGAATGAGGACGATGGTGAGCTGTAGTTGAGTGTTAAGGAGTGATTTCAGAGGAATGTGTGAAAGCAGCTCATCTCCCGGGCCCTACATGGCAGTGTTTTTTAGTAGCCACCTGTATTCAGAGATTTAAATTTATGAAAAGAGAAACGTAATGATATCTTAATTGCTCTAAGGATGTCTTTTCAAAGGAATTGTCACAGAAACAGTTCCTTCAGAGGAACTGAGAAACCAAAGGGTGATGGCTTTATCATGGAAGAGCTGAGGAAAGCCTCTGCCCCTAGAAGTTAACGTTTATGGATCTCTTTGGCAAATAATAGTCTCCGTTGCAATACTGCTGTGTTTGATGAGGATTCAAAAAGTCTTAATCAAATCTAGCAGTCATTCCTGCTTCTTTCTCTCCTAATCTTCCTGATCCTGAATTATGAGATCCTTATCTATGAAAATAAAACACCATTTGTTAAAGCCTTTTCAAAATTAAAACAAAAGCCATCAAAACTAATTGTTCGCTACTATCAAACAAACAGATTTTTTAAGTTTGATGAATTGTTTGTAAGCACTAATCAAGTGGGTGGAGTCATAAAAGAGGGAGGGAACCAACTGAAACAATATATGTAATTTGTTTGCATTATTATTTGAGATAATTACAAAGCAGGCGTTCAAAAGCTGTTCTTTATCTTTATACCAGACGGGAGAAAAATAGGGAGGAGAGGAGAAGCACCAGAACACCCAGCCATTGTCAGCTGCAATCTAAAATATTGCCGGATTCACAATTGTCGAACATTAGCATTACTAAGAATGCCAGGGACAGAAATGTCACGTTGAATGTAGAGTGATGACTTCATAGGAAGGCAAAGCTGAGGATATGACCAGTTTGCAGTCACAGAGAAATCAGCTTTAATTAATTTGAGTGCCAGCTCTGTGTATAATTACACAGCATGAGAGTTTGCATGCAAATGTGGAAATGCTGATTGTTCAAATACTTGCACTTGCTCATTAATACGTTGGGACTAAGCAGGGCTGGCAAGCAGACAGGGTACGGCACACACGGTGCCTGCAGGCTAATTTGTATTATACTGTAGTTAGCAAACAGATTTCAGATGTTTCTCCTTTCTTTAAATAATAAGCACAAAAATATGTGTGTCATTTTCATCTGTGACATACCTTGTTTTCTTCTTGATTAAAATAAAATGTTTTGGGTTTTTAAAAAAACTGTTGAGGGTACACTAAACGTTGCTAAAAAGCCGATTTATAACTATTTGATGGCAGTTATATTTATGCCGGTTATAGGCTATTTCTACTTGACATTTATGTAATTATCCGAAGAGGTCATTTTTCATAATTGGTGAAACTATATTCAAAAAAGGTACATTTTTAATTAAAACCCAGTGGTCACAGTTGAATTGTCTATGTGTCTACTAAGTCTGGTATCTTGTGGCCTCAGCTAGGGCTAGAGACTTCAAGAAAAGGACTTTCTTTAAGAAACCTAAAATGTACTGAGGTGAGATTTTCCAATAGGACCACTGACTCTCTTAGCAGAGGATCAATTTCAACCAAATTCCTAACTTCCTTGGCAATGCCTCAGGGAAAAACCTTAAATCACAACCCCAGGAATATGTGATACTTTCTTCAGAAAATAGTATAAGAAAATAAGGAATTTGCCAAAGTCCCCAAAACCTGGTACTACAATCAAGTGCTACCTATTTCTTTGGTCACATTTCATACATTTCAGTTCCACAAATATTTAGGGAGCACCTCTTTCTGTCAGAGGATATGAAGTAAGCAAGATGGACAGGGTCCCAGTTTTTGCCACATTTCTTCTCTCAGGAGTTGTATAAGGGAACCTAACTCAGTTTCCCTGGGAAATACATGCTATTAGCAGTTATTACCTTGTGGAGAAGCCCACATTACTGAAACTTGAATCTATGGTCTTCCATAAAGAGAGTTCTCATGGCCTTTTTGGGAGGCTAACTCCCTCTCTGACTTTTCTTTGGCCCTATTGTGTTAGATAAAGGGAGCTGCCTCTGCCCCCAGGGCTGAATGGACACTGTGAAGGATCTGTCAAACAGTCTATCAGGCAAGCCCCAAAGTCCATCTATAGAAGAATAGATTGAAGAGGAAGGCTGTCAGTATCCTTTTCTGAAAGCCTGTATCTGTAAGAATAGTCATTTCTCAAGGACGCAAGTCGGATACATCCCATGGATGGATATAGGACACTTCACACCATTTGGTCTGACCAAAAGTAAGCAGTCATCTACTTGTCTTCTCAGTCAGCTCAGTATATGACATGCTAGGGAACAGCACCTAGAGTGTTCACTAATATGACCCTTCCTCCCTTCCTTCCTCCCTCCCTCCCTCCCTCCCTCCCCTCCTTCCTTCCTTCCTTCCTTCCTTCCTTCCTTCCTTCCTTCCTTCCTTCC
The DNA here is from genome assembly GCF_017311325.1 of Ursus maritimus. Taxonomy (NCBI): domain Eukaryota; kingdom Metazoa; phylum Chordata; class Mammalia; order Carnivora; family Ursidae; genus Ursus; species Ursus maritimus. The sequence goes on along the minus strand of NW_024423564.1, from coordinate 37,249,096 downwards.
TTCCTTCCTAAAATGTCTGTTCAAATATGCCCACTGCCAAAGACTTCCTACAGATATGAGATATGTATATGTATGAAGTGAAAAGGTGACAGTGAAAATATTCAGACACAACACTGAGGCTCCCACTTCACTTTCACGGCCGTCATCACACTTTCATCCTACATATAAAAAATATGCAAGGGAAGAAGGAGAAAATCCAGAGTAGTGCAAGAATTCAAGGGTGTCTCCATGATGTGTACATGGTGATTTGGAAACAGTGGTTTTCAAGGGCTAACTATGAATTCCAAGTACCCTGAGCTGAAACAACTTTTCCTCGAAGCTCTATCACGATCAGACACCCACAATCAGAAAAGGAAAACAAAAATAAGCCAAAAATAAATTCCCAAAATATGTATGCATTAAGCAAATTCTATCTGGCTGGGATGAAAATATTTTATGTGAGTATAAAATGTGGATATATTGGTATCTTTACCAAGGAGAGCAAAAAAATCTTAGAAGATGTTGTCTGCAGAAAATGACTTCTAGTGTAGGGTTGTGATGATATATGAAAAGACCTCTATTCGTGGATGATGCAAATGATTTCATGCAACAATCACAGGGTCAGAAGGAAAGAGAATAAATGTGTAGAGAAGGAAGAAGAGGACTTACTATGGAGATGGAAGGTGTTCAGGAAAGCTTGTAACCCAGTGTAGAAGCGCAACACCCCAGGGTGATTCAGAATGGTCTACTGTGCTTATTATTATAGAGTGAGAACCATAGATGGGCTGGCAGCAGCTAATGTTTCAGCAAGGGTTAGGTCAACAAGAACTGTTTCCACAGATTCATGGGGGCTGAATACATCCTTCAAGGGCATGAGAAGAATGAAGGTGATAATATCTAGAAATAGAAAATGTGTGGAATCTTTATTCAAAAAGTGAAAGGAAAGAAGTGAGGCATGAAAACTTTTCTAAGAAAGTGCAGAGTTGACCATGCTTATAGAGGAGAAAAGAGCTGCTGGAGCAGGAAGAATTTGGAGTAGAGAAGGAAATGTGTCCTTAATGGAGAAGGAACTGGGGAGAGTCCAGCTTATTATGCTAGCTATAGAGATTTGTTTAAAAAAATCTTACTCCAAGAAAAAAAGAGAGGAAAAGAAGATGGTGAAAAAAATCTGGGGTGAAGGTGAGGGAAGTTTCGAGACTATGTGCCAGATGCCTCTGATCCTAGTGAAGACGTTGGTGAGATCATCCCCTGGGAAGGTATCGGAAAGGATGGACATGACAGGGAGGTAACAATGACTTTACTTTCTTATTGGAAAAAAAAAAAGGTACAGCAAAATAATTGACAATGAAATTAGGTGAAGAAATGAGGGACAATGGAGAAATGGAAATGGGTTATTATAAAAGCTTCACTTAGACATGAACTCGCCCCAAGGTAAAGTGAGTAATAGGACTGGACTTATAATTACCTAACAATCTAGTTTACATTCTCCACTATCAGTACACTTAAAGTAGTTGTTTACAGTGTAGCACTCTTGTATTCCACAGTGAGAGAGGAGCTGTGGGGAAGACATCTATCTGCACAGGAAGTAGAAGAGACATTTAATGCACAAAAGAGCTTCGTCTTCGGGAGAAACACTATCATCTCTCTGGTGCTTCCCTTTCCCTCTGCTCTCCTGCATCCTTGTAGGTGACAGTCAATGTATTTATTTAACAAAGGAGAAATCTGTATGATACTGCTCAAGTTTCTCTTTATCATAGTACTTTCTTCCCACTGAACCCAGATTCTGTTGGCTCATACTCCTTAGGTCAGGCACCAATCAGGGCAGCATCTTCTGAAAAACCAGTGTCTAAGACAGTATCCATGTATCACTTGGCAGAGAGAAGGTCCCAAAAGTCTAACTCTCTGCTTGATATGTCTGGAATTACCATTAGCATTTCAGGACAGGTGCATTCTTAGGCTTAGCTGGCTCTTCCAGTTTTCCTGCCAGAAGACAGAAGCATAGCACATCAGTCATTAAGTGGCTGCCAACAGACACAGGGCATCCCCTGGGAGTGGCAGGCCTGGGTGTGGTATAACAGGGGCACCAAGCATTCCAAGATTCCTGGAGAAATGTGGTTGTGGTATGTGCATGTCTGGGCCCCCAAGGACCAGGCAGCACTCAGTAGGCAAAAGAACAATATACATATTGTCTCAGAATGCTTCCAGCCTGCCACTTGCTGGGCTTCTTTCAATTTCCTTTTTGTTTGGGCCTCTTCCCCTGCCTTCTACTATCCTCTTGCCAAGCTTTCCAGATCCCAAGTCTAAGGGTCCAATTGACCAGGTAAAAATTCATGGGGTGTAATAAATAGGGAATGTTGAAGGTTTCTAAACAAAGGAATGATACTAAACCCAACCCCCAAATCAAAGATTTCCTGAGGGTCTACTTTATGTCAGTCACTACAGGGTATGTTGGAGATTCGAAGTAGACATATCAGGCTCTTTACTTACGGAGCTCAATATCAAATGAGTCTAACCTGTTAGACTAGACTACTTAATGATATAAAGGCACCAACAAAAGAGAGATTTCTTCTGTAGGAAAAGAAAAATATTAATGAAGCAAATGACTGTAGCAAATGCATTTAGATAAGGAAATGTATATTAACATGAAAAAACTCTGTTTTAAAGAGATTTTTCTGGGATGCCTGGGTGGCTCAGTCCGTTAAGCATCTGCCTTCGGCTCAGATCATGATCCCAGGGTCCCTGGATCGAGTTCCGCATCAGGCTCCCTGCTTAATGGGAGCCTGCTTCTCCCTCTGCCTGACGCTCCCCCTGCTTGTGCCCTCTCTTTCTCAAATAAATAAATAAATAAATAAATAAATAAATAAATAAAATCTTTAAAAAAAATAAAGAGATTTTTCTGGCAGCAACATAGAAAGTGGTTGGATGCAGAAGAGCCTAAAGAACATTTATGAGGCTATTGGGATAGTCTATTGAATGGATGGAAAAGAGGATATAAATGGCAGCAATATCTCAGAGGAAGTATTGACAGGGTTTCGCAAATTATTGACTTTGAGATTTCAAACATTGGTGATGACATTTTTAAAAAAATAGGAAACATGAGGAGGAGATGGAAATGTGAGAGGGAAGACACTAAATTCAGTTTGGATATAATGAGTTTTTTGGTGCCAGAGCCTACCTTTGTAGAGAGTGTACAGGTGGATACGTGTATCCGGCACTCTGAGGGGATGACAGAATTATGGGGGTCACCTGCAGTCACAGCCCAACTAGTAGATGAGATTGTCAGAAAAGAGAGAGGGCTCTTGTTAGGCAAAAAGAGGGCTGAGGAACAAATTTTTAGATCACAATATGAACATGTGAAGAGGAAGGAGACAAAAGCTTCAGTCACACAGTTAGAAAGAAAACTGGGAGGGGTGCCTGGGTGGCTCAGTTGGTTAAGCATCCGACTCTTGATTTCATCTCAGGTCATGATCTCGGGATTGTGAGATTGAGCACCACTTCAGGCTCTGCCCTGGGCACGGAACCTGCTTAGGATTCTCTCTCTCCCTCTCCCTCTGCCCCTCTCCCAATACAGAAAGAAAGAAAGAAAGAAAGAAAGAAAGAAAGAAAGAAAGAAAGAAAGAAAGAAAGAAAGAAGGAAAGAAAGAGGGAGGGAGGGAGGGAGGGAGGAAGGAAGGAAGGAAGGAAGGAAGGAAGGAAGGAAGGAAGGAAGGATAGGAGGAAGGGGAAGGGAAGGGGAGAGGAGAGGAGGGGAGGGGAGGGAAAAGACAAAAATAGAAAAGGAAAGGAAGGGAAAGAGAAGAGAAGAGAAGAGAAGAGAAGAGAAGAGAAGAGAAGAGAAGAGAAAAAAGAAAAGAGAAGGAAACTGGGAATGTCCATAGAAAGGAAGGGTGGAGAGTTTCCAAAAGAAAGGACTCCTCAGGTGAAGAGGAGGATACACAGACAAGGAAGATGAAATACGAGAACACTGGATGTCACAATGAATTAGTCATTGAGACCAATAGGAGAGAGGTTCCACTGAAATTATGGGAAGAGAAATCATATTGCTAGGTGATAAATTCTCACCAAATATCTTCAGTGTATTTGAATACTGAAAATAAAGCAAAGCATTAAGCTTTCTAGGAGTTTGCTCTTAAATGAGAGGAAGAAGAGATAAGGATAAGTACTACCTCAAAGAGTGAGGCAAGTGACACCAGTTTAACTTGGTCAGCTGCACCATTTTACCCAACCAGAGGCCTGTTGTAATTCTGGTTTCTCTCAAGCTCTTACTTCCTGTTGTAAGGTGAAGGTGGGTGGCAGTTAATGGGGAAAAGTTGATGGTATTCAAAGATGACTAAGGCTGTAAGACAATCAGGCTCTTCCTACAATTCATGCTTAGGAATTGAAAGAATCCCCTCCCCACCCCCCACCCCACCTTCCAGAAAGTCATCTCTACTCCACCCACTGTCCTTGGCTTATTTTATCTTTTTGAGCACAGTTTACCCTTATAGACGTGGGTACTTGTCTTACGTGGCAAGACCACTTGAAAAGACCTTGATAACATCCATTTCATTTAAAGGTGTGTTCCTCAGCTACTAGTGATTTCGAAAGGCTACAGAATTCTCAGAATAGCTTTCTCAGACTGGCAAACTCAGTGGTCAGTCTCCCTACCTTATTATGCTTCCCTTAAGAAATAGGTTAATCTAGAAAATCCTACGTGAATGTACATCTTTCCTTGGCTTTTCTTTGTTGTATCCACATGTTGTAGTGCTCAGTGCTCAAATCTACACAAAGCAATCAGATAATAAATAGTGCCATAGGAATAGAAAATTATTTTTAGGGTGCCTGTGTGGCTCAGTCAGTTGGGCGACTGCCTTCAGCTCAGGTCATGGTCCCAGAGTCCCGGGATCAAAGTCCCCCATCAGGCTTCCTGCTCAGTGGGGTGTCTGCTTCTGCCTTTGACCCTCTCCCCTCTCATGCTCTCTCTCACTCTGTCTTTCTCTCAAATAAATAAAATCTTTAAAAAAAAAGAAAAGAAAATTATTTTTACCTGGGAGTAGAAAATTATTTCTTGCCCTATTCAAACACTTTTATTATGAGACACCCACAAATCCTTTCAACTATATACTGATGCCTGTTTAAGTGTGCAGCTGAGGTGTGGTATCTAGACTGTTGGAAGAGAATATAATTATGTGTTCACTTACGTAATCTCTCTGTTACCAAAGAGTTATGCATGGGAAATACGAATTATTTGTGTCCCATATTATCATAGTGTTAGATTGCACATCATTTGTGTTCTTTTCAAAATACAAGTAGCTATATGATATGTCTAGGCTTTATCTATATTTTTAGTTGCAAGAAGATTTCTGTCTCACATAATTCTACAGGATTTTCCTTTGTCTATATAAGTATATGTATACACACACATGCATGCACGTGTGTGTGCGCACGCACACACACACACTATCAAGCACTCAGGGAGGCACCTTCATAAACTTGCCCTGCGTGGTTGTTGGTTTATCTGTCAAAGAAATTCATTACCAAGAGAATGCCTTGCTTTATATGCTTACTAAATTTTTAAAAAATGTTTTTCATTATATTTATGCAAACGTACCTTGGCTAGCTCATAATTTACCAAATGTGAGCATTTGTCAGGGTTATTTCCAATCACTCAGAAAAATGTGCCTTTGTGTATTTTGATTATTTAAAGCAATTTTGTTTCCATTATGCGTCTGTGCGGCCAGAACAGCATGACTGTCTTGACTGAGGAAGTGGGAATGCTCTTAATTTTCATACGTGCATCTGCAGAAGTACTTTTGATTGTTTAACCAATGTACAGATAGTGACATGGGCATAAATGCTTTTGCACACATTTATTTTCCTTGGCACTTCAGAAGAGAAGGGTAATGCAAAGGAAAATTACATATGCTGTTGTTTGTATTAAAAATATATATAATCAATTGTAAGCTGTGGATATGTTTAATTTTTTGAAGCATAAAAATTAGGATACAGTCTTTATATAGAAATCTCTGTCTTGTGATCACATCTTATTTATACATTAGCTAAACATCTGGAATTTTTTTCCCCTTAGGCCTGTGCAAACTTTGTACCAAACTCTGAAGTTCTCAGGGATCAAATAGTGTCGTTCAAATTTGCTTACCTTGTCTTGAAGCAAATCAGCTTATCTAATGAGCATTAGATGAGAAAATAGTGGTATTTTCCAATGAGACAGGAAAGGGAAATAGAACCAATTCAAGGCATTAAGGTCCACTATCCTGATTACGGTGTCACCATATGACTATAGAATCAAGTCTTATGTAGTTTTCTGAGATACTATGTCTCATTGAATTTAAAATGCTATCAATACAATATTGATAAAATGCTATCAATACAATATTTTATATTGTACAAAGAAAATTTAAAACTATGCCAATGAAACTATGATATATCATTGATTGAATAGCCTTATCCCAATTTCAGAAATGTTAAAACAAGGGGAAAAATGCATCTCACAATGGATAAAATAGCATATAAGAAATAATTACAGAGCTTTAAATCTTGGGTATAGTATATTAACCACATCAGCACAACTGAAAGGCATTCCTTTCCTGGCAAGAGAAGATTTATTATCTCCTTCATTCAGGGGGACTAAAAATATGTACTGTGTATTCCAAACTCTTTCTACTTTTTCTCATTCATAGAGTTATCAAGAAGATGTTCTCTTTTTTGAAAGACCTGACCTTTTTTCCAGCTTTATTGAGGTATAATTGACAAATAAAATTGAAAGCTATTTAAAGAGGACATTGTGATGATTTGATACCTGTATAGTGAAAATATTTCTCCCATTGAGTTCATTAACACATCCATCCCCACACATATTTACTTCCCCCCCCTTTTTTTTCCTTTCCTTTTCTTCTTCTTTTCCCTCTCCTCCCCCTCCTCCCCTTCCACCTCCTTCCCCCCCCCCCCCCCCCTCCCCCCCCTTTTTTTTTTTTTTTTTTTTTTTTTTGGTGAGGACAGAGTTGACTTTGTCTTGAAGGAGGCAAAATACTAATACAAAAAGAAAAAAAAAAAACTTATGGTTTAGAATTTTTTAAGCTCTGACTTGATTCATGTGAGACTTTAACCTGTAAATCAATCTAGTTGAGACTCTGTGGCCCCACTCACTTTGTCCCCTCAGGTTTCTGTTTTTCTACCCATCAAAACTCCCCCTCCATAGCAGTCTAGGACTAATAAGCATTCAAACTTTTATGACAGGAAACTGGGAAAGAGATGGGTACTAAATATTCCTTAAAGCACAATGATAAAGCAATATAAAAAACAATCAACCAAAACTTGTTAAAATCTTCAAAAGGCATTAAAACTATTTTATCCCAAACACGTTTGTTGTAAAATATATAAACAAGTAAATTCTTTGACTTGGCTGTCAAATAATGAACTTTAAGAAAAATAAACTATTTGGTTGTCCCTCTCATCACCACCTATACCCAACCTAGAGCCAGGCAAGTAGTACTTTCCTAGTAGATGTTTCTTGAGTGATTTAATTACATGATAAATTATGACCAAAGAGTCTTTTTCCTTGTCTCAGTTTTGGAGACAGGCATTAGGAGGCAAGAAACAATGATAGATAAATAATAATAATAATAATAAATTGCATTGTAACTGATTCCTTACATATTGCATATCAAGGTATTTTCTATTACAGTAAAGATTTTTCTGGCATTCTATACAATATTTAGTTACTTTATCAACCATCCATCTATTAAATAAACATGTATAAAGCACCTAGTGAATAACAGGCATATTGAATAGAAAGATGAATGAAGCAGTGATTCTTACATTCTTACATTTTTTAGTTTCATCACCCAATTCCATCCTCAAAAATTACTGAGGATCCCCAAAGCTTTTTTTTTGTGGATTATAGCTCTCGATATTTTTCACATTAGAATATCGAAAAAATTTGATATATATGTATTCAATTAAAAATAGTAATAATAACCTCATTGCACTTTGGCATAAAAACACATTTGGGGGGCACCTGGGTGGCTCAGGCAGTTGAGCATCCAGCTCTTGGTTTCTGCTCAGGTCACCATCTTAGTAACTTAAGATCAAGCCCCACCTCGGGCTCCATGCTCGGCAGGGAGTCTGCTTGAGATTCACTCTCTCTCCTCCTCTGCCCCTCCCCCCGCTTGTGTGCTCTTTCTTTCTCTCTCTCTCAAAATAAATAAATTTTTTTAAAAACCACATTTTTATGAAAATAACTGTATTTTTGAAAACAAAAATGTAGCCTGAAAATTGACATCATTTATATTTTTTTTGCAAAATCTTTAATGTCTGTATTAAAAGAGGACATCCAAATTTTCGCATCTACTTGTATATCAACCTATTGCAATGTATTGTTTTGTTTGAAGTATATGAAAAAAATCAGCCTTACAGATATTAGTTGAAATGAGGGGGAATTATTTTAATAGCCTTTTAAGATAAATGCGATATTTTTCTTTGTTACTAAACTAAACTTCAATAAATAATAGTTCTTTAAAGGTTAGTTGCAAGGTGGATCTGAAAGCATATCAAAGAACATTTTAAAATCTGTTGCATTAAAACACATTGGTTTATCTTGCATTTTTTAAAAGTAATCTCTATGACTACCATGGGGCTCAAACAACCCCAAGATCAAGAGTCACATGCTCTACCAACTGAACCAGCCAGGCTCCCCTTTTTATCTCACATTTTGAATAGATTTTTTACCCATGCATTACCTGCATGATTTTATAACATGATGGAAAATACTGTTTCACTGAATTATGCAGATTTCCCAAAAGTCGACATATGTCATAAAACTTATTTTTTTCATCACCACTGTTAATATCACCACCAAGCTTATCAGAAAAGTCTTTAAGTATTGGGAAGTTGTCAAGTTCACAGTGGCAGGTACAAGTTGTTCTTTAGATTATAATTTTGGCATGAATGTTTGAATTTTATCATTGGCAATAAATACCATTGGTTGTTTTCCTTGAATTGACTTGCTTGCTTTCATTCATCTTTTGAAAAATATCTGTGAAGTACCGATCTCTAAATAACCATGGTTTGTCTGTCAGTTGCTTTTTAAAGTAAAAATGGTGTTCCATGAAAAGAGAAGCTATTTCAGCTTGCAACCCAAACATTTATCTCACAAGTGCTTGACAATCATCATCCTTCAGTTACAGTGCGAGTGCTTTTTATATACATCCCATTTCAGTACACAGAATTTTAAAGATGTATATTCAGGAATTTGGGCTTTATAAAATGAATGTTAATTTTCATTGTTTTTAAAAGGGCATTCTTAATTGAAATTGGTATGTTACTTTTTGTTCTTTGTTTAGTGTTATTTTGCTTTTGTTTTATTGCAAGTGTTAGGTGATTAATATAATGACTACAATACTACAGTTTGATTTATAAATTGTATGCAAACTAGTTTGGTGCCACTTGCCTTAATTCAAAATTTTAGCAGTTTTATACACCAGTGTTTTTCCATCATCAGTACATATGTCAATAGAGTGAAAAAGACAAGTAATATCTTAGTATTATTTTGAAAGTCGATTTGACTTTGCAAATCCCCCTAAAGGGTCTCAGGGACCTTGAGGAGTCTGCTGATTTCACTTTGAGAACTGTTACTCTGGAGATTGAAAGGTTAAGGGAGCAGATAGATAAATGAACATTAATTTTCTGTGGTTTGTAATAAGTACAGTGATAGAGGAAAGCACAGGGTCTTTGAGGAAAATGTGTGTGACTGGAATCCTGAAGGACAACTAGGTGTCAGCCAGGTAAAGGATGGAGTCTGGCTGATTGAAATCTGTGCCTCACATTATTTCTGTTTTCATTTTACTAATGCTCTTTGTAAAGTCTAAGGAGATCTCAACCATATGGTTCCTATATGGCAACTGGATTCCAAAAAACATGCATGCCTGGTCAAGTAAGGTCATTAATAAGCTATTACCACTCAAAGCTGAGTTACTATGGGAATTTGAAAGAGAGAACCTGGATAGTTGCATGAGGCTCCGTGTTGTGTTGCACAGACATTTTTATGTGTTAAGCCAGATGTCATCTATTTTATGTGCTTTTGGGCTCTGTGTCCCAACAGAAATAAATTCAAACTGGTCCTCATCAATGTGACCTGGTTAGGTATCATTAACTATTTTAACTAACACAAAAAAGAATGTAAAATAACTGACATGGTTTGAATTGCTAGTATGTGAGTTAGTGGGCTTACAGACATCACATTTCATTATCAAACAATTTGCTAGGTATTTATAGTATCCCCATTTTTAAGACCAGGAGACTGAGGTTCAGAGAAATTCAGTAGCATGCCAAAGGCCACAAAGTGCATAAAATGCAGAACTGGCTTCTAAGCCAGTGGTACCCAATGAGGGGGTCTCTGTTCTTTCTCAAACTGGGGGAGAGGTAACCTGGACGCAGGCAGAAGTGTTTCGGGAGACAGGCAGATCAAGAGCACACACTATGCATCTCACTGGAGAACAGAATTGCCTTGGTGGCAAATTTTTAAAACATTTTAAAATTCAAAACAAAAACAGGCATGTAATGAAATAAAATGGAAGCCACTTGAATTACGAAGAATCCAGATGGAGACTTCTAAGGAATTTTCTCTTAGGAGGGGAGAATCAGGCATTTTTCCCAAGTTGTCCAAAAGTCAGAGTTCATATTCCTCTGCCTTGAGGGGACTTTTGAGATGCACTCTGAGACACTCATTCCTATATCAAAATGAACCAATATGTTGCCCCAGGAACTAGAGCAAATGCTGCCCATGTAGTGTTCAACACAGTCTCAGTCTAAAGTGCTAGGAAAGTGCTCCTAATTCCTGGTTGTTACGGGTACAAGGCACATTTCTAACCATCTTCCACAGATGTGACATGAGTACTAGAAAAGATGACGTTAGAAGGAGAGAAGCAATTAGCTCTAATATTTACAAACAGCCACTAATGGCAGATGATAATGATGATTATGAGAATGAGTGTGACAAAAACTGTATTTTTGTGTATCTACCGTGTGCCAAGCACTATGCATAAATTCATCATCTTAAGTTAACTGCACAACAGTCTTATAAGGTGATCTTATTATCCCCATTTGTGTATGTACCCAGACATAATACTATTGCATTCATGTTATCCCAACAAGTCTATGAGCTATTATTATCCATATGCTGTTGACGACAAAATTGGTCTCAGAGTAGATAAGTAATTGCCCGAGTATACACAATAAGTAAATGATGGAAATATGCACAGACCCCCATGGGCTTGTCTCAAAAGCCTCAGATCTTTTCATGCCATGCTGCCTTGATATTAGGTAGGGGTAACTATATAATTTTGATCTAAACTTGGATGCCTCTGAGAGTAAAAGGGATGCTATTAATAATTGTGCCAGAGCAAGAGACATAAATTGGGATTGCCCAGATGAGGGATAAATGGTTACCTTATTATTAGGCAAACAGACCTATATACCATTAGGGCTATATGGTGTCAAACTTCTTAAAAATAAATGCATTTTGATATTTCTTTGTTTTATAGTATTTAGCAATCATTTTACCTTAAGCAAATTTTTGTAACTTAAGGGTAAACACTTTTGTGTATGCTTGATAGCTGAGAAATAATTTTTACTTAGCAATTTAAAAAAATGACAGTAGAATAAAAAATATGCATAATTTTTGATGCATTTTTATACACAATGAAACAGAAGTCAGGCATAAAACTCTAAAGGGGATAAAGAAGATTTAGAAAACTCTAATTCAGTATTAGAAATTAATAAATGTGGCACTTGCTGTGTTCTGAAATGCTATAACTTACTGACTGAGGGGAGAAAATTCTGGGAAGTATGTTACATACTTGAGTATTTTCCTATTTCAGAAATAATCCTGTAACAATAACTTGAGATGGTTTTATATAATTGTGGCAGGTAGCTACTCCACCTTGATCCAAATACAGGTTTGGGCATGTTTTATTCTTTTATAGTTGCTTCTACTCCAATGTATCATAGGTGCAAGTCTTAATTCCTTTACAGTAAAAGAAGAATAGCTTGTAATTTCTTTTGTTTCTTTTCCTTTGATGCAAGAGTTCTCTCCTCCCAGTTTTTAACCTGCTTTGTTCAGTCTCTTTTTTTCTGCTCTCATTTTTTTTCCTCCTCAGTAGATTTACATAAAGTTAAATGACTTAAGCTGTTTATAATATTATTTTTGGATTTTACTGCTTCTTGCTTTGACTGCTCCTGATCATATCCAGATTTATTTTCTAGAAGAAGCTAATTTAGTAAAATCCTTTGTTTTGGAGGGGTTTTGTTTTGTTTTTTGTAAAATAAGTACTATAAACTTTCAACCAAACAAGCCCTTCAAAAGTACAGATTCGTTCACAAACAGATGAGTTTTTCTTTTTTCTCTTTTTAATTCTGAAGAGACATACATATATTCTTGAGTGATACAATATGTACCAGCTTTGAACAAACATTTTATGCAGACATTAGGTCTAAACAAGAGAAAAAGCAACAACTCAAATAGTGTATTTTACCACTGTGAGATTTTGCTCTCTCTGTATGTGTATCTTGTAAATTTTTGTGCTTAGAGTGGCCTTTCAATCTTTTAAAATCATCCTTATGAATCTTTTCAGTTGGCTGGACATAAGAAAAGAAGGCTTTTCTCTTGAATGAATATGAGAATTATTATGGTAAGCGTTGAGTAAGAGTGTGCTGAGTACTTAATGCAACTTGACATGCATGGTACTCCCCACAAGCTTACCTTCAAAAGGATGAGACAGAGATAAATACAGATCTGCATACATGTCAAATTGCCAAGTGCTGGGGGAAATACCTCTTATCCCCCCTGCTTTCTCTTTTTCATTGTTTCTTCATGAGACCAGGGGCACATAACATAATGAGGAACAGAAGTGAAAGGAAGCAGAATTCTTAGGTCCAGTGTACACATTAGATGAACCTGGTATTATAATTAAGAGCTGAGGTTTTGAGGCCAACTAGATCAAGGTAGGCAAAGGCATCCTGTTCCCACAGACACCACTAAGCTTGGCAAATCTAGAGTTAGGGATGGTTTGTTTCTTCCCTTCACTTATGACAGCCGCTGCCAGACATCCAAAACTCCACAGTATCACAATTGCTCAAAGTACTGAAACATATAATATCATTTCATATAAAAATGGGACAAGAGTGGACAGAAGGATGATGTAAGTGACAAGATGGGAAGAAAGAAAGGCAGTTATGCTATTGTATCTTATGCTAATGATCTTCACTTATTTGTCAGATCTTAGTAGTTTATTTCTAGTCTAAAAGAAAGTAGCTCGGAAGAGTTAATATTCCTGGATATGGAAAGCACAAGGTCCACAGAGGCAGAAAGATCTGTGTTGGATCAGTTCTGCTATAGACTTTATATAATCTTAAACAAGTTCTTTAAATTGTTTGAGCTCCATTTTGTTATCTGTAAAATGGTTACAGTAATACTTACTCCACAGTGTTGTGTGAGTGCTGAATGAGTTTCTATACTCAAAGCATCTACCATATGGCCTGATGAGTGTGCACACATTCACTGGTTATTTTTATTGTTGGTAAAAATATAATTACATTCCCAGAAATTACATTTTGTTACTGTCAGAATCATACAGACCAACAACAAACAGAGGAATCTCTATTTTCTTTTCCATATATGGTCAGCAATTTTAAAGAAAAATCTCTTAGAGGGAAATAAGAGCAGAACTAACTGTAATTGGCCAAGGTCATACAAAGAGCTGCATGCTACCACCACCAGCAACAAAATCATAATCTAAGACCTAAATTAAACCAGGTTAAAAACTATCAAAAGCAGCATAAAAGAATAAAACCACAAAAACCAATGTATATCCCAAAAAGTACGTAGGGCAAATTACTTTCTTGGTGGTGGTGGTGGTGGTGGTGGTGATTGTGTTGGGGAGGATTGAAGGGAAAGACAGTATTTAAAGTGGTTAAGAATGTTTAAAATCCAATTCTACTACATAGCATTTGATCTTCTGAAAAATAGAGTGCTATATGATTTTAATCCTCAATCTTTTCATCTGTAAAACAGAGACAATAATAGACCTACTTTATAGGAGTGTGCAAGGCTTATTTGGGATAATGCATGTAAAGCAATCAGCATAAGCCTAAGTAAGCACTCAGTATTTCTATCAGTGCTTGTGGGTCTTTTGCCCCTGTTTAGCATGGTCACGTCTCCATTTCTTCATCTGGCTGGTTCTTTAAGTCATCAGGACTTACCAAAGCATAGTCCTGGGACTGTTTACTTCCAGAACGCTTTGTGCATTTGAGAGCTCCATGAGAGTGAAGCATTTTAAATCATGAGCCAGTCATATATTTCTCTGCATGGGCCCACAGGAACCTGAGGCTGGGCTTTTCTTTGGAGAAAGGCATTGCATGGTTCCCAAAAGGCTAACTACAAGCCAAAGGTCATGCATCATGTTTTGACATTTCACGATCAAAAATCATCTATCAGTGAGACTCCGTTCAAATGACTAATCTTGTTTGATTTGGCAATGAGGTGAAATGTCAATAGGCTTCCTATTTTGACTGAAATTGTTGAATATACCAAAGGGAATATTGCATGTGTTAGTCATCCCAGAATAAAGATGAGTACACTTTCCTGAAAAGTTCAGCTACACTAATGGGATAATGGATCACCAGAATACTTTATATTTGAAATGGGTACTTTGTTCACATTCTTGTTTCAGTTGGAAAATTGTGTCATTGTTGCCAAAGTCTTGAGTTTCCTTTACCCCATGCCTGGATTCTCCATTGACACTAATGGGAATTTCACCTTCAAACACAGACAGTATATGGAACTAAAATGACAATAGCAGAAGGTAAAGAATACATTTTATACATTGTGCTACATAATATTTTTCTTGACTGTTTCTGCTATAGTCATTGACTATTGCTAAAAAAGATCCATTTGGAAATCTGAAAACATATTGTCTCTAGGGGCTAGTCTTTTGAAAACACACTTTTACCCATACATGTCATCACAAATTATATAAAAGAATAATTATAGATCAATCTACATAATTTTAATTTTGTGGTTAGTTAATTACAAAAGCATATCCCTCTGGCACTGCCATTAGTCTATAAGGTATGTGTTCTTTCTTTCTTTCTTTCTTTCTTTCTTTCTTTCTTTCTTTCTTTCTTTCTTTTTTTTCAATCTAAAGGAATGACATTTTGGAGGAAAAAAAATTGTCCATATTTTCTTAAGGAAACGTAATGTAGAATTTGCCACTTGCTGAAATTTAAAGTACGATGAACTTTTTGTAGTTCATGTTCACACATTAGCAATAACCTGTAGAGAGAGCTATGAGCTGTTAGAATGTAGCATTAAAAAAGAAAACCTATATGAAAGAAGAAATATAAAGCCCATTTTTATGAGTGACCAAATGTCAAAAATGTATTAAAGCAGTTTACAGGCTATCCTGTTCATTATTTTGCTGACTTAGAAACCTTGAAGTGTTTTGTATCCATTTCATTATCTGCAAAAGTATGAACTGTAATGGAATTTACATAAAAATCCTGCTAGAGAGTGGGGACTTTACTGCATAGTCAGCTTTGCCTCCTAATCCAATCTTCCCCAATGCAGTTGGTAAGGCAGTTGCCAAACTCAAACAGCAGGATCTCTTTTATAAAGAAAAGTATGAATTTGAGCTGTAAAATGAGCACAACTATTTTTCTATTACTCTGGATACTTCCTCTTGCTGCGTTTACATAAGAAGTCTAGCAGGAGGTGTTATTAAATAGCCTCAGAAATTAGCCCCAAAACAATTATCTTGGTTTAGCCATGGAAAAAGACACAAGAGGCTTAATGAAAAGAGCATTTAAATTTTTGTGATTGAATATCTGTTGGACACCTCTGTAGTTATTAACCCTTGTGGGCAGCGTTTCAGATTTTTTATTATTTTTAATTGAATTGTTTTCAGAAAACTGCAGATTAAAAACTGTTTTCTCCCCTATGTTAGTCAGAGATCCCAGGGCAAACTGTGTAATAATGGGTTCTTTAAAAGTTTTGTTTAAGCCTCGCTGCATGGCAAGGAATATACCCTTGTTCAATATAAATTTGAATTTACATATTATAATAGATTTGTAGAAATACTAAGTAGGAAAGAACATTTCCAGTCATATCACCCATCACCCATTCCTTACAATCATCTTCCAACACCCATGGCTTTCTTTGTAGTTAGTAGTAAATTTGCCATGAGTTAGAGTTTCTTATGGTCTCCTTAAGAGTATTTCAAAAGTTACTATTTGTGTTTGTTTTTCATTTTCCTCTGTATGTAGCCAGAATTTTGGATTTCTCAATATTGCTTATTTTCCTGTGGTCTTTTGCCCAAATAATTTCTGTGTCTCAATAGTATTTGCTATTTTTTAAAAAGATTTTATTGATTTATTTGACAGAGAGAGGGACAGCCAGCGAGAGAGGGAACACAAGCAGGGGGAGTGGGAGAGGAAGAAGCAGGCTCCCAGAGGAGCAGGGAGCCCAACGTGGGGCTCGATCCCAGGACCCTGGGATCAGGTTCTGGGCTGAAGGCAGCCTAGCTTAACAACTGAGCCACCCAGGCGCCCCAGTATTTGCTATTTTAAATTATTTGTTGGCTCTTATCATGTCAGATCTTAAAAGTTACTTAGTCAGTTGCTTTAATCTTTCTTCCCAAGCCCCTCCCAACCTCACCTCCCTAGTCATTTCATCATTTTTTTCCCCTCTTAACTCTCTCCAATCTTCTACATATTTCTGGAATTGAGTTTATCCAAACTGAATGTACTTTTCCAGGTGCATCATATATCATTCCCTAAGTCTGGGATGTGATGGCTCTTTGTATATAGCCCAAATGCTAGTGGAGTTCATGGAGTTTGTTCTTTTTTCCCTGATCACTGTCAGCATGTTGACTCAGAGTGTTTTTTGAACATTTCCCACCGATTCCTGAGGGAGCTTTTCTGAAAATGGGCTATCTTCTACCTGGTTAGTCTATTTAAGGGATATGAAATGAGGGAAATGTAATTTTGTAAACTCTGCTAGAAAACATGTCCAGTTACCCCACCCAATCCCCTGCCATTTTTAAAAACACATCTATTTTCTTGGCATTTTCATCTTTGCTAACTATATTTCATTATGAAAATGGAATGGAAGCATATGCAAACAAGTTGCTGCTAAAGCTATCAGAGCAAAAGTGGAGAACTCGACTCAACTTAGGGCACGATGATTCTCCTAGTTGTATTACAGATGTTTAAAAGAGAAAACAAACAAAATACTTGAAAAGGCCTGCCCTGAAATTAAAGCATTCTTTTTTTAATGATAACAAGCTGGGTCTTTTTTTTTTTTTTTAAGATTTTACCTATTTATTTGACAGAGAGAGAGACAGCCAGCGAGAGAGGGAACACAAGCAGGGGGAGTGGGAGAGGAAGAAGCAGGCTCCCAGCAGAAGAGCCTGATGCGGGGCTCGATCCCAGGGATCCAGGATCATGCCCTGAGCCGAAGGCAGACGCCCAACGACCGAGCCACCCCGGTGCCCCAACAAGCTGGGTCTTTGCCTTTTCTTCACCTATTCTTTACAGTTCATTGTAGCTACTTTTTCCAACCTTCAAATCCAGTGATAGTAGGTATAAATTAGAGGAGAGAAATAAGAGAAAAGAAATATAAAATTAAATATGGCACACCAAAATGTTAGCAATAAATTATACAAATTTCTTTCTGTATCATCATAAGAACTATGACTAAATATGAAAAGACTATTAAAGACATCCAATTATTGGATGGAAGCAGGCTACCAAGCCTCTTCAAGCAGTATACAAAAGATCATTAAGTACTTATGCATCAGTAAAGCAAATCTGAGAACGTATGAGCTGATGAATATGGGGGGGGGAAATTATTGTCCTCCCAAAGTTTTCTATATTAACATAAATATATATCATATTCATAGATGCTAAGAAGCTATCAACTGTAAGAATCTACTCCTGCTGATTTGGTAAAAGCTTTTCAGAAAATAAATAACATGAAATTTACACACAAGAGTTCTGTTTGCTCATTGGCAACAGCATACAATATCTATATGATTACATATCACTTATATTTGAATTACAAAGTTTGACTCAAAATCTTTTTGATATCCTTGGAGTCACTTTTGAGCCTTGATAGTGGCATCAAAGAGACAACCACGACTTTTCAGTTAATTCACCTTCAATTATATATCTCAGTCAATACTCCTTCAGTTATATATCTAGACAACCAAATAGCCCCCAAATGATCTTGAGCAAAAAGGAAAACTATTGGCTTTTGTAATTTAAAAACCTGTAAATAGTCTTTATGCACTGCCAGTTTATAGACTCGAGAAACATCATCACAATCTCATTTCTCTCTTCCACGCAGTTTCCGTACTCAGCAGAGTTGTCCCTTGTGGAAACTGGACTAGCTCCAATGTCATATCCTCTTTTATTCCAGTAGGGTCATGAGAACCTCTCTCTTTCAACCCTTACAAAAGTCGTGGTCCTGGCTCTCACTAAACTGATTGGATCATGTGTCCTCTGAATTCATCACTATGGCCAGTCACATGGGATTTCCTGAGTTACTTAATTCCACAGCACAATTCAAAAGAACTTCCTGTGATGACGGACATGTCTACAATTTACACTGTCCAACATGGTAGCCACTTGTCATGTGTGGCCATTGGTTACCTGAAATACGCCTGATGCAACTGAGGAATAAAATTTTAAATTTTATTGTAAGCAATTTAGATTTAAAATAATAGTCACTACTGCATTGAACAGCACAGCTCTAGAGTTTGTTGTGTGGGCCAAACCTACATGGATTACATGAGCTGAGAAGGGGCTCCCCAAAGAAAAGGTTTTTGTAGAGAGCAGGTCCTATTTTCCAGAGTGGGAAATACAGATGCCAAGGGGTAAAAACAACAGATGTTCACTATAATGTACCCTAAAACTTGAACTTTTTATTAACATCTTCAGGACTGACAGTTTAATTTCATATTATACGGTTTGCATTATATTACTTGAAGTTTTTCTATTTTCTATGGTTTTGTTTGTTTTCCTTGATTAAAATGCATACAATGGGAACTTTGGACATGGAGCTGTTCAGGCTTGAATGAGAAGCTATTGTTTGGGATCCACTACCTTTAATTAAATTGTCTTTTAGGTACACCGTGCTCATCTTTTCAAAGGACATTTTAAACAATATATATGGATCCAAACAAGTTAAAATTCATGCGGCATTTTAGAGACAAATAGCTCAACTGGAGAGACAGAAGTATTAATCAGCTTATAGGCATTGATAATGTCAAACATGCACTGTGACAATTGTACTACAATGTGCTCCTTTGCCTAAAGTATGAATGTTTTCTTTTTGACACTAACACATTCATTGATTCAGCTAAGTTTTCAACACAAATTCCTGCCCACATTGAGCTCATAATTCTCAATTTTAAAAATACGAAAATGTGAAAATCATGCATCTTACTCTTGAGGCAAAAGAGACCAAATTAATGTAGGTTTATGACAGAAAATCTAGAAACATGGAGACATACTATGAGCAAAATTAAAATTATCTATAATCTCATCATACAGAGGCAACTACCATTACTGTTTTCGTATATATTTCTTTTGCTTTAAAAAAGCATATGTGTGTGAGTACTTATCTCACTATTTGAACTATTTTTCATAAGGATGAGAACCTACTATAGTTACTCCTTTGTAACGTAATACTTAACATTATATTCTTTAAAAACATGTTAAATGGCAACATAGTATTCCACTGTGTGAAAAAAATACATATGCATATATCTAAAAACTACCACTGTTAGGTTAAAAGGATATGTACAGTTTTAATCTTTTTGAAAAATATGTAAGTTCTATGCAGGCAGATTTTTGTCTGTTTTGTTCACTGCCAAATTTCAGTGCCTAGAACAATGTCTGACATAGAGAATACATTCAATAAGTATTTGTTGAATGAATGAGTATTGGTATATTTCCTATTATAATTCAAACACCCAAGTGTGAGATGGCCCATTTCCCTAAACCCTCATCAACTCTAGGTTTTTTGGTTTGTTTTGGTTTTCTCCCCCCCAGTTTTGTAGACAGAAGATGGCATCTTATTATAGTTTCTTTCCTAACCTTTGTATTTCTACCAGAAGTACAAATTGTGTCACATCAGGGTCACTTGGGCAAAAACACATTATGTAGAGAAAGAACTTGCAGCCTAATTTTGGATAACCGTTTCAAAATCTAAAAGCTTTAACTAAGCAAAATCTAATAGGATGGTTATGTGTTCGGAAATCATATTCCAGTCCACTAAGACACCATATGACCTGGAGAAGTTACTAAACCTACGTATTCCATTATTATGTGTTAACATATAGAGAGCCTATAAATATAGGTATTGTGTTTTAGTAAACTACCAAATACAGGAACTTAAAAGAAGAGAAATGTGATGATTCTGTCTCATATTTAGCTCTCCCCCTAACTTCTGCAGAACCTTACCTTTTCTCCATGCCCTAAATTTAACTCATAGCCTAATGCTTGAGCAAATTGAAGATTATAAAAACTGTAGGGAAAACTCTCAGAAACCCAGGTTGGGGACTTCAATCAAACCTCACGTGAAACCGTAACCATATAGAACAAGACGAAGTTTCCTGGGGCTGTCTCTCATTGAGTATCTGCTTTTCTCTTGTGCGTACCCTCTCACTTTCTTGCTTTTGCCCCTCAGTCTCCCTCTCTCTTTGCATCTCTTTCTCTCTTCCTCCCTTTCTCTCAAGTGACTTTCTCTGCTTCTGCACATGCACATGCCCAGACACAGCCCTGCACTGGCTTCCCATCCCTTTCCTATTCCCGCCCTTAATTAACCGTGCTTCAGTTCCAAATTCTCAAAGGGAGAGAATCAGCTTTACCTATCTTAGGGCAGATCTCTTTCACTCTGTCCTCAGTCCTATCTCTTATGAAGACAGGGAAGGATCACCTCATTCAAATATGGAACCTAGCATCTACTATAGAAATGGAACTAGTTTTTGAAGAGGGTTAGGACTAGTAAACCTCTCAAAAGGTATATGTCATATGTGCTTTCACTTATTAGATGCTGGGATTAAAAATGTAGGTAGAAAGTGACCCCTACTATGTGATAATTAACTAACCTAACTTGAATATATGATTTTAAAATATCTTCCAAACTTCACCATTTTAAAAATCATTTATGATAATCAGGGTTTTGTTTTGTTTTCAATCTAGTTTTAATTCTATGGATAAGCTTCTTTACATTTATTTCTTTTTCAACTTCAGTGTTTTGCCATTTGTCCCTGCTTGAGATCTTTGATTCCCTAGAAACAAAACTTTTTTTTTTTAAGTTTATTTTTTGTTCTACCAAGGATAGCTTCCTATTTGTAGCTATTTTTTAACTGGGATGCTGTGTTTAGCAATTTTAGTACATTCTGCAGTACTGTTTTTTCTCAAAATTATCTGACTTTGCAAAAAATTTTAAAAAATGAACAGAACTACCTTTTGCAATGCCACATTTCAAGCATTTTTGGAGATTATCCATTATTAACTGTGCTCTCTATATTAAGCAAAATGATTCATCTGAACTAATGACTTGATGATGATGTGTATTTCTTCCCTGTTTTCATTTTCTTTGCATTTCATAATTTTTACATTTTTCTCCTTCAATTCTGATGTAATTTAAATCTGTTATGGGATAAACTAAATCATTTTCTCTTTCTTAGTTAAGTAATTTCTGACGGTTAATCTTCCCAGTCTTAACCATGGTTATTTTCACGGAAAAGGAAATAAATTATACTTAAGTTACACCTGTGGACAATAAACTATTTAAATCAAGCCATCTCCATCATTAATATCCATCACCCTGGCCACCGACTCTAGATCTTATAATATGTGATAAATGGCTAAATTTACAGGATTGGCCATGTTGCAGTTTCATTGCTTCCACTGTTCAGACATGTCCTCAAATTATGGCAATATGCGTGAAATGACAGCCTTCCTTAATGACTGATGGGGATAGGCTCATCATGGTTCTGGCCACTGTGATGAGCATCAATCACAAAGACAGCCAAAGACGTCAAATCTGCTGAGATGCTCTTTAATCCTGTGATCCTAGAAAGTCACAACTGTCAGCACAGAACCAAGCAATTGTCTAGCTCGGTGGTCCCTAACCTTTTCCAGTTAGGAAAATGTATTATACTGGAAAACATTGTTGAAGAATTCCTCTTTTAGTTTTGTTTAAAAAAAGCATACAATGGTCCAAACCAGGCACATGGTAACAAACACCCTTTGGGATATTTTGCACTGCCTTTAACTAACCCCTCTTCTCTGAGAACTGCTCCCCCATCTACAGAGGTGGCACTTTGTGCTATATTTGAAGTCAGAAACATTTGTAAATGAAATTTTGATTTTTCTAAGTATCATAACACTTATTCCAAAAAAGTGTAAAACATGCTATTTATTCAGTCAACAGATAGTGCTTATCTTGTTTTAAACAAGATGAGAACCACTGATCTAGAAAATGTACTCTTTATAAAACCCACTCTTACCTTAATGATTCAGGTAATTGAGGGAGAAGTTTTGTTTTTGTCGTTTTATTCTTTACTCAACATTATTGATTGACTTGATTCTCTAATTCACCTATACAGACAAAGCCTGTGATTTTATAGAAAACCATGTCTAAGGTACCACAATTACTCTCCCATGATTCAGGTAGGGTAAAATTATGAGTGTATTTCCCTAAGGTGCAGTAAAATAGTTTATTTATTACTACTTCCTCAATGTCTCACTCACAGGTGGTTAGATTTTGAAAGATTATTAACTAGGCTTGTGTAGGCAAGTACAACAATTTGACTTCAGGAAGCCATTATCTGAGCCAGCCTCCCTTCTGCTAGGGCCCAAGGATATTATTTACAGAAATGAACCATTGTATTATGCTTAATACATTCTTAAAACATTTATACATATATTATATCAAGTTTTCCTGTTTCTCTGTTGTATGAGTTCATTAAAAAATTGCCCACATTATTCTGTCCCTTAATTCCATTATGCTTTTCAAGTTCCTACAGTGGCTTCCTAATCTATCAATTTCATATTACTTACCAAATGAGAGCTCACAATTTCTTCAAAATTGGGCTGAAAACTTATTTCCTACAAGAACTTTTCACAATATATTCCATTTGATTTTGCATTTCCTCTAGAGACTTCCTAAGATTTCAAATGTCCTATCACAGGGGGTGGTGGGTGGAGGGTGGAGGGTTGAGGAGGTAACAGCATAGATGCTATGTTTATATATTCTGTTTGAACTGCTTGATGGGTTGTGAGATATATGTAATTGCTGTTACTTCCTTATTTCACAGATGTGTGCCTGTGTTTGCTCCTCTCTATGCATCTTGATAATGCTTTGCTTGAGCCTGAGGCAAAGTGGCCTATGTGTTTTTTGTTTTTTGTTTTAATTTCGCCAGATGGAGTTCAGTAGCATTTATCACTGTTGACTAAGCAACTAATAATATTTTTCCTAATGAAGAGTGGTGATACGTTTTGCAGTTTGCTCATTCACTAACTTACCCATTAAAAATTATTTATTAATCACCTCCTGGGTGCCTGGCACTGTGCTAAGCACCTGGGAAGCAATGACAAAAGAGAGAAACAGTTCAGTAGAGCTTACAGTCTAGACCAAGAAGTCTGTTCAAAGCACTTGAATCATAATGCTTTCCAGTATCATTCCAACACTCACATTTTACCCATAAAGATTAAAGTATCAGTAGCCTTATCTCCCTTGCTTTTCTCAATAACCTATTTATTCACGTTAACACAGTGAAGAAACATGTAGATTATGGCAACTGTGAGAAAGCCATGAATTTTCAGAGGGAACTGAGTGGTGGATCACATATTCATTGTCTTGGCCTTGGAGCAGGTCAGAATAGACACAGAGGAAAGGAATGCTACCTGCTGCCAACTATTGTTAAGAGAGTAAAATGTGAGATTCACCCCCAGAGTACTGATTGATGTATTGCCCTAAAACCTCTAGGTATGCCGGTCATAAGTAATATGTCAGATAAATATCCCAACAATAAATATATTTGAAGTCACACTTGTTAGAGAAAAGCTTAAGAGAACTAGATATGCTTCTTTAACGTAATCATTCTGGCTTTCTGTTTTAGAGGTTGACAATATCATTATTAATATTTACTGTTAATTGCTTATGTATATTATTTGAATGCCAACATAGGCTTACAGATGTGCTGTTTTTAATGACAAAGATAATGATAACTGAATTGGTGATTAAAAATACACTATAAGCTTAGCACCTTCATAAAAATCCCAAAGCTCTTTACAAAAGCAGTAAGACAAAGAACTAAAATAACAGCTGTGCTAATCATAAGCTAGTTTAAAAAGATAACACTTAGGAGTTTAGGGTTTTTTCAAGCCCATAAATTAAAAGATGCAAAGTTTCATGCTCATGAAAGCTATTTTTAGAAGTTGCTAATGAAGGATGGTAGAATAGGTAACTTAATATATAAGTGAAATGGCGTTTAAGTTGAAGTGGGGTAAAATATTGTGTTACGTCTTAGGACGTAATAACTTTACTTTAATAACCAAAACTGTCAATTAACCAGATTTTTTTAACATTTAACCAGCAAAAGGAGAAGGTAGATCACAAGTAAACAAGCTTATAATAGTCCTTTTTAATCGAAATCCTCTATACCGTCTAGATTTGACAATAACCATACCATTCATTATGATGGTCTGAGATACTACAGAATTTAGTTGTCAGGTACTTAACTATATTCACTGTATTTCACTTAATTCAGCTACAAAATGCAGCAGAATTTCAGTTAAGTGACACTACCTACTGTATTAAGTAGTATCAGAGCAGGAGGGAAGTGAACTTCCCTCACATTGTAAGGTTACTGCAAACAAGGGATTCATGAGTACACGGTAAGAAGTCAGGTTCCAAATGATGAACCACTAAATTCTACCTCTGAAACTAATAATACAGTGTATGTTAATATATAAAAATAAAAAATAAATACTATACTGAAAGTGAAAAACAAAAAAAGTCAGATTCCATGTGTAACCGCTAGACCCCTAAAGAAACCAAAAAAAGGGGGTACCTGGATGGCTCAGTCAGTTGAGCTTCTGCCTTCAGCCCATGTCATGATCCCAAGGTCCTGGGATAGAGTACCGTACTGGGGGACCCTGCTCAGTGGGAAGTCTGCTCCTCCCTCTCCCGCTCCCCCTGCTTGTGCTCTCTCCCTCTCTCTCTGATAAATTGATAAATAAATAAATAAATAAATAAATAAATAAATAAATAAATAAATAAAATCTTAAAGAAAGAAACCAAAGAAAGCAGGCTGCTCATTAATTTTATGTATTATATTAGTTCGTGAGGGTGGCCTAACAAAATACCACAGACTAAGTGGCTTAAACAACAGACATTTTCTCGCACTTCTAGAGGCTGCAGGTACACACTCAAGGTGTCAGCAAGTTGGTCTTCTGAGACCTTTTTCCTTCGCTTAACAAAAGGCCACTTCTTACTGTGTCCTCACACACAGTATGCCTTCCTCTGTGCATGTGCATCCCTGGTGTCTCTCTTTGTGTTCAGATTTCCTCCTGTTATAAAAACACAAGCCAGACCAGATTAGGGCTCACACTAATGGCCTCATTTTAATGTGATAGCCTCTTTAAAGGCCCTATCTACCAAATGCAGTCGCGTTCTGATGTACTGGGGGTTAGGGCTTCAACATATGGACGTGAAGGTGTGCAATTCATCTAACCACATATTTTGTAGTGGAGTGAACTGTGTTCCTTCAATAGATAAGGTCCACTTGGAACCTCTCAGTGTGACCTTATTTGGAATAAGGATCTTTGCAAATGTAATTAAGGTAAAGATCTCCAAATGAGATCATCCTAAATTAGGGTGGGCTCAAAAACCAGTGACATATGTCCTTACAAGTAACAGAAAAGGAGAAGAGACACAGAGACACAGAAAGGAAGGCCACATGAAAACAGAGGCAGAGACTGGAGTGATGTGTCTACAGGTCAATGATTACCAAAGATTGCTGGCAGCCATAGAAGCTAGGAGAGAAACAGAAAGTATTTTCCCTCAGAGTCTCCAGAAGAAACCAGCCATGCTGACAGCTTAATTTTGGATTTTTTACCTCCAGAACTGCGAAAGAATAAATTTCTGTTATTTGAAGCCACTCAGCTTGTGATAATTTGTTGCAGCAGCCATGGGAAACAAATACAGATATTGGTATAGGGAAATAATAAAACTACCATGTACTGATGACTTCCATGTGCAAGGCCCTATCCTATGTATATATTGTCCCTTAAATCCTCTCATCACCTGTGTGAGATAGGTACTATTTTACTCATTTTACAATGAAGACGCTGAGGCTTAAAGAGGTATAAGTAAACTTCCCAGGGGGCACAGACTGTAAATGTCAAAGCCAGAATTCAAACTGATATAGGTTTGACTCGGTGTTGTGGTCATTCCACTAAGTTGCATCAAACTGACAGATAAGAGTATGTTGGAGCTATAATGAATTAAAGATTTTGTGCTGAAAAGGCTCAATTTATTGAGTTTAGGCAGTGACCCACGGAGGCAGTTATAGAGAAGGGCAAGAGGCAGGCAGAAGAGGTATCATAGGGAATTAATACTGATAGGGAATATTGTAGGGAACCCCTTGCCCCAACATCATCCCAAAAATAAGGCAGAGGAATGAGGTCACCTTCTCTTCTAACTGTGCTATATCAATTGGGGCTTCCATGCTTTATTTCCTCCCTCAAGGCTCTGCTGAACTCAATATCCCCTACACTCACTGATGGGCAGGAATGTTCTCTTCCTTGATGTGGGTCTAAGAGGCGTATTCAGTTTTTGATCTTGGCTTTCTCTTGTACTCGGATCTCTGTGCTTAGTAACCTCAGTCTGATTCCTAGTTGCTTCTTCAGTGTTCTGGACTCTGCATATCATGAACAGAGTAGAAGTGGTCACTGAGGACAAATTTATCAGGAATAAAGATTGAGATAGCAGCTGGAGTTTTATGTGAGCATTCTTTCCCCATCCATTTATAAGACTTTGTTCTACTCCACTAATAGCCTGGAGAAGACTCCCTCAATCCCAGTCCCTCACCCTGGCTCCAACTGATGACTTCTGCGATGTTGATGGAGCCC
This sequence comes from Ursus maritimus, assembly GCF_017311325.1. NCBI lineage: Eukaryota > Metazoa > Chordata > Mammalia > Carnivora > Ursidae > Ursus > Ursus maritimus. The sequence goes on along the minus strand of NW_024423564.1, from coordinate 37,221,913 downwards.
AGTTTTTCTAATTTATAAGTCTGAACCATGAAACAGGAAATACTTCCGAGGCTCAGATATTTTCATGTATTTACATACTTTGAGTCCATGGAATACATTTATTTTCCATGTCTTCGAGAGCCTGCAATACTGTCAGCATGATCTGAGTGCACAAACAGAAGCTGACTAAACAGCAAGCAGGATACTAGCCATGGAGCTTCTAGAGTCATCCTGGAAAGTGGAACCTTTCAGGTCTGGCTTTTAAAATTAAAGCAATGTGGGGCACCTGGGTGTCTCAGTCATTAAGCCTCTGCCTTCATCTCAGGTCCTGATCCCAGGGTCCTGGGATCAAGCCCTGCTTCAGGCTTTGGGCTCCCTGTTCAGTGGGAAGCCTGCTTCTTCCTCTCCCATTCCCCCTGCTTGTGCTCCCTCTCTCACTGTCTCTCTCTCTCTGTGTCAAATAAATAAAATATGTTTTAAAAATTAAATTAAAACCATGTATATCTGTTTGTATTTATAGTTGCAAAACTAGAAAATGTCAAATTCCACAACCCCAAATATGTTTACCCCATAAAATATTTTTGTTGAAATTATCAAACTATCCTTTGATTCACTGGATATAACAGAGACTTGAGAACAAACTGAAACCCAGGTTAGAATTCAAAATTTGAAACCGTCTAGTAAGCAGATCACGGTGGCATCAGAACTAAATTTAAATAAATAATGATGTCAAAACAAACTCTGTGCATCCTGCAATGCGGGAAATGTATCTGTGTTGCCAAAGTATGTCTTTAGGCTGCCATACAATTTAGCAGGATCTGGATTTAGGTCAAGATTGAATGCTGAGCTAACTTATAAACAATACACCAACCAATGTCTCCCTTACCCAAGGTCCTAATTCTTAAGACTAGAAGAATGACAGATTCTCTGAGCTGGCCCTTATTCTTCTATAGTAGTTTCTAGTATGATAGTCAGCAGCTGTTGAAGAAGCGTTTCAGTCTCAGTCTCATTCTCCATCAGAAGAGATAGCTGAACACAAGCAAGGTCAATGAAAAAGCAGAGTAGAAAACGAAACCTTTCCATGCGTTCCTAGACATAGCTCCCCCGGTTTAGGAACCTAGAACTAAAAGTGAGAGATTAGTGTTCACCATCAGGAGCTTATAGAAAAAAATAGATAAGCTAGGCACAAAGGGCTTGCCATCGTAGCTACAGATGCAGAAGGGACCCCAGCAAATTCAGTGGACTATGCTTGCTCTGTCATCTGGCAGTTTGACCTTTCCCCATCCTACACAGTGAGCCTGAGCTGTGGTGTGATTTTTCTACCCTGTTTTTCTGATGCAAAAACACCTGTGTTTTTGACCTCATTTTCCTTGTGCTCCCTTAGGCTTACCTCAGGCCCTGACCTCTGTGTTCTTTAGCTAGAACCCTTAACCTGGTGACCCAAGTGATCATTTCCCTAGATTCTATCTTCACAATAATTAACCTGATTAGAGAGCTGTAGCCAGTGGGACTTGGGCTACTTCTGTCACTCCTTCCACTGGGTGCTTCTCTATACCTGCTGCCCCAGGGACCAGTGGCCTAGTGTCCTCCTGATAATGCTTATGTTTTGCTTTTGGAATAATCAGGCCAAGAAAAAGAGCTTCACCCAAAAGCAAAAAACGCAACAACAACAAAACCTTTTGTGCTGGCAACTGTAGACAAGGCAATCTATTCAGCATGATTCAACCCGGCGAAGTAAGCCTGGCAGACACAAAACAAAACAAAACAAAACCACAACTTCACACAACAAGAGTTGAATTAATTAACTCAGTTACCCTAGGACAACCTTACTTGTTGAGAGGGCAGTCTCTCAAGTCAGATTGCAGGGTTATATCCCTGGGTCTACCACATGTTGCATAATCTTAGACAAATTCTTTAACTGATTAGTGCCTCAGTTTCCCCATCTGTGAAAAGGGGATAGATGTGTTGGGAGCCTGAAAATGAAATCATGTATGTAAACATCTTCAAAAGTGCTGGTATCATAGCTAGTGCTCAATAAATTATTAGTCCTTTGATAGAGTCCATCAGCCTATTTCCTCAACCTTAGACACAAAACCATGAGCTCACTCGAGAAAATACCCTGGCCTGAAACACTGAGAAGGAGCCAGGCAGGGTAAAGTCTTGTTAACTGTTTATATTAGGATATATTATAAACTAATTTCTTTCTACCCCAGTCCAGCCCTATAGCCTGAGAAAAATCGAAAAAGAGCCTAAATTGTTCATGATGAACAATAAATATTGATTGATAAATAAAGCAGGTAAGTGAAGTGGGAGATACTCACCTCAGCAGAGGCCCTATAAATATCAAGCTTAGACTCACCCATCCTGCCTGTCAAGCAAATCTCCATGACATTACCAGTGTTTCTCAACAGGGGAACTCTTGGGGTTAAGTCACTTTAAAGAAAAGAGTGTGTTCATGTGTTTTTCTTCCAAATAATTCTCTGACAAAATTATTATTATGTAGTTTCCATCCATTTATTTAAACAAGGGTTTATTAAACGCTACTGAGTACATAGCACTCTTGGATACATATCCACTTTAAAAAGGTTATTTGAATCAGAACAAAGCACAGTGAGTTTCTGGCATCCTTGAATATGATTTCTAGTCTATTTAATAGCCATGTCTGAAGTGGCATCTTATTTTTGAGCTTTGAGTAGTTGTCATTCACATGCTATAGCTGAAAGTCTTCCTTCCTTTCTTTCTTTCTTTTTCTCTTTCTTTCTTTCTTTCTTTCTTTCTTTCTTTCTTTCTTTCTTTCTTTCTTTCTCCTTTTTGTTATTTTGTGAACCTAAGTCAAACTCTTTGGCTTGGCAGTATTTCTGTTACAGATTCAATGCCTTTTGGTTTGAATGATTGCACTGAATAATCCTAACAAAGTTGAGATAAACACATGATTATTCAGACACAGATATGGAGTCCAGACATACACAGGGAAATAATTCAAAAGTTTTGAGCTCCCATTGTGCTTACTGTCGTACTGTACTGTTTGTACTGTACTTGCCACTTGGTGCTCCAGCCAACATTCACATTTAGTATTTGAAAGTGAAACCACTTGGTGGGCTTTCTCCTCTACATCCCCTCCCTGGATGAGCTACCTAGAGGATCAGCTGCCATGAACAGAAGTAGGGAGCTTTTGAAAGGAGATAGGCATGCAATATAGCAAAAGGGATGAAAGAGGTTCAGATCTCAAAGAGAGTAATAGAGAAGGAGGGTCAAAACCTGCAAGTTGAGTGTGGAAAAGCAGGGTGATGGATTATAGAACAGAATGGAGAAAGACATGGTTAAAGGCTTCTATTACCACAGAAAGAAAGGCTTCAAATAGAAAAATATATATATTATAAACTGGAATGTTATAGTTTCAGTACACGGATTGGTCTTACCCCCCTTTGTGTATTACAGGCTAGAGGCTAATCTCAGGTGGAGATGAGACAAGGGAATTCTAAGAGAAGTGACAGGTTATAGAATAAGGGTAAAGAAAATTACAGTGAAATGAAGTTGAAGAGTGAGGCCAAAATAGATACAGGAAATGGGAAAAAAGGAACCAGTGATAAAGAAAAGTATATTATAAGGAAAAGAAAAGCATACAAAAAATAATTTTATGCTTTCCTTTGAATTTAGAGTCATCTTACTTTTAGAAAACAGACCATTTGGGCAGTATATTTTAGCATTTTGAGTACTAACCACTAAGATACTGAAACTTTGTTCAGGGAGATGTAGTCCTTGAGTTTCAAGATCCATATCCTCAGAGCAACTTTAACATAGTAATGATCATACTCAGAACATGATAATTACATACATTCAATTAAATTTCATTGAGAATTACCTTTATTTCTCACAAGACTTGGGATCTTTTGCATTTAAAATTTAAAAGTCCATGTGAAGTCTACACAAACCTATCCACTTTTTCTCTGAAAGCTAACACATTAATGCCCGTAACTGAATTCTCCTTAGACGCTGCATTTTTCTAAGAGAAATCAACTGAAGACAACTTTTAAATATGTCTAACCAAGAAGACTGCAATATTCAATCAAGTTAATGTTATCAGTGTGGTGATTATTTGAACATCTTTGATGTCAGAGCCATGCCTGAGAATTTCAAAATTCACTTCAGTTTGAAATCAAAGTATACATGCATTTTTCCTACTGTAATATAAAATATATATATATTAAAATTTTATCAAAAAATTGAACACACAAAAGGAAAGTGCAAACTTTACCAAGGATTTTGATAAAAACTTAATTTGTTTTCAAATATCTTATTATCTATGAACTATATAAAACATAAGCTAACTGTGAATGTGGTGTATATTTTACTATTTGTATGACAGAAGACTGCTGGTTTACATTAGCATGTGCATTTTTAAAAGGCGGAAGTGTGTATTATAATAAAAGAAAATCAAACCAGGATTTGGAAAACCTGTTTTAGCCTCAATCCTGCTTTCATCTACTAGCTACTCCACTGGTTTTTCTCTTTCTCTTTTTTTTCTGTGAAGAACATCTTTTTTAATTTTTATTTTTTATTGAAATATAGTGACATACAACTTTTTTCTCTTTTAAACTGGGAATAATATGTTCCCTACCTAGTTTGTCGAACATAGAAAGGTAGTTTTAAACCAAATCTATAAAAATATATGAAACATAATTTCATTATTTAAGTGTAATTTCCTTAGGAGTCATGGACAACTTCACTCACTAACCACTCGTTATCCAATATGTGGCTCTCTCTCTTTTCCTCAAATTTTCACACTCTTGGACTTTTCTTCTACTGGTATAAAAGGCAGGAAAGGGAAGGGAAAGATGAAAACATTTTACTTTTCCAATCCATCACTTTATTATCGTAATTTTAACTATTTTAGTTGAAGCTTTTGAATGAAATGACATTGAATTCAATACTTAAAAGTACGTGTTTGATGTCTTGTGTGTACCTTTTGACTTTGAATGGTATCATGTGAAGACTGAAGAATGGAAGAAAAGTATGCAACAAAAAATAACTTATTCCATAAATGAATACACCAGAAAGTAGAAATTTTACTGTTAGGCTCATTATTACTTCCAGGCTCTAGTGTAGTAGAAGATCTGGGATATTTATTATATGAATGAATGTCTGTATCTTTGCAAGAAAAAAAAATAATTTCTATTCTTCTCATACCTAATTATTTGCCATGGAGTCATTCTTACCACAAATTTTTCTCTGTCTCCACGTAATTGTTTTTCCTAGGGTTTCTAAATTAGGATTTGTTGCCATTTTATCAAATGTAGGACCTACAGTCATCCCTTAACTTGTTCGGCAAGTTCAGTGGTAACACTTATTGCTTCTACTTAATCGGGAGGTGAGATTTCCAGAGCATCTCAAAGATAGAGGGACAAGGCTTAGAGAAGTTAAAAAAAAAAAAAAAAGGCACTGTCCTTGCAAAGAGTGATGTAAGAGGTAAGGAGGTTAAGAGACAAAACTCAACAAATGAGTTTGGGGAGAAAGCTAGCCTTTTATAGTGTAAAAGGAAACAGAAGTACTTTCGGCCAGCCTAATGAACGGTTTTGAAATTGAGGGTCCTTAGAGGAAACCTGGAATTAGAACAAGTTAAAAAAGTAAAGAATGTAGGGAGTGAATGGAGAGGTCTTGTTTGTCTAGAGTTGGTGCCTTAATAGAAAAACGGCAGGCCAGCAGCAACGCTGCAGCTGATAAATTGGCATGTATAAGAATGGGGACAGGAAAGCGCAGTGCTAATGACAGAGATTTTTTTTTTTAAAGGAGCACATGAACTAATCCAAAGGAGTTACTTAAAATTACAGTTTGCTCTTTTCTCTCTCTCTCTCTCAGAATTGTTTAAAGAGAAGGGGGAGAGGAAAAGGAAAGGTGTAATTTATAGGATGTACCTTAGGAACTATTATTAGAAGAATAAAAAGGAGAACTACTGGCAAATGTAAGTGCATTAGAAATGCAGTAATTAAAAGGTTCTACAAGAAAAAAGGAAAATCAGAGCTAACAGTCTTCTATTAACCCACTGTGATTTATAACTCACATTCTACTTTTTTCTCCTAGTACAAGTTCTCTGTTACTGTGTATAATATCCACATGCAATTTTCTGTTGTGGTAACCCATATTGGTAGTAGTGAGTGGATCTTAATTTGTTTTTAATGTGCCTCTAGTTCATCAGCTTCAATTTCAGGGGAAAATTTCTCCATGCTTTGAATAGCACCCAGTGTAGCTACTCTGTATTTGCAACTGATGTCTATTTTGGTAATACAGCAGTTATCAGTAAATAAGAAGAAACAATGGCATGTGTTACAACATTGAAGGAAAGGAAAGGACAGGATAGATATAACTGATGATGAAGTGTATTTATTCTGGGAAAACTGAGATGGTATGTAAATGTTGGTAAGTGGGAAAAGATACATTAAAGATAAATCTAGAAAATTAAGTGAGAATAAGATAAATGCAAGGAGTATGACGAATCATTTCTTAAGGAAATTAACCTAAATTCCTGATGGATGGTTAAGCATTCTCTGAACACATGAAAGCACTGGTGTTTCTAAATGTTAAATTAAGATATGCTCAAAATTTCGTGAGAAATCAATACCTATTAAAATGCTGATCATGTTTGGCAATGTTCTAAACACTATGAGCATTATCCCATTTAAAATACTTCTAAATTATATAGGTAAGAACTAATATATTCCCTATGAAAAACTGACATACAGAGATATGAAGAAGCTTGCCCAAAGTCACACAGGTAGTAAAGTGGTGGAGATTTCAAATACAGGTTGAGTCTGGTTTCATACACAAGTTGACTCCTGAGTCGGGCACTGGTAGTTACTATACTCTCTGTGTCCAGGAGAACCATAAAGATAGACTGTTACTGTTGCAGCTGAAATTTTTACAAGGAAACCACTAATGGAATTTAAGTACTTCACTGGAGTAGCACACCTAGCACATGTGGATAAGAAAGATCTTCATGTTCTCTATGCCGAAGCTGGAGATGGTCTCTCCCAGGCTTATTGCAGTGCACCAAATGCTGCTCAAAGATAATGTCTCAGAGTGCCTAACTTAGGTTCTTCTTTCTTCTGCTGTGTCTGCTTTCTAAAATGTCCCTGGTTCCAGCTCAAATGAAATCACATGAAATTATGTTTGAAGTTTATTTTGTATGCTACTTGAGAATTGATCATGTCTCATGAATTTTTTTGTTATCTCCAATAGCCCTGTACCTCATCTGTCCCAAGGACATCAGCGAGAATAATTTGAGAACAAACCAAAGTACTTCAGCACCTTAATCATTTAGCATTGAGTTGATAACAGAAAGGGCAGGGATGGGTGACTGCAGTTACCCTGTCATTTTGGAGGAAAAACATCTCAGAAGACAGTAAATATGATGGCCTTTTTATCTTGATAACAAAAGGCATCATTTCCTAGTAATCCTTGGTAATTGGAGAATGAAAGACCCAATAGGATGGCAGGAAGAGAAGATTTTATATTAACAGCAGAAATAGTTTAACATTTTTAGCAATACGAAATTTACAAAGTACATAAGCAGATATAATCTCTTTTGATCTAACTCCCTGAGAGGCAGGTAGCCATGTATCCTTAGAGAAGTTGCTTGTTCTTTCTTAAACATCAGCTTTCTCAATTTAAGATGAGAAAAACAATGATTCTCCTTAGGCAGGTTACTTAACCCCTCTGTTCCTCAGTTTCTTCATTTGTAACATGAAACAATAGTATGAAGCCGAAATACAATTCTGCTGATATTCAACTGTTTTTCACCTACAGAAATGGCAATTTCGTAGGGGTTCAACCTAATATTTGTAGTGTTGTTACGAAGATGAATACACTTAAAACAGGGCCAAGCTCTTAGTACACACTCAGTGTTAATTTTATAAATATGATCTCAGTTCATTCTTACAATAGCCCTGTGACAGATAATTGGGTTCCACCTTTGGATATAAATTTATGTGAAAAAAACATAAATACTATTTATGGATTTATAAAGGGGGGGGATTTGGCTTTACAGCAAATGCCACTGCAACATGACCCTTTGCCCTGTGCTTTCTAGGCTGCTCAGTGTATGTATATTGTATCAGCCGGCTAACAAGGTCTCTGAGCTGCTTTTCCCTCCCATCCAAATTTGCCGCGCCACTGGATAGTTCACTAGTTTTGTAGTTGAGGTTTTAACAAATACTCGTGTGACTTTGTTTACCTTATAAAATGGCTTAAGGCTAAAAAAAATGAGTATTCCTATGCTCATCAATTTAGATAGGGATATAAAAGCATGTCCAAGGAAATTTTTAAGTGGATTCAGGTACTGCTTGGTTAAAAAAAATATAGTAAAATGGAAGAAATAAAATCAAAGTCCAGAGTTATTTGTTTGTATATTCTGATTATTTTGTGGAAAGTTTTTCCATTTTGGTTTTGATTTCTAAAATACCAATCCTAGCACATATACTAAAAACTGGAATGATACAGAGGAGATTAGCATGGCCCCTGTACAAAGGATGCCATGCAAATTCATGAAGCACTCCATATAAAAAAAATAAAAATAAAATAAAATACCAGTTGAAAGGTTCTTGCCAGTGAACATTGTGCCTTTGCAAATACGTGTGTATAATATGTACACTAAATTGGTACACATTAAGAAGGAATAATTCATTAAAATTGAAAGTATAGGATGCTAAATATTATGGAGGTAAAATGAGTAAAAGAAATACATCTTTGAAACTGTTTAATCTGTATTTTATAAAGTGCCTTTGAAAATGAACTAGAAAAATCACATGCATATTTTGTAAAGTATTCTCTACTATGAATAAATGTACCATATAAAAGTCAAGGTATTATTATAGCTAACAAAACTTATTATTGGATTCTTTTTTCCAATAACTTAAATAGTACAATAGTTATTTTGGGTCCTCTTCTCTCTGAGAATGAGTAAACTAACCATGTACATTATTATTAGTTATTTGAGAAATAATATAGAATGTATCAGGATTTTTTCATAAAATGTGTTTTTGCACATATGCAAAGTCTAAATGATTAAGATGTAGACAGCTTTTGTGAACCCTATCAAAAAACTAAAGATCAAAAGAGAAATATAATGTAGCTATTTCTCCTATCCTTTTTCTGAAATATAATCATTTGAGAGGATTATTGTAATTTTTTAAAGGATCAAAACTAACAGAACAGTAATCTTAGTGAATAGGAATTTTAATAATTGAGTATTCAACATATTCTCTTATTTGACTGAAAAACAATTTTTCTTTTAGTACTGTATGTGTGTGTATAGTGGGAGAAAGTGTGTGTGTCAAAACACACGAGGCTGGTATTTTTTTATTGGATTTGTTTGCTTTAACTCTAGAATTTTGTTTCTAAATGGTGACTTTAGACACAAACTGACATCATCTTCATTTTGCCAAAGAGAAGACTGGAGATAAGAAAGTTGGAGCTGTTTGCCCAAAGTTACCTAACAGGAACTAGGAATAGTTCAATCAGGTCTCAAAATTCCTGTCCAGTGCTCTTTCTCTTACATATAGATGCTACTGACTTCTACTTACTAATCTATCCTAGAATTTTTTTATTTTTTTTATTTCTTTAAAGATTTTATTTATTTGACAGAGAGAGACACAGCGAAAGAGGAAACACAAGCAGGGAGAGTGGGAGAGGGAGAAGCAGGTGTCCCACTGAGCAGGGAGCCCGATGCAGGGTTCGATCCCAGGACCCTGCGATCATGATCTGAGCCGAAGGTAGACGCTTAACGACTGAGCCACCCAGGTGCCCCATCTATCCCAGAATTTAATGACTTTCATTTTCTTATTTTTCTTTCTGTTAAATTGATATTACCAATTCTTTAAATTTATAACAATACCATTGGGGTAGATAGAAGTCTATTGAGCTAAGGAATAAGATACCAAATTTTGCTTGAGAATAACAGAAGGCTTTTGAGCCATATCCATAACTTTGATTATTAAAGTAGAGTCACCATTTGTGGGAGTTAGTAAAACATACATATCTGGAAAGCGGCTAATGAACAATAGAAAGATTTACAGATTTTTGTCTATCTCAATCAATTCATTTTCCATTCTTTCTTGTTCAGGATACATAAGCTCTATCAGCATACTATTTGAGTAGAATTCAGCTACTGTGAAAATATTTTTTAACAAAAATAGCTTTTAAACATCATGAAGATACCATAACTCCTGTAGAAAACCTAAGCTGGGAAACAAACTGAGGGCTTCAGAGGGGAGGGGGGTGGGGGATTGGGATAGGCTGGTGATGGGTATTAAGGAGGGCACATATTGCATGGTGCACTGGGTGTTATACGCAAATAATGAATCATGGAACATTGCATCAAAAACTGGGGATACTGTATGGTGACTAATATAACAAAATAAAAATTATAAAAAAAAAAAAAGAAAACCTAAGCAATATAAGGAAGTTTCTTTTTTAATTTAAAAATCCACTCAAACCTCTTCCCCAAATAACTCTTTCTTTCCCTTTACCTTCCCCAATTTGCCATCTGGTTTAATATCTGCCCAGTCCCTTCAAAATGATTTAGATCCAACTAAGAGTTTACTATAAATATGACCTCAACATACTAAAGAAAACCAGCAAACAAATATGAGAACAATGTATTTCTCATCTTGAGAAAGAGAATCTCATTGGATAAATGACAAACTGATAGCAAGAAAAAACTAAACTAACCATCTGTCTAAGGCAGCTCCCCTAGCTTTCTTTATTTTTCTTCTTAGTACTTGTAATACCTGGAATAGCACATATTGCCTGTTTATTGTCTTTTTTCTCCTTACTAAGATGCTAAACTCCATCAAAACAGTAATTTCAATAGATTTTCTTAAACAGTGCCTGACACATATAGATGCTTACTAAATATTTGTTGAATGAATAAATAAACTAGAAATAGGTTGTTTGGGGAATATAGTTCTATGGTTAACAGAATAAAACAATATCTGTTGAAAATATTTCTAACATGTCTATAGTGAGCATGGCAGTATTTAGATTGTGATTGAGTTTCCTATTGCCTTTCAGGGTCATAATTCTGAATATCACTTCTTATTATATAGTATAATATATAAGTCATACGAATTACAGTAAAATTCATACTGACTTTATGACTGACCTTGTTTGGAATAAATCTTCAATTTGGATATGATTTCTTATAATTGGCCAATTTCCCCGAAAAGCAAGTAAGTAAAATATATTGATTAATTGAGAACTGCTGTTAATTGGGTTTTTACTAAAATTTATTTATACTGGCACAGAGTAGGTACTTAATAAATATTTGTCAAATATGTGAAGTCTAGTTAGTTGAAGTAGACTTGTTATTTTGTTTTTAGTTACTCAATAAAAAGAACTTTTCAATTAAATATGTAATATGCAATGGCATTAGAATCCACACAGCAGACAAATAAGCAATTTAAAAGTATTACAAGTTCTTCTCATTCTCTTCTTTTTCATCTTCCTTTCCATCTTCCCTTCTCTTTCCTTATCTTTCTTTCCTGAACAATTTAGTCCCAAACTCGTTAGATGGGGACAAGTAGGGTTAGTATCCGTAGAGAATGTGGGTGGGGAAACCTCAGCAGCCTGAAGAGCAGTGTTGGAGCTCAAGAAGGCTGAGAAGAACATCTGGTGGGGGGAGGGAGGACTGGGATGTTTAGCAGCAGCAGGATAGTGGTTATACGTGAGGGGATTGATCAAATAAATAAATATATTAAGGATAATTAGGAGACAGGGTTTTCATTGTTGAAGAAAGTAGTTCTAACTACGAAAAGAAAGAAACTATGTTGGATCCTGTGGTGTTGGTTTAAAAATGGACATATCATTGTGAACTCCTAGCGTATGGATATAGATATAAGATATATGTTAATGTGTATATATATGTAAAAATAGATAGATAGATAGATGAATTTTTCCTACATATATTTCCTTAGTTCCAGATTCTGAGAACAATGACACATCCAAAACAATGGGCACACCTACCTCCCAAATCTTGGTTTCTAAATACCATTTCTGAATAAAAGGAACTAGAACTGCTTAGAGAATTACCTGTTTGCAGAGCCGGGGCATGAAAAAGACGAACAGGGCCTATCTCACTGTGGCAAAAATATGGAAGTACTCAAAACAATGCCAGGGACATGTTAAAGAAAGAAGTCAGATTAAAGAGGATCACACTGCCCATATCTGAGACTATTGGAAGATCAAAGTGAATAATAATAACAGCAGATTATAACCCATTGGATAAAATGGATACCTATGACTTCGTATGGATATAAGTAAATCAACAAGTGGAAAGTTAATGTACTTCTCCACAATGTACTTAACAAAAAAAAATTTTTTTACAGTGATCACCTTAGTCATGAGTTAATACTAACATCACAAGTAATGTACCAAATGATAGGATACTATGAGATGAACACAAAATCACCTTCACGATTCTTCAAAGACAGATAATTTAAATCCAGTAGTAAGAAAGCAGAAGATAAACCTAAAATAAGGAGCATCTTGCAAAATAACTAAATTGTAATCTTTTTAAATGTCAAATCCATGAAAATAATGGGAAAATTGAGGAAATCGAGATTAAAAGAGACTAAAGAGGCATAATAATGAAGTGTGCTGCTTGATTCTGGACGGGATCCTTTTGCTATCAAGATTACTGAAACAAGCAGCAAAACCAAAATGCAGTCTGAGGATTATATGGTAGTGGTGTATCAGTTTCCTGAATTTGGTGGCTGTATTTCATTTATACAGAGAAATGTCCTTGTTTGTGGGGAAAACATGTTCAAGTACTCAGTTGTCATTACTCTCAGATTGTCATTACTCTCAGATCATTTAGGAGCCAATGTTATTTGTACTGCAGTTGCAACATTTTTGTGATTTGGAATTGTTTCAAAGTAAGAAAATAACTTTTAAAAAATGCAAATCCAACATCTTCTATGAAATTTTGTCATAATCCTAAAATGGTGTTCAGGTTATAGGAAAGTCATTTATATTTCATGATTTGTATAACACAATCTGAGTTATAGAATGCAGCTTCTCCCCCCGCCTTTAAAAATAAAGTAGAAAAATATAAAAAAGAACAATATACTTTATGGGGGGGTTCCAGTGAAAACAATTAAGACTTCTCAGATGTTTGGTACTAATGGTTGTAGTGATGGCTTTCTGTTTTCTTTTGTTTAAATGTTAAAGGCCTTTTTATATACTTCAGTAGGAAGGAGCCAAATCTCTATGATAGGTATTCTATTAGATAATAGAATATTATCTAAAAGGAAAATTATGAGGGGCGCCTGGGTGGCTCAGTCGGTTAAGTGTCTGCCTTCGGTCAGGTCATGATCTCAGGGTCCTGGGATTGAGCAGAATGTTGGGCTATCTGTCCTACTGGGAGCCCACTTCTCCCTCTCCCTCTGCCTCCTGCTGCCCCTGCTTTTGTGCGCTCTCTCTCTGTCAAATAAGTAAATAAATAATCTTAAAAAAAAAAGAAAGAAAATTATGATACTTCCTGAGGGGCAGAAAACTTAGTAGAAATAATATATGGATAGGGGCGCTTGGGTGGCTCAGGTCATGATCCCAGAGTCCTGGGATCAAGCCCTACATCGGGCTTCCTGCTCAGTGGAGAGTCTGCTTCTCCCTCTCCCTCTGCTGCTCTCTCTCTCTCTGTCAAATAAATAAATAAAATCTTAAAAAAAAAAAAAGAAAAGAAAAAATATGTGGATAGATAAGATTTTTGTATTTACTTACATTACTACAGTAGAACTATTTTTAAATAGTATGGCAAATAATAGATTACAATGTTCCCTCCCTGCATGGACTTGAAGTAAATTCCAGCAGGAACTAGCCATGCAGGTCATGGATGAGGAGAAGCGTAAGGTGGAGCTACAGATGTCACTGCATCTATTCAATTTATCAATGTCTGCATGTGCAACAGGCAAGCCAAATTTAGAGGAGTAAGTAAATTTATGAAGTGGAAGTTGAATGTGCTATCAAAAATGGATATGCTCGGGGCCCCTGGGTAGTGCAGTCAGTTAAGGGTTGGACTCTTGGTTTCTGCTCTGGGTCATGGAATCGAGCCCCACATCAGGCTCCATGCTCAGCATGGAGTCGGCCTGGGATTCTCTCTCCCTCTCTCTCTGCCCCTCCTGCTTGTGCGCTCTAGATCTAAAATCAATCAATCAATCAATCAATCTTTTTAAAAAATGGATATGCTCAAAAATATATTGGTGCACTTGGGAAAATCAGATAATTCTCTTTACAATAAAATATGAAAGTGCGTATTTACAGAAGTTATGACATTATAATACCAAATTTAAATATTAAAAATTTAAATGAGAATATTAAGCTCATGTGGCATAAAATATTCTACTTGTATTTGAATGCTAGTTTAGTTGGTCAATCAAGTAATAATTTTTATCGTATCTGGCATTTAAAATATGTGAAAGATTATCATTATTAACCTAACAAGGGATCACAGAGGTCAACTATCTTTCCCTAAAGGCAAGAAAAAAGTTTAAAGGAGACTATCTTTTGAATATTCTTTTCCCTGTTTTGGGGAACACTCATGATTCTTTTGTGGAATTGAGCTGTGGGCATGAGGGGTTCAGAGTACGACTGGAGAGGTGAGGAGTATGGGGCCCCAGGTTATCTGAAATTTGCTATGCTTTCATAGAAAAAAAAATTCCCCATGTCTAAATGTCTGCCAGTCTTGGGGAGTTCCTCCTGGTCAGGCATTGTGATGTACTAATAAAAACAAAAATATAACAGTAAGACCTCTTACATTGCCTGGACTCTTTCTTAACTTGTGAGAATATTAACTTTTCACAAATATTATGATTTGAAAAAATTTATAGTGTTCACTTAAGAAAACACTCAGAACTCTATGTTATTAAAGACAAGTTAGGCTAAGATCAGTAACACAGTGTAGTGGGTTCAAACTACAATTCTGCTCTATAAATATGGAAACTTAGACAAATTATTTAATCTCTTTGTGTCTCATTTTCCTCATATGTAAAACAAGGGTAATAATTACACTTAAATCATAGGATTATTATGAGCATTAAATGAGACAACACATGTAAATTGCTTAAAGTAGTACCTAGGACATAGGAAACACTCACAAATTCCTATCTGTTATTATAACTATTTGAGATTTCATTTGCTATCAAGCAAAAATGGAAGCTACGCTAAGAAATCAGTGATTTCTTAGAACACATTTTGACTGGGGTGCCTGGGTGGCTCAGCGGTTAAGCATCTGCCTTCGGCTGGGGCCATGATCTCAGAGTCCTGCTTCTCCCTCTCCCCCTGCTTTTGCTCTCTCTTTCTCCTTCTCTGTCAAATAAATAAAATCTTAAAAAAAAGAACACATCTTGACTGATCATTCTCTGAATGTATTCATTGGCATGTAGCTAACGTCATATTAAGGTATGCAAGTATTTTTTTTTCCATCTGTAGAAATGGGGATGATAATAGCAGTATTCCTTAAAGCATTGTTATAAGGATTTAATTATAAAACTTAGCAATTTGCCTGGCACTACTAATAAGCACTCAAAAAACTCTAGTTGTACTACTGTTACTAATTATTATTATCTTTATAATATAATAAGATCAGAGTCTGAGACATACATCTGAGGGCATAATTATAATTTTATAGTATGATAAGAACAGAAGAGCTAACATTTCAACTATTTTTAAGAAGGAATGCAGTTTTTCCAGATGGAGAGGAAGGGAAGAGCATTCATGAATTTCCCATGTGTTTTACCTAAACTTGACTTGTTTTTAAAAAGTCAGTGGGCCCACAATTATTCCACTGAGAAAGTACTTTTGAATTGACCATGTCCACACAAACTAATCAATCAACAGGTAATTGAAAACCAAATCTGTGAAATATGCAGATAAAGTGTAAGACAGCCTCCCAGCTGGTTTTCCTATATCCACATTCTCTCTTCTTTAGCATACTATTCATAAGGTTGACACACTAATCTTAAATGCAGTTTTCATCTTGCTATAACTGCTGGAGAACATAGAGTAGTTTTCAAATAATTGCTGTATCCAGCCCAGATGACCGTGTCTAGCTTTAAGGATCCTCTACAGTCTTGCAATTCGGAGTACAGCACCAGCACCAACATCACCTGGGAACTTGTTAGAAATAGATAATCTCATGCCTCAATCCAGACCTACTAAATTAGAGTCTGCATTTTAACAAAATCCCCAAGAATGCAAATTAAAGGCTAAGAAACACTACTATACAATATCCATTAATCTACACCAAACAAAATCACTAACCCATAACACAACCCATGGTCCCATCAAGCAGAATGAAATCCTTTCATTAATATCTCTGCATCCAAACAATCCCTTTGCTCATTATATTAACACCACTAGAAATACCTTATTTCCTTCCCCTCTTCCATCTAAATCCTATCTATTCTTGAAGGCCCCATGTAAAAATCCCTTATCTTCCATTAAACTAACACCATTTCAAGCCACATTAACCTTGGGGAATGTTCTTACATTTAGGTCAATACCATTTCATTCCTCTTATTTATTATTCATTCATTATTCATTGAATAATCATTTTCCAAATGGTTATTATTGTTTACCAGGCACTGTTGCATTGGCCAGAAAGCAAACAAAGACACAGACTTTCCCTGCCTTCATTAAGCTCACAATCGGAGCAGTAACGGTTCAGTAGAGATACGTTGTGCTCCACAGACAAGAAATGCAAATGGGTAGATGTAGAGGTGCGTGGCCATACTGGGTAGAAAGCAACATGATTTTTGCTTTTTTGTTGTTGTTAAAACTACTTAAATGAAGGAAGTAGTGCTATTGAAATATATTAAAACCTTCTGTGGCATAAAATAGATTAACGGATAGAGATAAGACAGAGGTATTGTGCTTTGCTTCATGTTAATTTTATAATCCTATGGATGATTAAGGTTTTTTATAGGACAGCAATATGTCTTTCTTCATTCATTCAACAAATAGCAGAATTTTAAAATAGCTCCTATTTGTCCTTTTCTGACTCTTTAAGCTTCAGACATGGTATGCACTAAATAAATACTTGCTGATTGAAGACAGTCTTTGATCTCAAGTTGGGGACTAGGTTTACACACATGGAACAACCATTGCACAAATGCAGCCCTTTCCTCCTACTGCTTTTCATGACATAAGGAAATGTTCATGAATTTGCAATGACACTTTGGTTTACTAGTAGTGTCTTTTGGATCAAAAAGTTCCTCCAGGGTGCCATGGAAGTTTCTGTTTTTCTGTAGCTAATGTTTTTGTTCACCAGAGACTGTTTTGGAGGATAGCCAACCAAATGGAATTGGCTAGTAAAAGCTTTTGTGGGTGAGCAGTTTGGAAACAAGTTTCAAGACCATTTGCCAGCAAAACCTCAGCAGGTAGAATTTTAAACAACATAAGTTAATATAAAGGTTTGATTTGAAGAAGACTGGAGGAGCAGGAGAGAGAAAATGAAGTATGTAACATCCCATCTTCTTCAAGGGTAAAGATTAAAGTTAGCTTTTCTTATAGCTGCGAAACTACCCATCAGCTCTTTGGATAGAAACAGATGCTTCTGGAAGACAGTCATTCTTCAAAAGATCTCATGTTCCAAACAACAGCACTAGACTACATTAAGGTTAGATACCATGCGAGAACTTTTGTGAGCCTCTTGTTTCCTTCAGTGTGATTTGACAGCAGGATCACACAGGGAAATTTCAAAACCAAACTAAGTAAAAAGACTATTTTCAACTAACATAAACTAGAACTTTTTAGGATCTAGTATTACACAAAAAGTGCCCATTGCTTTAACTCAAGAATCAGCAATTTCCTTATATTTATAATCCTCAAATTAGTTACAACCTTCCCTTATCTTATTCAGCAATCTTGATGAAGATGAGCATTCCCACATCATGTGCAATTTTCTCTTCAACTTTTAATTTCTCTGGGCACAGAAAAAAAGCTCTGGACCCTTAATTGAGCAATTATTATTTCTTAAGTGAATATAGAGCTTGAGGATAGTGCCAACATTTTCTTTTCATCCAGAGAACAAGTCTAACACAGCGGCACACATTGTCTGGCAACACCCCAGCTTTAGGTAGAAGAGCCAAGTGGAGACTGAAAGGGAAACTCATTCTTCACCCCTAGTCACTCCTTGGCATCTACTGAGGTTCTTGAAAGAATGCCAATTAGGACCGATTTACATGTCTCCTTGGAGGTCTTAGATAACTCTTCACTAAGAACTGTTTGTTTTTCTCATTTAGACCATTTCTCCAGAGTAGGATTTGCAAACTTGCTGCTGAATATGCTGTTTGCGGATCATTGCTAGGTTTCCATACTGACATAAAGCACTGGTACTCGAAAATTTCATTAAGAAGTGACTCATCTGAACTCCCAGATCTATATCTGTGGAGTGATTCTACCACGTTTTCTACAATGTTGTCCCAGAATTCAAGCAACAGAAAATAAAGAGTCCATATGCAAAGTTTATAAAATATGCCTCAAAAAGGAACTTACTGCTTCATAGCTTGAGCCATGTTTGAGCAATTCTAATTGTTTTAAAATGTTCTTTATATAGAGCGGGAATCCACTTCTCTGAAACTTCTACCATTTGTCTTGGTTTTCTAAGATACTCACTGTCTCCTTTACATAAGAAGCCCTTCAAATATTTGAAGATGGGTTCCATGCTTCTCTTCTACAGGTTTCTCTTTTTAATTAAACTGCTATTCCTTCAGCTACTTCTAGGGTTATATGGCTTCCAAACTTCATCATTAATGAGCAGATTTTGAACATAGTCTGTTAATAATCAGCTCAATTAAAGTTAAAAATATGTACAACCGGTACCTTAAATAATCTTTTTTATGTTTGGTTAAGTTTTGATTGAATGCTGTATTTAGTGGTCTATAATACCTAAGATACAATCTAGAAATTGCTATTAAAATGTCAGCTGGTAGACCCAGCTACAGAAAGCATCTTTTTGGTTGCTTCCATTAATGAAAGTTTTACTAGACATTACTAAATGGTGATTGAAAAATCATGCTGAAATATTACTGTTAGTTACTGGTGTAAAATTCCCACCAGAGAACTATCACAACTTCGGGATAAAATGTTTGCTATCTAAATACAAATTTTAGCAGCCACTAAAATTGTTAGGAAGACCTTAGATCACTTTGCTTCTTAATTACAGTTTCTAAAAAGAATTTATTATACAGTATCAAATTAAAATACAGTTACTACTTGAAAAAGTCCAAGCATTTATGAAAATATAATAAGCTAACCCTTTAAATCAGGCTTAAAGACAGTTTGAATATTCCTTGTATGCCCACAAACGTTTCGTTAGTCTTTTGCAAAATGCTAAAATGACGATTTGTCCAACAATGTAGATGGTTAATATTCACCCAAGTGACATCAACAATTTAATGCATCATGCTTTTTCTTCTCATTAAAATTGCTATTATTAAAGCTTGACTAAGTTTTCTTCATGCTTGGCCCCGTTTAAGTCTGATACTCTACGGTTTTCCTCCTATATCATCACGTTCTGCTTTGTCTTCAGTTATTTTTCTTCCTTCTCTCACCTGCTTTCAAGAAATAGAAAGAGGCTCTTTGATGTGCCAGTTCCAAGTATATTCAGATAAAATGCAAATCATTCAATAGGCTTCTTCAGGAGGGTTGACATTTGAATGTGACAGGTTGATTCCCTTACTCATTGGCTCTCCTATTGAGGTTAGATGACCCATGGTACTGACTTGCTGGAGTGAGTTTTGAATTGGTAAAAAACTTCTAATAAAGGAATGGTGGCAGAAAGAGAGAAAAAAAAAATCAATGAAATAGGAAAGTCCAAATGTATATTCTTATCAAGTCTTACACTTGTCCAATAGTTACAAGCCTCTCTGAAAATATTTATATGTGTGGGGGGAGGCAAGTTGCCTATTAAATTGTAGGAAGTGTTATCAGATTCATCAGGACTTGGTTGTAAATTTGACTACACAGTTTTGGCTCATAGAGAAATAAGGAGGAAATATCTGATTAAAGTGTGCATTGCTGCTGAGGCAACTGAATGTTGCCATAGCAATTGAGATGAAATGTGCAAGAAGTGAGATAATTAAATCTAACCCCTTTAGTAGTTTTGACAGTCAATGCACTGCCAATAGGAAAAGTTATCTACAGTATTAAGATAAAAGACATTCCTCATGGAAAGTCTCCTTACTAGTATTTTGTTGTTCCCTTTCTAAATACATTGCTTTAGGTGTCTAATTTGAATGTTCTCTTTTAATAATCAAATACAGTTTTGACCTTGGTCTACAGCTGCCTAGAATTTCTGCTAGTTTATTGTATCATGGGAGCAGACATGTATAAAAAATAACCAATTTTTCCCACCTCAAGTTCTTAAAAAAAAGTATACTAAAGCCAAAGCTGTCATATTTGAGCTCAGAATTCAATAATATCTAGAACGTGCTGCCCTCTTCAGGAGCTGGTGCTTAAAAATACTTTGCTTTTTTTTTTGCAGTTCAGAAATTATAAATACGAATTATAATATCAAAAATTGTATTGATAATTCCTTGGGAATAAGCACCACATCAGTAAAGTATTTCTAAGTTAAAGAATATTTTCCATTAAAATATTTCACTAAAGATCAATAAATACAAATTTCGAAATAAATTATTAATATTTATAATTAAGTATGAAAACAGTTTTCTTAAAAGAAATTACACTCATTGGCAGAATTCCTAAATCACTACAGAATTTCAGACTTCCATAATTTCTACCCAAATGTTTCTTTAAGAATAAAAATGTCAAAAAAATATGATATCTTTGATGTCAAAATCTAAGTGGGACACACTTCAAATCTTAATTTTATTCTCTAGAAAAAAAGTAAATTTTGTGAATATCAATATTTGTCATTTGAGGGGCACCTGGCTTGGCTCAGTTGGTAGAGCAGGCAACTTCTGATCTCAGGGTCATGAGTTCAAGCCCCATGTTGGGCACAGAGCTTACTTAAAAATACGTATTTGTCATTTGAAATTTTAGCTAGCTCTCATTTGTAGAAACATTATCTTTCTTGGAAATAACGATTCAGATTACATTAACACATGATCCTTTTTATTCAAAATCACTTCATTAAAAAATAATCCTGAAGGGTTTGAAATATCATTATCCAAAAATTCAAGGAAAAACCCTTTTCTGAGTATGTTATCTATTAAAATTTCCTTAGCCATCATCTAGTTTTGGTAGAAGGGTTGAGGGAGATGAACTTATTGTGTTTTTCTCAAAATTAAGTTTATGATATTTAAAAAATAAATAAAGGAACAGAAAATGACCAATATGTAATAATATTATCAGGATATGAGAAAAGCATATTTTCTAACATCCGGACATGCTTCTTTATATTAGAACTACTGACATTAAGAAATGTTATTTTTTACTAATTATTAAATGTGAAAGTGTTAATTAAAAATTTTTAAAGAACACAATGAATTCAAGAGCAAATATAGAATATAATTTTGTTCTAATTCTTAACATGTGATGCAATTAAAACCTTGTTTTTAGTCAACAGAAAACAATGAGAACATAAATAATGCTTTCTCATCATTCATTTAGTGTGAAAAAGTAGGAGCCTGGACTCCTGATTTTGTTTCTCAGTTCCTACATCAGATTTCCAGTTCAAGATTCCAAACAGGAAACTATTTACATTTTTTAAAAATGGTAATTAATGTTGACTTCAAGAAAGTAGAATGACCCTCAGTTTTCCCTTAAAGAGTTTTAGACATAGCTGTCCCATCTGTATCACTGAAAGATTCAACTGAGCGAAAGGGGAGAAGAATAAACAATTCATTGACAATATTCTCTTAAACCTATAATATTTGTTTGGGGAAAATAAAATGTTTTATTTCTGACTTTGAAACTACTTAGCAATTGCTTAATCTTAAAGTAGCTCTGTCCAAAGGCACATAATACGTGTTCAATAATTCTTAGAACACTGATTCATGTTTTCTGCAATAGATTTACTTCATTTTTGTTTTGCTGCTGATGCATTACATTTGGCGGTTAGAACCCCTGTGGATGGAGGTATAATAAATAATATTTTCTTTGCTTTCCAGGGTATTTATGGCATAATGATAAATTTCATCTTTCCCAGAATGGTAAGTAAAGAGCTCTTTCTATATATGATAGTACTCAACACAAACAAGAAAAAGTGAATTGTTATAATAAAAGTGGAGTGGCATTTGCTAAATACATTGAATGATCTGATAATTATAAGGTAGCTTATACTCTTGAAATAAATGGATGCTGCATTCAAATTCTATAAGCATTCCAAAATTCTCACCATATAAGCTACAGGCTCTTCAGAGGGAGTTTAAGGTTTCTGTTTTCTTTGTTGTATTGCACTTGAACATAGTGTAGTCAACATTTTGTTTTCTGGGGTAGTTCATTTAAAAATATACACAGATATAGAAATAAATGTGGTTTATATTCTATGAGCATAAAGAAAAAGCATATCTGTGATACATATTGAGAGTGGTTGAGTAAGAGTCCTTTGGAATTTTTACTGTTACATAAAAACTGATTGTAATTTATGTTTGACCAGGGCTTTGCAGCATCTGTGAATTTAAAAGTGTTTGTTTTTTAAGAGCATATATCATAACTTCTCCTAGGCAAGCTAGCTACTGTATGATTTTGTTTAAACACATAGTTTTCTTGCCTTTATGTTTTTATGATGCAAAAAGGTAATATTAGTTTTAGTCTTAATCATAACCTCTTTACAATTTAAATAACAATAAAAATTAATTTTATTGAATGGGAAAGGTCAATGTAAAATGATATTTCTCAGCAAGTTATTACTGTCTCCTACGAAGTTTTTTCCCCCCAAGTGGTCTTGGATATTCCCTATAAAAAGAAGGAATTTCTCACTGTAGAAAAAAAATCTCTTTGAAATAAACTGATCATCAAAAAGTGCTATTAAGTGAAAAAGCAAGAAGAAGAAAGCATACATTAAATGTTGTGTACATGTATGCGTGTGTATCCAGGGTAGAGAGAATTGAGAGCATACTGGTGGTAAGTTTAGAAAAAGTTTCACAAAAGGTGCACAAAACAGTGGGAATATGGGTGGTTTAATAAACTTTACTCCATCTTCATTTCCTATAATAAATATGTATTATGGAGTGCCTGGGTGGCTCAGTCAGTTTAGCATCTGTCTTCAGCTCAGGTCATGATTTCGGGCTCCTGGGATCAAGCCCTGCTTCAGGCTCCCTGCACAGTGGAAAGCCTGATTCTCCCTCTCCCTCTCTCTACTCCCTCTACCCCCCACTTGTGCTCTACCTTGCTCACTTGCTCTTGCTCTATCTCAAATAAATAAATAAAATCTTTTAAAAATATATGTGTTATTTTTATAATCAGAATTAAAGTATTATTTGAATAGGCTACTCAAAACAGTATTTTACTATTAATGAAATATGGATATATATAATAAAGGAAATACCTCTTGTGCCAATTGCATAATCAAAATGATTTTATACAATTAAAAAAAAGCAAAAACAGAAACAAAAAAACCATTCCACCTAATCACAGAGGGAACCAAAAATATAAATTGAAGATTACTTGGATTAAAAAAAAAAACACAATGAAGGACTTTAAATGAGGTTAAAGCTATCACTTACTAATTTTACTACAATACAAAAGTACTCCTAGAATTCAGGCAAACGTGTGGGAAAAAATAAACATTTTAAAACTGAAATTAAAAAATCTGCAGAGTCACATTGGTGTTTGGTATATAAGAATTTGGTATTTTATGATCTTTTTCAGAAGAAAAGGTCTAAGGGCACCTGGCTGACTCAGTCAGTAGAGCTGTGACTCTGGATCTCACGGTTGTAAATGTGAGCCCCACACTGGGTGTAGAGATTACTTGAAAATAAAATATTTTATAGATAAATAAATAAATAGAAATTTTTTAAAAAGAAGAAACGGTCTAGCTAGGGAAAGGCTAAAACACGAAGGTAAAACTTTTAAAATAACTCAAACTTTAAGTCGGTAAATCAAACTACTCAATAATAAAAAAAAACTTTGATCTAAAATCTGTGTAATTTCCAATTTCACTGTGAAGCTAAAACTGCTTTTAGAAATAAAGTCTACATAAATAAATAAATAAATAAATAAATAAATAAATAAAATCTGTGTAATTTACTCATCTACAACCAATAGTCATCTTTGCAAGTTTAATTTGCAGAATTATTTTAATAATCCAAGATTAAAAGAAAGTGTAATAGACAGCTAGGCAATTTTAAGGAACTTTTAGCACAAGAGTTTTTTTTAACCTAAATAATGTTAATAAATAACTTATTAATTGTAAACATAATAACAGAACAAAAGAATATTTTTAAGATTAAAAATTTCTTCTCAAGAGCAATTTATTTTAGGGTGAAAAGTTAGCATGAAAGTATAAATTACGGTTGTATCTCAAATACCCAGCAATTTTATCTGGACATAAGCCAATAATTTTAGAAGAAATTTAGGGAAGAAAAAAAAAAGTGCTCTAGCAGGTATCTTAATCCTGTTCATGTTAATGCTTCCCGAATTCTCACTTCCATCCCACTTGCTCTCAGTTTACATAAAATTAAAACAGAATTTGTTCTCTGATTGTCTAGCTCACAAACTAGAAAGGATACTGTAAAAGCCATGAGGGGCAAGAGAAATGAATTGAAAAGTTAGAGTCCCTTCACACCTACTCATTAGCTGTAAGAATTGAGAGACCAAAGACTAGCTACATCATTTTGAGAAGATATATGCTATACTTTGGGTTTAAAATTCCTGATCTCTGAAATCAGAGAGTTATACTGGAAGATTTTTTCATAAAATCTGAATTCCTTTCTAGCTCTAGAATTTTACAATACAATGATGTATCTTTAAACTTACTATACAGAGCATAAGATAATATTGTGAGATTTGAATCATTAGGATGAAAAAGATTTTAATGATTAAAAGGGTAATTTTCATTCATTTGCAAAATTCACTTATATTTAAAGTCTCATCCAAATTATATTGTGTAAATGAGATATTATATATTGTGCACTTTGATGACATTCTTCTCATAGAACTATTTTTTAAATGTGCCTAAAAATTTAACCTGAAATTTCTCACTGTGCTTTAAATAACACTGTAAATAATGTGAGGGAAAAATCTAGCATCAGTCTTTTGTAAAGAGTGGGAAGCCAAATTCATACCTATCTGTATATGGAAATGTATATTTTGAATAGGTTTATTCTGCCAAGATGCTAATCTAATGTTTTGGGGAATCAAAAAATTTAATTTATAATTCTCTTTTTGCATTTACTCTATCTTTAGTACAACTGACATATCAAGACATTTTAGAAAAAAAAAATAAAATTAACTTTCCATCCATAACCTAGATCAGGTCAATGTAACAAATTATTGGATAACTAAAACATCTGCTCATTCCAATTATTTCTTTCTGATTTGTAACTGTGCAAATTTAAGCAAGCCACTCGTTCTCTGAATTATTACATGAACTGAATTGAAATGTAAATATATATTTTGTTTGACATGTATCTATTCAAACTAACTTTAAAATAAAATAAATCTTCAGCATTAACAAGTTTTTCTAGTAGATTAGAGATAAATGCCAACTATTTAAATAAAGCAAATTTCTCAGTGTAATTAATCTGCACTTCAACAAAATAGATCTTTCCTCTCATTCCCAATTCTGACTTAATGAACAAAGATTGAACGCTTATTTCTGTGAATAGTCACAGCATCTAGTCCTCAATGAATAATAAAATATATTTTATTTCTGAGAACATTAATAAAAATTTGTTACTTTATTTCATTAATGACAAAAATTTCATATTGGAGTTAACTATAGCCAATAGTCATTTTGCCATTTATCTTTTAAAATTCCACAACAGGGGTGCCTGGGTGGCACAGTGGTTAAGCGTCTGCCTTCAGTTCAGGGCGTGATCCCGGCGTTATGGGATCGAGCCCCACGTCAGGCTCCTCCGCTATGAGCCTGCTTCTTCCTCTCCCACTCCCCCTGCTTGTGTTCCCTCTCTCGCTGGCTGTCTCTATCTCTGTCAAATAAATAAATAAATTCTTTAAAAAAAAAAATTCCACAGCAGTTTCAATACATCAAATGTCAATTTTTAGGGCAGATGTAGTAATAGTAAAGAATTGTTAATTGGCCAACAGGTTGATTAGTTTTAAGATATTGAAAAAAGCAAAGATTAAAAACAGTTCTCTCCTTTCTTTCAATTAAAATTGCATGCAATTATTCTTATAGATTATAGATCTCTTTTGGGATTTCCGGCTTCATATAACTTTTTGGTTCATTTCACAGGAATAATATTCATCTTAATTAGCAAAAAACAGTTGATGGGCTTTTTATAGGAGGGAGTTCACTCCATGCACTGATTACTGCCACTAGATTATTCTGTTTAAAAATAATAATAATAATAATGAAACTCTGTTTTTAGAGGAGTTAAATATGTTATCTGTTAAGAGCCATTGTCTGAAAACAGGATGTCTTTCTTGATGGGTGGTTAATCCATTTTGTTTTAACCTCAGAACTTTCCTAAGCAATACACTAAATTGGGTGCCCGGGTGGTTCAGTCATTAAGTGTCTGCCTTCAGCTCAAGTCATGATCCCACAGTCCTGGGATCAAGGCCCGCATCGGCATTCCTGCTCAGTGGGAAATCTGCTTCTCCCTCTCCCACTTCCCGTGCTTGCGGTCCCTCTCTTGCTGTCTCTCTGTCAAATAAATAAATAAAATCTTCAAAAAAAATAAAGACTTAAAAAAAAAAGAAATGATTTACTACCATATCAGTTAAAACATACAAATCAAAATATTAAACAAAGAGACATTTCTGGTGTGTTATTGCGTTGCTTTTCATAGTTTATAAGGTGAAAATACTTGCCTCCTTTAAAAAAATTTAAAAATTTAGAAGCTAAAAAATAAAATTTCCAATATATATATAAGAAATATATCATGAATACCTGTGTCCCCTGTGACCTTTCAAGCTCTCTTTGTGCCCTTCTACAATTCCTTAACCTTCTTCTTCAATCAAAACTAAACATGATCCTAAATTTTCCCTATTCCTTATTTTCCTTGTAATTTTATTTCATGTATTTGCATCCCTAACTTATTATTGTTTGGTTGACATGTTTGCAATGATATGTAAATGATAATATATGTATTTGTCTGACTTTTCCAGTCAACATTAAGTTTTTCAGTTTCAAACATTTGCAGCACATTAGTTTACACTGTCATACAGTATTCTATTATGTGACATAATTCATTTGTCTTTAACATTGATGGATATTTGGGTTGCTTCCAGTTTTTTGGTTTTGTTTTTTACTGTTTACATGGTGCTGCTATAAACATTCTAGAACATGTATAAATGGATATGTACAAAAAGTTGTCTAGGGAGAGTAGTTCTTAACCTGGGGTAATTCTGCCCCCAGGCAATATTTGGCAATGTGTAGAAACTCTTAGTTGTCATAACTTGGGGAAATTTTACTGGTTTCTTGTAGATAAAGGCCAAAGATGCTCTAAACACCGTATAAGACACAAAACAGTCCCACAACAAAGAACTTTCTGGACTAAAATCCCAATAGTGTGAAGTTGTGAAACTCTGCTCTAGAATATACACTTGAAAAAGAAATTGCTGAATCATAGAGTATGAAAATTTCAAATTTATTAGAGAACTCCTAACTTGCACAATGTATCAATTTTACATTCCTGCCAACAGTGTAAAGATAAATGTTCCAATAGTTCTACATCCTCGTTAGCACTTAATATTGTCAGGTACCTTAAAATTTTTATCACTTTTGTGAATAGGAGATAAAAACTCCTCAGAGTTTCAATTTTCAATTCTTTGAGTACTAATGAGATTGTGCATCTTTTCTCATTTTATTAATACTTAGGGTTTCCTGTTCTATGAGGTACTGACTCTCTTTAACCAATTTTTAAAAATTAAATTGTAGGGGCGCCTGGCTGGCTCAGTTGGTGGCACATGTGACTCTTGATCTTGGGGTTATAAGCTCAAATCTGGGTGTAGAAATTACTTAAAAATAAAATCTTTTTAAAAATTTTTTAAAAATTGAATTATAGGCATTATCTTTACTAATTTATTATTCTTTATTTGTGTAATAAATATCTTTTTCTAGTTTGTGGATTACCTTTTCACTTTTTTTTAAGAGTATATTTGACCAAATATTGATTCAAACAGAGCAGTATCAAACTGGAAATCATTAGGTAGTCCCCATCTTTTCACTTCATTAAGGTGCCCTTTTATGAACAGAACTCTGACTCTTAAAGCAGTTAAACTTAACAAAGTTTCCTTTTTTGCTTGTATCTTATATTTCCTACATAAGAAATTTTTCCCTTGAACTTTTAAGTATTTTAACATTTGCTTTTTATATTTAAGCCTTTAATCCATTTGAAATTCTTGTGTATGGTATGAAGTAGAAATAATTTTAAAAATAGAAATTAGAGGGGCGCCTGGGTGGCACAGTCGTTAAGCGTCTGCCTTCAGCTCAGGGCGTGATCCCAGCATTCTGGGATCGAGCCCCACATCAGGCTCCTCCGCTAGGAGACTGCTTCTTCCTCTCCCACTCCCCCTGCTTGTGTTCTCTCTCTCTCTCTCTCTCTCTCTCTCTCTCTCTCTCGCTGGCTGTCTGTCTCGGTCAAATAAATAAATAAAATCTTTAAAAAAAATAAAAATAAAAGTAGAAATTAGAGGCTTTACACCATGTACCGAATAGTTTATACTTTCCCAAATGATCTTCAAAGCTAGCCTTTTCATGAATCAAGTTTCCATATATTTTATGACCTAACTTTGAGCTCTCTGTTTTATCCTGTCATTTGTCTCTCTCTTTACCCCTATTACACTGCTAACTTAAAAACTGGTAAATTCCTCTATTTGTTCTTCCTCTAGAGTATCTTGGCTCCTAAGGCCCTTTTGTCTTCTATATAAATCTTAGATTTTATATAATATTTGTATATATATATTATTAATCTAGTATTTTATATTTTTCTAAAAGGTTTTATTTCTACCATAAGTTTGTTAGATATATCTCTAAATGCTATTTTATAAGTTATTTTGAATTATTTACATTTAATGATTTTTTTTAAGATTTTATTTATTTTGAGAGAGAGCAGAAGTGGTGGGGAGAGGCAGAGGGAGAAGCAGACTCCCTACTGAGCAGGGAGCCCGAAGTGGAGCTCAATCCCAGGACCCCAAGACCCCGGGATCACGACCTGAGCCGAAGGCAGACGCTTACCTGACTGAGCCACACAGGTGCCCCAATGATTTCTTTTTTAAAGTGATGGTTTCTAATGCTTGTTTCTGATATGTGGAAACATAAATTTTTGTATTTTTATTTTATCCAGCAAAACTTCTGAACTTTCTTATTAATTCTTACAATTTATCTGTATTTTCTCTTATATTTCTTGTGAAAACAATGATTTCTTCTGTGAGTAATTTCAGTTTTATTTCTTCTAGTTCTTATACCATTTCTTTTTTGTGTACTCCACCAAGTCGACTTCTAGCCCAGTATTATACAGAAATGGTGATAGTAGACAACTTTTTTCCTGATTTTTAAAAGAAAATGCTAGAAAATATGACCATTAAACTGTAGGGGTTTTGTAGATATCCTCTATCAAGTTAAGAAATTTTCCTTTTTTTTAAATCTTTGATGGATATGAAATTTTATCATGTTTTTCCTACAGTAATTTAGAGGATAATATAATTTTTCTCACAAATGTTTGTTGAGCACTGCAGTATTTCTTACCTTAAGGACATTTACTGAATGGGGTGAGCAAAAATTTTACTTTTCATGTTCTTGCTGGTACTAGAAAAAGTGACAAAGCCCAAGGCTTAGTGCTAGGATCCAAAATGGATATATCCTCATCATTAACCTGGTCTGCAAATAAATCCATCCCATAGAGGACTGCAAGAAAAATTGTAAGTTTTAAATGTATAACTAAAGAGAAAAAATGTTCTCCTCTGAAAATTCATGATCATAAACCAGCCTTACTTTGTTTCTAGCAAAAATTCACATAATCTCAGTGGTCTAAAGACTCCAGGATAAGAATTTAAGCTGGTCCCTAGTTGTGCCTTTTAGGCTCAGTAAAATCAAAAGAAAATCTACTCTAGAGAGCCCATCTTTACTCCATCACTCCAAGAATGTTAACAGATAAAATTCCACTAGCATAAGCCCACAGACAGAAATCACAAACACACTATTAAAAAAAGGAGGGGGAAGTGGGGAGCAAATGTTCAAGAATCAGGTGAAAAAAGATAAAAAGCAGAATCAGACCCACCAAGACTTCAAATATCGGAATTACCATGTTCATTCTTTTCTTTTTTATTCTCATTCATTGGTGTACATAAAACTAAATTCAAAAATATTTTTTCTAGCATTTAATTTCCTCATGAATAACATATAAACTTTCCTTTCTATAATATTATAAATTACTAATATAGTCAAGTTTAACTTGCAAGCTAAACCCGTTATACTGAAATGGAATTTGATCACATTTATTTACCAAGCTATAAGAGCTTTGGAAAACAAAAAAGAGTAGAAATAAGAATAGGTACTTTTCTGTTCAGCTTAAACAAACTAGTAAGATGGTAAATACTGTATTCGAATAAAAATACCAAAACAAATATTGATGGCTATTATAAAAAATCTATCTTTCAAACTTTTTTTGTAGACAGATCCATTTAGATAAATACTCAAAATGATAAGTATATTCTAAATTCTTAGAATATCCTTCATTTGTGTAGCATGTTATTTTCACCCAAAATCTCAAGGACTTTCAAATATTTTTACATTTGTGTTTTGAAAATTTCTAGAAAGGAATTGTATTCTCACTTGACCTTGAACTCCTGATTGGTCTTATGGTGCCCACTAGCCAAAGCTGAGTCAATCATAATCTGTCCTTGTAATTTTTTAAACTGGAATTATGGAGCCAATTTGTAGGCAAAGGGAGAATACATGGGTTTATGGATCCCAAGGAAGGCTGATTTTGAGCCTTAATTCCAGTTATTAAACTTTCTAGGGATCCATGAACCAGTAAATTGCTTTGCTGAAGCTTATTTGAGTTATTTCTGTAACTTGAAACCAAAATGGTCCTGATACACTTATATAAAGAAAATTAAATTCTGAAATGGTTTCACTGCATGCTGATAGTCATAGAAGGCAATGGATGAATAATACTTTTAATACCTTTTCCACCACAAGGGAAGGGAATTGGGAAGAGTCCTGGGTGAGTTTTTTTGAAGCCCTGCCTTGACCAGAATGTACTTCTTCCCTCTGATTTATTCTTGAGGCAGGTCAAAATTAGAAAGATTACCTAAGGTTATTCCTTATAATAAGGTTTAGGATCCCTATTATTTTGAAAATTAGAACTTCTGGTATCTAGAGGGATTCCATCATGTGGCCCTGCCTGGGTGTATTATTTTCCAGTTTTCTATTTGAGATTTTACATGGCCTGAAGAGGAAGGGACTGAAATTTAAGGGAAGAATGTAATATTTATTGAGTGTTTGATGTTATAGTAAGGACCTGGTTGGTCCATTTTAATTCCTTTCCTAGTTGGGTGTTATAAGCTGAATTGTGCCCCCCCCCCATTCATGCGTTAAAAATCTAAAACTCCAGAGATATCTGGCTGACCCTGTCAGTGGAGCATGTGACTCTTGATCTTAGGGTCATGAGTTCAAGCTCCACATTGGAGATAGAGATTACTTTTTAAAAAATCCAAAATTCCAGTACCTCAGAATATGGCTGTATTTGCAAAGAGAACCTTTAAAGACGTTATAATGATTAAATGAAGTCATTGGATGAGTCCTAATCCAATATGATGGTGTCCTTATAAGAAGAGATTAAGACACAGACACGCATAGAGGAAGACCATGCAAAGACCAGGGAGAGGACCACCATCTAAAAGCCATTTCTTCTTCTCAGAAGAAATGACCCCGTCAAATCTACTCAAAAATGTCTGCTCTAGTCTCTGTTCCCACTGTTATTGCCTTAGTTTAGGCTTTGTTTTTCTTACTTGAAATATTCCAGTAGCCATCAGCTTCTCATCATTCTAATTTAAACATTCATAGTCATGCTGGCAAACCCACTTACTGAGAACAAGGTCTGCTCTGTAGTCTCTTTTTATCCCTAGGGTAAAGCCCATGGTTCTGAACCTGGCTGTGCATCGGAATTTGAGGTGGCATTCTTTTAATTATAGATTTTCAGGCCCCAGACAATTTCTATTGATTCAGAATCTATGGGCATGTGGTCTAGAAAATGGTATTTTTAATATGTTCCTAAGTTGATCTTATGAATAATGGAATCTGTTACATTTATTTGCCCATCTTTTTATTAATGATCATATGACAGCTTCCCCAAAACTTCTGACCTCAGCCTTTTGAAAATATATTTCTTACTATGCCTTCCATGATCACAGTGTTTCTTGAATAATAAACTAATTACACCTTTCTGAAGTAAAGTGGTGATTCTTTTACGTTAACAACGCAATTTCAGAAATTTTTCTTTTAAAGTTCTATACCTATTGTAGGTTACAATATGTCTGTCTCCTGAGAAGCTACAAAAGTCATAAAGATACTTTAATATGTAGAATAGTAAAAATAAATGAAGCCTATCTAGTTTGTTCACATAAAACCCTTCACTACTGTCTCCAACTATATGAAAGGACTGGCAGAAACATTTACTTCTCTTGGAGTTATTCTGTGGCCTGGCCCTCTTCATAGTGATACAAATTGAGTGGTAGGACCACAAGTGAATGTGGGTTTAGAGTTCACCTTCGAAAAGGAAGTTAGATCTCAAATCTAATGTTGTCCTCCATACCATAAACTCGATCTACACACTTATCATTTGGCAAAAATTGACAACTTTATACCCCGAAAAGAAAAATCATACTGCTTTTCTTACCTTAAATTAAAAAAAAAATAGTTTCAAGGCTGAAACGGTGGGTCTTTGTATCTACCCATAGATAGGAAACATGACTTTTAAAAAGAAAGATAAATAATGGCAATACTTAAAAGCAAACTCTGCTGTAGTATACACTTGAAATCAAAAGCACTTTTTCTGACCATATTTAGATAACAAAAGAAAAACGTGCTGAATATATCTGCCAAACCATTAATTCATTTGTTTTGTCTGTTATATCAAGCATTATGTAATATGGAATATCAAAACAGACATTGATTCTTGATTTTGTGAAACTTTCAGTTTAGTTAATGGAAGTCCTCGTTTAAAAAAAAAAAAAAGAAAGAAAATGGTATGCTTTCAGGAGCCTGGAATGGAGGCAGAGAGGGAGAGCGTGTATGAGTAGAGAAAAGTCATGCCCAAATGACACTTCCTGGAGGGACCACTTACTCTGTACTCATGTCAACAGCCAGGAGTACTTTAGAACTTGAGTAAACAAATGAGCATGCCCTCTTTCAGTGCAGTCTTTGCTATCTG
This sequence comes from Ursus maritimus, assembly GCF_017311325.1. Taxonomy (NCBI): domain Eukaryota; kingdom Metazoa; phylum Chordata; class Mammalia; order Carnivora; family Ursidae; genus Ursus; species Ursus maritimus. The sequence continues at coordinate 37,188,419 of NW_024423564.1, read as the reverse complement.
TGCACACTTGTAAAAAGGCTGGTACAAAGACTAAACATTATCCATGGTCTACTTTTCCTGTTCTAAATGTGTACATTCATATATTCATTACACAAATATTTTATTACAAGTACCTATAAAATAAGGCTTCTTAAGTAAACTGAAAGGCCTCAGTATGAAGTGATATATTAACAACTACCTAGACCTTGGCTTAATTTTTGCTGGTTCATATTTCTAACATGGTTGATCCTTCAGATTATAATCTTAACCACATAGAACAATAAAATTGTAGTGTTTCTAGACTTGGCTTAGCATCTGCAGAAACAGAAAGATCACTATTTCTGCAATCAAGATACTGTATCTTTGAAAAAGTCTGACTATAAGTGGTTCTGTTTTTAAACTGAATTATGCCTCATTATACCTTGCAGCATCTTAATTCAGCATCTTTGGGACATTCCGAATAAAGCTAATCCTACTTTCACATAATAATGTCTTTAATTCAAAAAATATAGGTGAGATTTTTATGAAATTAGGATAGTCTTAGTCAAGAAAACTTGGACATTAAAAGAAGTGGATAAAAGAAGGAACTAGCCATATTCCCATTACCTGACACCCACATTTAAAATATTGATGTTCCATTTCCAGGCTTCTTACTGTAAATAGTTTGGATTCTCTCTCATTTTACGTAATTTTATCACCACATATGTAAACACACACTCACAATACATAATTGAGTTTCCATCTAGTGGGGGAAATCTGCCATAGAGGATAAATGGGCAGGCACTGGAGAAAGACACACCTGGGTTCAAGGTCAAGCATTATTTTGCCACCTTTTATAACCTCGGATGTGATATTTAATCTCTCTCAGTCTCAATTTTTTAATCCATAACTAGAACCTATTTCTTGAGGTTGTGGCTAACATTAATTAACATAGAATGTTTAGCAAATAGTATCTAGCAAATAGTAAATGCTGAATGATGATTGAAATTACTATGTTTATGTTTATACTATTCTAATAAAACCATCAAATATAACTCTCAGGCTAAAAGTTCCTTGAATCTTTTAACCTTTTCTCACGTGAGATGGTTTTAAGTCCCCTTACCATGCAGGCTTCTAAATACCAGAAGTTTTGTAACTTTTCCATTCGTATCTTCCTTAAAATGTTGCTCTGAGATCTGATCTTGGTAATCTGAAGAGCTTGAAATACAATCAGATTATGTCCTCCATTATTCTATGCACATCCTAAATTTATTAATGCAGTCTAAATTATTTCTTCTTCATCTTCTTCTTTTTCTTCCACCCCTCCTCCTCTTCCTTCACCTCCTCCTCCCTGTACTTCTTCTGTAACCATATTATACGTATCATTGATTCACTGCCAAGTAAAGCTCTTCTTTTTTTCCTCTTAATACTGTTAGTAAATCTCATATCCCTCAAATTGAATTTAGGCAGTTGGTGTTTTGTCCCAAGGCAGGACCTCACAATTATTCCAAACAAATTATATATTGTTAGATTTTGCCCATTTTTTAGTTGTTAAGAACTTTTAGATCCTGATCTTATAATCTAATGTATCTACTACTCACTTTCCCTATCTCATGTAACCAATTTTTGACAAGTATGCCTTCTTACAGCTTTATCTCAGTCATTGATAAATATGTTTACATCAGACAAAGCCAAGGCCAAGACTTGTGGTACACCACTTAAAAACCTTCCTCCAGGCTGACACAGAATCCTTAAAATTGCTATTGGGTGCATTCATTCAGCTAGTTATGAAAACACATAATAGTACTATTCCTAAACCTATATTTCTCTATCTGGTCCACAAGGATATAAAAAAAACCTTATTAAATGACTTGCTAGAATCCAGATGTCTATTTCTATTGCCCTAATATACTGGTTTATCAATTTTATAGAAAAGAATATATAAGATTGGGCTGAATAGCTTATTCTTGTTGAATTTACACTTTCTCCTAATGGCCATTTTAAAAAATGCTCACAAAATTGTCTTTCGTGATTTGTAATTGCCTTTTATAAATATCATCTAGGCTATTCTCTCCCAAGCAACATTAGTTTCATGGATGTGAAGTTTGCAGACTCTCCCATTTTTTTAACATAAGGTAGTCTTCTCTTATCCCCTTCATTCTGTTTCTCAAAGGTAACCAGCTAAACACTTCATAATCTCACTTAGAAGGTCTCTGGTAATAACTCATAGGGGTCCAGAAACGTATTGGCACCTAGACCAGTCAGGTCCTCCTAGTATAGCATATAGGTGAAGTGCTCAAACCATGGACTTAACTCCTGGCTCAAATCCTAGCTCTACACTGCTCTAGTTATATGATCTGGGACAAATTATTCAATCTGATAATGATGCATGCTTTATAGCTAGGATGATTACATGGAAAAATGCAAATAAATACATAGATGTATGACACCTGTTAGGTCCTCGATAAATGCTATTTACATTAGAATTACTTTAGCTATTTTGTATTTCAATTTTTGACCAGTGCCTGATGGTCTTGACTTCATTCATTCAACAAATATTTATTGAGTAGTTCTTGGTACATACAAGGTGCTCCAGATACTGTACTGAATAAATCAAAATTCCTTGCACTCAGGGAGCTTACATTCTAGTACAGGAGAAGAAAAACATGTATGTATGTGAAATAATGGCAGTCAGTTATTGGAAGACTGAAAAGTTTAAGAAACAGAGGATGTCAGAGAGAATTATTTTGTAAAGGGTGGGCAGGGTCCTCTCTGAAGAGACGACACGTGAGGAGAGATGCGAATGAACCAATGCTACCTTCCTATATTTGTGCTTGATCATGTGCCCCCTTTTACCATCTTTTGCACATGTTGTTTTAAATTCAGAGCCTGTCAGTTGGTCCCTGTGCTGCACACTGGTTTCTTTAGTTTCTTCCCCATTTTCTTGCTCATTAGAATCATTTGTGTTTGCATAGGCAGAACACTGCTTAAATCAAACTCAGAGTGCATGGTTGCCTTTCCCCAAGGTTCCCATCATTTCCATCTTACCTACTGGTTTCTGTCAGAGTTGGGTTCAGAGTGGGAGTTCCCCTTGCTGCTTACTTTGCTGTCTGGGAAATGAAATTATCAGCAAGGTCGGTCAAGAAATTGTCAGTGTTTTGCTTTCTGAGGAGTGAAAGTTTCTGCAGATACTTTGAAACTGAAATCCCTAACGCTAAGATATGTTGCTGCCTGGTAATTTTGTGGTCTGCACTAGAAAAACATCCTTCAGTACAGGAAGTCTGTAATGCAGTCCCATAGTGCTATCACTTCTCTGTCTCTTATTTATATTCATCTAGATTTTTCTCCAGTGTTCCTACATTCACAGGTTCTTGACTTTTCATGTGGGTTCACAGCTTCTAACCAGTCAGGACTATTCACCTATTTTTTCAATTGGTTTGGTCTACTTATAATTAAAAATAAATTAGATTAGAAATTAAATTGTTACATGACCAAATTCTATGCCTAGGAAACCAGAAAGTTTCCCTACGGCTTAATACTAACATGCGGCATGAAATCATAGAAGGCTTTGGAATAGAAGGTAAATTCTATTCTTGACCAAGCCGTATAGTAGAAAGACCCTTAACTGAAGGACGAAGATCTGGATTTTGCTTTTACTGAGGAGCAAACTGTCACCTAACATGGTTAGTTGACTTGTTCACAGTCTCACAACTAGTTAGAGATAGGGATTACGAGATAAGGTGTTTTTCCCTTAGGCCAGTAAATTTCACCCCACTAGGTTACCTTCCATGAATAGCCCAGAGACTTACCTCCCCTCAGTGAAAGCCAAATGCCTGCCCTTCCTACCTCACAGAGTTGTTGTGAGAAGGAAGGAGCTAATAGATGTGTAATGACAGTGGCTGTGTAAAGTGGTATTATTATGATAATGATTTTAACGATTTAATCTGTTGGTTTCTGCGGGCTTTTCCCCCCTTCTAGTTTAAGAGATTTGCATTTTAAATTTAAATCTGTGGTGAAATGTGCTTACTTTGTTAAAGATTTACAAAAAATTGCAGGCTGCATCCTGCAAAAGAGAATCTGGGTTTTGGCATCCCGGGAACCAGGATGATAATCCCAATTTTGTCACTCAGGGCATACATGACAATACGTCATCTTCTTAAATTCTCTGTTTTTAGTTTTCTCATCTGTTAAAGAGCTGAACATTCCTATCTCTTCAAGTTGTGTGATCTGATACAGAAAGTCTCAATATTGGTGGTTGTTTTTATTTGTTTGTTTGTTAATTTATTTTTCCTGTATATTTCTCCTCCCTCAGATTATGAGCTTCCTGACGGCAGACAGTATTTATTTGTCTTTGTATTCCTAGAGTCTGGCACTCAATAGCTACACAGCATGTTTGTTGAATAAATTATTTACCAAGGTGAACAAGAGTGGGTCTGAGGGCAGCAGTATTTTGGAAGTCACTGTTTTTCCAACTTGACTCTTAGGAGCACTATGTTAAGTTTCATGGAGGTACTCTGGGCACTTCTCAAAGTAGACATGGCGTAGCTGAGAGTGAACTCTTGGCTTTCATCTTGCCTTAATCAGAGCATACAGTAATTGTTTATTAACAGATTGAGTTGCTATGTAAGATTGTTCTTAGAGAAAAATGTTTTTCAGCTAAAAGAAAGTTGAAACAAGATGTGTACACTTTAGAGTCTCAAAGCACATCCTAATACTTATTTTACTATTAGCGCCTTAGACAAAGTAACCTTCCTTTGTCACAATTTCCTCATTTATCATAGAATTTACAGCATTTCAGGTTGGTTATAGATGGGCAGGAAGATAGCACATACACACCTGCCATTTCCCAATAGTTAGCCAAGAATACCAAAGTGGATTCCACCTGGATCCAGGTGGCCATTTGTGTCAGAAGCAGGTGCATGCAGACACAGTATACCTTGGCTTCACTTTTCTCTTCCTCTGGTTCCCTATGGGCCACACAGCTGCCAGAGACACTACTGCCAGGGTTGAAAAACATAATTTTTTAAACTCAACTTACTATTCTAGAAGAATTTATACCCTAGGCACTTCCATGTAAGAAAATGCTTACTGATACTGGTTTCTCCCAGTTCTAGAGCCAAACTAGCACAAGCAAGAAAACCTCCTCTGGGCAGGATGAGGAGGGGCAGGCCAAGTCAGGGTCAAGGGTCCCTGACTAGTATCTCTGCCTCCAGTTTCCAGTGTTCCTGTCTCCCTGGAGGTTTATTTCGAACATTAAATAAAGTAAGGGTAACACTGAAATATTTAGCAATGTGTAAATGGTTGAGCTTGGGCACTAATAGATCAGAACAGATGCTGGTCATAAACTACCAGCAAGCCTTGCTAGTGCTTGCCAGCTCAATGCCAGCCTTAAAATAAAATAACATTAAAATGTCCTCATGATATCTGACACATAGAGATGGTGTTTGATTAATGTTAATCTCCTATCCTGCTTCACAACTTCCTTTTGTACACAATCCAGTAAAAGCAAAATAGCAACTCCAAGAAGACATAGCCTCAAATAACCAGAGAAGTCAAGTTTATTACTTTATGAGTATGCTATATTAATGGAGATCGTTTCTCTTCATACCAATAATACCAAAACTCATTCTGTGCTCTATAGTAAAATGGATATACTTTTAAAAAATTAATTGTAAGCTATTCCTTCAGTTAGAACCCAGCAATTAACTAGTACTATGTCTTAGTTATACCCAGCCAGGCCATTCTCTCTCTCCTCTGAGTTTATCATTTCCCTGCTAGGAAGGGTTAATTCATTAAATTTAGTTAGATTCTATAGTTGCTTTAAGGCTATGTTTCCCAGGGGTTGGCAGTGGAAATGGGAAACACTCCACCAAAACCACCTGAGGCTCTTTCTCCCCACTCCCCAAAGCCCTTCCAGAGATTTTGATGCCTTCCTTTCTATTAAGAATCTTCCAGAATGACTATTTATTCAGAGTTTGCTATAGCAGACAGTCAGTCACAAGGCAGACTCAAAGTCAGGCAGGGGTGGGGATGCTTTGTAAGTGAAAAAAGGGGAAGGCTTCAAGTAAGCACTGATTAGAGGCTGTTGGCATGGGGGAGCTAGAGGTGGCTTAACTAGAAGTGAGAGTCTTGTTTGATGGTTTGGGAAGCACATTTGTCTTTTTCTGGTTGTCTTGAGTTAGAAGCAGGATCAAAAAACAGGGAAGCTGGCAGTCACTGATCTAGTTTGACCATTCTGGGTTGATTGCTGCAGAGGTTGTGGGTCAGAATTCTACTGTCATATTTGGTTTGCCTATTGTCTATTTGTATATTCAGTCTCTCAGACAACATGAACATATATGTAGAAAATCGGGAGGAATCTATTAAAAAGCTCAAGAAATAATGAGTGTAGCAAGGCCTCATGATATAAGGTCAGTACATAAAAATTAATTCTATAGGCAAATCCACAGAGATAGAAATAGATTAGTGGTTGCCAGGGGCTGTAGGAGGGAAAATGGGGAGTGGCTGCTAATGGGTATGGGGGTTTTTTGGGGGGTGCTGAAGATGTTATAAAATTAGATAGTGGTGATGACTACACAGCCTTCTCAATATACTAAAACTACTGAACTATATTTTTTAAAAGGGTGAATTTTATTCTATGTGAATTGTATCTTAATAAAAAGTATTAATTTTACTTATATATACTAGCAAAAAAAAACAACCGAAATTGAAAATGTAGAAAAATATTATTTACAGGAGCATCAAAAGATATGAAATACTAAGGGATAAATTTAACAAAATATGTGCAAGACCTGTACACTGAAAACTGCAAAGTATCTCTGAGAGAGAAATTAAAGAAGACCCAAATAAATGGAGAAATATTCTATATAAAGAAAATAGTCTGCCAGAATGAACCAATGGAAGTATGTATAGGATTCCCTAAGTAACTAGGCTTTAAAAAAAAAGTTGAACTAGCCTTTGGGAAGATTCTGTTGTTATTGGAACAACAGAGGAAAGAAGGAAGGACATCTTTGTAGCAGAGGCAAAACTGGACTATCAACTTCAGTAATGGAGAAGACAGGATGAAGGGATGGACCAGAAGTAGAGATGAGATGGGAGGATAAGTAATAGACCAGTATCACTACTTGGTCAGGGTTCTCTCAGGTCTCATCAACAGGTCATGCATTTGTGGGGCATTGGGAAACTTGAAACAGCCCCCTTCTCTTTGTGTGGCTCTTAGACTAAAGGCAAATCTAAAGCTGGTATGCATATAAGCATGCCTTGCCTGTACTGATTTTCCTGCTTCTTACTTTCCAATCTTTAGTTTTTCTTTGCCTTATCATTCTTAGTTACTCTTACTACTCGTATTTCTATTTATTTGTAAATATCCTTAAATTCTTTTTGGAATATGAAGGATTATAAATTAATAAATAAAAATTAGGGTGTCTAATAGACAGCTGTCATCGATTGTGCTTAGCTATTTCACAGTGTAATAAGCTTAAACAGATACTCGTCCAATGTTATGGATTTATGAAAAAACTAAGCATTTCTATTTTATAGAGAAAGAAAAAGAGAGTGAGCGTGCATGAGCAGGGGGACAGGTAGAGAGAGAGGGAGAGAATCTTAAGTAGTTCCACAGCCAGTGTGGAGCTGGATGCGGATGTGGGGCTCAATCTCACAACCCCAAGATCATGACCTGAGCTGAAATCAAGAGTCAGTTGCTCAACTGACTGAGCTACCCAAGTGCCCCAAAATGAAGCACTTTTGAATAAAAAGGAATGAAAATCATAAGCTGTGAACAAAACTAAGAGTGAGTAGATTCTTCAAATTGTTAACTTAAAGCAATCAAAACTACCAGCAACAACACTGGCATACATGTAACAAAAAATTGTCATTCAGTCAATATAAAGCTATATGTTTCAAAACGTACTTTTAAAATCTTTTGCTATTATACAACCCAATATGTAAGAATATGTAAGAATGTTCAACATTGTTTCACATTAGCTCCTACAGTTTTAGGCATTTATGTGGCAGCATTTTGAAGAGTTGTCAACTGTTTTATGCTATTAATGTATCAAAATAATAGTAAATATTTGAAGACTGACTTACTATGTGCTAAGGACTACCTGTATTAATTCATATAACCCTCACGACAACACTATAAAATACACGTAATTATGATTCCCATTTTAGAAACAAGGAAAGAAAGAAAGAGTTAAAGATGAGCCTCTATAACTTGAGCAAGTTATGGAAGCCTGAACATGGTAGAGCTGAGACTACTGGAGGTCTGGTCCAAATTCCAAGCTTTTAGCTTGTGTTGTTTTTCTAAACAATTTTTTCAAACATCTTAAAATTAACATTAGCCAAAGTTCAGTGAATTTATACTTTCTGAAGCCCTTTACAGATCTTTTTCAAGATAAAGTAGAAGAAGAGGTTAATCTTCAATATAGTTTTTATCTTAAAAAGGTAGGTCGGTGGCTTTTCTGAAAAGATATGTCAAATGCTTCAGTGGTGGTGTTTCAAAAACTTTTGCAGAGCACGGTGATTTAAAATGGTATCTACCAAATTCTTGACTGTACCAAATTGCAGAATTTTAAGTAAGAAGTGAACATAAATGATTCAAGCTTGGTATAACCTCATGGGATGCTTATTAAGCATTAAGAAAAGAAATTCTACTTCTCAATGTATGTATTCTGTCAAGCGTCAAAAACAATAATAAAAAAGTACTTTTTAGTATGGACACAGATTAAGTTAATTGGCCAAATTAATTATCCAATTTTATGAATGGAATATATCTTTTATCTTACAATTTGGCAGAAACAGTGAAGAAGAGAAGACAAAATTTTTGAAAAATAAATACTATGATTACTAGAAACAATTTTACTTTTGTTATTACAGAAGAGCTTCGCTTAGTGAAAAAAATTAAAAATTCCTAATATGAAAAAGATCCAATCATATGCCAATATCAGTTTCTAGGTTGCATGGGAAATTTGAGATTTTCTTTTAAATGGTGTCTGTCTCAATAATTGACATATATAATTGTTCTAATAAAAATTTTTAAGATTTACTTATTTATTTGAAGGGGGAAGGGCAGAGAGAGTCTTTTAAGCAGATCCCTGCTGAGTACAGAACATGATGCCGGGCTCCATCTCAGGATCATGAGATCACTAACTGAGGCAAAATCAAGAGCCAGACACTTAACCTACTGAGCCACCCAGCTGCCCCTAAAATTTTATGAAACTTAAATAAGGACAGCAGTATTTCAGTAAAACTACTACCATGAGCACAAAAGACTCTTTTCAGAAAGTGTGTATTAGGATTTTTTACTGATACAAAGGATATTATGCAAACTATAATTTATAGGACTTTTTCTAAAAACTAGTATATTTAATATAGGTGATTCTCACTTTCTGGAATTAATTCATTATAATCATATTTTCCAGTTGACATACTTACATAAAATTGAGTTATATTCATATGGGAAGATGTTTTGACCTGTAATCATAATAAAAACCTTGTATATGAAAATACAAAATATAAAATAAAATTAGGAATACTGATATTAATACTCATAAATAATACTCAGAAATAAGAAACATAACAAATTTGGGATAATGAAAAAAATGTTCCTGAGTCAGGTTCAGTAGATAATCTTAATTCTTGGTAAATTCTCTCCTTTGAAAAGTACACCCTTAACAAGGAATATTTTTTAAACATATCTGAGACTGTCAATTGCTTCTAGTATTTTTTAGTAAAGGCTTATTAGCTTGTTTGCTTTAAAATATGTTGCGTTTAGCTTTTTCTGTTGTATTAGTGTGTGTTAGTTATTTTAACTATTAAGTCTTAATAAGCCCTGTGTATTAATACTTAAAAGGTATTTGCTTCCATTTGTTTGTTTGGTTGAAAAAGACTGATTCCTTTCATGTGTCCTCCCTTGGTGAACTACACTTATGAGATATTAGGTAATGCAAAAATAATCAAAACCATCATTTGTTACTGTCAAGTTACCTCACCATGTAGGGGGAAACTGAGCAGATCACAGAAAGAAAAGAATATGCAAGAGTAAAAACATCAGTGAAAAAGTGCTAGAAAGTGTTGTCAAGTGAGGAGAAAAAGAGAATACTGATGAATACAAATATAAGTAGGAAGAGGATTGAACTAATTGGTGAGAATGGAGGGTGCGGTGTTATAACTTCAATATTGAAGCTATGCAGTAAGTGCACAAATGAGGTAATGTATATATACATCCTCTGAATACAGTAAAGCACCATTACTACTATACAATGCATTTCTTCATGTCTTTCAGTATATATTGACAGTGTAATTCATGCATTCACTCACATACAAGTTTTTGACCACTGGAGCTCAAAAATTAAAATGTTTGTAAGAATAAGAAAGAAAAAGTGAGTGAAGGGCAGTTAGGTTAAACATATAGTTCTCTAGCTCTATCTTTCTCTTTCTCACTTTACAAAGATATGGGTAAAGGGGCACCTGGCTGGCTCAGTTGGAGGAGCATGTGGCTCTTGATCTTGGGTTTGTGGGTTTGAGCCCCATACTGGGTGTAGAGATTCCTTAAATAAATTAATTAAAAAACAAAACAAAACAAAAACAAAGATATGGGTGAAGGTATATTTCACTTTGCTTTAATGACACTATTAAAGTAGAACACAAAACGTTATCACTGATTATGTGATTCATGGCACAAGATACTTTGCCTTGATTTTGAGAAGGTCATAGGGAAAGGTGGAGAATGTGGTACATGTTTTCATTAAAAGGGAAGGCCTCTCCTGTTGAATGCTGCTATGAAGTAACGTCCACCCAATGTTGTTGGAATTATTTTTTTTCAGAAGCTGGAAATCCATGTTTTCATAAAAACCTAATTTTTAAAACTTGACAAATAACTATTTAAAAACAAACAAACAAAATTCTATGTAACCCAAGATCTATGGAGCCAATAAATTACATTTGTTGGCTAGATTTTATACAGGCCAGCAGTTCATGTCCTCTGTTGTATGCTGTGCTAAGAGCTTGCATAGACAGTTTAGTGAGATTTTAAGGAGCTTACCGTCTAGTGTGAGAGGAGTCAATCAATAAATACAATGATGTGTAATAAGAGCTATGATAATCAATGTTCATTTTTATGGTTCTTCAACACTCAAAAATTGCATGTCATCAAAGAAAGATAAAATAATATTCACTATGATTTTCTTAGATAGCAAAGTACTATACTAATATATTTTTATTTTTTAAAAACTAGAAATATAAACAAAAAGAAACAGAATTTAAAGTGTCAGCAGAAAATGAGATCTTCCTTGAAAATTTTGATTAATTTACTCCTTAAGATAATATTAATAAAATTTGCAAGTGATTTGGCAAGAAAAAAAAATGGTTAAAATGTTTTTTTGGCTCTTGGATGTAGGGTTCCGGTTTTTGACTGCTTAGTGAATCATAAATGAGCTAAGATGGAAGTATGATACTTTTACCATAATGCATAAAATATCAGATGTTTTGAGTCTGAATAAAACCAAAGTACTAGGGTGCAAAATAAAACCCTTTAAATGCTTCATGTAAGTCCCATTGATTCTAATTTCTGAAGTTCCCTAGATACATCATTACGTTATATAAGTTGTTGGGACAGAAAAGTAGAAGGGAGAAAGCTTGTTCTGGGTAACATAGAACAGACAGCCAACTTTTCAACTTCTCTGAATTAAAAAACTCAAACATATTAATTTCCTGCCTTCCTTGAAGTATTTCCCACCTCTCCAACACACACACACACACACACACACACACACAATTGTGCTATATACTCCCTGAACAATTTTGTCTGTATTTGTGATTCTCTTTACTTAAAAGCACACTAACACACAAATATCCTTATTAAATTAATTTTTAGGAAAACACTCAAATTTTCATTGTAGACACCAATTTGTAAAGATAGTAAAATATTTACATAGGGTCTATAAAAATATTTCAATAAATTGGCTAAACAAATGTGTTAAGTAAACTTATGTATGTGTGTTTATATGTACACTTGTGATAAGTATATTTGTATAAGATTTCTAGGTTATTTGACTTGTAATATCCATATCAGCAAAGCAATGCTACAATATTTGGATAAGAAGTAGCCTTATTATTGAACTAAATATTATAGTAGTATTCATGATTATAAGATTCTGACTCATATATTCTATAAATACGTTTCAATAACCAACTATAGCTCAGGTCCTTTGCTAGACACTATAGGGGCCACTGTTTTTCAAAAATCTGAGAGTAGGTAAAGTGTTTAAAAAATTACTTCACCTGATTGGTGTGTACCATTCTGAACAGTATACTATAGTATACTGAACAGTATGCTATATATGTATGCTTGGAGGTATTTTGAGGGCTATTTATACTTCTCCATACAAGAATGTGGGCAGGGAGAGAGGTCTTCCAGGGAGGAAGTTCCAGATAGGAGTTTTGGCATGTAATGAATTTTTGAAAGACTATTGTCTCCCCAAGAGTACATGACTCTACATTGGTAAAACAAGGACCTGTAACAGTTGTTTCAGTCCATTGAGAGCTTTTTATACCAGCTTACTAAGGTTTGAGTACTGTGGGTAATGGGTATGAAACCTTACAGTGTTATAGCTGGGTTTATGGATTGTTGGGTAAGGGAGAAAAGGACTGGAGAAAACAGAAGCTTCAAATTTTACTAAATGCCACAAACATAGACTGAGATTTTAATATGCATAACATTAGGACCTCTCTGGTAAATAAAACTAAAAGAAATTTGTTGAAGGACGGGTCACAAAATTTATTCAAACCTGAATGAACCCACCAAAACTGAATTGAATGGAGAGGGGTAAGCATCACAAAGGAAAAATTGGATGGAGTTTCCAAAAGAAAGATGACTAGAAAGTAAAAACAAAACATATATACATCTCCTGTTTTGTTCTGTGCAGGAGATACTTAGGTGAAAGCTTATTTTCCTGTATGTTTAAAAAAAAATTGGGGAGAACTTTTCATAAATTTATTCTATAACCTTACCAAACCTGGGGAAATATTCCATCATTTTCATGATTTTTATAAGTAAAAATTCATCTTCAGGGGAAAAAAGAACAGTAAGATCTATTTGAGAGAAAATTTTGTGAAGTAATAGTCTGTGAAGAAATACTATACAGTTAAAATTCCTGAATGCCATGCATATTAAGCATATTATATAAATCTTTATGTCCTAAATAGTTTTGTATATTTGTTTATAATTTTTTGTGTATATTCTTACTTATTTTCCATGTATATTTGCCCTCTCTTTCCACACATGATTTATTTCTCTGGGGAAGGAGTATGTTTACCACTTCCCACTAGCACCTAGAGCCCTGAATTGAGGGAAGCAAGTTTTCTATGAGTGTTGAATAATTGCCTTTATTATCCTTACATTTTGAAAAATATGTCAGCCTGCAATCTCAGTAAAAATGCAAAATTAAAAATGAGTATAAAAGATAATGCTCACATTTCTCTGACATTAAACCACCCTATTGGGCCAAATGTAGCACAAATGTCCCTCTAACAGGGGTCCTATGCGAACAGTGGGTGATCAAAGAACACTTTGCAGCAACACCAAGTCACACTGGTGGTGTCAAGGACAATGTATTCTGAATTCTATTTCATATTTCTTCTGTGATATTGTGCCAGAACACAAATATATAGACACAGATATATACATATACATGTGCATATATATTTTACAGAATTTAAATAATTCATTCAAATAAATTATTTAAATGATTTAAAAATTCCTTTGTCAAACAGATTAATGGAACCTTGTTATTCAAAAGATAAATCATTTTATATGAAGTGGCAAAGACTTCAAGGGCTAATAAAGGTTTTATGAGAGATAAACTTTTAATGAATTAATACTTTTGCATGTACTTATTTTCTATATACATAAATATACACACAGATGCTTACAATGATATTTATACCAATATTTCTGACTGACTTTTAAGGAAACAGTATTCACAGTGTTTAAAACAAAGTGTTTTTATATATCTGATTTTTAGGAGCTGATGGATTATAATTCACCAAGCTAAGTAGAAGGTTTAAATAATAGTGCCGTAAATGTTATAATCTGTGTAATGAGATAAAACAGACTTTTTTCTATATGTAATTTATATGAATCATTAATCCTGAACAATTTTATATATGTCATTTTCTAGGGTTTATAATGTATTTAGCACTTACACCCTTTTGCTGCACAGGTCTTCATCAGAAAGATGCTTTGCTCTAGAAAATTATGGTGAACTACTATTTGTATAACAAGACCTTAAGACCCTGGGAAAAATTTTTAAGGATTTTTATGAAGCTCAGTCCACATTCTTCAGCTAAATTTTGGCATAGTTTCAATTTGAGACTCCAGTGAAATTCAATTGGTTTATTTTATAATTAAAAACAAGGAAATCATAGTAACAGAAATATATAATGTATAGCACTCATGTTTATAATAGAAACATCCATAAAGAAAGAAACATGTTCTAACTTTTCTCATTACTCCAAAGAGAATTGCATCTTTAATCACACAAAGCGCAACTGCTTTCTAATTTTGTTTAAAGTGTTTCAATACTTACAAAACCCAGATCAGGTTATTGTAAATCTAGAGCAAATTAGAATCATTGGCCTCTGCTCAGCTCTATGTAAGGGTTCTATGTAAATCATAAATTTAATGGCATACTAAGACACACATCTGTTTCAGTTTTGTAGAAGTTAATAATCTAACTATAGAGTATTTAAACACTTCTTTCATTAACTGGAAAACTGAGGCAATGATAGACTTTCCTTAGTTATAAGGTGTAATATTTTATCTGCAAATTTTGATAAGCTATAAACTTACCTACGTCGTTAAAGGTAGTTTTCTAAATATTCAACCTAGTATCTATTTTTGACATTACACGATTTCCTCCTATATAGAAATATTCATTATAAACAAACAGGCTAGCATTATCATCCCAAATCTACACCTGCATAAAATACTTTGCTTTATATATATCATATCTTAAATCATTTTGCAATAGGGCATTGGAGAGAAAGTAAATATTGAGTAATTATATGAAATGTCAAAATTCATTCTTTTAAATATTTTTCAGATTCCTTATTTGATTACCCATAGTTTTTTTAAAATGATAAATGATTGTCTTCTGGGGATCCATATTTATTTAAAAATAGTTTATATTCTTGAATCCTCAAACATTTACATTTCTTACCTAGCATTCTTACTCAACATTTCTTTAATTTTATTTTAACAAGTTTTAGATATTTTTTCATGTTATTTCTATGACCTATTTCTTTGAGACATGCTACTTCATATATAGCAGTAATCCAGTATTATAATGAATTATTGTGTTTCAATTATCATTAGATAATAAACAGGAAATTAGTTTTTCTTGTAGTGTATTCTACATTGTCTGAACAATGAAATATATGTGGTTTGAATTTGGGTCATTAATTCAGGTAGTAAGGACATAGTTCTAATTAAATTGGTGTCATAAATTACATTCCCATAATGAAGGGGGGCATTCTTCTAATGCACTAAAAGAGTTATTTGTAGATATGTGATTTTGGTAACCAGGACAGTTGGATAAGAGGGTGGATGGTTCAGTGCAACACATCTCCATCACTGAAACAAAACCATTCAAAGAATATATTGTCCAGATGACAGTTCAGCAACTTTTTTTTAAAAGTAGAATAGCTGGAGAGATTATGTGTTTTTATTTTTTAACCTAAAACAAAAATCTTTCATTGACTATAGCTCCACAAAACCTTATCATTTCCAAATCATTTCAGTATTCCTTTGAGATATTAATGACATTTTAGCGTAATTCTAAATTTGGATGCTTATTTTAAAGAAAACGAATTCTTTTCTAATGCACTTTTACTTATCAAAAAACATATGCCTATTACATCATTGTTTGGTCTAGGTCCTAAGTGATTGATTTCATAGTGACCTTAAGAATGCACTGTAATGAGCTGCAATAAGTTGAAACTTAATTATAAAGATTTAAATTATTCTTGAAAATAGAGATGGCAACATTCTATTATCTTATCAAGAAACTATGATGAGAGCTAGGCTTAGAAGAAAAATCTTTGCAAATTGCTATTCTACTTTCCACATCCTCAGACAAATTTATGGTTACTGAAATATACACAAGAAAGAAAGGCCTTTAAAAAAATAAAGCAGGTAAGTGGAGTGAAAAATAAGTATCATATTAAAGAACAAAATTGTGAAAAATGTTAGTAATAGGTAGTTTATATGATCAGAAGGATCAACCAAAGTCAAGGTCAAACATCTCATGTTATACAGTTTTACGCTGTATTTTCAAAACTGCGACAAAATTTTTTGTTGAAAAAATACTGAGATCATAGATTACAATTATTATTTTATTATTTTATGCTTGTCATTAAGAAAATTACAATGTTTTCTAATATGAAAATATTAGCAGTGCTATATAATTATGCCTTTGACTCACTTTCTAAGATGCAAGAGGCATTTGTGAGTTTGTTTTCTGACTCTTAAAAGCCTTTTGCAAGTTTGCTGTGCATAAACTATGACATGAATAATCAAAATCATTTGCAGAGACACTAAAAATTCTATTTGGACTTCTCTGAAGTTGCCGTTTGGTTATCTTTGAGGGTTTAGATTCAATAGAGTGGATTTGCTTCTACTATTAACCATTGACTTGCTTTTGTTCTCACCCAAGCTATACATGTTTGCTTTAGAAATAAATGCCCATCCAAACTTTTATATTTAAAACAAAGAGTTGTGATTTGGCTACTCTTAGTTTAGCTTCAATATTTAAAAAAAATTTAAAAAATTTCATCTCTATTGTTGATAGAGATTTTCTGCATATATTAAAAAGGGATGGGGAGACCTAAATATTTTAATAAAATATTTGGTTGTGAGTATGATTAACAAAATAATTATAAGAAGTTATAGACAGTTGTATAAAACAAAGGTTATTATAGTTATACTTCATGGTTTGACAGAAACATTGATAGAAGAAGATCTATAAGACCCAATTATAGAAAATCCTCAAAGTGCAGAGATTAACAAGAGTTATGGGAACAATCTATGGGAAAGAAAGACTAACTTACAGTTGCATAAGTCTCAATGAAACAATGATTATGTAGGACATCTTTTTTAATTTGCTTACTTTTGAGTATCATAATGGCAATGTCATAAAATTTTTGTAATTTTTTATATATAGTTATACATATAGACACTAAGTGCACAGAGTCATGCTACTAGTTGTATCGGTGGATTTTTTTTTAAAAAGTGTTAATTATAAAATGATAGGTATATAATAGTATATGTGGTGATTATATACTTCTAAGTAATATCAATAAGCACAGTTCATAATAATCAAATGTATACTATTGCTTGAATGTCATTACTTTTGGAGACTACATCTCTACATTTTATATGGAGTTTGGCTTTTTTGGACAAAGATTTACTCAGCTTGAAGAGAGCTGGGAGAACAGTTAAACTTATTGGCTTTGCCAAATGCTTTCATATGTTTCTGCTCTCATGAAAAATGAGTTTTGACTTCTTTTCAGCCTACATGCATGGCAAAGCTAAAATGAAAAACAAAGCTAGCAACTTTCAACCAGTTCTAGTTAAGTTTGGTATTCACATATTGCTTTGATCTGCTCTAGAGCTTTAAAATACTTACTTTCTAGAGTAGGGAAAGCTAGTTTCAGCACTAAGCATCACTGAATAGTAATGATGAAGAAACTGGAACTGGTTAACTTTAGGGTGAAATCTAGCTAATTTTATTTCTGTTTGCGTATTACAAACCATGCCAGTTTCACCTGTTATTTGTTTACTTGTTTGTTTCATTTTAGAACTCACATCGCTCTCATCACAGGCAAAAATATACTCCCCATAATGAATACAACCTACCCTCTTAATAGTTTTCTACAGCTGCGTAACTCAAACTTAGAATTTTTGGCCCAATAGCAAGTCCCGAGTATCACCACTCCACCCCAGTCCACCTCCACGTAGCCCCTTTTGGAACTGTCTTATCTATATCTAAGTTTACCAGAGTGGGGCAGTGAAGAAGTTACTTACTGTTCTACTGGCTTGTACTTATCATAATATTTTAATGCCCATTTTCCTACTTGTTCAGATTCTTTAATTTGGTACCCAAACTATTGTTTTTCATACCTGTATTTTGACCAGTACCTCATCACTTTCCTTTAAACAAAGGTGCTTAGATGGTAATAGCTTCAAAAATTAGCATAATTTCTGTATCAGAAGTATGTGAACCCATAGAATAAAATAATCTAGTTTCTTAAAGTTGCTTAAATTAAAAACATGAGTTTCTACAGTTGGAAAAAACATATATGGTTAAAATGTTTGAAGCCCATCAATCTCTCTAACCACATAAGCTAACGAGTTCCTTCTGTTTTCTTTGAATGAAATCACCATGAGTGGTTAGATGTTGATTTAACATAAAACAAATGGAAATGGGTGTTTCCTTTGTCCTTTGCAGAATGTATTTTTAAAAACAATTAGCAAGTATTATGAATAAGTCAATGATTTTGCCATTACTTAAATAATAATACAGATTGAGTAGTTAATTTGATTGGATTTTAGGGAATGCATAATATACTCCAACTCCTCTTAACTTGCTAACATCTGCAGACATTATTAAGCTTCTCGTTTCATTTTTTTTCCTGCCATAACACCTGTATTGTTATAAATTATGTTTTGAATTGTCATGAAGTGTCAGGCAAATTATGTTTTCTGGATGTGTATGTGTCATTTAAGGGTTCCTTTGTAATGGCAGGTTTGTGGCTAACAGCTTAATCTTGAATACATCGATGCAATTAAAAGCTCTTTTTCAATTCTTTGTGGACACAAAGAAGGTTGAAGCATTATTATGGGTAAAGTGCAAGGAAAGAATTAAAAATTCTCTAATATTTAAAACATCCTAGAGAAGGAATACATTTAGCAGTAATTTTAAAAGCACAGCAAGCTTACTATATTCTTAGCAAAAACACGTTGAACCCTTTGAACTCTATAAAATACACATCCTATTGAATTAAAATTAAAAACTTGTATGACGCATTTTCCACTCCCTATAGTTTTAATCCACTTCTGACAATTTCTTCCCCCTCCATGCATTCCCCCTTTTTTTGTGATGTAGTCTCTTCAGGAACATAGTGGAGAGTGACTCACTTAGGTCCTGAGCATCAAAGAATGTCAGACCGATGAAATGTAGACAGTGGGTTCTTCCAGAGATTCTCTCTGAGAAAGTTAAATAAATAAGTAAATGAGCCAACATATGGCCTGCTTAGTTCAGTCAAAAATTTCCATTGATTACTTAGTAAGCTCACTAAATAAAAACTTCAGTCCAGGTTTTGCCTCCCAAAAGAAAATAGGATTAGACTGATCTAGGCACTCATTGGGGCTTCTTGTGAAAAACCTTCAAAGATGAACAAAGGAAAGGGCTAAAAATTTTCAGTAAATGTAGATTATTATTAGCTTGACATGTTTCAGTTTATAATCTTGAATAAAACGATTTTAAATTCCAGAAGAGACCATGATATAAATGACCTCTGAGGTCTAAGAATTTTATAATTTTGCCTCTTTTCAACTAAAGTAGCCTGATTTAATTCTCCTAGGTAGAACTGTTGTATGTATAATTTTGACAGATTTAAAAACCTTAGGTACATAGTAAGGTTTCACACCAGCTCTGTATAAGTGTTTTTTCCAGACTAGGCTTGTGTCCTGCATCGATAATATTTGAATTATGTTATCTAAGAAATTCCAAATGGGAGTGTTTATGTAGTTTAAAGCACAAATGCTCTGAGTGGCTCCTCTTATCTTTTGGAATGGTGGGAATATTAAAACACAATACATTAAGTAGAAAGAAATTTGATCATCAAGGATTCTTGTTTCGAGAAGTACAATGAATCAACCAAAAGAGTATGTTTCGGTTATTTGCCCATGTGTGCTCTTAACTTATGATTTTTTACAAGTTGAGAACAAATTTGACCAATAGCTGGATTTACTTTAGTACTACAAATATGTGGCTCTGTGACAAAATACTGATAGGTATTTAGAGGCTTCAAGTCTTTTGAACAATCTACTGTTGACATTTTAATAACATTGTTGTTTGAAATGATTTCTGAAGTATCATGACTGCAACATACCCGCAGCAACAAAAAGTACATAGTTTCTGAAAGCAAAGAAGCTCAAGTTTCATCCTATTTTCTAGAGGTTTTAAATCCTGATGAATCGGTTTTTCTTAAAAACCAATGCATGCATGCTTCTTTGATTGAGGGCTGCCTTCATTAGTCGTATCAGTCATTGAGAAATACATCTGAAAACTTGGTGACTTTCAGCTTAGAGACTTTGTAATTAAAAAAAACAACAACCCAGTTTTGATTTTCCTCGTATGCAGAGGACACTTAACCTGCCTTTAAAATATTTTTCAAGCGTGATTTGTCCCGTCATGGTCTGCTCTCTTTAGCTCAGGTCCATCGTTGGCGCTGCCTGGCTGTTTGCTGACACTACCAACAGAGAGGTGGCAAGGAAGTGTGGTCAGAGGACAAGAGCAAAAGCAGTTTCAATGTAAGGAAATGAGGGAAACAGACCTAACAACACGATGAATGCACTTGCGAGTAAAGAGCCTTGTAGTCTCCTTTCCTTCCTTTGCTTATCCTGGTGGGTTTAATCAAAAACAAACAAAACGCTCTTGTGAAATATAGTCAATAAAGTCAAAGTTTGGCGAGGTCTCTGTAACTACAAAGAAAAAGTCACCGCAATTTTAAAAAATGTAACTTTCATTAACGAGCGCGCCGGAAATCTCAGGTATCAAAGACGCATTAACCCTGGAGCGTCCCCCGCGCGCCGCAGCCGGACGGAGGCAACCGCGGCGAACAGACGTTCTTTTCTCCTCGGAGCAGTCACACAAAAGGAGGGCTGCGGGAACTAAAAGTTTCGAAGCCTACGGCTCGCTGCGTGGAGAAAAGAGAAAACCTGGAGACAGGGTGGGTAAAAGACGCATCCTGGGCGCCTCTCCGAAGTGCAGGCAAGGAGAAAGCTCCTGGGCCTGTAAGGAAGAGGGGAGGGGGCCCCCCGCAGCCTCTGGCCAGCCCCCTGCGCCCCGCCTTGGAGGCCCGAGCGCCGCACTCCGCCGTGCTCTCCCAAACACCCTTCACCCCGTTCCAGAAATAAAATAAATGTTTTTAAAGTGCGTGTGTGTGGACAGGATGGAGAACGCGCGCCAGAGGAGCGCGCGGAGGACCTAGCGCGCAGTGAGTGGAGTTTGGGGGTGGGGGTCAGGGTGGAAGGGGTGTGTTGATAGTGGGAGGGGGGAGGCTGGATGCGGAGCCCCGGGACTGAGCGGGGGGTGGCGAGCGGACGGGGAGGTAGAGGAGGGGCGCCAGCCGCCGCAGGCCGCCTCCAGGGCGCGTTCCGAGGCCGAGCGCGCGCGTCCCTCGCCGCCGCTGCTCGGACAGCCCTGCGGCCGCCCCGCCGGCGGAGCCGGGGCCGGCCTGTCCTCGGGCGGCTGCTCGGCCAACGCCGCCTCCACTCGAACTGCTGGAGCCCGTAAGTGTCCCCTTTCGCTCCCCTCCCCCCTGCTCAGGCGCACCGCCGCCGCAGCTGCTCAAATGGAGTGGAAAATGGCCATTGGGCGGCAATGAGTTATAGATTATCTGCTCCACGTTTTGTACTTAGCTGCCTGTAATCTTCTTTTGAGTTTGCCTGAGCCCCTTGCTGGAAAAATCAGGAGGGAGAGATTTGTCCTTTGCCGCTGTACACGCTAATATGTTTATATGATTAGTCGAACTCGGGAAGGGGGGTGGGTAGGTGGGGATTTGGGGAGGAGGAGGAGGCTGGAGGTGACTCCAGTTCAGACCTCGCCGAGAGTCTGTGTCAGGACTTCGCACTCCCCCATCTCTCTCCCTCTCTCCCTCTCTCTCCCTCTCTCCCTCTCACTCTCTCTCCGCTCACACACACACTCGCAGAGGTGCTGGAGCGAAATCGGGAGCTTACCGGAGAATTCCTTGGGATTGTTGGGGGGCATCTTCCCTCTGTAGCTGTGCGTGGCGTGGCTCTTCTGTGCACCTCCCTGCTTCCCCGAGCCAGAGTCCTCGCCTTCAGCCTTTCGTGGGGCAGCGGCCACTGCTCAGCCTCGGTCCGGAGCCCCGAAATGTGAGGAGGGGCCGCCGCTGTCTCCTGCCCCAGGCCGCAGGGTCGGCGCGAGGGATGCCAGTCCGGCCGGCGCAGACCGCGGGCTGAGGGGCTTCGCCTGACAAACTGAGCTGGCCTCGCGCCGCCGGCGTCTGCCCGCCCCTCCCGCGGCTGCCGCTCCGAGGGGACTCCCAAGTCTGCGCACCTCTGTCGGGCTTTTACCTCCGCCACCCCTTTCGCTCTGATTCCCGAAATTTTGATTTTTCTAAGGGAGCGTGTGGTCTGAGGGAGTGCGCGCGTGTGTAAAAGACCCCTCTCGCGGAGCGGCGTGTGGGAAACTGCGGGAAAATGTTGACCTAACCCCAGGAGCCGCCCGGCGCTGGCTGCTTGGCTGGAGGAGGCGGCGGCGGCGGCCGAGCAGCGGCGCCGTGTCCGGCCGGCGAGCCGCGGCGCTGCCTCCGGCGCGGACTCGGCGGCCGGCGACCCGCGTGCGGCCGGCCTCGGCCCTCACCGGCTGGGGTCGCGCTGCCCTCTGCTCCTCTCCCCGCGCGGCCCCCGCGCCAGACGGCCTGCCCCCGGGGCGCGCTCGCAGACCGAGGTAAGAGCCGCAGGAGCGAACAATGTGCCTCTGTGCCGGGCTTCGGAGACCTGTTTGCTTTGCGTCTCCTGCCCGGGGGTGGATGCTGGAGGTGGAGGGAGCCGCGGGTGAGTTGGGGCTCCGCTGTTTGTTTATGTTCGGCCGGGCGGAGGGGGAGACCCGTGCTGGCTCTTGCTGCTCCCCCTCCCCCCACCTCCTCTCCTCAGAAATCGATACGCAGAACTCCAGTCCCGTCCAGCCAGCTTCTCCTTTTCTCAGGGAGCTGTTGTAAAGCTCTCTAGGCATCAGTCTGTTTGCAGGGGGCGTGGAGGGAGTACGATTGGGTTATGCGTTTTTTGATTTTGTGAAAGCTTGGGTCGGAAGGAGCCACTCGCCCTTTTACAGCCCGTCTGGGGAGGGGGGTGTAAGGCGCGCCCTCCGTGGGGCCGCTCTGCTCGGGGTGCGGGGCCCAGTCCCCCACCGCCCCGCCCGCTTGCAGACTGGTCCCGGGCTGTAAGTGGAGCAGGGAGGCCGGGCGCCGGGAGCGAGTTCGAGGGAAGTGGGCGATGGGGGGAGGGCTTGGGTGAGTTGTTGCGGGTTGTTGTTTTTTCTTGTCGGTGTGGAGAGGCGAGGATGACAGCAAAGCGCAGCCAGATGTGGCCAGGCCGGCGCGGGGGCTGGCAACGATTAGGGGCGGCCCCGCGGGGCGGGCGGGTGGCGGGACCCGGCACGAGGCGGGCCCTGGGGAGGGCAGAGAGCCTCCCGGACCCGCAGTGAGAGGGCAGCAGCGGGCCGCGCTGGGCCTGCGGGAGAAGTTGCCGACCGTGGGCTCCTGGGGTGGCTGTGGGGCTGGGAACCTTGGGAAGCCTGGTTTGCAGGATGGGGGTGCCGGGTGGGGATCCGCGGGGAGGAGAAGGCGTGGGAGGAGCGGGAGGAAATGGGAGATCCCTGGGCTAACCGAACCTAGGCTCCTTGATTGGCTGGGGCGACCCGACCCCTCCGGTAGGGAGGCGAGGGCGGGCGAAGCCACAAAAGCGTCCTAGCAGTGGGGAGGCACGCTTGCAGGACTCCCTCACTTGGGATCAGTAAAGTTTGTTCCTTTCGCCAAACTACGGGGCTTGGGGTAGGGAAAATCGCTGGAAGCTTTACTTTGTGCCCAAAGTGTCGCTGATCGGAGGCTAAGGAACGTATGTCTTTCATATATATATATTTTATCCTCTTCGTTCTGTCTTTTAAAAACGTAGTTGGAGGGAAAAGTCCTGCGGTCCGTCTTCTTTCGTGGTCTTCTACGGACTCCTCCCCCCTCATCCTTTCCCCCTTCCCGGGCCCTCTCATTCCGTTCTTCCTGATGCAAACTGTGTTGTCTCGGATTCAGACCGAGGAAATGTTTTCCTCCTGTTTCTTGAAAGGTGTCAGGCTGCTTAGCCGCTCCTCCGAGCAGCCTGGGAGCGTCTGAGCCGCAGCCACCAACCATATGGTTCCCGTTACAAAGGCCGGGTTCTAAGGCACTCTCCTCCCCGCCCCCGCCCCAATTCTTAAATTTTCTTCTTCAGCCTTTACAGTCTGTGTACTTCTCTCTTCCCCTTTCCAGAGGCGTAGATTTAACGGACGCTGTTGGTCCATTCATTTCCCTGTCAGTGTTTGTATCTGGAACCGGCCCCACCGAGTTTGCTCTTTGCCCAACTCGAGTTGCACAATGAAGAAAACTCACATCCGTTTGGTAAATAATTTCCTGTTGGGATGTCTCTTACTAAATCAGGTTTGATCTTGGGCAAACCTTGAAAGTTTGGTACTAAGGAGGCAATATGCGTCCACAGCAGAAAAATAGAATAGTTTGTGTAGTGTCTTTAGCAACATTCCAAGTTGTTATGGGACTCTTGACCTAAGTAAAAAGGTAACTTGGTAAATTTAAATTTAATATGTTTATAATATTTGGAAAACCTTATATAAGAAAATCTACTTCTGTTCAGGTGTGTTGTGGAACTTTTTGTTGTTCCTCCCTCCACCCTCCAGGAAATTTATGCATGATAGAGAGAATACTGCAGAACAAATGTTCTGTTGTTCAGTTCCTTCAGACATTCCGATTCTCTCCTTTTGTTGCTTGCCTCTAAAAGAGGTGCCATTTCACATCATTCTGCACAAATTGTTTGAATTAATGCAAGTGTGAATTCTTACCGTTTGAAGGGGACTATTAGCATATCAAAGGTTTCTTAGCTTTAGCTCAATTGAGAAAACTTCAGCCTGTCTTCCATTTGCTTCCAAGCAGAGGCCCAAAGGGCAATGAGAATTGTAAAGGGTAAAAATAGGGAGGTGGATTCAGGCTGTGTTTCTGAACTTTCACTGTTTTGTAATTATGTGAGTGAAAAACATTGTCTATTGCTGTGGAGCCCTTGCAAATGGCAAGACAATTATTTTCTATTGATAAATGGTTTGTTCCTAGAAAAAGGGTGACCTTTTATTT
Source organism: Ursus maritimus (assembly GCF_017311325.1). NCBI lineage: Eukaryota > Metazoa > Chordata > Mammalia > Carnivora > Ursidae > Ursus > Ursus maritimus. Next base: position 37,163,261 of record NW_024423564.1, on the reverse strand, counting down.
TATGATAGTCACTGTTGCCTGTCTTTTGGGGTCCCTTCAGTGGAAGAGAGTGAGAAAGCTTTTCCTTCTAACTTAATACTTTTCTAGGGCCTACACTTTGTTATATTAGTAAAATGGGGAAGAAAGTCTTTTAATTAGTCTATAAAACAATAGAAATCTTGTGATAAAGGGACACTCATTTTTACACCTAGGAAACTTATTTTTAATACACTTGCTAAATTAAGGGGAAAAAATCAATGGAGGGTTTGGATATTAAAAACTCAGTATGAACTTTGTTAATGCACTTCTGCAAGTTTAATTTGAAAAAGGGTTCTAGGTGATACTCAGATTATTTGTGAATTCTATTTAGTAGTAATTCTTTTTGAATATTGTTTGCTTTGTCTTGAAAGTTTTGTATTTTATCAAACACCGTAAACTGGAGAATTCAGCTTACAGTTGGTTTATTTTTTCCTAATATTTGTAGCATATTTGTTAATGCTTTTTTTACATTTGCAGAGAGATAAGTTCTTTGAATTTAACAACTCAGTATCCATGAGTGAAGAAACAAGAACAAGTACTTGGGTCATTTGGGTCATTTTATGGCAAGCAGATGGGTCAAGGGAGAACTTTTTTCATCAACTTCTGGGAAAGTGTTGGTTTTATTTATTTAGCTCAACATTTCCTAAAGACTAGTTTTAAGATGAAAATGAACCTCAGAGAAGGTTTTGGAGCCTTTTTTTTTTTTTATAGTTTTACCTTTGATGGTTAGTTGATTTTGAACATGAGTTTATATTCTTTCATTAGAAGAGGACTCTTTTTTTTTTAAACTAATGTTCGGAACTCCTTGTTTTTATTCTAATACTGAGAATTAGCTCTAATAAACAATTTTGGAGGGAAAAATATCATTACATTAATCGCCTAACATTTTTAGTTTTTAGTTTAATAAGATACTTTATTCAGACTAAGATAAGATGTTTTTTTAGTGGCATTCAAATTGTATATCATTCCCCTGAAATCATTTTATGATAGTTTATTTATCTGGTCCCTTCAGTTGTCCAAGAACTACTTTTGAGGTAAAAATGCCCCCATTGTTATAATTGCTATTATTGCACTTAAGTTGCTGTTAACTAGTCTGCTTTGAATGCAGAGTGCTATAAAGAAAACATTATCCTTTAGAGCTATTAGTGATAATCTAAAAATTGTCTTGAAAACATTGTTCTTCATTTTATATGATGGTGATCCTGAATTCAGCAAATCCCTGAAGGTGTAAAATGCGGTGAAAAGATTTTTTCAACATTTCAATGACAAAATTGGACTACTTAGAGAAAAATTAATGTGTTGTAGAAGCACTTCAGCTGCCATTTTCAATCATTGTGGGTTACTGTGTGTTGGCAACAGAAAATGAATTTAGAAATGCAGATAGCTCTGGGAGCAGGTAGTTGGAGAAATCAGAATATTAAGTCATGTGGGGTAGAACAAACCAATTACTTCTGGTTTTGACTTGAGAATTTCCAATAAATATAATTTTTTCAGGCTTTTGACTCTGCTTTATTAATGGACTAACATCAAAGCAGACAACAGAACTTCCAAATGTTATAAAAACTAATATTAAATATGTGGATCTCACATAGAGTAGTACTACAAGACTTAATATAAGACAAGCAGTTGGAGTTTTTATTGCTGCAATTTTCACAATCAGCAGAAACGTTAACACCAAGCTTCTGGGCGTTTCCTTTCTTAAAATGAGCGAGAGGAGAGCTTTAAAACCAAGGTTTACTTACAGTTAGATCTTTATTTGATCATTATTGAAGCTTTCTGTGTTTTATTAAAAAATCTAACATAATATTTTAATGTCTTAAGTAATATAGGAATATGTGAGCTAAGATTGAGAAGTTGGGAAGGTCAAGAGGTAACTGGAAATCTATACACCATAGTAATAAAATGTTATTGCTGTATTTTCTATCAAAATATTTATTTGACCTAACTTTTGTGAATAAATACTCAAGTCACACTTAGTTTATTGACAGATGTAGTATGAGATGAGGAGAGCATTACAATTTAGGTATGGGCTACACACACTATATCTACCTGGGAGAAATCTGTTCTCATTTTAATAAGAATCCATACCACTTGCCTAATTGCTGATACTTAAGAGTGCAGATTAACTGTATTTAGATTAGGAATGAAATACAGTCTTGGAAATGTGAAGAATTCAGTGATTGAAGAATTCAGGTTTGCTATTTTTACAAAAAGTCTCCTCAAAGACTGTACACTTTGCCTCTTCTTGTCCACCGTATCTGATTTGAGTCTTGGAGAGGTACACATTTGACATGTCTGCTTTTCTGCAAAAAAGGTTCATGTAAAATTAAAGTGGAATTATTTTCAGACTAATAAATTCTAGAAATAAAGTGGATGATTATGAAGACAGGTTCATCAAATTATTTGCAAAAATACTTAGCTAAAAAATTTTGCAAATTGTTGGTTTTGATCAAGTGTTAAAAAGAGCAACTTTAGCTCCTAGACCTGAAAAGGCCTTGAAATCCTCTTTATGTTTTGGTCATATCAGTTCTTAAGGTAATTTGTTTAAATATTAGTTCATATTACCTAAATAGATAACTGTTTTGTAACTATTTTCAAGAAAGATTAAAACATTTTTATTTTAAAGATAGGTTAAAATCATAGCTTAGGTAAGTTCTCTCTTACATAACACTAATTAGTCTATAGCCCCACCTAAATATTCATCTCTTCAAATAATTCTTGATTGAAGGTTGAAAAGTATTTAATCACCCCGATTACTGTAATTAGACTTGATGTTATCGGAAAAATTGAGGCTGTTCTCTGAAATCTTTTTGCTACTCAAGATTGGTCAAGTAGTGACTTTTTTTTTTAATGCTTTAAGAAAAGCCCTTAAGAAATGGGTTGTTTAACATAGAGATAGTTAATGATTGGAATTAGTGAATTAGAATCCTAAAATGATGACATTTTTCTTGACCTAAGTGAATAACTTTTAAGGGGGAAACCATATAACTGGGGATCTATAATTCCTAAATTTTATTCAGGACTTCAGTGTGGTATTTTGACTTTATAGGTCTTGTTATGGGTATGTTATAAGCAATGAAAATCTCTTAATGCTCTTTTGACATAAGTAGGTATTTTTTTAAGTGGATGACTGTGTCATAAAAGGTCTTAATCAACCAAAAATACTTAAAAATCTTTTTACGTCATTTATCTGATAGACTAAGTGTAGGCAATTATTTGCAGATATTTTCTAGTATATTCTTATGCAACGATTTTTAAAAAGTTATTTCTTAAGAAGAAAATGACCTCCCATATATTGCCAATAAACACTATCTTTAAAAAAGGTAGATCAAGTGAAGGAACCTAGCGCTAAACACCTGCAAGTAAAGTGCAGCTCACAGCAAAATACTATTGATTGCTTTGAAGCACAGAGCAAGTTTAAATACAATTTGTTTAATTACAACAAAAATGCAGTTTTATGAAGTAATATAGTTTGTCTTCATAGAGAATTTTATGCATTGTGTGGTGGTAAGTAAAATCCCATCACAGTTGTATAAATTTGTTCAATTACCAGAACGGCTAAAAGAAAAAAAATCAATTTACGTTGAAAAGCAACAGAAATTAGATTACCTTGGTTAGTAGGAACTTGCCAGCAATGTCTAAATTGCCTAATATCAAAAGCTACCATGTTTCACAGTGTAAGGATATTGGTGCCTGTTTTAATACGCATATATCTTGTTTACTTGGTGACTTCTGTTACGGGAACTTTTTTTCTTTTGGTTTTCCATTTTTGTTTTTATGGAAGCTGTTACATTACGTACAAGAAAATATTTCCACTTGCATATTCTTACTTGTTTTAGAGATCTGCTTTTTGTAGTTGCTTTTCTGCATTTCTAAAATTTGTAATCAGCTGATATTTCAGATGAGTGTAGTGAAATATTAGATGTAATTTTAGGCATCAAAAGAAATCCAGCCCTTCAGTATGGATAGGTAAGTTATTATCAGTAACAGAAACACATTTTAGAAATTTTTACTACTGACGCTAGAATTATAAGGAATTTTAAGTCTTAAATTCTTATAGCAAGAAGGTGGCATGGGATTCATCAAAGCGGATAGCTGGGCACCTGTTTTATTACCACCTTGATTCATTCTGGCACCCAGATTTACCCAAGTGCAAGAACAGGCCACAACTGCTGCTCACAGCCACCCAGCTGTTTTTAGGTCATGAAGTCAACTTCCTGGCATTTCTGGGGAAACCAGTTGAAAAGGGAGGACAAATGTCACTTTAAATAGAGATGTTTAAATCAGATTTCTGCCTGAGGGTAAAATTTAGGTCTGTTTTAGCCCGGATGTAATGTCTCCCTCTACAGAGCACAGCATTAATCACTACCTGACAAGAAAACCTATGCTGAGCAAAACGGGCCCCTGTTGGTCTTGTCATTGATTTTTCCAATCTGTGAGGAGTACGTTATAAACATTAAAATTCACACACAGGGATTACACCTTAATCTCTGAATTTCAGTATTGAAATTAGTTGCTTTAAAAGAAGCCTACTTAAAGCTAAGAAAGAAAAAACTTTGGGAGCTTTTTGTAAGGATAGATTCAATATTTTTATAAAAATAGAAATATTAAAAAGCAGTCAGGTTAAGCAGAAGGTAACATCCTGAAATAATGACTTAATTCTGTTTAGGATGCATTAAGTAACTTCAAAAATGTATGGTTTTTTGTTGTTTTTTTAAATTGATAGTAGAAAAAAGAAAGATAAAAACAAACTATTAGTTCTTGGCCATGAGAGGTGGAAGAAGTTGAAAAGATGGTTAACTTTAGACTTAGATCTGTTCAGAGGCTTATTATTTTGTTAGAACAAAACCGGATAAATCTTTTTCTAGGTGAATAATAAAATCTTTAGCCATTGCAGTAGTGAAAAATCCACCATGAAGTTCCTCATAAAAGAAAAAGGGTTAGTTTTGCTCTTTCAATTATTAGGTAATACTCTTTAACTCCTTTCTTGATCAAATAAATATATACACACGTACATATATAAGCATGGAATTTATATTCTGTTCCTTTAGATATATCAATATTTATGACAGTTACTGCCTAAAAATTACCACAAATGTAAGTTTAAAATGTAAAATATGTGCGATTAAAATAACTTTTTAAACTGATTTTGAAAATGATATGAATTAGTTATTCTCTGTTTTGTTCTCAAAGGTATTTACTACTTTTGGATCATGAAATGCTTGTACTACCTATGCTTTGCATCATTTTGTAGGTATTTTTACATCAGCCCATACCTCAAACAGATTATTGCCCTGGATTTAGATGACAAAATAGTCTAACCCCAATTATTGTCAAAAATGGTTCTGGGCTTCTGGGGGTGGGCTCGGTGACCTTGCTTTTGACTAATGCTTTCTTTTGTAGAGGACAGTAAATAGTGTCTATAAAGAGAGCAAAAGAGAGTTCTGTTTTGTTTATAAAGTAAGTTCTAATTTTAATAATTTTATTCTTAATATAGAATACTGTGACAGCGGTTCTCCATATAATGAGGGGAACCATTACAAGATTTTAGAACAGGTCTTTAGTTGATATATATTTTTGTTTTATGTAGATCGTATTTACCTAATCAATTCTCAACTACAATTTACATAAAAAAATCAGTGGAAAATTATTTTCCACATTTCTTTACTTTGAAACAAAGTATTTCTATTTGGAATTATTATTTCTTTATTCCATTTGTACTTTCCATACAGAAATTTTATTCCTCTGCCTTAAAAGCCTACCATTTTTTCACTGGTTATTACTGTTGATTACTATTGATTAGAACTTACAGAACACACGTTTTTATACAATATTTTCTCCACTCTTCTTTGTGTTCTTAATCTCGAGATGCCTATGGTGTGTTTTAATTCTTACAATTCCTGGTCTTCATGTGGTTAATGTCCAAGAGAGTGTGGGGAACATTTATTTTGGTGATGTTGTAAGCTTATGCATTTGTATCCCAGTGATTGTGGATATTTCTATAGAATTTGACAAAGGCTTAATGTAGTAAATGAAGAATTGATGCACTTTATGTATCTTGTATTACATTTAAAAAAAGATGGATGTAATTCTGAAACGTTTCATTTTGCTTCATATCCATCAACAAATAAAACAAATAAAAATTATACGAAAATTTTGATGTCTTAGACATTTCATTTTATTAAGGACGTTTAACTGTTTCTGTCCTTTCGAAGTTCTGTGAATGTCATGAGAAAGATAGTATTTGGATATTAGTTGCTTCCTCTGGGTAGCTCTATAGATGAATAATAGAAACATCTCCCCCGACCTTTGTTTTTTCTCCTGTAAATGCTGTGACACCCATAGCTTTGATGGAGGTCACTTTTCATATTATCATTTGTTTTAAACTAGGTCTACAGCCTGAATATTTAAAAATATAAGTGAAACAAAATTTTATTTTTCTCTTAAGCGAAAAACTCACTACAAATGCTGCTTATTACAAGTTGCCTTTCCCCTTAGCCTTGTTTTCTTTGTTTAAGTAGAAAAGAAATTAAACTGGTATCTCTGTATGATATTTTTGTATGTTTAGCATGAAAGTGAGTATATCTTTTATAATTTACATGTGTTTAATAAGGATCTTAGTTTAAAAAAAAAAACCCAACACTTTATAAAGCCTGTCAGTTCATTTACGGGCAAGTCAAATTTAATGCCTCAAATTTCTAGTCACTGCTTATATGCTATAAGGTGGTGCATACATGTTTGAAGGGAAAAATCAGGAGGACATCAAATTGTCCAGTAATAATTTTTGGTAATACATTGCCCCCAAGACTTTGAAAATATTCTTAACTTTGCCTTTTTTCTCCCTGCTCCCTTGTCAGAGATGTACTTTATATCTGTATACACGGAGAAAGGAATATGGTGAAAAGGAGAGTGTCTAAACACAAATCTAAAACAGATTCTGAAAAAAATATGATGGAGGAGTAAAGGGCATTTTGCAAATCAAATCAATTTTTCTTTTTCTTTTCATATTGAATTAATGAAAATAAATTTATTTTTCAGAAGTGAATACTTCAGGTTTAAGTTTCTGAATTTTTCTAAATAAGAAGAAAATGTAGTAGTTACTGCATTTATTTAAAATTCATCTTTTATCTTTCCCTGTAAGTCAATCCTAAAATACCACCTTTGATTATTTACTTTGGGATCAGAAGATGCATCAGATAAACGGGTTGGACAGCTTTGTTTTGGGTGGTCTATCATTTCAGGCTGGTGCTGTGTAAGCAAGGTAAATGTTTTCTTTTCCTTGAAATACACCTTGTAAGAGTGGCTTTTGGGTGACTTTGAAAAGTTTATATATCCTGCCTGCTCAAGCTGCATTCTTAGCCAAGCTGAAGGACAAGAATAATCATGTTGAACCACAAATTTTCAGAAGCAGTTATTTTAATCAGATAATTGGTAAGGAGGAGACTCTGGATAATAGTATTTTCATACAGTGGTGACCTGCATCTTTACCAGGCAACTGCCTGCATGTTTCAGATATTTTTGCTAACCCTTGTTATTACCTGCAGAGGGAGCTTGTATATGAGATAAAATAATCAAGGCAGTATCAGTTGATACTGCTTTTTTGAAAATTCTATTTTTTAATATATTTTAAATTTTTGTTTGAGAAAAATTGTTCTAAGGAAAATAAACTATTTGGGATTAGCCAAATTATAGTGAAATTTAATATACTAAATGTCCAAGTTTATCATTGCCTGTATTCACAGATTACAAATGTGCTTTTTACCTTTCCTTAATTAGTAAAAATAACTTGAAAGATAATGAAGAAAATGAATCAGATTCATTTTGAGATGCTAAGTATTTTTATGATCGGCCAAAGCTCTGGGTGACTGTAGAACTGTGTCTTGTTTAAATATCTAATAATTGTTAAAAGAGAGATCGGATTTTTTAGAAAAATTTCCAGATTACGTAAAATATTATAAAGTGATCACTGAACAGTAAGTAGTAAATTACATTCCTCTACATTTAATTAGTAGATCAAAGTAGATGAATTGCATATGCTCTTCTCTAAAAACAAAAATGATCACTTTGGATTAATGACTTTTACTTGAAATAACGAACTGATTAGTGTAGTGACACTTAAAAACAAGGAAACCACCAGTAAAGATCTAATATTAAATGGTTTAGAAAATTGGAAAAAAATGAATGCAGGCAGGGTAGATAGTACTTAATTAAAAAATGGAATTACATTTATGAACACTGTGTCAGCTAAATTTCTAAGAAATTATAAGACAGATAACTGAGAAGTACTTGAGATTTTTCCGATCAGGTGTTTTGGTAGTCAGGGTTAAAAGCCTTTAGGAGCATTTGGTTCTTTTCAGTGAGCAAAATTTTTCACATCATATGTGTAATTGTGCCAGGAAATTTAAGGATAAGATAATTAAATTTTACTAAAAATGAACATTTTATTTTTATTTTTACATTTTTAGTGTAAAAATGTTATTTCAGAATTTGCTTGTTGGAAAAAAAAGAAATGCATCCTTGAAAAGAGATGTAATAGCTCATTTCTTTTCCTTAGTTTACCAAGGAATGATATGACAAGTAAAAGTATTTATTTTGTATTTTAGGAGGCTTTGTTTCTTAATGAAATTCTTTGTTGTAGACTTACTGTTTTATTAGCTAAGCTTTACTAATGTGAAGAGTCAGATTGTTACTGTTACTTACCCCCTAAGTAAGGAAACTATTGTCTAATAAAGAGATTTATGGTACTGGCATGGGCTTTTATATAAGTATTAACCTCTCAGCATGGTCATGTATTATCTTAACAAGTCTATGCTACACTTATGCAGAGCATTTTCATACCAGGGTAAGAATATTAGCAACAGCAATTACACTTCAATAGGATTATGATGGTATGTTTTCACAAAAGTATACAAATGCTCCTTTTCGGTAGAATTATTGATAGGCATCCCGTACTGCCAACTTCATTGTCTTAAATAATATGGTAAAAAAGATTTCTTACCATTGTTGGTGTTAACTATGATCTGCACCGGAAAATGGAATCTGATGTTACAGTTCATTACCCTTTTCCCTCGAATATTACACCTCCCTTCACAGAGAGGTAAGGGTTACTAGAGAATTCATTCCAGGAAAATTGTTACGTGAGGAACAGTAACTGTCAGAGAGTGCATAACTTCTGTGAGGTTATTGGAAAGGCACAGCTAGGGTAAGTTGTACTTGTTTTGTCTTAAATTTGGAGATAGACTACTGGATGTTTTTTTAAAGTAGTGAAATTTGAATCCATTGCAAAGAAAATGTTTTGTTGACAAGTTAATTAAGTCGTTATTGTAAAGTGTTATTGGTATTGTATTGGGGATGTTTAAAGGAAGTTAATTGGCAATGCTTTTTAGTTTAAAATAACCTTGATATTCTTTGTAGGTTATCAAAGAAATTTCTATCAAATACTCTTGAATGAATAATACAAATATTAATTATGATATAAGATTCTCTTCTCATTTGTGCACATGTTGAGTAAATGTGTATGTATTAAATTGTTTCTACATCTGTTTGAGCAGATTGGCTTTTTTAAAAAAATAAGCTATATTATGAGTAGAACATAATATGAGGAATAATTCTCGAGATAAGAGTAGCATGTCTTATGAATGCATATTTGAAATAATCTTTTTTAATATACATTTTATAAAAATGGAAATTTCTATTAAAAAATTTGCTGTTTTATTCTCTTTGAACCAAGTCAAATATTTTAACAGGTTAACATTTTAAATGGAAGTTAATAAAACATGTAAAAAACCCTAAATAATATTTATTCAAAATTTATGTATACCTATATGAAGAGTCTGGAATCAGAACTATGAATCTGCATGTTTTAATTACTGTTGGAAAAAATATATTTTATATTGCCTTATTAACAGAATTTAAAAACTAAATTTAAAATTTAAAAACTATTGCTTTCATTTTAATAATAATAAATTAACAATATTAGTTTCTTTTTGTTTTTATATTTTTCAAAGGCATAGATTTCATCAAGTTGAAATCTAACAAAGGTTTAAAAGACTACTTTTTATTATGTACACTTTATGTAATATGATTTTATGGCATTCACAGGATATTGCTAATTCAAAGCTGCACTGAAGAGTAAAAAATGTTAAAATCTTAGAGTATCAAATTTCTATTCATTTTTAAAAAGAATAAATTATAAGATACACATTTTTTCTCCAGTAATTTAAACATGATTGTATTACTTATATATAAGAATAAGCACACCACCTAAGGAAATAACTGAAATTCCAACTAAAAATATTGATGCTTTCTATTCATGGATAATCTTGTCTCATATTTGTATGGTTTTCATACTTTAATATAAATACGAGTTTAATATAAATTTAAATAGCCTTTTTTGAGACTTAAAATTAAGGAGGAAAAGAAGCCATTTACTCATTGAATTTTTATGTAATGTTCTTTAAAAATTAGTTTATGTTCAGTGGTCTTTAAATCAGAATATTGATTGGAAAGGCATTTTTGTTTTGACCAAATACCAGTCAAAGCTGAAAAGTAGTTGTGATTACTCATATCAGAGGCCTGAAATAAAAATTTAGGTTCAAGGAAATAGCTTAGCCCAGTATTTCATTACTTGTCAGAGCATCATAAGGGATGCATTGTTATCTCTTAGTAGTAATTACTGGCCCATGGTAGCTGTTGGCAGATGCAAAAATAAGTACCTGGACCTTAGAAATTATTTGAATTACATTCAAGAAAATCTTTGTTTTGGATCTTTGCAACATGGGATTCAGATAACAGCTGCAATATGTTAAGGTATTTAAGAATACACTCTAAAAGCACTTTTCTGTCTTTGTCCTCTTCATAGGAATTTTGGGTTGATTAGTGCTTATAAAATATTTTGTTAAATTATCGTGACATAGAATTATAATGAACTTGATGGTCAAACATAACTCCTATACTTTGCCTATTTTAATAATGTAGTCATTCTCTCACACCTCACATTCGTTTTGTTGTTGTTTTTTTACTAATTCTCTTGTATTGTGTTACTGAATGGTAAGTGCAAAGTTCTGACGTTTCAGCCTGAAACCTATAATTGGTTTCATTACATGAGAAAAGGTATTTTTCAAAGCATTTATTATTCAATCACTAATGTTACATGATTAAAAAATCGAAGAACAAATCTTAAGTATCTTAGAATTCACATTTTCTGAAGTTGGCTTTAAAAAAAATTTAGAATTGATTTTTAATAACTTAAGAGTGTTCTTAAAAAATTAGAACAAGAACTCTTTAGAACAATACTAAATTGAACAGCCTTTAGTACAACCATTGCTTAAGTATTCGAAGAATATTGAGAATCTTACAGATTACATACACTAATAGTCTCATTCTCTATATTGCCTTTTAAATCTGGGAAAATCAAGAACGTTACCAAGAAGGTTGCAATTAAATCCCCACAATGTTAACGTTTAATTGAATATAAATTAAAATACAGGCTTAATTTTTTAGCTTGTTTTATTAAAATTGAGTTTTTCTGTTTATGAAAAATAAATCACTCCTATTTATTTATAAAATTGATATTTTCAAATGTTTTTGTACTTAACACTTCTTCAGTATTTTGTATATTTCTTTATAATATTTTTGATATTTCCTCTGATAGAATTTTTTCATCCTATTTCCAGGTTGATGGCTGAGAGCCTTATTTCTTTTTTAAAAAAATTAAATCACATTTTTTTTCATTTGACTTCCAAGTAACATGCTGTTTGACCTCTGAGAAAGAGCAAGGTACAAATTTAGTGATTAGTATCAATGTATAAGTTTTTTATTTAATGTGGAATCATGTGGTGGTGGTCTTCAGATTATTTCCATATGACTGAATATATTGAGCCCTCCATAATTAAAAAAGGATATTTCCCATACCTTCATGTTGGGCATTATTTAACTCCTATAAAATATTCTTTTAATGTTTGGTCTGATAATCCTTTATTCATCATGATATATGAGTGACTTTTTTATACTTGCCTATTTTTGTTCAACCTACAAAAGAAAAACTTTAGTCCATGTACTTTTTTCTCAAAGAAAATATAGAAAATTTTTATTGAAGCATCTTAAATGACAGTTTGAGGAATGTATATATTTTGCCATTCTATAATTCATGTTATGGATTAAATGATTTTAAAAGAAAGTTTGTCTACAAAGAAGGATTTGTGTGGGCAACTACGTAGTACAATTGATTTGATTGGCCTGCTATCCTCTTTGTTTTATTCATATTTGCTTCAACCAAAATATGATAAGGCAAACATGTTTAGGTTGTTGGCCAAGGATTCAGCATTGTCTTGTTCTCATTTTTGGCTGAAGATTAGGCTGTCTGTTCTCTAAACTTAAAACTTATTACATTATGTCCAAGACCTAAGTATGTATAAATTTTCTCTCCTTACTCTTTTAGAACCTAAAAGTTAGATAAAATTGTAATTTTATTATTTTAATTTGTTGACATTAAATTTTTTGCATAAAAAAGATTCAAACAAAGTGAAAGATAGACAACCCTGTATAAGGGTAGGTGTTTAGATAAGGAACTATATATAACACGTATGAAGAATTCAAGTAGTTAGAAAGTTAAACTAAAAATATTAGGAAGGATTCCAGGAAACAATATATAATTTTGACTAAACAGTTAAAATTTTCAGTAATGCTGCTTATTTTGGACAGAGTCACAACTATAACATTCAGAATTTCTAAAGCTCCGCTTCCCTATTTGAAAATTAATTCCTTACTTATTAAATTGACTTTTTAATGCTGAGTACTCATTAAAGCTTTAATATTTTACATCATTTTAACATATAATCAAAAGTTGTGGAAATTGAAGTGTTTAACATCCAGGTTAAAATGTTTCGAAATCACCTGTCATGGTGGTATAAAAACCGCTTTAAAGGTAAGACTTAAGTCCATTTTTTTTATTGTTGCAAGATTTGTGAATAGATTGAAAAATATTTTAATGAACAAGTCAGTGCAAATTAAAAACTCCCTATCTTTAGTCATAAGCTTCCTTTATATGGACTTGGAGTTTTATGAATTTTACTCAACAGATAAAGAATTGGATGATAAATCTAGAATAGCACAGTTTTCGGCTTAATATATGTAAATATTACAAATTTTAAAAAATTGAAAATTCTTAATTTTAAATATAGTAGTCAGAATTTTGTTTTTATCTTTCAGAATAATAGTGCATTTGGTGTACTTAGCTGTTTAGGTGAAAGGCAGATTTTTCATCTTTGGAATTGTATTCAAGACTGTATTAGTCTAGGGGCGCCTGGGTGGCTCAGTCCTTAAGCGTCTGCCTTCGGCTCAGGGCGTGATCCTGGCATTCTGGGATCGAGCCCCGCATTGGTTCCTCCGCTGGGAGCCTGCTTCTTCCTCTCCCACTCCCCCTGCTTGTGTTCCCTCTCTCGCTGGCTGTCTCTCTCTCTCTGTCAAATAAATAAATAAAATCTGTAAAAAAAAAAAAAAAAAAAGATTGTATTAGTCTAATTAAAACTCCTTAAGCCAACTTTTCATTTATAGGGACATTTATAGTTTACAGCTAAGATCATAAAGGTAAATTTCATAAAGTAAATCTTAATTTTTGGCGGCTTAAATTTTGTCACTCTTCTGTGTTGTGCAATTTATAGTTTTCTCAAGGCCAGAGGGGATTACCAAGCCAGAGCGATTAAATTATTGCCACTATGCTACTTCTCACTCCCAATTTTGATAAATTAAATTGTACAGTCCTAGAGATTTCTTACTATATAAAAGAATTCTTTCGAGAGTCCAATAAAGTCAAATCCAAATTATCTTTGGAAAAATTTCATATGTGTGTGCATTCTCCTAAAGTACGTTATGCTTCTGTAGTTCAGAGCAGTCATTCTTGACAATGTTGCATGTGTATAAGTGACAGGTGAGGGCTTGGATTTACTTTAATAATTCACAGTATTTATAATGCTTTGGATTTTACTTTCAAGATGTTATTTTTGGTTTCCTGCAATGCCACAGAGGTTATTATGGCAGCACATGTGGTTTTAAAAATGTGAGAACTTCTAGTACTGAGTTTGCCAAAATTGCCAGACCAAAAGTATGCATTTTCTTGAATTGGTCTTAAAGTCTGTGTTTTACAATATTGATTGTGTTTTATCCTTTACAAGAACAGTTTTATCTATAAGTATATTTCATCTAGTTGTCCATTAACTTCTGGGCTTTAATTGTATTCATTTTGGATTAACAGCCATTTATTAAGGCCCTGCCTAGAAAAATGTGCTGTGTAAGGACTGCTCTGTAAGAGTTACTTATAATCTCCTGAGAGAAACAGACATTTCCACAAATAATTATAATATAAGGCATACTATAGTGGCATGCCAAACTGAAGTGTAGAGGACAGACTGGGGAATATAGGGTAGGTGGGGTGAACTCAAAATGAGTAGTATGGAGAAAAGAGACTCCATTTAGGTAGACCTGAAGGCAGAGGATGATTTCAGCAAATGCAGGTTTTTTGAGAGGCAGACAGGTCAGAGGTAAAGGCACTGGAAACAAAGGAAGAAATACGGTACCTTCCGGAGAATGTGTATGGAAGGTATGAATCACACAGCAAATGGAAGGAGATGAAAATGAGGTGTTAGTTTGGAACGTGATTATAAAGAGCCTACTCCACTAAAATTAGACTACATTTGGGCCATAAGAAGTGTTAATATTTTTGATTGAGAACGTGTTATATTTTTAATTGCTAACTCTCAAGATGGTGTAAGCAATGAACTAGAGCAGGGAAATAATGGAAGAAATAGAACCTGAGAAGATGTGGATGACAGTCCAGGTGCAAGGCAATGACTATAGACAGATGGGAAAACTTTTGTAATGATGGGATAGAATTCGGTAATTGAATGTGGGGTAGAGAGCTAGGAATCAAACATAGGTTCAAAACGTCATTCATTCCTTGGGGCGCCTGGGTGGCACAGCGGTTAAGCGTCTGCCTTTGGCTCGGCGTGATCCCGGCGTTATGGGATCGAGCCCCACATCAGGCTCCTCCGCTATGAGCCTGCTTCTATCTCTCCCACCCCCCTGCTTGTGTTCCCTCCCTTGCTGGCTGTCTCTATCTCTGTCAAATAAATAAATAAAATCTTAAAAAAAAACCAAAGAAACAACAAAAAAAAAACCCGTCATTCATTCCTGCCATTAGCTTGCTTGAAAGCAAGGGAAGGAATGAGTCCATTTTTCTGCCCATACTTTGAGGTTCATGCATTATGCCTAAATAATACCAGTGGTCCAAAAAAATTGCTTCAAGGTGAAATGCACATTTTTAATGTTATATTTGTGAAAAAAATATTTTGCTTCCTTTACAAATGTTCCTAAAAATATTCTTGAGTATATACCTATATATGTTTTAAATTATATTCATGTTTCTTTAAGTGCTGATTAAAGTGAACAATTTTATTATGTGGATTTGAGGCTATAAGGTTTAGGTTTTTGGTTTATTTGTATTTCATGTGAAGTTTCTTCTAAGGTAATCAAGACTTACAAAGGTCAGCTGTTAAAATCTGGTTAGAGAGAAATTTTTTATTTTGTGCAAGAATACTTTGGGCTTTTTTAAGGGCCATTTTATTAACATTCTTAACAGTTCCTTCACAAACTGATATTCTCAGGTTTCCTTAGATACAAGCCTTGTCCCTTTTTGGAAAGTTTTAGGAGTTTCTGTGCCCTCAAAGGTCTTTTTTGGTAATTCATTACAATTTATTGTGGCTTTCTTTTTTGTTATCATGAACTTACATATTTATTCTGTTGGTACCTAGAAAATTTGTTAGCTACATCTTATTCATTATTAAGGATAATGAAATTATTTCCTTGATAGTTTTTCAATTCTTTAGACCCAGTAATAACTTTTAGGTTTTATAGCTGGTTAATCATGGGTGACAAAGCTGAACAACAACCACGAGCACCTATCAGCACCGATCATCAGTTATTAACTCAGAGTAGGCTCTCAATATATTTTTGAATAAATAGTTGTCATTTATGATAATAAAGATCACAATAAATTGGACTAGAACCTAAGCAGTTTCAGATTCCTCTCATGGATCTAAGAATGATAATAGTAATAATACAAGAGTTAGTACTGATTTTTTTGTGGTAATCTGAAAGTATTCTTTCCATATAAGAGAATCTGTGGTAATCTGAAAGTATTCTTTCCATATAAGAGAAAAATTGTGTGATGCAGTTATCAGAGTTTAATAGAGCTTCATACATGGAAAGCTCTCAGTAAATGCTTATTATTATCATTATTGATGTGAATTAGATTTGGTTCACATATTGAAGTGGCTCCTGTTTGGCATCCATTTTCACTCTTTAGATTTGTTCTGTTTTTTTTTATTCATTTTTGTTGGGAGACTCTCTCTTCCTCCTTTTTTAGTTCTGCTCAGAGTTTTCTATTTTTGTCGGTGTCTTCTTTAGGTGGTAAATCAGTGATTGACCTGATTTGCCTTTATCAGAATTGATGTTCTGATACTGAAAACAAGAAATGTTGATGTCTACCCACCCACCTGAAAACATCTGCTTCCACTTTTACTGTGTGATTAAATAAAAAAAATCAATAGTTTTCTTTATTTTACTATAATCTGATATCTGATTGAATTACCATATGGAAAAATGCAAGTAGGATTCTTTTTTGTAGTTCTTCTCCCTGACCTACAATCACAGTTTCAAAATCCCTGCCCCCAAATCATCACAAAGATTAGGATCCTCCCATGTATTAACAGTTTTAAAAGGAAGGCAGTAGAGGCTGCTTGTCAGAACTGTGTCCTGGTATGAAAGCTGACTTCTTTTTTCTGCTGGTTGATCAGTTATGCTGAAGATAGATTTGCATAAGGTAATCAACATGAAATAAAGGGAGGTTAACTAAATGTGGGTGTTGATACTGTAGTGTGAATTTTGTTTTTTTAGTTAGTAAAGAAAACCATAAAAAATAATACAAGTGTTTAAAAAGATATTTTAATGGTCATTAGATAAAATATATAAAGAAAAATTGTGACAATATTTTAGCAAATCCATGTTGTAACCATCTAGGAATTTAGCAAACTATGAAAAAATAGTATTTAATATTGCATATAAGTTTCTAGTAAGAGTAGCCTAAATCTTAGCTTTAGAAACGTTTTCTGGTATGTTAGGAGTCATTCTTCCATAATTCCTTTCCTCAGTGGGTATCACAGGTGGATAATTTTTATCTTTTAACTGTGAAATGATAGTTTTTCTGGAGGGTGGTGGTAGTAGATGTTCACCTTCCAAGATGTCTTCTAGTGACTAACACCAGATTCCGATTAAAATCTCATTGTGTTCTTGCATTTACAGAAAACTAAATTGCATTATATGAAACTGAATAATAACTATGGTTTGATTTAAAGTATTAATAAATTCTAAATTTGCACATCGTAGCTGTAGGGTTTCAAGATTTTAATTTAGTGAAATGCCAGAACAATTTCTTGTTTTTAGTGTGATGAGTATTATGTGAGAAGTGCATCTTCCCAAATTAGGACAGACATATATATTATACAATTTACAGAGTCTAATTATTAAAACCTGTTAAATTTCATATTTAATATTCAGATATCGTTCTGCAAACAAGCTGCTTAGATTTATCAATGCTTGATTCATATATTAAAGTCGATTAAATTGGCAGTGCTGGTCTGAGGAAAGGTGGAAAGTTAGGATTTGGAAGTAGCTATGGTTTTTCAACAGCCTCAGCAAAACATAAATACCAAAAAAAAAAAAAAAAAAAAAAATCTTCAATGCCGCATGCTTTATAGGCAGTACCAGATACCTTAATTGCAAAGTAAGGCTGAAGTGTAATTCCCATTGTGAAATTTACTGTCTTTTCATTTAGAGGTGCAGTATAAGCCCTACAATTGGCATTGATTTGGAGTGCTAATTGTCAGTCTCATAATTTAGGGGGAAAAAGGTGTGGATTTTGATTTTTCCATTCTTTCTTCTGAATGGTGATAAAAGTGTGTTGTACCCATGTGTTGCCCTCTATTTAAAAACTTTCACTTTTAAGAGAACTTTTACCAAAAAACCAAAAACTTCTACTGATGGAAATAATATTTTCTCCAAATCCTAAATATTGCTGGGCAAATGTGTAGATGTGGAAGCCTACCTTGTCAAAAAGTTTTGCAAGAAAAAAATTTTCTTGTATTTGTAGTGTACTTTGAAAATTTTTAAATATATCCAGTCTTATTTTTATTTAAAAGCAGATTTATCAGGCATTTTTAGTATAATTTCATATAGTTTCATATTTTGTAATACTTGAAAAAGTTTTAAATGATTTAAAATATTTAAATTACAGATTGTTTTCATAGGTTCTATTACATTTTCAAGTATTTTATTTTATTTAAAGATTTATTTATTTAAAGATTTATTTATTTTAGAAAGTGAAAAGAAAGCAAGGGGGAGAGGGAGAGAGAGAGAGTCTCAAGCAGACTCTGTGCTGATTGCAGAGCTAGACACAGGGCCCGATCCCAGGACCCTGAGATCATGACCTGAGCTGAAACCAAGAGTCAGATACTTAACTGACATAGGCACCCCAGATTTTCAAGTATTTTAAGGAAAAACTTCCATTAGGGGATTATTTAACTGGAGTTTGGTTTTGGTTAGAGCTGAGTTGTAGGTTTAGTTTCCCCATTAATTGTGATCTTCCTGCTTCACTTTTATAATGAGGCTCAGTTTATTTGGCTTCTGTAAGTGATAAAAATGATAAAGTAATATGCCAAACAATGGTAAATTAAGCTTTCTGAAAAACATTCATTTTTTATTTTGTCTTTTAAATAGGCATTCTCAATATTTAATTAAACATTTAATTAAAAATAGTCTTGTGTAGGAAGAAAAATCCTTGAAAATCCCTATTCTAGGGGATCTTACATTTGTTTCTACTTTTAAAGTATTATGTTTGTTTCACACTTTAGTTTCTGGATTCCATTCACTTTTCTTTATCCTTTCCACCATTCATGGTCTTGTCTTTGCATCTGCAGTTTAGTTTATTCATTCACAGCTTTCTCCTTTCTTCCCTATTTTCCTTTCTTTCTGTCAGAAACATTTGTTAGGTGCTATTTGCCAAGCATTATGCAAGGCTGCCTAGCACCGAGATTATAGACGTGAAAGCCATGGGTTCTGTTTTCAGTTAGCTTACAATAATTTGAGATGATATTTTAGATACTTTGTGATATAGTACACTGTGCTATGGACACAAATAGTAGTGCTCTTTTGGTGTGTGTGGTAAGGTTTAGGGGGAGGAGGGAGTTAGATAGTTTAGTGATAGGCCTAAACTGAGTACTGGAAAAGGAATAGTAGTTGGCCAAGGAACAAGTAGCAGAGGGAATTCCAGGTGGAAGGAACATCGTGAGTATGCCAAAAAAGGTACAGAGGTGAGGGTAACCCTCCTCTGGTCCAAAAATTGAATCTTGCTGATTTTTAAAGAGGAAAAATAGGAAATAAATGAATGATGATCATTCTCAAACTTAGATGTTAGCTAAAAAGGGAAATCTATTAAAAGTGGTAATTTCCAGAAACCTGTTTAATTTATTGTGTATTCACTGTTTTAATCACCAGTGTACTATGCTACATATCAGACTTGATTAAAGCGATGGGCAAAGCTATGGTCTGTAAGGACAACTTACTTAATTACATTAAAGTAATTTGTAGTTATTTGTGCCTTTGTCTCCTTTTCTTTTTTAAATTTTTTTTTTAAGATTTTATTTATTAATTTGACAGAGAGAGACAGGCAGCGAGAGAGGGAACACAAGCAGGGGGGAGTGGAAGAGGGAGAAGCAGGCTCCCAGTGGAGGAGCCTGATGTGGGGCTCGATCCCAGAACACCAGGATCACGCCCTGAGCCGAAGGCAGACGCTTAATGACTGCGCCACCCAGGCGCCCCCTTTGTCTCATTTTCTTATCTTCTGCATCCCTGTATTGCTTGCAGTACCAGCCATAGTGTCTGGAACAAAGCATATATATTTGAACTTTTTTGGTTTGGTTTGAAGAGACTGATATTGAAGAAAGATAAATATGGGAAATTTGGATGAAAGAGATTTTAAAAACAGTTTAAAAGCTTAATTGAAGAGGAGTCCTATGATAACCCAAGATCACCTACTGTACAAATGATACAGATGGTGACTATAGTAATTTGTGGAAGGAGAAGTTTTTTCACCTTGAGGTGGTCAGGTTGGCTTTATGGTTTAGGTGGTTTTTAAACTTACCAAATCCATATATATTTCCTTAGGTGGGAAGGAGGGTAATGCTTTGTATATGGGTATCTTGGTAAAAATCAGTTCTAAAGGCATATTCAGAATTACTGAGCAAATAAATTTGACAGAAGCAGAGGTTTTAAGTATTTTTGAAATTAGATCTATTTGGATTCTAGTCCTACTTTTGTTTTTTGCCACTTTTTATTAAACTTTCCATTTATTACTCCTTCAGCCCCCAGTTGTAATTTCCCTGTTGCTAAAATAGAGATACTAGATTTGTTGTGATCATTGAATTACAGCAAGGTAATATATGTACTTATGGAAAATTTAAAAATCAGTTCTGCACTTTGCCTTCGTCAAGTCACAACCCCAAATGTTTTCTTTGTCTTATGTATGAAGTGATCTCTGGGATTGGTTCTAGTTTTACACGTTTTTACGTTGTAGAGTGAAATGAGGAAGATTAGTCCAGTGGAGATTAGCAAGCTGAATGGAGGGTGAGGAATCACCTATGAGGTTTTTGCACAAGTTTAGAAGGTGTTAGGGCCCTGGGAATGAAAACAGTGAGAAGGGATTAAGACATTTCAGAGAGTCAGATCAACTATGAGTGAATGTGTGCCACCTTACATTGAAGTACGTTTTATATTTACAGAGCATTGGTGTATTGAAATTTACAATGGGTAATGCTACCGAGGATTTTTGGTTTTAAAAACTATTAGAGACTGAGCTAATTTCATTAGTGTTTCATATATCTGCACATGCACACTCAAATACATTTCGTTAAGTTTGGTTCAGAAAAATCTGTTACTCACAAAGAATGCAGGGATTTTTTTTCTTTTACCATTTCATACTAATGTATTTCTTTGTTGTTGTAAGTCACCAATTGAGGGATATATATATAATTTTTGTTAAATCAATATATTGGTGTAGAAGGTTTTTTAGGAGACTAATAATGGAGTAGAGGCTTCTTTAATACATATGACTATATAAAACATTATTAATGTTAACAGATGTTGCACTTTAATCCCCTAGAATGATTGTTTGGTACCAGCAGGAGATTTATTAAGCCTGAATTGTGTGAAATTGTGTGTGCATAAGCTGCTAGTTAGATTGTAAAAATGCTATTGAAAACTGTTAAAAAGTTTTAGCTATAATTGGCAGAGAAGTATTAACTGTGCTAAAAGAAGTATGTGTGTATGGTTGGCCCATGCGCCTTAACCTTTTTATCATTTATCTTCTTGTATTAATGTCATTGAATTATTAATTCATGAGCTAGAGTGGGAAGGGTGAAGGCACCATTTAAATGTGTGGCAAATTTATCCTTATCGCTAGAGACATGAAAAAAAGTCATTTTGTGTTATCTGTAAAATGGAAAGGACATTTTAAAATTTCATTTACGGTAATCCACTTCACTTCCAGTAAAACACCTAGATTATTACTACCATAATATAATGCTCTTATTAAAAATTTGTAACCTTCTCCACTCTTTTGTCTTATATATAATATAGATAGAAAAGTTTAGCCTTCTTGTATTTTAATGTGATACCTATTAATTGTAGCTTAGAAATGTTATTCTTATGATATGTTATAGCATGACTATTCAATTTTAAGAAATATTAGATTGTAGAAAATAAAAATATTTACTGTATTGGTAACATTCAAAATATTTTGATTGGGGAGAATCTAGATACCCTGAGTTGGAAAGCTGTAAAAATGCTTGTGTTCCAAAAGAAATGTGTGAATTTATTGTGACTTCATAATTTTTTGGAATAAGATTGGTGATTTTGGCCTTGTAGAATTTTTAGCTTTCTCGCAGAAATTCAGCAAATTAGAATTTAGCAGTTTCGTGTTGAATACAATGTAGAATTGGGATATATCCAGTGTTTCATATGCGTGAGTAGCAATGGTGACAGAAATTTCAGGAGTTTGAAGCCACTTTTACCAACAGCTATTTGAAACCATCATGCTAATGGTAGAATACCTCAGGGGTCTTGTCCAAACCTCATTACTTTTCAGTCTTCCATTACTTATTGTTTTGATTGGTTTTACATTCTCTCCTGCCAAACAGAGTAGCAAGATAGGTTACTGTGGTAATGTCCTTTATTTTCTTTTCTGGAGTTTCTCCCCAGACACTGTAAGCTGTACATATGGCTTTGTTATACACACACAGTGAAACGCTAATTTGTTTTGGTCAGTATAATGTTGCTTTGTTTTATTTTTCTCATTCCAGCATGGTTAATTTACCTTTACATTAACATTTAAATTAATTTCTTAAAATAACAGACTAAAATTGGTTTGATTATGTTGGCAGACATTGATAGCTATTGGTCAGTTCATTACTTGACTGAACTGCATTTAGTTATCTTCATCCTGTGCCAGTTCATCTATAGCTGGGCTTGGCAAACTGTAGCTGGCTGGCTGTTTTTTGTAGTAAAGTTTATTGGCCCACAGCCACGCTCATTCATTATTATGTATTGTCTATAGCAGGTTTCATGCTATAATGGCAGAGACTGTAGGGTCCTTAAAGCCTAAAATATTTACCGTTTGGTCATTTATTGAAAAAGTTTCCTGATACCTGCTTTGTAATATCAGTCTACATAGTCCCTTGTTTCTCATCTTTCCAAACATAATGGAATACTACTGATAATTTTTAGCTTATGAGATTCAAAGTCTCACTAGTTATTATCAGTGGTAGTTATTAAGTACAGCTTTTTGCTTTTCTTTATATACGGCCTAGTAACAAGGAATATATTTTCCTCAAAGTTTTCTGAATTGGAAAATTTTTAAAAATTGTTGAAATACTACAAAATACATTAGTCTTTTACTAAGTAAGAGGGTCTTGGGGCTCCTGGGTGGCTCCGCCGGTTAAGCCACCTGCCTTCAGCTAAGGTCATGCTCTCAGGGTCCTGGGATGGAGCCCCACGTAGGGCTTCCTGCTCAGTGGGGAATCTGCTTCTCCCTCACCCTCTGCCTCTCCCTGCCATGCGCACGCACGCGCGCGCTCTCTCTCTCTCTCTCAAATAAATAAAATCTTTAGGAAAAAAAAGAGTCTTGGCAAGTTAATTCAAGCTTGTAGTCAGTTTTTCTCAGCTTTTTATAACCTATATATTTTTTATTAAACATCATTCTTTTATTACCACTTGAATATTATTTGAAATTTTAATAGAGGCTATAAAATTACATTTTGAAGTTGCAAATCTTCTTTTCTAAAAACCAAATACCTCCCCCACTGCATGATTGAGTAGTTAAAAAGCACTAACACATACAACCTGATTTTAATTTTTTAATGAACTAAAGTTTATGTTTTATTTTTATTTGTTTTGTATTTAACAACCATTCAGCATAACCCAGTCCGTTACTATTTCTTAATAGTTTGTCCGTGATTATTTTTCTTGTCTTCCCATCTAAGTCCTAATGTTTTTTAGAGGAGTCAGCCATACCAACAACAGAGAATGTGTCTAACAATGAAGTAAGAGTCTGTTCTGTTCTCACACTTGGACTACAACTTTATTTCTGTTGTTAATTAAATTAATTTTCAGAAATAATTTATATTTTTTTAATAACTCAATAAAATGCTGTTGTCTTGAATTTTGCTTATAGACACAGATTTATATGGTATGCAACATAGGGTTTGAAGAAAGCAACGCTTGTCAAGGCACAAGAACTTGCTTTTTCTGGAAGAAGTCCCTGATGTCATCTTGCTTTTTGATCATGTGTAGTTGTCCCATGAAGTCAGAGTGTGAAATATGTGAGCTGAGTAACTCAGGTTATTATCATTATGGCTGCCAATGTGATCATGTATAAGTAGGTTTCAAAAAATGTTTTTCTGAAATAGCAACTCCTTTAGATACAATTTTTAGAATGTGAATTATTAGAATAATTTGAGACATATTTTGAGAGAAGAGATAAGCCCTAGTAAAACATATTGCAGTAGCCCCCAAAAATCTACTTTAAGATTACTTAAGATAGAATCAGGACCATAAATGTGTAATTGGAATAATTGGGAAAATAATGGGATAGTAGATTTATTGTCTATTCCTATGCTCATATATAGTTGGTTGACTTGGGGACTACAGGTTTGTGAATTGTATCAACCTTCACAGTGGTAGGTTAAGACAGGATTCCACAGTGTGCTCCTGATCTCAATTTTGGACTCTTTCTATGCAGATGATGTTAGTTGATCTAGGTACACATCTCAAGAAAAACACGGGTCCAGAAACTGCTTTTATTTCTCTTCTCTCTCATTATTATGGTATGAAATACATTTATTACCATAGAGTTTTGGGGGAGTATAACAATTACTAATTAATGCATATTTTGGGTCTTAGTCATTTTCTTCTATTTCTAATTCTCCTGAGAAGATTATTAACTTTTTGAAGGTGGCAATGATATCTTTTTTTTTTTTTTAAAGATTTTATTTATTTATGTGACAGAGAGACAGCCAGCGAGAGAGGGAACACAGCAGGGGGAGTGGGAGAGGAAGAAGCAGGCTCATAGCGGAGGAGCCCGATGTGGGACTCGATCCTGGTACGCCGGGATCACGCCCTGAGCCGAAGGCAGACGCTTTAACGACTGTGCTACCCAGGCGCCCCTGAAGGTGGCAATGATATCTTAATCTGTATTATAATTCCTTTTGAACCTAACACAGGACCAATTAATAATATATAAGATAAAAATAATTAACAAGTAACACTCCTCCCAGTACTCAATATCAAAAATATCTAGAATGTAATCACTAGTCATTGACCTAAACTGACAAACATGCAGTTATAGTGTTAATAATATCTACTTTATTTTAGAAGTGAAAATTGTAAGTTTAGATGACAGTATATATATTGACATAGCTTGCAAATGAGTTGTATCATTTATTGATTACATAAGGCAATGTGCTATACTTCACAAAATTTTCTTCAGCTTCTTACTGTGTATTCATAGTAATTTTTCATATTTATTTTTAAGCTCATTTGACATAGTTTACTCAGATTACCTAATTATCTCTAAGAAACCTCTGATGGTGATATTGATGATCTGATATACAACAGATCCTGGGTCATTATTATTTCATTTAGTGGTTGTATATATAGACCAAGAGGGAATCTGAATATTGATTCAGGGAATGACTAGTAACGATGATTTATGAACAAAGGATCCAGTGCAGTGAGCCAAACATAAGATTGAATCTCACGAGCAATATTGGATTTTTTTCTTTTCTGTTTGGCTGAACAATGAATGATTAGTCCATAATATTATAGATGTTAATGTGAAAACATTTTTTCCAGGACTGTTAAGATTCATTGTTAATTATAATTGGAGGAAATACTTAAGTTTATTGTTTGATTTGTAAGCAACTTCTCAGGTATTTCGGCTGATAAGATTTATTAGTTTAGAATAATTTGTTAATTTAAATAGCACTATAAGTGAATGAAATTAAGATAGCTTGACTGGAAATAATAAAAATTAAGTTAACATTTAGCTATCATTACCTAAGGGCTGTTAGTTTTACAAATGTAAACATTTTGAAAATCAACTCATTATTCTTTTGGTATTTTGTCATTTTCACAATCCCAAAATACCTTTGTTTTACTTCCATTTCTTATTCTTTTTTTTTTTTTTTAAAGATTTTATTTATTTATTCGACAGAGATAGAGACAGCCAGCGAGAGAGGGAACACAAGCAGGGGGAGTGGGAGAGGAAGAAGCAGGCTCCCAGTGGAGGAGCCTGATGTGGGGCTCGATCCCATAACGCCGGGAATCACGCCCTGAGCGTGAAGGCAGACGCTTAACCACTGTGCCACCCAGGCGCCCCCCATTTCTTATTCTAAAGGGAAAGATGATAAAACAAAGTAAGTTTATCCGAACTACTTAATTAGTGGCAATTGTGGTTTTAGAACATGGGTTTATATCCCAGCACTGGTATTTACTTCCTGTTCTTGAACAGTATATGTATTCTCGTTTTAAGGCAAAATGGAAATAATAATATATATTTCTTCAAGTTGTGAAGATTTCATGAAGTGCTATGAATAAACTATTTAGACCTAACTATGAACCAGGCAATTATAGCTTTTTATTAGGAAGGGTTATTTTTGAGGTGGAATGTAATCTCCCAAGCGTAAAGAGTTTTGTCTCTTCTGTTCCTCAGTACCCACCACATAATAGATGCTCAGTAAATATTTGTTGATGAATAATGTAGTGACTAGCAGAAAGAATGGCTTTGTAATTAGCCTTGATGAGAATTCAAGCTCTGCTACTTGTTAGCTGAATAACTTCAATCATGTTACTTTTCCTCTCAGAGGGTCAGATTTCTGACCTTTATAATATTTACCTCATGAAGAATTAGTGATGTATGTCTAATATAGTGTTTTGCCCATAATAGGCACTCAGGAAATAATTTTTGGCTGTAGTACCCATAATTTGTATATAACTAAAAAAATTGCACAAGAATTCTAGACTATTAGAAAGTTAAAGGGGCGCCTGGGTGGCTCAGTCGTTAAGCGTCTGCCTTCGGCTCAGGATGTGATCCCAGAGTTCTGGGATCCAGCCCCATGTCAGGCTCCTCCGCTGGGAGCCTGCTTCTTCCTCTCCCACTCCCCCTGCTTGTGTTCCCTCTCTTGCTAGCTGTCTCTCTCTCTGTCAAATATATAAAAATATATAAAAATCTTTAAAAAAAAAAAGAAAGTTAAAGGGAAACATTCAGAATGTCTTAAATTTAGAGAGGACTGTCGTTTAAAAATACCTTTCCCTTTCCCCCAAATGAGGAAAAACTAACTTCTTATATTGTAGGTGGATTATAATTTAACAATAAATACAAAGTATTTTAAACAAACGGATTTACTTTTTTTTTTTTTTTTTGGGTAGAAAAGTTGAGGAAGCCATCAACTTTTTATGATAACGTAAGGTAATATTTTGAACTGGGCATGTAACTTTGTTGTTGTTGTTGTTTTTCTTTTGAAACTTAATTTGCAAGTTTATGTTCAGTCATAAATGTCCCCTGCATTGGTTTGAAAATGACAGCAATTTGTTTTTATTATTTCAACTGGAGGATTTTAATGAAGAGAATGACAGACTGCCTTGCACTGTGCCTCCATTGTGCACAGCTACAAGTCTCTTTTGCATACTCAGCATGGCTGGTAGATGTTACAGCGATTGCTGATGTAATATTCTAGGAGCATTCCTGAACTCTTCTCTTTTCTGCTCTAAGACCTCTTCTAGAATAATTTATTCCCTCGCAGTGCAGAAGTTTCAGTAAGGGGTCAGGCCAGTAATGAATGTTAAGGGGACTTTGGCATAAATAGTTTAATTAAAGTACTCTGGACTTGATACCAGTGTCCACAGAAATGAAATGGAGAAAGAGGGTGGCGACCGGTGATTGGCCACGTGGTTTTAAAGTCTCTATCAGCATTCCCAGCCCCAAACTATCTTTGTGAAATGAAAGAAAATAAACTGAAACACAAAAGAGCGTTGAATGTCTGGAGCTAAAATAAGCCCACTGATTAGCGATAGCAAAGGTTTACTTAGACAACTTCCTGAAAGAAAACTCCCAAGAGTGTCAGTATTTTCTCCGATGTTAACAAGAAGGGGGAATTCTGGCCTGTCAGGCCCACACATAAGATATTTCTGGAAAGTGAACACCCCGAATGAGATTTAGATTGAAATGAAACTGTAATTTATTTTTCATTTTCTAAGCCTTTGCATGGGGGCATAGTGGGGTTAGTATTACCCTTTATTGTTGTCATTTTGTTTCTTTGGGTAATATATAGAAGAGCAGGTCTCATTTGCTAGTAAGTTCCATTTCATAATCATAATTTTACAGTGCAAATAAGATTAGAAAGACTGATTTTCTATAGATAGCTTCTTTGTCTTTCATTTAGTACTGACATACATTTAGTGCGTAGAACGAAGCATTAATGTTTCCTTTTACACAGCATTAGTGCATAATAACAAGGATGGGTGACTTTAGTTAGTCACATGCTTAGATGGTGCTTTTCTTCCCCTGTTCTCGTGTGTTGTTTTGGGTTTATCATCCAGTGGTCTTAATACCTCAGTGTCCATAAGTAGAAATCAAAGACAAAGCTTTGGATGTGAATCTTTATGTTGGTTTTACTACTAATAGAATATCAACCTTAGCTAACCAGTTTTAGGAAACTTTAAATTATCTTTTCCTCTTATTAGTTTGAAGCGTGGTCTAGTCTGCCTCTTTCACTGACACTTACAAACAGGTTTTATTTTTTTCTATTTTTGCTGAACCGGCACATCATATACGAGCTTAAATGTGATTTCCTGGTAATGTAACATAAATACTTGAATGCTAAAACTGATTAGTAGTATTTTCCTAATTTTGCTGACAGTTTAAAGCATGGGATGTTTTATGCAGCCAATAAATATAAGCAGGTTACTGTTTGAAAGACTACACCTAACTGTACATTGTACGTAGTGTATAAAACATTGAGGAGTATAAACAGTGCTGAGGCATATTCCTGGAAGTCGTTGTTCAGCTTTGGAGGGTTTAGTAGTAATGATGCATTAATTGACTTTTTACATGACAGAGTAGTGGGATATTTAGATCTAAAAATCTTGACAGAGGTTTGGTAGAAATAAGATTAGGATAAAATTGTTTGAGTCTTCTTATTTGAAGGATAAAAACAAGGTTGAACATCAGAAGTGGTTTGGAATTTTAAAAACCATATTATTTATAGTTTAAGTAGAAATGTTGTTATCTGATTTTATTAAGAAATGAACCGTTACTTAGCATTAAGAGGAGTTTGATCTGTGCACTGTGCCTTCATAGTCACAGTTCCTCACTAAAGTTCTTGGAAAGGGGTTTTCTAAAATCTAAGGACAAACTGGTTGTTAATATGGAGAATTACTAAATGCTTTCTGTTCATTGAAAGGACATTTAATAGCTTTTTTTTCTGATTTTATTCCTTGTGTTTGCTTTGCATCCAGAGAAGCTTTTGCTGAGCTTCATTTTGCAGGTAGTTGAAGCGTTTGAAGGAGGAGTCTGTTAGCTAGCTACGTTTATGCCTATGAGTGTCCTTTGGCTCCACTTTGATTAGGAGCAGTGTTTTCCTAAGATTAGTTTCACCATGTTTGATTATTTATTCATTCTATCTTTAACTGATTGTGGTTTGTTAAGTATTTCAATTTTCATTGACTTTTTTTACTGGAAGATTGTTTTTAATTTGTTTTTTCTTTTTTTTTTTTTTTTAAGATTTTATTTATTTGACAGAGAGAGACAGCAAGAGAGGGAACACAAGCCAGGGGAGTGGGAGAGGGAGAAGCAGGCTTCCGGCCGAGTAGGGAGCCTGATGCGGGACTTGATCCCAGGACGCCGGGATCATGACCTGAGCTGAAGGCAGACGCTTAACGACTGAGCCACCCAGGAGCCCCTTAATTTGGATAACAGCAATAAAATCTTTTGACTTCGTTTTCAAAATTGCATTTAAAGCTTGAATTTTTGTAAATAATTTTATTTGATGTGAAGATGATTGGATATAGATTGTAGTATGAGAAAAATTAATTTGATATTCTTTTTACTTATTGCACAGATGGACATAAGCTTTATTTGCATAAAGAAAACCATGATTTTATTACATTCCAGAACCTGTTTCTGTTTTTTAGAAATAATCATCTATACTAAGTCTCATAATTGACTACAGTGTAATTTTAATATTGTGTTTCACATTCTCAAACCTTAAAATTGTGTTTAACATTAAAATCCTTAAGAATACACTTAAATTTTACTAGAGTTAAAAATCAGTTCATGAAATATCTGTCCTGGCCAAAGACCACAAAAGAGGTCTTGGTTGTGCGGTTTCCTCCTCATTTTCCCCTTACTAGCAGAGGTTTTCCTATCTTGGCAGCTGTTTCCTAAGAAGCAGTCATCAGTCTCTGATTTCTTCCTTCCCTTTCTTCCCACAAACAAGGACCCTTTCAAATAGCAGATGACCGAAGACAGACTGATCTTGGATTGCTTTAAGAAAGTAGAAATGTGTTCAAGAGTTGTGCATGTGGGCAGGCAGCCTGTATGCATGTCATTGAAATGAAAATACTCATTATAAACAGTACTTGGACAGTCAGAATTCTTCGCTTAAATCAGGAGAATTCCAGAGGCTGACTTTATTTTACGCGTACTAATTAACGTGTCTCGTCCACACATTAAAATTATTCTGATTGCTTGATCAGATCATTGAACAATATGGAGGATATAAGAAGTTGTTTCTTGATTAGCCTTTCCAGTGTGATAGGTCATGAAATTATCTGACTTCTTTTTGTGCTTTATATAAAATATAAAGTTTTATATTTTTGCAGTTTCAAGGGAGGTAATTTGCCACAGCAGTTGTAAACTGCAGGTTAACATTGGGTTTTGTCTTTTGAATACTCTTTGGGAGTTCAGTGTGAGAAAAGAATAGAGGTAGCCAATTCTACAAGGTTGTGTGCCATGTTTCCCCACCAGATTAATTTTTGATATATCATTCTTTTTATATTTTTGGCATTCAGGAGAGGAAGTTTGCCCTTTCCTTTGTCTTTGTCAAATTTCTTTGGGCATGGAATCATCTGAAGTGTTCTTAGAACTGGGTAACACCATTTCTGACACCCTTCATCATGATACCTAAACGTCTTCAGTAGTTTCAAAAAGAGCTAAAAAATCGAGCTGTTCTGGGTCATGGAGGGATGTATAGGGAAGCAGTTTTATCTCTTAAATTATAAGCATGATAAAACAAACTGTTTATTATGGAAATCTTGCTAGTTTCATCTGTGATTTTATGGATCTTTATATTTAAACACTAGATAATAGCTCCAGGTTAATTTTTTACATTGTTTTTGGTGTGGTTGTCGGTGAAACAAGGTAGTGACTTTGTAGGGTGATAAGTGTTCCAAACTACTTAGAATCTGACTGCTTTTCCATTGAAGTTATGTCATAGTGAACTGATAATAGAATATAGTGAATTGATAATAGAATATAGTAAACTGCTAATAGAATCATATATGATACATGAAGCATGTAGCAAATGCATAGTAGCTCAGATAATGTGAAAGAGAGAACTCCAGAGTTATCTAGGAAAATTTTTCTAAATTTTCTTTATGCTTTCGTGACAGCATCTAAGTTATATGGGTACCTTTTTTTATAGATACAGCTTCAGAATGAGAGATATTCCCCTCACTCCCCCATTTTAAGAAACTCTTTGTCTGCAACAGATTAATGATAGATTGAGAGAACTTGGTAAGAGTATTATTTAGAAGAAAATGACAGGAAGTTAATATGAAGAAACTGTTCAGATATCCCTTTAAAGGAAAATTTTGTAATTTTTCTATCTTCAAGGCTAGACCAGGAGGCTGGATGTATTTGAGAACTGTCTGCATTTTACGTGTATTGCAAGGCTAGTATTTACTCTGATTCCTCATGTTAACCTAGGCAGAAGTGAAACACTTCAGTAGAACCTAGCAAATAACCTGGTCTTATGTTCTAGGAACTGAGAAATACTGAGTAAGTCATGCTCCTGAAGTTTTTGTATCCTTTCCAGTTGAAGAACTGGATTCTTAAGGGCTAGTCAGAATTAGACTTGGCTCCAGGTTTTATGTTCTTTACCCCCTCCCAGTTTTTAGAAAAATAGTGTTACAACCTCGGAGATACAATCATCATGGTCTTGGGGTTTTTATTTGGGTCTAGTGGATGGACCAACCTGCTTAAGGATATAAGTTTAGAGGTGCCTGGGTGGCGCAGTCGTTAAGCATCTGCCTTCGGCTCAGGGCATGATCCCAGGGTTCTGGGATCGAGCCCCATGTCAGGCTCCTCCGCTGGGAGCCTGCTTCTTCCTCTCCCACTCCCCCTGCTTCTGTTCCCGCTCTCACTAGCTGTCTCTGTCATGTCAAATAAATAAATAAAAAATCTTAAAAAAAAAAAAGGATATAAGTTTAATCTTACTAAGTTATACGTTGCTATTAAAAAACCCCCAATATAGGAAAATCTAAAACTTAAAAATGAAGTAGTTAAGAGACCCTTTATCAAACTGCTCCCTCTATGAATAACTATAGCAATTTGATATGTAGTGTTTAAGAATGTGGTTTTTTTGGAATGCCATTATTATATAAATTACACCCATGTTTTAAAAATTGTACGTCCTTGTATAGAAAAATAAACTGCTTAATTATACCTCTAATCTGTCCTGCAAGATAACAGGGTAAAATAGTAGATAATATTGCTGTTATCATCACTAGAAACAAACAAAAAAGTATATGTATTTATAAAATTTTTTAGAAGCAATAGATACTAAAGCTAGTAATTTGGTAAAAAGACTTATACGTGGCATAGAGAGACAGATGTATTGTTCTAGAAGGACTTCCTAAGCTTTTCAAAGAAAAAAATCATTAGGGATTTATATAGCTGGTTCTACGAATTCATATGTCATGGTTATCTATAAATGTTTTTTGAGCTTTGATCATTTTCTTTATATTCTTTAAAGGCTCAGATATCCAGTTTGTAGAGCAGCTCCCATATTGGATGTAAAATCAAAATATATACCATTTATTTTTTTTTTAATACTTAGGAGATGGAGGGAGGCAGGGAGGGAGAGAGAGACTTGTTGTTATTATTTTTGCATTTTTTTGTGACGTAACAGGACCATAAGAGTAAATGATGGATTTGTTTGTTTTTCAGATATGAGGATCAATGATGCAGACTGCTGGGTTCGATGAAGCTGGGCATTTATAACTAGATTCATTAAGGAATACAAAGAAAATATTTAAAGGGATCAATAATGGTGTCTTCTGGTTGCAGAATGCGAAGTCTGTGGTTTGTCATTATAATCAGCTTCTTACCGAATACAGAAGGTAAGATGCAATTTAAATTTTATTTTTTAAATCTGGATGAACTTAAACTATGCAAACTTCTCTATATAGAAGTGGCTAGAATGAGTTCTATTTTAAAAAGTAGCTATTAAAAAGATTTCCTGAATGTCAAATTCTTTTTTTGGTGGTTGAATTTATTTTCATTACACACAGCTATAGTACAGAAGAAAGAGTTGCAAGTCTGAATTTATGTTTCACATAAATTTGTAAAATATTATTGTTAATAATCCTGAGAGAAGTAAATGAAAACTTTGCTTTGGTATATATTTTACAGTTATTGACTAAATTTATTCCAGTAAAATTGAAAGCATTTCATGTCAATTTTTTCACTTCATCTTTAGTTTGTTCGCTTCTTAAGTGGCGTCATAGTTTAGTTCTAAAACTCCTAAATAAAGTTTTTTTCATATCATCTGGAAAATATTGGGGGTTTTTTTGTAATGCTTGCTTTTGAATGTTATTTATATCTTTTTGAAGATGGACCTGATTTTTAAAGAAGTAAATACACTTTTGAAGCTTAATGAAATAATCGGAACCATCATTTATTAATTACTGTATGGATTTCTCGGTATCCATTATTTCTTTAGTCTTACATACTATTTCCATGTGAAAATAACACCCTTTCAGGTGCTTTTTATAGAGCAGGTCAGAAGTTAATATGGAGCTCAGATATGTTAATTTTATAGCTACTTGATAGTGGTAGTTATGTATTCAGCGTGAAACTATATTAATCTTGTAAAATCTGTGAAGAGTACAAAATCTCTGAGAAATGCATGGATTTTATTTGTCCCAATTAAGTATTCTTGAAAAAAATATTTAAAAAATTTTAAAATTGGTTTTATATATATTTTCAAGTGATCCCATTTATACCTATTAATAAAATGATAGGTGGAGACAAAAAGGCAGCCCTGTCAACTAAAAGAAGCTTATTATTCCAGCATCTTTGTAATAAACTTCAGTGCTAACATTTTAATTTTGCTGAAAGGGTTTTATTTGAATTGCTGTCCCAAAATTATATCTCATCATTTTCTTCTTGCCTTCCCAGTCCCCTACTTTCAATATATTGACATAACTTAATAATATAATTCAAATAAATGACAAACTTAGAAATATTTTAAAATAAGGAATTCTGTATTCAGAAAGTAAATAATGTTCACTTGGATTTAAGTCAAGCTTGAAAGTTACAAATGGGTTAATCTATTTTTAGAAGATACTGCTCTTCGCATCAGAATTGAAAGATACATCAAATTTAACAGTAAAATGTAATATGTCTGAATGAATAGTACCATAATGATAAACAACAAGCAGAAACTGAGTTTAAGAATATGAATCTCTGGCTTGGATTGTTATGAAAATCTTGTGTATAGTCTATAATTTTGCATCTGTTTTTTTTTGGGGGGGGTAAACTAACTGAATTCCTGCTGTTGTGTTTGAATGTTTTTATACATTTAAAAAAGATTCCAGGTGTGGACCAATGGCTCATTAGTCCACATAATGAAAAAATTTCCAATCAAGATAGAGACCACTTTGCTGGCACAGTAGCTTAACTCAGCAGGGGGGCTAGCAAACAGAGACTTTTTCATGAGATACTGCAGTTTTATTTCTAGTGTCACCTATCAGGTCAGGATTCATATCTGCTGTTAAGAGAAATTTCATTTTTGGCGCATCAGGCCAGGGGGTGTTGCTTTTAAAGCAGTTCCCTCCTACGGGTAAAAAGAACCTGGGAGGAATCCACATTGCTAGCTGTGAGAGTAGACACAGTTAATGCACACTGTTAGAATACTGATCCAGCATCATATGGTTTTGCCTTAGAAAAGTTTTACATGACATGATAGTCCTTTATTGCCAGAAAGCAGATAATGTTCTGTGAACACCTATAGAGAAAACCAATCAAAGTTAGGTATGAGAACACAGGAAAGGAGTTATAAATTTAACCATTCAGCCATCAAGTTTCTTCAGAGCCCCTACATGATAGTTACCTTTTCAAATCTTACAGAGATGAGCCTTTTTTGTATTAGTTTCTGGATTCTTACAGGTATAATTTAGATAAAATTTCCTAGGTGGTTTCTTCCTTTCTCATTTATTAAGTGACTAAATTGAGGCAGGTGCTTAGGATTCTGAAATGCACAAGGCACAGTTCCTGCTCTTGAGCTTATGGTCTTGCGCAGGGGCAGAAACTGCAGGTACCTACTGGGCCAAGCAGGCAAAGTAACTTCAGTGCAGCAGGCCAGTGAAGGTCAGCAGTCGGCAGGGTAATGCTTGCCAGAGGACCCATGATTGCCATGCCAGGATTTAGCCTGGTTTTGCCAGCCATCTGACTTTTCAGTAGAAATCAATTGTGGATTTTAAGTAATAGTAGCTAATTAAGATAAAAACAAAACGAACAAGCCTGTGTATTATATTTTGTGATGGACTTGCCTTTTTCAGAGCTTTTATTTTCCTCCTCTTTACAGTATTGTTTCAGTTTAGTATGTTATTTTAAAGGCCAAACATAATTTTGGATTTATTTTACATCTATACATATGAGAGGTAAATTTCTACATTTGCAAGAACTTAACTTGTTTTATGGTCAGACAGACATTATAAATATGTCATGTTTTGTGTACATAGTAAAGAACAAAGTACTAAACATTTTTTTAAGTTTTTACCACGGTAAAATCTAATTATATAAAGGTTTAATTGTTAGAATTAGCTTCTCTACCTTTATCTCTAACTGTGTCAACTAGTATGGAACAATCAAGTCTCACCCCTTAAATATACTTGTTTTTGCAAAATAAGAACAATGTTTTATTTATTCTTAGAGTCTCTTTTCCCCTGTGTGTTTTTGAGAATTGTTTAGAATTTCCAAATAAAAAATGATTATGAAAGATCAGACTTTCAAAATATTTTGTAAATTTTTCTTAGAATTGATTTTATTCCTACAGAACTAATCTCAAGCCCTTCAAAAATCAGTTTTGTTGAGAAACTGGTGTGCTTTGATTCTTTTGGCCAATTTTTATAAGCAGAGTAACCACTGTGGAATCATGTATCAGTAAGTAGGAAAGTAAATTGAATTTTTGTGTCCTAGAGAATTAAATTATGCTATATAATGGAGCCCTGGCAAGCATAAGTCAGACAAGTGAAGGCTTGCTCAAGTGACAAGTTACAAATAATAGCAGTTCTTCAGCAAAGTGGGTTTTAAAATGGGTTTCAGGTTGAATTCTTTATGCAGTGAGTATTTAATTAGATTCCATTAGTCAAAATTTTAGTTAATTAGTTCAAATTACATTGTTGTTTATCCTTATTTCAGAAAAAAAGTTATGCCCATATAAATGCCAGCTATGCAAGATACAGCTTTACCTATTAATTTTACGTACATCAAGAAATTTTAAGAATACTGTTGTAGAAATAATGTCTTTCCAGTTTTAAATGCACTTTTAAATTCTCTAAGCATATTTTACAATGACTTTTGTATTAATGATACCTTACTAAAAAATGATGTTTGGCTAGAGGGTCTTTTTGCTAGTTGAGTGGCAGAAAAAAGTAGATCTAGGGGTTAAATATGAATTAAAAAAAAAGCGTTTTAGGCATATAAATATTTCCTTCAGACTGGTCCATAATTTGGAAGGAGTAGTAGCTTTTTATCCAGGGTAAACTTAAGGATTAAAATAATGCAGACCTGTATTCATTCTTTCTCTTATTTATATACACATATAAGAAAATGTATAAAATTTATATTCGTGCACAATGTGTCAGCATCACAAGGGCAACAGTTGTTTTTGTTCGTTTATTTCGTCAATGTATCCAAGTGCCTAGAACAATGCCTGGCTTATAATAAGTACTCATTTTATAACCATCACAAAAATAACTGAAATCTTTGAGAGGATAATAAACAGTTGTAATAACAGGGTGGTAAGTGCCATGATGATGATATTCACAGAAGCATTGGGATGAAGTGTAAGGGGTGGGTGGGTGGATGTCAGGAAGGGCTTCCAGCTGAAGTGATCATGATGATTGAGCTGACTCCCTATGAGTTGAATAAGCTATGTAAAGGCAGTAGTGAGCATGGTGGTGGAGAAAAAAAAAATCAATGGAGAACAGCATGGTGTGGAATAAAGTACTGCAGTGGTTCTTAAGAGCATCAGAATCACCTAGAAGGTCTGGGGTGGGGGCCAAAGCATTGCATTTTTGACAGTTTAGGGGGATGACGCTGATGTCCCTCAGCATCACGCTTAACCATGTAGTACTGTATTTGTGTGGGTGGTGGAGGTGAGGTGTAGAGATAAGTGGATGTGGATATAAGGTAACTTTTTCGAAAGTGCTTTTGAAAAGAAATTGTGATTTAATTCAATGTGATCTGGGAATAGTAACCAGTTGATTACTAGGAGTTACTATCTGTATCTTTTCATATGGCTTTTTATTCCTATGATCAGGCTTCTTGGTCATAATTTTAGGCTCTGAAAAGGGATTCCCCCCCCCTTTTTCTTGACAATGTATTGAGAAGGAAAAAAAATGGAAAACTTGGCTCCAGATTGTAAAAAAAACAGGACATATTTTCTGTTAAGAGTATATGTTACATTTTCAGAGCTCCTAAACCCTTGCTTCAATTTGTCTCTTCATTGTGATAACCTTGTTCTTTTCCTTGTTGGGAATAACTACATGGCTGTTGCTATGAAAATGCTGAATTGACTTACTGTAGGGACTTTAGATTTCCCAGTCTAGCAAAATTGACTACTTTTGTTCATTTCAGTGTAGTTTTGATTAGTTGAAAGCTAGGAAGTGAATTTTCAGCAAGGTATGTGGAGATTGGCCGTATGACTCCCATTAAACTTAATGGGAGTTACAACTCCCATTAAATTAATAGGAATCGTACAGTATATCTGTGTTGGTTGCATAGCAAATGTAATCATATTTTTTAAATTCACAAATTATGTAAATTAACATTGGTTTAAAACAGTGCATTTTTTTAAAATAATGATTTTATTTATATGTTTTGTGCAGTTCAGTGTGATTTGTCTCCTTGAGAAAGTACCCAACTATATTGCTCTTAGGACACTATTGTATTATATGAGTGTAATGTAATTTGATTGCAGCAGCTTTCCTCTGCATAGGTAGTGATGTAATTCAGTTTTAAAAATATAAATATTAATGCCATTTACAAATTATATACTGTGGCTTCTTATCTTGTAAAAACCAAATGGGTTATTGTATTACTACCAGGATTTAAGAATAAAGTTTATTTGTTCAGAATATGACTCAAAATTGAAAAAAATAAGACTAAACTTACCAGGAGACACTAACATCTTTTAAAAAGTTAGTTTACAATATACATTTGTCCTCTTACTCACCAATATTCAGTGTCAAAATATGCCATATTTCGTATATTGAAGATTAAATTCCAGTGCTTGATTTCCCACTTTCTTTCCACTTTTCTTCCCACTCTCTACCCTACTTCATGCTCTTTTGTTCTTTTCCAGTGTTAGGAAAGGTTCGTTTATCCACAGTCTATGTTGATTCACAGGTGGGTCTGTTGCTGGTGGAAAAGTGTTATAAATCAGCGTGTCACACACAACAGCCACCCAGCAGACCTCAATAACATTGTATTGCTTGGCTGTTCAATTTTTACAAGCCTCCGTTTTCTGACAGAAAAGACTGCATCAAATGCTAAATAAATAAATCTGTTATGAAATAATACTGTGCTAAAAGGAGGTTATGAACTTGTCCATATAAGAGTAAATATTTGAAGTATTGATTTTATATCCATATTAGCAATTTATCACAGTTATATTTTTTGAAAGAACAGTGTTATTAGAGGTAGCTTAATTAAAAGCACAGGAAGCATGTAAAGCATCTTAATTTTGCCAAACAGTAATTGTGTTAATTACTCCTTACTAAGTAATTTCAGTTTTGATGAATCTTTTGCTTCATTTTCTGAATTAATACACCTTTTCACTTTTTTTATGTTATATACTTAGGTTGTAGTAATAGAGAATACGATAATACAAATGATTGAGCACTTCTGAGTATTAATGTAGAACTGGTATGTCTCCAAGAACCTATTTATCTGCCACATTACTAAGGGAGTATTTTACTGAAACATATGCTTGGTACCCTATGGTACTCTTTATTTTCTTTTCACCTCCTGCATGACAGAGAATGACATATGACAGCCGTGCGGTCTACATGTATTAGACATCAATGTGGATTAGTGAATATCTCATGACATCTTTCAGCCCTATTCTTGAACTCCTTTTGTCAACTTGACAGAAGTGATTCCAGGAGAATACCTAGCGCCGGCCCTGGGATCACTTGGCTAAAATGTAAGACTGAGAAGGGAATTCCATATCAGAGCTTCAGGAAGCAAAAACAACATTTATAATCCCTCTTTATCAGCATGTGACTCTACTGAGTTTTGACTTTTATGTCTGCCATTATTCTTGCTTGGAGGGCTTTTTTTTTTTTTCTTGAAAGTACTTTTTATCCCCTTCTGATTTTGAATGTAATACATTCTCATGAGAAAAGATAGAAAATTAGGAGGTTGAAGTAAGCATTTAAAACTGTTCATAATTGTAGGACCTTGATATAACCAGGGTACGTTTCTTTTTCTTTTCTCAACATACCTGATTTTTTAAAAAAGATTTTATTTATTTATTTATTTGAGAGAAAGCGTGCACATGTGGGAGAGAGAGAGAGAGAGAGGGAGAGAACGAGCTGGAGGAGGGACAGAGGGAAAAGGAGAAGCAGGCTCCCGGTTGACCAGAGAGCCTGATGTGGGGCTTCATCCCAGGACCCTCGGATTATGACCTGAGATGAAGACAGATGCTTAACTGATTGAGCCACCCAGGTGCCCCACCAACATGCTTGATATTATGGATAGAACAAAATTAAGATGTGTGAAATAAAATTAGGTTCTTCATTCCATATACTTTTATATTCTGATTTTTCATTTATATTATCATAACTTATATTACCATGTCATTATATATATAGATAATGGATTTTAACACCTGCATGGTAATTTAGCATTTATCAAAAATGATATATTCCTGTCTGTACTTGTTGGCCATTTGAACTTAATTTCTTTCAAGTATAAGTAAAATAAATATCTATGGAAATCTTTTGCTTCATATCTGGTTATTTCCTGAGACTGGAATTCTAAAATTCTGATGGCATGTGGACATCTTCCAAACTGGTTTTTCTAAACGATTATACCACTTTTCATTTTGATTTCCAGTTTGTGAAAGTATCAATCTTACATACTTTACCAGCATTGATTTTAAATTTTCAGAAGACTTGACACTCTGCTATGAGAAAAAGGGTATCTGTAAATTAAATTTATAATTTGGGGCTAATTGTGAGGAAAAAATTAGTTTTCATGGATTTATTTATTGGCTAGTTGTAATTTTGATGTTAATTTTTTTGTTTGCTACCTTTGTCAACTTTCCTGTTTAGCTCTTCTTATTTTTAAACTCTTTGATAATATCCTTTTGTAATTTTTATTGTGAAAACATGTGTTTGCCTTATAATTCATTTCATTCTGCTTAATTTTTTAATGAAAATTTCAAATAGGAGAAATTTATAAAATAACAATAATCACAGATTTAACAGTTATCAACATTTTACTTCATTTGCTTTTATTTATCTTTTTCTTTTCTTACCTTTTGATGTATTGTTATTTTCTTTTTTGAGATCTTCCATTATTTTTATCTTAAAATTTCATATCTTGAGATTGGTTAAATATTTATCCACTTGCATTTCCCTGTAGCTCTTAAATGTTTTTATTTAAATTCTTAATCCGTTAGGAGTTAACTTTGCCATTAGGTGAGAGCTCTCAGCTCCCAGTCAATTAATTTAAAATGAAGTGAGCTGATATTAAATCTTTGGTGTGAATCAGATTTTAACTAACAAAAGTAGATAAAATTGAGATATTACTTATATAAAAAAAAGATAATGGACAATAAGAAAAAAAAGAAAGAAAAACAAATGAACATAATTTCTATCTATACAGATTGAATTATGGATAAAATGTCACTGTTCTGATTCCAGTAATAGTGCCCTTCTCTGCTTAAATGATTTTTTTTTTTGTATCTAGTCTAATACATTTTCTTTTTAAGAGAGAATTTTTTGTGAGAGAGAGAGAAGAATGAATAAAAAGCATGACAATAGTAATTGAAATACCTCATAGTTAAAATAGAGTTTGCATTTTAGGAATTCTGGAGTGTCAAGAAACACAAGAAATTTTCTGGAAAAAATAGAGGGATTCAGAGATAGTAGAGTTTTGTTTGGCATGAGTTTAATCTAAAAGAGATTAAGTAGAATTCTCATTTATTTTGCCAGTTATTTACAGAATGCTTCTTACTACTGTTTTGTACCTATCTCTTTGTGTGTGTGTGTATGTGCATGTGTGTGTGTTAATCATTAGTTCTCTCTCCCCTTTATTTTTTCTTTGTAGTATTAAAATCTAAACCGTGTGGTAGACATATCTAATATTCAGGTTTTGATTAGAGGCAATATGTTTTAAGAGTCAGGGACTTCATAACTTAGTCAAACACAATAGAAAGGATGGCTGTTGTTGTTGCTGGGGATAGTGGGGAGAGAGCTATCTGGGATTTTAGGAGAACCATTTTTACATGGCAGAATGCCGTGGGAAGGCAATGGTGGCAGGGGATTCAATAAGTAAAGTAAAGGAGGCAGGTGGTATTTCAGTATATTCCATTGTTTAAGGAAAGTACATTTTATAATTTTCTTTTTTAGTTGTTTTTAGTAGATAGGTTGGGTACCTGAATTTGTTTCCAGGCAGAAAGGAAAAGGGATCCAGTGCAAGGACAGGAAGGCTCATCTAGGAAATGAGAATGTGTATTATGATCCAAGGAGAGGAAGAGTCGGGAAGAGATGTGTACAGGAGAAGAAGAAATTTAAGGCAGACATGCTAGATGCTTTTAATCTTCTTGTTTGTCTAGACAATGCCCCTCAAAATTTAATGCACACATAAATCACTTGGGGATCTTGTTAAAATGTAGATTCTGACTCAGTAATCCAGGATGGGCCTGGAGAGTCTGCATTTCTAATAAGCTCCCAGGTGATGCTGAGATTGCTGGTCTGTGAGAGGACATCTGTATCAAGGAGTTTTGGTTATTAAAATGTTTAGTCTAGAAAATCAGATTTTGCATGACAGTGATTTCTACCAGTGCAAATCAAGGTTTGTTTCTAACCTTAACAGCATAGTTGAAACACACACACACAAAAACATCACTTTGAGTTTTGTAATTTATTTTATTTAAAAAAGGAACTAAGCTATCATGAACGTAAACTGAACATTTTTATATTTTGTTACACTTGTAATCCAATTTTATATGCTTTCTATTGGCCTTTTATCTGATGATTTGTTTTGAAAGATCCCTGAGTAACAATGCAGCCTGACCCTTTCTCCCTAATATTTCTTTCTATTCCCCATTGATCTGTCCTACTTTCATTCTGTGTTATGTGGAAACATTATTTTTAAGAGCTAAATTTTACTACAAATGTGTTTATTACCCAAAGTAACATTATAAAATCATGTAATGCAGTCTGTATATTTTCTTAACCTATTTGGAAAAAGTTTATATTTTACTAATTTTTCAAAGTCCATATATTTAAAAAAAAACAAAGAATTGTCATTTTCACTTCAACATTAACACCCTGACATGTTAGCCCTTTAACAGAGTAGAGGATAGGAGTACTGGAATGTAAACTGGTTATCAAAAACAGCTTAAAGATGTTTTATCTGCTTAAGGTTATTTAATGGTTTTTCTACTTTGCAGTATTATAAATAATCAAAGATTTTATTCATTTTTAGTAGTGGACATAATCTCCTTCTATTTTTCCTGTCAGAGATAAAAATAAATTACTGATATGATTTACTTTAGATTTATGATAATACAAATCACAAATTACATTTATTTCTTCATGAAATTTATTTGATTCTTCAGTAACTAAATAGCAGATTTTAAACAAAAAGAGGTCAGAATATTTTTGTTTTTATTTTTTTGGTAGAATTGAAGAATTATAGACTTAGTATCACAACTTGAGATTAGTAGTTATAGAAGTTTTCAACTTATAGATGAAGAAACTAAGAGAGGTGTGCAGAGCTCACCCCTCTGCCAAGCTCTACTTACTGCCAGTCCTTTTTTCTTTCTGGAGAACTTGATATATAGCCTCACATCACTGGTGTATTTTCCTACTCATGAGGCTATCGTTCAAGAATATTTAAGATATACTTTAAAATATATTGCTTAACATTGTTGAACTTAATGGTTATGATCCAAAAAAATCCTATATTTGTTTTGTTTAAACATTACCATTGCAGATTAAAAACAGTCTTAGCTAACTCTGTAAGTTTCCAACGATCTTTAGAAGTTACACAGCCACCGGCATATATTTTTTTCAAAAATCACAGCTTCTCTTTGGAAGTACAAACTATTGCTGAGAATGATTTACTGCCACAACACTGAAAAACTAAAATATGACAACAGTAATTTTAACTTTTACTATTTTTAGTTTATTAGTTCACACTGATTGCACTCACCATTAGAATAGCTGAAGGCAAGCCTTTAGAGCCCCTCCTTCAGGTATGGGGTTTAGACATTATCTTTTTTGTTTGCGTACAACAGGAAGTTCATTTAATCCTTTGCTTTGTTTTAGAGTTTAGTCAAATAGAGACTATTCTTGTTAGCTTTCAAAAGCTCTTACTTTTCCTGCATTAATGGCACTCAGGGTACATTCTGTGATCCCTCTTTATTTACCAGAAAGCTTGCCTTTGAGAGCTGTCACTCCATTCTTTCATCCGTGTTGTTAATTGACTGATAGGGAAAATTGTGTGGAAAAACCTTCAGTGACGAAGACTGGGTATAGGTGTTACTCCAATCTAAAGGCTGGTGAATCTTTGCTTCTTGATCCCATTTCTATTTGTACTAAAATACTAAATATAGACTAGAAGAACAAAGTACATTTAAAAGCATTCAGAAATGTTAAGCAACAATAAAACTCCGTAACCATTTAAATGACAGCAGCTGACTGTTTGAATTAACTTTGTGTTTGGCTTAATTTGGGGCCCTAATTATTCCTAACTTACGTGAGTAGATTTCAATTATAGTATCCTGCAGGGATTTGTAGCTAAGGCAACTAAAAGAATCATTTTACATAAAGTACTTTTGTTCAACTGATTAGG
Organism: Ursus maritimus; assembly: GCF_017311325.1. Classification (NCBI taxonomy): domain Eukaryota; kingdom Metazoa; phylum Chordata; class Mammalia; order Carnivora; family Ursidae; genus Ursus; species Ursus maritimus. The sequence continues at coordinate 37,118,980 of NW_024423564.1, read as the reverse complement.
CAAGTTAAAACGTAATGATGTAAAATTGAAACCCTCCCGACAAGGTCCAAACAAATGTTTCTAGTAATTTTGCTTAAAAAAAAAAAAAAAAAGATTGAACTGAGTTTAATTTTAAATTGTATTTTGGTCTTTGGGAAGACTGACTTCATTGTGATACTGATAAATATATAAATGTGTCTTAAGATCACGCATTATTAAGTAGTAAAACATTAAAGATAAATTTGTCACAGTGGAAACCTTTGTAAAGCAGCATCTGTTTGCTTTATAATTCTTGATACATGGTTTTTGACAGCTTCAAATACATAGCTTTAGAAGAGAAATATAAATTAATAATTTGAATGACTAGCACTTCTGTGTTTGAATGCATTTCAGTTGAACACAGATCAGAGACTCATTTATAGATTTGAAATGCTATATACCAATAAGCACAAGGACACACGATGTGGTTGATACTGTGATACAGTCAGTAGACAGCTCGATATTTAACACACCCTTCCTAAATACTTTTTCTCCACACTACAAGATTGCACCATAATTTTGAACACCTTTACCAAAGTAACCTTACTTTATAGCTGTTTGTGGTGGATGCTACTTTGGTTCCTTACTAATCTGTGTGCTGGAGCAAACTATAAAAGAAGCACTTGCTGGCATCAGTAGAGCATTCTGAGGCTTAACTGTGACATTTCTGTACAGTCTAATAGCTGTTAATATCAGTCTAATATAGTGAATGAAGTTAAAAGCCAGCACTTCTGTTCTCTTTCTTCTTAGCACCTTTGTGGGTCTCTTTGTCTTCTTCCTCTCTCCTGACCCTTTTTACCACACTACCGCTAAGTCTTTACATACTTACATATGCATTATTTCCTTTAATCATGTTAATTCTATGAGCAGTTTTTCACTGAGTGAAACCAAATCTAAAAGGCACAGCGTAAAATTCAAAGACCTGAACTTTGATTTCAAAGTGAGGTTTTCCTCCCATTGCTCCAGCAGAGCTGTGTTACTAAGTATTCCTTAAAAACAATGCCAAGCTTAATCTTAGGAAACAAACTGAGGGTTGCTGGAGGGGAGGGAGGTGGGCCATGGGGTAACTGGGTGATGGACATTGGAGAGGGTATGTATTGTAATGAGCACTGGGTTTTATATAAGACTGATGAATCACAGACCTGTAACCCCTGAAACAAATAATACATTGTATGTTGATTAGTTGAATTTAAATTAAAAAAATAAATTAAAAAAAAAAGGAAAAAAATGCCAAGAAATCCACCCTCCCACCTGTTTGGTTCGTATTTGTTCTTTAGGATACTTTTAAAAACTAGTACCTTTAGGATGCTTTTTCTCATATAAACAGGAATCCTTTGAATTTACATAGCAGCAGTCCAATAGAGTCAGTCACTAGCCACAAGTGGTTATGGAGCACTTGAACTATGACAAATGTGATTAAACACATACATTTTAATTTTATATTAATTATTTTAAATTTAAGTAGCCACAAGTGGGTAGTAGCTACCGTAACGGACAGAACAGTTTGTAGGTACTTCAGTTTTCTTTGTTCACTTAAGGCTTTTTTTTTTTTTTGGTTACCTCTTATACCTCTTTTATGTGTTTTAGTGAATTCCTTGAGGTCAGAGAAAATGTTTTACCTATTTCTATATTTTTCATTGTGCTGTGGTGCTTAGAAAAATATTTCAGTTAGTTGAGAAATGTATTTAAGGTGTGTTAGTACGAAGGCAGTGGTTTAAATATATACTTCATTCATGGTATAGCAGTTTCACTATCACTGAAAACAATGCGATGAGTTTGTGAATTTCAAAAGCAAATGTAGCTGTATGCATAGTATGTAGTTGCAGGAATGGAGTCTTTGGGATAAACAGCTGAGTTTAAATATACTTTCAGACATGATGGTAGCAAACCCTAGTTGCTGACTGAAGCCTCAGTTCATACATGGTTTTGATAGTTCTTTAAATTATCTGGATGGTAATAACCTACATTTAAGTTAGCTAATGTTGATTTCTGTTCCCTAAAAGAGCTTCTTTCTCAAAATCCAGTGATGAACCCAGCTGATACTGCCATTTGCTTTTGATAGTTTGAGAAAATGCTTTGGAGGATAAGTAATTATGAAGGCATCAGCTTAAAAATGATGAGTAATGTAGTCATTTAGGAAATTCTTGTGATCTTGGCTTGTGAATTTCTTCTTTTAGTAATTAGGAAATTCCTTAATTTTAGCTTAGCTCTAAGACGGAGGGAATTTTATTTTTATAATAGATAATGGTGTTTAATTATAATGACATTTTACATAGACTTATACATCACATTTGAAAATTATTACTATTTTGTTTAATATGTTCTTAATGACTATTATTAAAGTGTTTACAGCTTATAATATTAGAATTGATGGCTTTGCTGGGGGAAACCTTCATAAAATGCCTTTTAATTATATGTGTATGTATATCTTTATATATGTGTGTGCATATGTATACCGGCATTCAAATTTCTTTTTAAATTTTTTTCCAGTTTTACTGAAAAATAATTGACATATATTACTTATAAGTTTAAGGTGTACAGCTTGGTGGTTTGAGTACCATATATTGTGAAATGATTACCACAACGGGTTCAGCTAACATCCATCTTTTCATATAGATACAGTTTTAAAAAGAAAAGAAAAAAAAGGAAAAAAAATATTTCTTGTGATGAGAACTCTTAGGATTTACTCTCTTAACTTCTCTGTGTATCATACAGCAGTGTTAGCTATAGTCATCACTGTTGTACATTACCAAAATTTCCTATTCTCTTTATTTAAATAGCATTTGCAAATGGATGTCTGATTTAACATGCTGTCTATTTCTGTGTACCTATTTCTGTCTCTCTAATGTAGGAAAATGACAAATTCCCTAGTAGGTAAATGCACGGTGCAACTAAAGGAAGTATTTTTATATTCATGACTTTTGCAGAAGAAAGTATTTCACTTAGATTGGTGATTTAAAAAATACTTTATTCTGGACTTCTAAATATTCTAGCCTTAAATACTTTGCAATTAAAAGGTTTGCTCAGAGAACTTAAGAAGTTTTCATTGACGTGCTCAGCATTGATTTGAGGTTTCTGGAGTCCTAGTTTATGAGCCTCACATCTAATAGTTCATTACCACCTCTCGTTTTATAACAATAATGGTGTGTCTCAGATCGAAGCATTATTTTATCAACTTCATTTCTGCATGATTTCTATTTATTTTAGCAAGTCAGTTCATTGTTAAAATGAACATTTGGCATCACTGAAAATAATTGAAAAGAATGTGTTGCCATTTCATACAGCAGATATAAGAGGAGAGTTCCAGAAATGCTTGAGCAGTGGCTGTGTTATTAGAACAAATGAATAATCCTCCAGATGACTACCTGGAAGGAGAGGGTGTACTTTATTATGGGGAGAGATATTTTTGAATATTATCTGGTGTACATATGGAAAAAAACCCCACAAATAGTGGTACTTTATAAGTATAGTTCATGGATTTGCCATTTAAATATGAAGGGAATAAAAAGATAGTCTAAAATTTATAATTTCCTGAATATAACATTTGACTTAATTATCTTTATATAGTCGTTTTTCAGACTATGATCATATGAAAGTATCTGGAAAATAAACATGCATGGATTTAGGTTTAAATTTCTCTTTATTTTTTATTTAGCATTTGCAAATAAATTTTCGATTACCATTCTGTCTCTGTGTGTCTGTCTCTCTTGCTTGCTTGCTTTTGTTCTCTTTATATCAATGTGGAAAAAAAAGATACTAGTACATTGTGTGTTTAGTAGAAATATGTACTTTCATGGTTTTTGGCAGCTGGGCAATAATACTCAACTATATCAATTAAGATACACAGTGAATTTTTTTACAACTTCATTAAATTATTTTTCTTAACTGTACTTAAGGACATTTTATTGGTATTCATTCTGCATGAAAATCTGATACTTTAAATTTACTCTGTAAATTTCAATTTTTTGTTGTTGTTGTACTTGAAAAAAGGTACCCAACTGTAGTCCATTCCAAGAGTGAAGAAGGCAGATTCAGCTGGTCCAGAGGAGAGAAGGTCTAGTTGGTGCATAAAAAATTCATGTCAGCATTTTGACACTGCATTCTTTTGGGGTATCTGTTATCACTGAATAGGAAACTGTTTCAAATTGACAGGCAGACAGAATGTTGTGCTGAATGTGTAAATTGGAATTATCACATCTAGCAGTTCCCTTCACCAGGTGCCGGCTTGGAGCTCCGTTCTGCACTAATGTCGAGAGAGTGCCAGGAATAGTTCTATTTGCTAATTATCCCTCATCTTTTCCAATGTCTAGTTTTTTTAGTAAACAGCTTGCCCAGGTGTTTTTAGGAATGCCTACCAGGACAATGCAAGATTGCAGGTGCTTATGTGGCAAGAAGATACCATACAGAACACTGAAAACATCTATATCCATCTGTGTGAAAAAGATTACTGCTTTCAAGGGTTTTACTCTCTAATGTACTGAAAACAATAGTTGTAAGTACTTTGTTGGCCCTGAGATACTGTGAGGGCAAAAAGTGGGGGTTGGTGTTTTTAGGAATGCTAGAACATTTAATTAGGCTTCATTTTGAGTCTCTTAAAAAAACTTCATGATATGCAACCTATGTGCATAAGCAGTGAAGTTTTCAAGGATTGTAAAAAATGAAGTCAAATCAAATATTAGTAAAGGAATATTAAAGATGATTTTTTGTTTCTTCAAACTTCTTGATCTTACTTTACTACTATACTACATGATATAATTGTGTTTTTTTCTGTCTTTTTTAAAAGGAATTCTTGTGCAATATATTACTATGATATTGGACACAAAATTTAGAATTTTTATGCTTTAAGAATTTATATCACGAGTTGTTGCTAAGTGTTGCTCAAATTAATTTGTGCTTAAAGCATTTATAATAGTATTATTTTTTTTGAAAATTAATAACTCCAATCACAAAACTATCCTTTAGTTCTGTTAATTGTGTTTTCTTGACTGTCATAAACATTTTTCTTAAAGAGTTTGTGATCTATCTTTTGCCTATCCTGTGGACATTGAATTTTCTTCTCCATTGTAGATTGCGTTTTCATTTTCTTTTTTTCTGATCATTTTTCCATTATGGTAAGATAATGAAGTGCTAAGTGCTCAAAGTATGAAGATTTTATGAAGTTTCCTCTAGTTTGCCTAGGACTGTGAAAGTTGTCATGGCATTTTGACAGCCAGTCACATTTCAGTGATACTGCTGAACATTTCACAGGATTTGTCTTGTCAGCTTTGATTTAGGATTAGACATTATTGTCTTTTGTATTGACTTGGTCTCTGTTTCCTTTCACTGACATATCCTGTAGTGAAATTACACTTATACCAGAGTTTCCCATGGGAGTGAGGAAGGGTATATATTCAAAGGCAGCAAGTGTTGGTGTAAAGTCCATCGGTCCAGATTCCAGCTACGTGAACTTGTACAAATTATTTAACTTGAGTCTGCATTTTCTTATCTGTTGTAAAATTGGAAAAACGCTTACTTTTTAGAACTGTTGATGCTTAGAAATGAGATGTTTAAAAAATCATTTATTCATCAGTAATTATTATTATTATTTTTAAAGATTTTATTTATTTATTCGACAGAGACAGAGACAGCCAGTGAGAGAGGGAACACAAGCAGGGGGAGTGGGAGAGGAAGAAGCAGGCTCATAGTGGAGGAGCCTGATGTGGGGCTCGATCCCATAACGCCAGGATCACACCCTGAGCCGAAGGCAGACGCTTAACTGCTGTGCCACCCAGGTGCCCCTCATCAGTAATTATTGAACACCTGCCAAGTGCTAAGACTGTGCTGTGTGGTAGGCATGGTTTTTGCCTTTAATGAATTTGGCAGTAATTATGGTATGTTACAACACCTACAAAGGAACCAGGGAGAGGTGCATAGGTGTCATACCTAGTTGAACCTGGATATGTCAAGAAACACTTTCTGGCAGAGATACCTGAAGGCGTAAGAACTAGGCAGCTGAAAAAGAATGAGGCATTCCAGGAGAGGGACTAGAGTGTGCAAAAACATTGCCACTAAAAACTGGGGAATTGTAGGTGGTCAAATCCATGTGTAAGGTGGGGGGGGGGTGACAAAAGATAGCACTGGAAGTAGATCTAAGAGTTTAGGTTTTTTATCTTGTAGGTGACAGGATAATTACTGAGTAATTTCAAAGGTGATTATAAACTTTTATTCTGGAAGCATTTATTTGGGTTGGGTGGGGTTGGCTATTGAAAGCAGAGAGAGAGAATGTTGAACCAGTTCCTGTGGGGCCAGGCAATTAACATAGAAAAGTGAAGGAGACAGAGTATAAAGAAATGAAACAAAACTGGAAAAATGCATGCATGTCTAAAGTAGACAGTTGCTACTCGGCTCGAGGTGATTATTTTGTCATTGTTTTGGTATTTTGTCAATGTGAGTGTGTTGTCAGTTGCTCTGATTTATTTTCCCCAATAGAAGTCAGAAATTGATTTTTTTAGGGGCGCCTGGGTGGCTCAGTCCTTAAGCGTCTGCCTTTGGCTCTGGGCATGATCCCGGCGTTCTGGGATTGAGCCCCACATCAGGCTCCTCCTCTGGGAGACTGCTTCTTCCTCTCCCACTCCCCCTGCTTGTGTTCCCTGTCTCGCTGGCTGTCTCTCTCTCTCTCTCAAATGAATAAATAAAATCTTTAAAAAAAAAAAAGAAATTGATTTTTTTAAAGATTTTATTTTTAAGCCCCCAACTTGGGGCTCAAACCTATGTCCTGAGGTCAAGAGTCTCAACTTTTCCGACTGAGCCAGCCAGGCACCCCAGAAATTGATTTTGAATGGTGTATTTCCACAGTTTCAAACATTGGCAACTAATTCAAAACACAAATTTAAATATGGTGAGGGATGGCAAATGAAATATACCTGTGAGTAGGCATCAATCATCCTGTTGTCTACCCATTTATACCTTTTTTCTTAAGATTTTTGCGGTAATCTAGGCGAGAAAGAATGAGAGATTCGAAAAAAATTCCAATGAGATTAGATAAAAAGGAATGAATAGATGAGATTTCAGAGGTAGAATGAAACGGTGAATTGATTTGGTAAATCATTAATGAGGGATAAGGTGATTTATTCAGGTTTATTGGTGGTAAGGAAGTGAAATTAATGGGTGTTTGGGAATAAAATAAACTGGATTCTCCCAGGGACTCAGGGAGAGTCATACTGCCTGGTTTGTTCTGTGGAGGTTGAAAGATGTAAGGAAACTGGTCATATCCAGGACCAATCCAAGATCAGGAGCAACAGGAGTTTGGGCAACTCTGTTTACCTGTCGTGGGTTCCTTTTGCATCCACTTGCTCTTCTCCCAAATACCAGCATACCCCCTGGCTTTTCTTTCTCTCTACTGTCTTTTTCTTATCTTTTTTCCCTTTGCCTTACCCATGACTTCTCCTCCCTCACGGTTTTATCTTAGGATGACTTTAGTATACTCCACCTAGCTTTGTTCCACCTTGACAGCTTTAGCTCTATCTTCTAATTCTTTTAATTCTGGAATTGCCCCAGTCTTCCTACTTGAGATTCTTGAGAAAGAAAGAAATCTGTGGGTCTCACTCCCTTTGTATGAAGTCATGTCATACATTTCTATTGGGATCATGGACTGACTGCTCCTGCACTGAGGAACCGTCTATTTCAATCAACCGTGTCTGGTTGCTAGTAGGATCTCATAGTCAGATGGGCTTTGTCTTCTCGGTAGTGCTTATAAGCAGAGCATTTTTAGTTAAAATGAACTGAGTGCTGGCAAAAATGGCAATTAATATTTAGCTACAGTAAATGATGAATGTGGGGAGTCACGTTGGATCATGAATTCACTAAGATGAGAAATATAAAAAGAGAAGTGGTTTTGATCGGTAATTTGTGGGTCAATTTAATGAAGTTGCTGATGTGGGAAACAAAGGCAGAAGAAAAATTATTCAATGTCCTTACGACTTACAGCCCATTGACAAGTCTTTGAAACAGGCAGAGTGACATTCCTCTAGGAACTTAGCTGCCTCGATGTTAATACTTGCTAAGGGCAAAAGGCCCGACCCCCAGGATCCTGTAAGTCTGCTTTTAACATATAAAAATTCCTTTGGAAACTTCCTTTATCTCTACCCCCCAAGATACATGTTGGCAATCCTCTTCCAAGCATATGACCCACTGATACACATCTGAAGGGTCTCATGACTGAGTCTTTATTCAACAGTAACATATGACTTTTCCTAACAATAGCTAGCCCCCTCAAGGTCCTGGAAACCTGTTTCCAAAATACCTGTGAGGCTTACAATATCCATAACTACCTTCCAAATGGAAAGTATATAATGGGCCACTCCTCATCACCCCAGTGCAGCTCTTTCTGCCCCCAGGTCCTGTCCCCATGCTTTCATAAAACCACATTTTTGCACGAAACATGTCTCAAGAATTCTTTCTTGGCCTTTGGCTTCAAACCCTAACATCTTTCCTACATCAGTTGCTACCATTAGAAGCATAATGATAGTATTTAGATAGCACTCTGACTTAGACAAATGCATAAGTGGTGCATACAGACAGAATTAAAATTATATTATTAGGATCATAGTATTTCATGATTTATAATCATATAATATGAAACTTGCCTTAATCATTAAATAATAAATATGAGTAAAGTTTGGAAAACTTTTATTGTAAGTATACAGACACAGTTCTTAATTTTTCTAATTTGTGCTTTTAATTCAAATCTAAAAACAATGGCTGCCCTTGGATCCTATTAGATATCAGAGACTATACTAGATTCTTTCTCTTCTTCGTGCTGGATAATGTTCTCTACAGCTCTGTGGGGTTTGTATTTTCTTAATTTTGTTCCTGAGGAAACTTAGGCACTGATAGGTGACTTAGGCAGTATTAAATCAATAAATGCAGAGATGAGATTCATTTGTTCACCAGGACTGTCTAACACAACATTCTTGCTGATTTTTAATTTTTGTAATAATGAAAATCCACTTTCATTTTCAGTTTTGGAATGTTTCTAGATGTATATAGTATGGTGCCTACGATTTAGCCATTTGTATTTTAAGCAATCCATATGTATAAAAAGGAAATGACTTTTAAAAGGTTCATTAATGTACATGCACTAGTCAAACTCAGGCTAGGTCTGTTTGACACCAGAAAGCCTATTGAGAAAGTGGAAGATGTAGGCTTTCAACATATGCTTTTTGTCTCTGGTGCCAGACATCTTACTTAGCTTTATTTTTTTACTACGTTGCCTACATATTTTGGCATTGTGTTGACACATCAGTAGAGAAGCCTCTATCAGCCCACAGATGGTTCCTTCTGGTGGCAGTTCTCTCAAATTCACCATCCATTGACAGCTTCTACGCAGAGGGGTCTGTTCTTAATCAGTAAATACACAGTTGGAAGATTATATTGTGATTTGAATGTACCCACTATTTTTGTATTTTAAATTTGTGGGTTCTTGGTATATTACAGTATTTAAATAAGTAATTGAATAAATGAATGGAATTTTTAAAACCCATTTTGTGACTTTAGAGAGAATATTATTGGCTATGTACCATTGATAACAACCTTTTATGGACCTCTTGGAAAAATTATTTTTGTGCTTATATAGAAGTTAATCTTTACTCTCACAACTGTCATTTAAATCTTTCCTGTTATATTTTGAGAAGTGGCCCCTGAAAATGAATAGAAATGGTAAAACCTTTGATCTCAAATGGGAAATTAAAATTAGCGGTTAGTTTGCACTAGGGAAATAAGGAAATGTAAAGATAAAGATTGACTACATTTGGACTTATGGAGCTGAAACTGGATCAGGGAGGATGAAAGTTAAATATTATAATGTTCTAACTCTCTGAAGTAGTGAGTTCTAGCCATTGAAACCTACAGTTATTCTCCTAGGTTCAAGCAGTGTTGGTTTAAATGAGGCTACATGTAGAAAATTTGAAAGTCTATACATGACACGTTAGAAAGGAGAAAGCCAGACCTAATGACATTTAGAACAGAACTAATGCCATTGAGCCAATAGTACGACTAGTCCTTGACTCTGTTCATAGAGTCATTTGTCATTTCAAATGATACATTTATTGAGTTCTTACTATGTGCAAGTTTTTCTGTGGTCGGTGGTGTGAAGAACTGAAACCAAGAAGAATGAACCTCATTTTACCTATTCCCATAAATTTTGTCGTGAGGCAAGAACAAATGTATTATGACAGTATTTAGAGCTAAGACCTAATATGGTATTTTCCTAATCTTTGCTGTCTTTTGAAGCATATGTTCTCACCTCTTTGGAGATTCAGCTTGAATTAGAACAGAGTCAATATTTGAGTTAGCATTTTACTTCCTAAATTATAAGAAAATCAGGAGCCCTTCGTTTTCTATATTTTAAAAAACAAACAATATATTCTTACTTTAGACTTTTTTTTTTTAGTACACATTAACATGTTGAATGTATACTATCTCTAGCAAATTTTGTAATCACATATGTATGGTTTCAATTACTTAGGTCTCTTTGTCAGCTGGAAAAATGTCCCATGGTAACGTGACACAAGAGGTTCTTTAGGGAAAAAAAAATTTCTTAGGAATCCAAAATTTTGGTTGTTGGTCTAATTCGGAGTGTAGTTAGTTAATTTCTCTGGTCCAAATTTCCTAATACCAAAAGTTAAGAAATGAAATTGGGAGGAGGCCAGTATCTATGCTGACTCTAAACACTGAAATAAAGTTAAGTCTACTGGAGCAATATATTTCTTTCTAACTTTAAAAATGTGCTTGCCTTTAGTATACTTTTTACTCATTGATGTTTTTTATTTTTTTGTACATTACCACGTTCACTGTGTGAAAGGTGATTGTTCTTAAGTATACAGCTATTTTCCAGTTGCTTAACTCATTTTCATTACATAGCCTCATTAATTTTAGGACATGTGCACATTTCACTAACATTTTAATAGGATGCTACAAAATATTTTACCATAGTTAATTTTGCGAAGATTTTAATGTTTTCAATAATATTAAATCAGTTAAGAAACTTATCTACCACTTGATAAGAGATGTTAGAATGTCATGGCAAGTTCTACATGTTGGCTTTAAGGTGTTGCTATGCACTATTGACCAGAGAAATACAAATTTCATTCATTTATGTACTATATATATATATATATATATATATATACGATTTATATATATATATTTTATCGATTCTATCAGTATCACCTCAGAAATGCCTTTTAACATTTGATATTGTTCTTCATCAACAAACCCAGGAATGTGTTTGATTTAGACCTTGAACATTTTCTGTTATGTGGTATTTTGTCATAAAATAATTTAGAATTAGTATTTTTGTCTTACACCAGTCTGTTTGTATATACAGTTTTGTCATTATAGAGTACAGCAGCAGGCAGTTTGTGGGCAAAGAAATCCTATATTTATCCTGGAATATTTCGCTTGCCAAATTTAAAACTATTAAAGTTTTTAAATTAATAGAAAGTTAATAATGTGTATTCATCATACAATATTATCAAGGAATTTTTTTTAAAAAAAGGAATCTAAGGTGGATGAGAGAGAAAAAAACCTTAAGTTTTGAAAATAGATACTTTTTTAGAATAGATTAACTATGTTTTTACATTATCCCTGTTGGTAAATGCACCAGAAAAAAACATGAACTAACCCATAATGAGCCAACACCTTTAGCAACTCTTGCTTCCCTTTTAGTTTTGTCACTAATTTTTTAACTTTCTTTTAGCCACCTAATAGCTCCTTTCAACTTTTTTTTTATCTTCCTCTGGACTTCACTATTCCTCTCTGACAGTAATGAAGTACCTATAGTCTTTTCATGTAATAAATTATCTTGATTGAAAGCTAGTTTCATCTTAGCTTTATTCTAGCTTTAGGAGGGCAGAGATGATGTCTTTTACCAGTGTGATTCCCAGACCTCAGGAAAGGGCAAGGCACAACAAATATGTTTAAATGAATAAGTATTTGGTGAACGAATGACTAGATAAATGAATGAATGACTGTATTAACAGAATAGATGACTATATTAACAGAGCTGAATAAGCCTTTTTTTGGACTGGATTCACTTTTTATAAACTCTAGAGAAAGGATATTAATTTTTCATAGCACTTTTATTCTTTGACCAAGCAAGTGCACCCATTACTTTTCACATCTACTGATGTCTCCCATGCAACCAGAGCAGTGTATGACATAGAGAAGATACTGAATAAATATTTGTTGGAAGAATGAGTACATGAATGATCCCTTCTCTATTCACACTAGTGTTAAAAAGGGGGAAAAAAAGAAAGAAAGAAAGAAAAGTATAAAAGACCAGACCTTGTTTTGGTGGAAAAAAAAACTTTCCATGAAATCAGGTAATGTAAGAACTATGCTGGTTTGTAAGTACTCAGAGAGAAAAATAAGCAAACACTAGAAGGCTGGGAATATGATTTTTAGTGTCATACTTATACTTTCTCATAGACCATATTCTGTATAGATTTTACAAAGGCAAGGGGCCTTCTTTTTATGGGAGTTTAACAGTGCAATTAATTTAGGTGATTTGTTTGTGATCAACAGTTGGAGATAACTGGTGTCAGAACAAGAATTAGGAATTGATTTGTGTGATTCCCAGGCTATTGATCTTTGCTCTGTGTAGGGTTGCTTCCTTTATGGCTTTAGGCCCTGCTCATTTGAATTGAGGATGGACTGCTCACGCTGGTCTTCATATTGTCTTGCAAGCTTTTGAAGTACCCATACCACAGTACCCATTGGATGAGTATTAGCATTGCTCGGTCGTAGTATTTTCCTGTTGCTTTCTAAGTATTGCTTTGTGCTGAAGAGCCTGGGGTTTTAAATGATAGTCCCGGATAGAATATTCTCCTAGAAACTGAAAAAATGATCTAAAACCATGTTTGACAATCCTTTTCCTCCACTGGTGCCGCTGCCCCCACCCCTTTGAAGAATGTGACACTTCGCCCTAAACCACGGTGGCTCTCTCCTGTGATGATTCTTAAGTTGCTAATAGTGGACTGTAGTGAACAGATGAAAAGATAGCAGATTGGGTGGGGTGGCGGTATCTCAGTCTCTTACTGTTATTTACATTTGATTTAGTGTAAAGTGAGATTTAATTGTTTATATATTAGGGCCAGTTTATGAGGAAACCCAAGAAACCTGGTATCATATATTAAGAGCGTGCTAAAGAATGAAGGAACATGTTTTTTCACACAAGAAGATTGGAGGTAGAATTATATACATTGTATATAAAATAAATAATGATGTTGTCTGAGATGATTAGAAGTTAATACATTTGACCCAGACTTACTGAATTATGTGTCACAAGTATTAAATCACCTCCAGACTTTTGTAGTTCCTTAGTACTGGGAATTAAATTTATCTGGATAGCAGCAGATATTTTGTTCTTAAACTGCTTTAGGTATTTATAGAAAAAATGTTAGAAAGCAATTGTAATTTTCTGATATAAGTAGCAATCTGTTGTGGAGGAAGAGGTAAAAATTCTGGAATTAAAGTTTTCTTTATTATATGTCACTAAAACTGCGAAAACTTACATTTTCAGCATTTTGGGTCTTTTCATTTTATACTTTAGTATGCACTTATTTACTGTTAGTATGGGTCAACAGTGATACGGCAACAGTGACAAACATTCCAATATAGTAAATCATCACGTAGATTTCATGGCTTAATTGCATATGCCCTTCTAACAGTAAGGTACTCAGTGTGAGCCTCAGAGCTATCAAGCATGAAGATTTTGTTGTATGCACAATGAATTGCCAAGTGATGTGTCTGAAGGCAGCATATCACTTGGCAAATGTGTACATATTTAGTGAGGACCTCCTTCTGATTTGGAAAAAATTCAGCGTCTTTCCTATAGCACTGAGACAATGCGTAGAAGAATTCTTCTTCCTTTTCCTCCAAATAGCAGCCATTGACATAGGTACCATATTGGACAAGTGAATGAATTGCAAGTGGCTTATTGAGATTAAAATTACATATGTGTATGTATATATATTTACATGACTATTGCATGATTTCTATTTGATTTGACAGCCTCATTTGCATTTTTCTTAGTATGAAAGTTTCAGTCACTGTAAATATATTTACAGTGAAGTAGAAAAAGTAGATTCTTGTCTCCCTGGATTTGACCATCCATTTTACTTTATTTCTAAAACTTGTGAAAGCTTGCATATACTGCTTTGCAGGTAGCAGATTCTCTATACGTGTTAGTATCTCGATCCTTTTTCTCTATTTACTATTCACTCTAAACAAACAGGCTTAACTACTTTAAAGAGCTAATTTAGCTAAAAATGCTCAATTGTCTTTCAACTCCCTAGATATATTTCTAAAACTGTAACCTTTTTTGTTTTTCCAAAATTTAATTTAATTTCAACTGGTAGAGAAAACCAGTTGTGGAGCACTGGCCAACATTTTTTTCAGTTACTTCCATGCCATCTTTCAGTTCTGACTTATTAGCTAAAATACATTGAAATATTGCGAGTTGGTGAGCGAGCCATATTGGATTCCCTAATTAGATTTTTACTGATACAAAGATAAATGTGAAGTATTAAAACTGGAAGCATTTTAGCAGCTTCACTACGTTGCAGCTATTTTTTATCACTTTTATTTGGGACTATGGAACGTTCACATCTTGTCTACTTTAATGATTATAATTTACTCAATTTTCCTTCCTTCTTCCAATACGAAGAGATCACTTTCCTCTGAGCGCTGTAGATTAGAAGTTACCTGTTCTAGGAAGTGATCGCTAATTCTTCCTAGTTTCTTGTATTTCCTCAACTGAGGGATTAGTAATTTTAGCTACTGGTTTTGAGCCAGTAGTTTGTTTCTTCTAAGAAATACCCAGGGAAGTGTAGTGGCCTTTGTAGTAACCTTTGTTGTATGCCCCACAGACAGTACTGAGAACAGAACTCCCAGGGAGACAGTTCCTCACTCTAAAGGGAGGGAGAAAGGTTTACATCATAACTTTCCATGAAAACTTAATTATTTGGAGGAGCATTGAAAATTTTGTCTGAAATATTTTTATTTAAAATGTTCTGTACAGATTGTGAAATTAAAAAAAATTGTGTTTAAAATTCAGAAAGAAAAGTGATACCACTTTTGGAGGAAGGAACGGTTTATTGGGCATTTTTTATTTGTGGAAGATTTTTTATGCTTACCGTCATAAAATATGGATCTTATTTTCTATACTGCATAGATTAGGGAAAAACAATCTAAGTATTTTGGTAATTTACTGTCCAAGATCACATAATTTTTAAGTACAGCTGAGATTCAGATCCAGACTTTGCTCCAGAGTCTGTGTTCTTACTGTTAAGGCATGCTGAACTTAGAGGAAAAGGGAAGAAATGTTAACATTTCATACACTTGCCTTCCTTCTGTTTCTGGAACATGCCAGACTTTTTCTTGCACCTGGAACTCATTCCTCGGGTTGTCACATCACTAATTTTTTCTCATCCTTTAGGTCTTGGCTCTAATTACTGTCAACCCCCAGAGAGGCTTTTCATAACTATCTTATGGAAAGCACCTCCCAAGTTACATCATCCTATTTATTTTCTTCTTTAACAGTTCTAGTATCTGTTAGTACTTTTATTTGTATGTCTCTCCCGCTATAAGCTCTATGAGGACAGGGGTCTGTCATTTTCCCTTTTGTTTCCTCAAGTTTTATTTTGCATAACAGTACTTGGCTCACATTTGCATATTCAGTAGCTATTGGTTCAGTGAACAAATACAACTTTTTATATATCTGGTTCCCTTTTATTTATTTATTTATTTTTAAAGATTTTATTTATTTGACAGAGATAGAGACAGCCAGCGAGAGAGGGAACACAAGCAGGGGGAGTGGGAGAGGAAGAAGCAGGCTCATAGGGAGGAACCTGATGTGGGGCTCGATCCCATAACGCCGGGATCACGCCCTGAGCCGAAGGCAGACGCCTAACCGCTGTGCCACTCAGGCGCCCCTGGTTCCCTTTTAAATAATGTAGAGATAAAGAAGTACTATTTTCCCAAAAAGTTTTAAAGAAGTAATTAAAACTGCGCTTCAGTGTTTGTTTCCATTTGTTACTGTGGTAGTCAGAAGGTATTTTAAAGAAATATTACGTTATATGTAAGTTTCAATGAAAATTATTGGAAATTCTTATTGAAACTCTGCTTTACTAATATAAGATATTTTGTAATCTTGCATTCATTTTCCATGCAAGATCCACTTCTGCAAGCATGTTTTAATTATTATTAACTTGATTGTATATCTTACACAAAAGAAAATAATCTTTCACGGATATTTGGGATTTATGTGATTTCAGTTTTTGCATGAAATAGGTACTCTCGAGACCTTGTGTTTAGCATCATAATCTTAAACAAGTCTTAACAAACATTAACCAAGGGTGAGCTGAAAAATACAGAATTATAAGTGGCAAGTAAATGCTTTCATTGCTAGAAGGCAAGTTGCTACCTTTGGTTACAAATAAAATATACTAAGCTATTTAAGAACTGCCTTATGTTTCTAAACAAAGGAATTTGAGATCTGTGTTACATAGAATAGTGATTTCTTTTTAAACCATGGAAAGTAGGAAAAAAAAACTCCACTAATTTCAGTAGTTTATCTTAAGTAAATTTAAGTAGGAGTTATTCCTTTCTAGTCTAATTAGTCAGACAGGATAGATGAGAGATAGATTAACCTTGTAAAATATTTCTACTGATCTTATAGCGCCAATTGATTCTGCTTTAAAAATTATAATATTTTCATATCTCAGAATTCTTATGCATCTTGATTTTGGCAATAAGCTACTATCATGATTAGTATTTGGTGATTACTACAGTCTCAATGTTTTGAAATGTCTACTTTCCAAAAACAACAAAACATAGCTTGGATATCACAGTGTTTTGTGAAACTAGTGGACAAGGTAGCATTGTTGCTAAGCCCCCTGGGAAGAGGGGAGTGCTGTTTTGGGTGTCTATGAAAACAAACCAGACTCCTTCCGTAGAGTGTTCTGACTTCCTTTGCGATGTGCGCATGGGCCTGTGCCATGTACCACTTTTTAGATATGTACCAGAAAGTCAGAGAGTAGGTGGTAGCTTTACTGATATACAAGAGAGAAAACAAAATTGAGACTGGTTGAGTGAGTTTTGTATTTAATTCTATACTTGAAAGTAACCGGTTGAATAACTGTAAAACAATATCTGATTTTCTATGGATTAATGCACACAAACATTTTAAAAAAGCATGACCGTGCACTGTTGTTCTTACTTGGAATTGCTAATACATGAGGTACCTAGATGAAATACAATTATAAAGGAAAACTAAATATTTAATTGCAGAGTCAAAAATAAGTAATGTTTTTAAAAATTTTAATTCGTTTGATATTGGCACTTCATTTGAGTATCGGGAATTAATTTATGCATCTGTGAAGAACTTAGATTCTGTTCATTGTCTGTTTTATTTATTTATTTATTTATTTTTTTATTTTAAAGATTTTATTTATTTGATAGAGAGAGACAGCGAGAGAGGGAACACAAGCAAGGGGAGTGTGAGAGGGAGAAGCAGGCTTCCCGCCAGGCAGGGAGCCCGATGCGGGGCTCTATCCCAGGACCCTGGGATCATGACCTGAGCCAAAGGCAGACGCTTAACGACTGAGCCATCCAGGTGCCTGTTCTATTTTAGATTGTTCTATGTCCTGTGACAATTCTACCATCTAGATTTATGGTGAGATATAGGCTTTGATAAAAGCTGGGCAACAACTCCCAGATGAAGATTCACACAGACACAAAATATTATACCCTTAGAATCTACTTAATAATGAGGCTCCACTTTGGATAGATTTTGTGTGTGTGTGTGTGTGTGTGTGTGTGTGTGTGTGTGTGTGTGTGTGAGATAAAAATTTTACTGACTTTTTCTTTTTCTCTTTAAGTGTTTCATTGATTATATCCATCTTTGCCACTTGCTGTATCCCAGACACTGGTGATATTGTTGAAGAAAAACCAGACAAGGTTTAACTTACACTTAGTTAAGATCTGGGGGAGACTGCATTAACTAAATAAATTACAGATGGGGTAGGTTCTACAATGATGGTTTCTTGGTGTAGTGGCCACTTTCATCTGAGGCCCCCCACTCCCTTTCCCCTGCTCTTTCTCCATTTATTCTCCACAGGTTAGCAAAGATGAGCTCTATAAAATATAATTTGGGTCACTTTCTTTCCATATTCAAAATTACTTGGTGTCCTCAATTAGTGTAAACCCCTCCATGATCTAACTTTGGGTTTTCTCTCTGGCTTTCCATGGAGCCACTCTGGGATAGATTCCCTTGTGTTCAGGCTCCCCTACTCACAATTACTCCTTTTATCTTTGTTAGATTAAAATTTGAATGTTCTTACCTCAGAGAAGCTACCTGCCCAACTAAAACATCCTCTTCTCCTACAACCTCCAGACCTACAACACTTTAACTCCTCTATTTCTTTATTAGTACCTTCTACAGCATGAATGTGTGCATTTATTTTACATCTTTTGAGAGAGAGATAGGGACCTATTATTTGCACTAATTTTGGCTCCGTGTAGCTGGGAATCCTATCTTTGTTTTAGCCAGCTCCTTGTATATTGTATGCTGTCATCCTTTAATAAATAAAAAGAAGAGTTGGAATGTAGGTGGGAATATTTGACTAAATTAGGGGAGTCATGTTATTCTTCTGTGGAGAATTGTAAGGTGCTTGGTACATTTGACTAATTGAAGTAAAGTGTAGTGTGTGAGCTCAGAGATCTTGTGTTCAGACCAAGTGGGACCCTATGGCCTGTGTTCAGGATTTTCGTCTTTATCCTAAGAGCTGGTAGTAACCAGGAGCTTGGCCTGATCATATTGTGTTTGGAAAGGTCACGGTTGCTGTTGAGAAGAAGGGATTGTGAAATAGGAAGGGTGGAACTAAAAAGTATGTGGGGAGATTTGAGAAGATGTTATGAGAGCTCGGGAATCAAAGATCAGTCAGTGGATTATCTTGGTAAAAGTAGAGACAAAGAAAAGGAAAGGTATAAGAAAAATAAATAAAACATTAAAAGTTTGAGGTGGGAAAGCTGGTGTCACTTGTGCAAGATGATACGGGTCTTTTCAACTGAGATAGAGGAAGACCACATTGTTGGCCAGGTACAGGTACAAATCCGTTTCTTGTGTTTTTCTCCAGGTCTCTTTTTTCTTTCATTTTCATCTTCAAAGTGTGTTTTCCACTATTCTCAAAGACTGTAGGGGTAGGAAAAAATTGGCCACCCCTGTTATTAACATTAGATCGCTATGTATAATGACTTCCAGCCAGCCATGGTAAATGCACTTGAGCATATATATAAAAATACAGTAATAGAAAATTATTAAGGATATAGGTATACTTTAAATACTTCAACTATTCTTTTAACAGTTTATAAAGAAGTATAATTTCTCACTGTTGTGTAGAAAGGAAGGATGAATGTCAGTCAAAATGATCATCAAAACCGTTGAAAACCATTGATTTATTGAATGTTTATGAAATGTAAAATATAATTGTGACTTCTTAAAATTGGATAAGATACATTAAATGTTCAGATCATACTTTCTGTTTATTTAGGTTGACATGTTAGCTTTTTTTTTTTTTTAAAGGGAGATTTAAATGGACTCTTCTTGAGATCAGGTTTAATTTTGAATTCTTTTGTGTTTACTTATTAAGTGTCCATATCTTTGTATGACAACTTGCTAGTCATTTGAGCTATACTGGCAAATATTACAGCTACATATCTTAAAAACTGTAGTGTTACACCATGTCAAAATTGAACAAGTAAGAAATGCACATTTTCCTGTAGGAAGCAACAACAAAAAATTAGTAACACTCATAATGAGAGTTGTATGAAATGAAAGACTTGGTTTGTGCCAGACAATTATTCAGAGTTAATTTCATACATATTGTGTATCTGCACATAAAACTTTTTATACATATTCATGAGAGTTTTTATAAAAGGAGAATAAAATGTGGTTAATTTATTAAAAATACATTTCTCGATAACCTAACATTTGTTGAAGCTTATGACTTGTACAAAAACTTTTTTTAACTTCTAATTACCTAAATTGGAATAATTAGATTCCTTAGATCTTATTTAGTACATCTACTCTGTCTAAAAACAAGGAATTACCAGTGTTCTTTTCCCATTTGTATCTAAAATGCTCTAATAAGAAGTAAATACTCTGTTTATCCTTTCTTGCAACATCTTGATATATATTAACACAAAGTAAGAATTTATAAGGTAACATTTCTAATCGTAAGAATCAGTTTTCAAGTAAAACAGAGGTAGATATGGGGACTTTTCTCTTTGTTAATTTCAAATATTAGCTTCATGTTTTGTAAAGTACCCATAATGATGATTTAATTGGGCTATGAAATTATTTTCAAGATATAGGAATATAAACTACATTTTAAGTTGTCAGAATAGCTAGTCTTAATGAAAACATTTTTACATTTATTTGCAGACAATATTATGAAGCGATCAAGGTTCTGGTTTTTATCAGTGTTATACTGTTAGAAATAGTTTCTATTTGTAGTTTATTCATTTACATGCTAGCATAGTTAAAACAACCAAAAGCATACTTTTTTTTTTTTTTAGGTTTTCCATTTTTCTGCACATGAATACTTCTATATGCTTATGTTGGTTGGTACTTATATAAAATTACTTTTAAAAACAATTTGTTCCATTTTATCTAAACTTATTACCTACTTAAATCATTAGTAAATGATGATCTTATTTGCCTCTTTGGAGACAATATTTTTATGGCTGGTTCTGAACTATATAACATGATTGTAGATGACTATATTATTGGTAGAAAATGAAAAATAAAGCTGTACTTTTTAAGTCAATGTTTTAATAAGTCTTACTTCATTTCTCATTGAAGTATTAATTTGTCACTAGACACTAATAGCCAAAGAGATTAAAATAGTTTAGAAATTAAATTTAACATCTTTTTTAAAAGATGAGGATGTAGATTGGTTTGTTCCCTACCTGTTTTGTATTCTCAAGGAAATGCACAGGGCCAAAGTACTAATGAAAAAACTTAAAAGTCAGGCCATAACCTTCTGAGTTGTAAGTTTTCATGGATATGGAGACAGAGTTCCTTAGAAGTCTTGACTTTAGTCTGAAAAACTGCAAGTAGTAGAATCACCTCCCCTACCTCAAAGGATTCTTATCAATTTTTACAGTATGTGGTTTAAATCTTCCATATTTTTATTTTGAAGGCACTTCTGATGCTGATGATTTGAATGTTCCCTATAACCTTTTTGTATTGACATATTCTTCTCACAAAGACTGATTTATTCACCTTGTTAAGTACTGGTGCTGATTAACTTTTGTGTTTTAGTCTGGCTCTTCTAATACTCATGTCAGATTAAGTAGAAGGAGGCATATGTCCTTAGAAATTATATTAAATATTTTGTACTTTTGTTTCTGAAAAATCACTGCCAATAGATGACACTAAGATATTTTTATAAATATCTATGTGGGTGTATTCTGGGTATCTTAAGGCTAGTACATTGGCTATCTAATCATGATTTTCCCATTGTATTGGTGTCAAAATTGTTTTTTATTTAAAAAACATTTTTTTACAGTCCCACTTTTTTTTTTTTTTTTTTTTTTTTAAGATTTTTGAGAGAGAGCAAGAGCACAGGAGCAGGGAAGGGGGGCAGAGGGAGAGGGACAAGCAGACTCCGCACTGAGCAGGGAACCCGCAGCAGGGCTCAATCCCAGGACCCCGAGATCATAACCTGAGCTGAAGTCAGATGTTTAACTGACTGAGCCACCCAGGTGCTCCTAAAAATGTTTTTTTAATGTTCATCAGTAAAAAGGAATGCTGGCAAGTCTATAGTGTGCAAAAATAGATAAAATAAAATAAGACTATCAAAAACAATTTTAATTTGTTACTAGATCATTTTGTCAGCTTTGTTAGCTTAAATGCTTAACTCTTTGGAGAACGTGAAGGATTAAAATGAGCAAATTTATGGTATGAAACCAGAAAGTGGAATATAGATTAAAATAAGAACAAAGTACTGTGTTTATTCTGTATTACTGCATCTTGTAGAGGAAATGATGAAGTTAAAACTCAAGTTTATTCTTAATTCAGGGTCTTGACTGAAATGTAAAGGCATTTTAAGCCACCTACCTATTTCAGAGATGGTATGGATAGGCCACCTGCTGTTAACACCCTGTAAGGAAAATGGAGGGATAGAAATGAGTTTGGGTGATTTGCCTGCCTCTGAATACAAATGAAGCTGAAACTCTTCTGTCCTCTGCTCTCAGTAATGAACTACTCAACTGTTCAAATCTTTGTGCAAAAGTGAAGGCTGTTATAAGGGATTACCATTAGCTTCTTATATATTTTTTTTATTATGTGAATACTTGTTAACACTGGATAATCAAATATAATTTGGTTATAATACTCTTTAATATGTCTTTAAATATGGTACTTGGTAAAGTGCTTTGACATATCCTGACTGAAATGTAGGAAAAAACATTTTATTTGAATACCATAAATGACAGATCAGAGTTATGGCTAAGAATGAGAGAAAATGGAGTAGAAGGTATACAAAGTCAGCCTGGCTAAGGTAGTAAAAATATTTTTGGAGTTCAGATGCTTTTCACATGAGATAAGAGTGGTAAAATTTGCTAAGTATATTAGATGGCAGGAGACTGGAAATTTTGGAAAGTATATTCTATGAATAGTATTGTAATATTTCAGTAGAGAATGAGGGAACTTGAGATAATCACATGATTCTTAATTTTCTCCCCAATCTGGAAATACCTCATTCTTACCAGTGAACACATCCAAAGTGCTGGTGTGGCTGAAAAGAACTTCAGTTCTGTTTTAGTTATCTATTGATAAAGTTTACTGTAGGTTCACATTCCTTCCGATGGTTATATATTAAGATGAGAAAAATGTACAAAGCTGTCTAATTTTAGATGCAGATAAAAAGATGGAAGAGTGAGAAATTATATTTGTGAATAATTCTTTATCTCCAGGTTTCTGTGTGACATTTGGGTGGTTTTATCCTAAGAATCCATAAAGAGTTTCCTAGATCTTTTCCCACTCATAAACTTTCAAAACCACAGGACTATGATTCATTTTGGATGAGTAGCTGTTCCAACATGCCCTCTTTTTGCTCATCCATGGCATCAGAAACCTGCCGTTCCACTCTTTCTGCATGCTTCTCTTTGGAAACAACTTAATTGTGTGAGATTGTCATAATGTAGCTTTAAGTCCTTCTGAAGATCATAGGTCTTCAGA
The DNA here is from genome assembly GCF_017311325.1 of Ursus maritimus. Lineage (NCBI taxonomy): Eukaryota > Metazoa > Chordata > Mammalia > Carnivora > Ursidae > Ursus > Ursus maritimus. The sequence goes on along the minus strand of NW_024423564.1, from coordinate 37,095,675 downwards.
AATTAAAGATGAGCCTTGCTTTATAGTGTCAATTATACCTTTTGGAGCATCGGTGGAATATTGATCAAACATTTTAATAATCAGTTTCAGTCTGGATTAATTTATATACTGTGTAAAGTTCTAACAATCAACATGGAATGAAATTGTGAAATTTTTGATCCTGGAGGTCCCTGCCTTATTACCCTTAACGAAATTAGTCATAAATGAAATTTTTATTGAAATTTAAAATAAAAGAACCTATAGTATTATAGGATCAAGTTTTCCAAAAATGTTCCTCCAGTTGCGGTTTTCCAGATCTGCACTCCCACCGTAAACCAGCAGAGGGGCAGCATCTTAGTATTTATTAATATGTGCTTGTAAACACGATTTTGCGATTAAGTCTGTCTTTTATACAACTGTCATGTAAATTTAAAGGAAAGAGGACTTATGGAAAAGTCATTTGCTTTTGTGATATAGCTTTAGGTTTTTGAAATTAGTATTAAAGGAGAAATGTTTGACTTGCTCAATGAGCAAAAAACTTTTTCTGTAGTTGTGATTTGCTCATGCTTCCAAAAGAAAAATACCTGGCTTGCTGATGTTCTTAACTCTTAATTCTATAGGTTGCACATCTTTTCTTCACAAAATCCCTGCAGCAAGTGACCTTGTCAAACAAAAGTGGGGAATAATGGGAGGCAGCCCAGGGACAGTGGCTCATTTACAAGCAGCTGTTTGCTACTGTCAGAACAAAGGCAAATCAGAGTTGCATTAAAGGGATGTGACAGGCAGAGTGAACAACTGTCCAACTGCCAGCCCACTTCCCTAATAATACTTATCTTTTTACTGTTTGGCTGAAAAATTCACTGGCTTAAGTAGTCATTCATAAGGGAATGGTGTGAAAATGGATAAGAAAATAAAGATCCATTTCTGTCATTTAAATAAATACAGAATTAAGGAGTAAAATTTATTAAAGCACCTGTATAATACTTTTGAGTGACAGAAACATTTTGAATACATTACATTCCATAGACTTTTAATTGCATTATTTCTTGTTACATAGGATTTGAACTATGATACATTTGAATCTTTTAATATTGTACCATGTTGTGATTAAATTCTTGATGTACTTTTATAAATTTGGAACAGCAGTTAAATCTTATTCCTTGAAAGAGTAATTGAGCACAGCACCCTTCTTACCGTGTTCACATGGAAAAAGATTTGCCTTTTATTTGTGTCCTGATACATACTCTCCCTTTTTGGAGGGGGACTCTGGGTTTATTGTGACTTATGTGCTGATGTGAAATGGAGAGCTTTGCCCGTATCCAGCATTTGCATTTTTTAAATATTGCTTTTACAATGTTCCAGAGAGGTACATTTTCTTCCACCCTGCCTCTTTAATGCACAGTTAGTAATATGTCCTTCACTCGAACTTTTCCCCCATAAATCAATTATGCATTTGTGATAGTAGTTCAACTTTTTAAAGTGCATAAAGGAGAGTACTGTATATCTAGGGCTTGTGAAATAAGTCTTTATTCACTTGAATAAGAATCTAGACCTTGAAAATTTTCACATTTGTGTGTCTTTCACTGAATGGTGTAGGTAGTTTAAAAAGTTGACATTTTCTAAAAATCAGCATATTTGAGCTAATTTTTTAAACATTTAAAGTTAAACTATCAAAATGCTTTTCACTCATGACTTTATATGATATAAATGAATTCAAAAATATAAAAAGTTTTTAATGCCTGGCCAAAGTGGAATTGAGGTGGTTTTATCATATGCTTTGAATATGATCTTGACATATTTTTTTAAAGCAGATACAGGTCTCTTTTCTCACTTACTCCTTCCATAACTTTGTATTCTACCTTGAAATAATATTTAAGAATCCCAACATTTGTTAAGGCTATACCTTTGTTATATTGTTTTCCATTGTTTTCTTGTAAAGCTCTTAATGATACTAAAATGGACAACATGTGATCTTTTGCACTTATTCAAATGTACTACAAAATGACTTTTTTTCCATTGATTATGTTAGACCATTTTGGACCACGAGAGAAATCCTTGATTTACACTTAACAGAGCTTTTCATGTAATAACAAGTAGAGTTACCTGACTATCAATAAATGCTTGTTTAACTTGAATGACAGAGATAAAGACTGCAGAATTTAAAAAGGACTTTGGAGATCATTTAAATCCAACCCCTTCATTTTTTACTTGAGGAATATTTTATGACTTGATGTTTGTTCAAATAGCAGTTACGTTAGTAGCAGATTCAAGGTGACTCAAACTCCCAGATTGACAGAAAAAATATTTAAAAATTCTTGACTTTCATTGTTGTGCCCTGCCTTTGGTTTTTACACGGCTTAAATCTACTGAGGGAAGTTCAACCTCAGAAACTCTTAGCCCTAGTTTCTAAACTGTGGACGGATGCAGGTTCTGTATCAAGCTCAGTCTCTCATGTAGTAGAATTGAAAGTTGAATTGATTCCTTTCCTGAAACAAGATTCTCTGGGTGCTCATCTTAACCGTTCCTGTTCAACCACTCATTCTACAATATTGAGTCTTAATTCCTAGTCCTGTCTCCCTCGTCATCCTTTTCTATAGTTCTTGTTTGTTTGTCTTGAGTGCCAGGGAAGTAACGTTTTGTTGTGATAGATATTCTCATTTTAAGATGACACAGATTCCCAGGCTTGACTTTCAAACTAAAAAGTGTTTGCCTTTATCTCTGTGCATCAGAATTGATTGCTGTAATTGACATGACTAAGGTGGCAGACACAGTGCTTAAGAGCGTGGTCTGGGGCCAGAATGGTTGAGTGTGAATCTCAGCCTGTTCAATCTTAAAACAGGAGTACTCTCCTGTACATGACCTTGGGCTGCTTACTTAACCCTCCTATGTCTGATTTTACTTATCTTTCTATGAGGATTGATTATAATAGCACTGTTAGGATTAAAGAAATTAATATTTATAAAGCACTAAGACATTTTGTTTTAAAAAAAAAACTTGGTATTTTTGGGAAAGAGGTTTGAGATAGATCTTAAAAGAAATTTTGCCACCAGCTTAAACAGATAGCTATAGGGATACCTTGCCCTTAGAAGTTTTGAGTGTGGCTTAGCTGCTTAACAGCCATCAAAGCCATTTGAAATATTTACCAGGTGTTAATCACGAGCAGGCTTGACAAAGGCAGTTTAGTTGTGTTTGAAAGAAAGAAAAATCTCTGTAAATCATGTTTACAGATTTAAAAAAAAAACAAACAAACTACATGGGAGTATTTATGAAAATCTATGATTTTCCATTTGTTTTATTAAAGTAGAATATTATGTTGTTTTAATGAATAAGCATTTACAGTTCCTGGTCCTAAAATCGCACTGCAATATGGGGGAAGTTTGTTCTCCTCTGGTAAGCTTCCCTAGAGATTCAGGGGATCCATAGTTTTCCAAGTGAGTAAATCTCTTATGTTGAAAGCTGATCCCTTAGGCACAGGAAGACTACATAGTGGCCTTCCTTGCTCTTCTTCCATAACAAAATCTGATATGATGCAGTTCCTCATTAGGTACACATCTTACATACTAGTACAGGTCCCATATTATACATATGTAGAAATTACTATAAATAGAGATCAGAAATCTAGTTTTTAATTGATTTGACATTCTTACAATACATAAATGAACAAATATTACTTTATTCCACTCATTGAATACTAATGACACATTTTTGGAAAATGTTTTAAAATACATGGAAATATAGCAACATATGAAATTTAAGTTATTATATGTATATTTTTAAAATTATATGTTTGGATGATATTTATGTGGGGACATAGCCTAACTATGTATGAGTAGATGGTGAAGACATCACATGAAGTTTGATTTTTAGTTGTTTCTTTTGTTAATATATTCTTGACTTAGAGTAAAAAATAGATTTTAGAAGATTTATTTATACTTTTCATTAAAGCGTTTTGTTTGGAAACTAAATAATGAAAAATGCTTCATGGCACTGAATCAATCTGATAGTCATACTTCTTTTTCTGTATTTCATTTAATGGTCCCCTTCTCACAGCAGAGGAAGACATTTATTCATTACTTTGCTGAATAGTACTAACACACTAGAAGATGGTATCTTTCCAAGGAGTTTGTCTTCAAAAAAGAAATTAAAATAGTGTAATACCAGAGAGAGATGTTGTAATGTGTCCCTTTTAAATTAGCAAGTTGTTCTTTCCAACTATTTTATAATTATGAACCAGCTCAATGTCACATACAAGGCTAAAAACTAGAGTAAATGGCATTATGGGAAAATTGAAATAAATACAAGTTTATAGTTCTATTCTTGAACACACTAGGATGTATTTTCTTAAGAAGATAACATGTTATATACCATAACTGATTCATATAAAAAGTTAACAGTTTTAAAATATAAATAAATATACATTCTGAAAGGAGATACTTCCCCTAAAACCATCTAATTAAGACAAATTTATTAATCTAACAATGAAATTAAATATGAAAGTAATTTCTCTGTTTCTTCCTTTTACCCATAAGTTGACCCCTTCAAGGAATGATCTGTATGTCTGATTGGCTTTGAGACCATTGAATTATTTCCAGCGTAGGACCACACTGTGAGAGTCTGTAGCACTGTAGGATTAGAAGTGCATCATATGGATAAGTAGATTCAGAGTCCTTGTGATTAGGAAATATCTGGAGAAATGGAACTATTCTTAAAACATAGAGTTATTATTGAAGAGACTTGGGAAAAATCTCAAAATACTTACAACTAAATGTTTAAAAACTAGAGTCATCACAGTTGAAAGTAAATCATTTGTTTGACCTTTCCTTGCCACTAATTTGCCACTAAACATATCCTTGGTCAGAGACTTATTATTTCTGGACTATAGTTTCCTTATTTGGAACATCACCCAGTTGGATTAGACAGTTCTTAAGGCATTTTTTTAAAGCTTTTTAACTATTTGATTGGTGATTGTTTACTCAACCAAAATAAAATATTTGAAATGAATTTGCCCAAGTGAGACAGGTATATCTGTAATGAAATGCAAGGGAGTTCTTATAGTGACTATTCTTCATACTTGTAAAAAATCAAATGTTATGAAAGCTAAAATATAAAACAACTGAATTTGATTTCCAGTTCTAATTTCCAGTACTGTGTACAAAAACAGCCCTTTAAATGTGCTGAGATTTGTTTCCTTATCTGAACACTGAAGATAATAATACTTCAAGTTACCTCACTGTGTCTAGAGAAATTCCCTGATGTTTTTTTTTTTTTCCCCTTTTCAAAGAGTGATCAGTTGAACATATTGTGGGTGCCCTTGTTAGAATGCTTTCTATCCTATTACTTAAACCTCACATACTGTCAGGGGAGTTATTTCTCAAGTACTTGGACATTTCCTGTTTTCTTGTAAAAGACATGGAACAGCCTTCTCTGATTTTTACAGATAGGAGATTAAGTCAGCCTTAAATTCTTTTGGCACTGAGAGTTTTTGCAGAAAATAGTTTTAAGATCTCTTAGTCTCACCCCTTCAAATCCTGAATTTAACCAATAGCATCTTTCAGTCTTTAACATCGTGGTGATATGACTACCCTAGGCCCCAGCTTCATTTCTTCATATATTTCTTCGAAATACCAGTGTTCTCAAATTCTATATTATGGGATTAAATAGGTTTATATGTTAAGTGTGAAACTATATTGTTATGAGACAGTATGGGGATTGATGGCACTCAAAATAATGAGTAATAGAACTTTTTTTTTGGTAAGATATTAATTCTTCTCTATTTTAAATATTAACCCCATGCTAATGTTTACATTGTTCCCGTCAAATCACTTTTGTTATTTTCACGTTGTTACAAACAGCACATAAGAGAGAGACAGACATAGAGAGAGAGAGAAAGAAAGAAAGAAAGAAAGAAAGAAAGAAAGAAAGAAAGCCAACCAAGAAAGAAACCTGCCTTTAAGATTGTTCTTAACTCCCGGTTGTCATCCTTTCTATACAGTTTATTTCATTAAACTTTCTTTACTCCCAATTTTTACACCATATAGTCTGTGCTGCATAATTGAATGACTATATATATATATATATAGTCTTTGTATAGATCTGTTTCTTTGCTCCCCAGAATTATCCAAGGTGAAGACAATGTCTTGTCTTAACCTTGCCCTAACTCATCCTCAGACTGCTAAAGCACCTAAGCGCTGGTCAGCGGATACTTGATTGATTCACATTTTCTTTCCGTGAGGGTGAAAATTGTTCAGAGACCTACTCCTTTTTTCCTGAATCTGCCATTTCAACTGACCTCCCTGCTTCTCCGATACGGCAACATAGACAGATGTACTGTAGAAACCTTTAGGTTATACAGAATTTGTGCAATTTGTTTTCTGATTTTAGGTATTAGGAAGAATGATAGAAAAATGATTATAACTAGAAATGAGAAAGGTGATCAAACAACCAGAAATTAGGTTGGTGCTAAGTAGATGGAGATGATTTTCCCCCCATAAGCCTTCTGGTTTGTAGAGTTAACTGGTTTCTATAATACAGCTAAGAGATGCTTTTTAGCAAATCTATTGAAGGATTTTGATTAGGCCAAATATACTACCAATAGTTAAAATGTCCTACATATTTTCTTGGTTCTTTCAGTATTCATCAGAGTGGAAGCTAATTTTATCTAAAAATAATTACAGTAAAAACATTTTTACAATAAGAATTCATGCTTCCTGCAAAAGCATGTTCAAATAACTAGAGTTGTTTATATGGGTAATGACACAGTAAACAAATGTGAAAGCACTTTGAAAAATTAGAACATTGTAAACATATAAACTAGCTTTATGTTAGAAGATACCCCTGAAGGAGAGATTAAATGCCTTTTGTAACCATAGCATCTTTTAAACTTAAAAATATGGAGTCTGTTCTCATAGTTTTTCAGGGAGATGCTCTATTTAACCCTTTCAGCTAGTTCTGGTACATAATTAAGACCTAACACATCCGTTGTATGTAATGAATCAACTTCTTTCCAGTGCATTTAGAATAACAGAATTGGGAAAGAAAGACTCTCAATCATTTTATGTAGGGCTTTATTCTCCTGTGGAATCTTAGTTGAGAAAAGCTAAAAAATTTTTTAAAAATCTCTCTTAACTATCTTTTGCATAAAACATTTCCCCACAAATATGTTTTTGTGAGCTTTTCCCTTCTAGATTATTCTTATTTGGCCCAACTGTTAGTGGTTCAGATGTATTGATATATGGTCTATTCCAAATCCGGTCGGCCTTAACTTGTTTTCAAAGTTTTAAATGTTGTAGCCGTGTTTTATTGACAGCATTTTTTCTACTTAATTATGTCTTTTGTTGACAGCTCAAAGTGTCTCTGTTTACTCTTATTTAGAATGCAGCTGGCAACAGCAGTTTGTTTGTGAAACCAAAGCACATAATTAACTTACCCAGTTAAGGTATGGTGTGTTTCAGTGGGATAGAAAGGATTTCATAGAGTATGGTGCTTTAGTCTGAGAAGTTATGGAGTTTATTTTCAGGGTGGTGTATTTTATATGAGAGAACTTAAGCAGAGAATAAGAATCATGTGTGACATCCTAACACTACTTGAGTACCAAAGTACTACAAAAAGTACTTCGATTTTATTTTTTTTAAGTTTATCAGTTGCACCAAGAAAATCAGATACCAGTATTCAGTGTAACATTGAATTAACATGGCGGAGCCAATAGGAATGTTTGGGATCATGTTCTTTTCACATCCAGTTGCATGATTAAGCTTTGATTATATTGCTTTGATGCAAATTTTCTAAAGAAACGTCAATACCCTCCTGCTCCTCCTGTTTGCAAGGGCGTTTTGTAGTTACTAATTCTAAAAGAAAATAAGTAAATCCATTAATTTGAAATAAGATAAAAATGGAGAGAAAATATTTAAGCAATAAATTTCATATTGTGTGATTTCTTACATCCTGGCTACTTGCCCTGGGTTTCTCCAGATACTGTATCAAACTTTGATTCCAGATCCTTTCCTTCCAGGTATCAGCTAGTTCAACTTTATTATTTTTCCATTTCTAAAGCTCTGCCTGAGTTCCTATAATTATTACACTCTTTATTAGTTTTATTTAACTAGTTACATCCCATGCTTAGGCAAGACAAGGTCTTTCTTTCTTTCTTTGTTTCTTTCTTTCTTTCTTTCTTTCTTTCTTCTTTCCTTCTTTCTTTCTTAAGATTTTATTTTTAAGTAATATCTATACCCAGTATAGGACTCGAACTTATAACCCCAAGATCAGAGTCGCATGCTGTACCAACTGAGCCAGCCGGGTGCCTCTACCTGTCTGGTATTTTAATTTTGTTGAAAATGGAGAAATTCCTAATGATGTTGAAAGGTAAAATTTATTGAATGCTCTCTAACTAAGCACACATTGAACAGAACTAAACACTATGTTTGCATTCTTTCATATAACATTCAGAAACTCTTAAGACTTCTTATGACATAGTCAGTGTTATTATCTTTATTGCTAGGTAAGTGACCAGCTCTAGAGAAACACTGAGTTTAAGTAAATAAGACAGAAAAGATTGAGGACACTGAATGATGGCATTTGTCCTCCTGATTAAGATGATCATTTTGATTTTCATTGTATACTAATAGAATTTAAAGATAGAATGGTAATACTGCTTTTATACTATTTAGTGGTTGAAGTGAGTAGAGAGAACCTCAGAATTTGAAAATGAATAGAATTGTATTAGAAAACAAATATTTTTAAGGAAACAAAAATAACAAAGAACAGTGGAAGCAATGTATGTAATTAGGAACATAAAATTGGCAATTTAATTCAGGATTTTATTTTAAAATAGCTATTATTTTTAAAATGACTGATATAAAAAAATAGAGTTGAGTTAAGTAAACCATTTTGAGCTGGTAATACCTATTTGGCACTGCTTTTACTGTTTTGCTAAAAATATTCTAGGTTTACCAATATTAAATGTACTATTTTGGTGTATTTGTGTTTATTTTATATATATATGTTTCAGACCTATTATCTGATCTTTATTTTCAGAGGAATCAAAAAAGTGATATTAGCTTTAAGATATTAATGGTTACTGGTTCACAAACAGGTCTTCTGATAATAAATTAGTAAATTAGTGAAAACTTCCTGTACACACAGCTGCGAAGACCTGCTGAGGCGTCTTGGTCCCATTTCTTACCTAGAGCTTGATAGGAATATACTGCTGCTCACTAGTTAATTACTGTCTCTAGATAGAAAAGGAAAGGCCTTGAATTCAGCGTCTGTATAGTTGCACGGCCCTGTTCAGTCAAGCTCAATGCATGTTACATGATTGCCTGAAAGGAATAGAAAAGCTGCTTTTTCAGTCTCTGACCAGAATGCATGATAAGGCTTGGTGTCAAAAAGGGCAAGATGGGGATCACAGCAATTATGGCAGAGGCAAAGTAGTTTCCTTGACAACCAGATTGAGGATTCATTGTGATTTATTATTTACTACTTCAAAACCTCATTCTGTGATTTAATTAAGCATTGGGATTTCCATAAATTCTGTCTTTTCCAAATTTGAATATCCTGTCACTATTGTTAAAATGTACATTGAGACAATTCCAAATTGGTGTTACTCTAAAAGAGGGACACATTAGGCTTAGCCTGTAGCTTTGCACAAATCTAGGCAGGCCACTTAGATAACAGTTAACTGAAGTTAAATGGATCTTATATTAGGTGATGTTAGTCAACACTCACTATTAACTTACTAATGACCTCCCTGGAAATATTAGGAGCAGCATGGTTGCAACAAGTGAAATTTTTTTTTAAATTTTTTAAAAATGTTTTTATTTTTTTATTTTTTGATGTAAAGTTCGATGATTCATTAGTTGGTTATAACACCCAGTGCACCATGCAATACGTGCCCTCCTTACTACCCATCACCAGCCTATCCCATTCCCCCACCCCCCTCCCCTCTGAAGCCCTCAGTTTGTTTCTCAGAGTCCATAGTCTCTCATGCTTCATTCCCCCTTCTGATTACCCCCCTTTCTTTATCCCTTTCTTCGCCTACCGATCTTCCTAGTTCTTATGTTCCATAGATGAGAGAAACCATATGATAATTGTCTTTCTCTGCTTGACTTATTTCACTTAGCATTATCTCCTCCAGTGCCGTCCATGTTGCAGCAAATGTTGAGAAATCATTCTTTTTGATAGCTGAATAATATTCCATTGTATATATGGACCACATCTTCTTAATCCAGTCATCTGTTGAAGGGCATCTCGGCTCCTTCCACGATTTAGCTATTGTAGACAATGCTGCTATGAACATTGGGGTGCATATGGCCCTTCTCTTCACTACGTCTGTATCTTTGGGGTAAATACCCAGGAGTGCACTGGCTGGATCATAGGGTAGCTCAATTTTTAACTTTTTAAGGGACCTCCACACTGTTTTCCAGAGTGGCTGTACCAACTTGCATTCCTACCAACAATGTAGGAGGGATCCCCTTTCTCCACATCCTCTCCAACAATTGTTGTTTCTTGCCTGCAACAAGTGAATTTTATCTTTTTTTCTTGAAAGCAGTTTTAAATAGTTTGTACATGATTTGTATTTCAGTGTATCATTTTAGATGTAAACTCTATGTTACTTCTTTGCAGTCACAATCATAATTATACACCTTTTATATTGTACAAATTATAGTCTTTTTGATTTGGTAGTAATCAGATGATTTTTTGCCAGAAATTGGAAGTTCAGCTTCTTAGGACAAGTTAACCATAGATAATTTTGTATTTCCGAAATATTCCTTAGATACTTATTATCTTTGCAGAGGAAGCTCTGAGTTGACTACTTACTCTGCATTATTAATAATCAAATGCTATAAGCTTTTTAACATGTGGGTTTTATTTAAACAACAAAACCTACCAAATAAAAATAATTTTAAAACTTCATTGAATTCCTATGCAAAATGAAATATTTACGTGTACTCTTTTTAAATTAAAATAGCATCTGCTTAGCTCGTTTACATTCTTTCTGTCAGAATTTCTGCCCGAGGATTCTATATATAATTAATGTAAGAAAAACAAGGCAGTAATCCCTTGATAGAAAACTGGTAATGGATTAAAAGACCATAGATCTGAAATTCCAGGAATGTGACACACTTTCTCAGGAAGATGCACTTACTCCTAAAGTCTAGAGATTTTCAAAAGTGCCCTCTAGTGTAATTAGCCAGAGATAGACATTCTGAGTATATATTGTTGTATGTTTAATAGGGATTATTATAAGTAAACTCATAACTGCTATAAAATATGATTCGAGGAGATCATTACTATGGCAGAGTAGAGCTGAGTATTCATTGGAAGCCTCAGAGTTTTTACTGAACCAATTGATAGAATACACAAATATGCACACTAAGAATGTGTGGAACAGTTGCCTAGGTTAGTATGAACAGAGTCTTAAAATATAGTGTCTAACATTAACTAGTTCAGGAACCTCAGGGAATTCACGTAATGATCCTGAGTTCCACTTCTTAATTTAAGGATTTAGACTAGATCAGTGCTTTTCAGATTGTAGGTTGCCACTGATTAACAGTTTGTGAATACAGTATTTAGTGGGTATGATCAGCACTTAAGTGAAAGAGAATAGCAAATAGAATACATTATATATGAAGAATATTTTTCATGAAATTTGTATTAATTGTATGTGAACATAAGTATATTATGTCTTGATACTCTCTATCAATATATATACAGAGAAATACTGGGCTGAGTGGTTCCAAAACTCTGTCCCAGTTCCAGCATCCCCAAATGAAATTTTAATTGGTTAGGGTTTCCTGGGATTGCATTCTTATTTTTTTAAAGATCTTATTTATTTGTTTATTTATTTATTTATTTATTTATTTATTTATTTATTTATTTATTTTGTGTGTGTGTGTGTGTGTGTGTATGAGAAAGAGAGCACAAGCAGGGGGAGCAGCAGGTGGAGGGAGAAGTAGGCTTTCAGCTGAGCAGGGAGTCTGACGCAGGACTCCATTCCAGGACCCTGGGATCATGACCTGAGCCAAAGGCAGACGCCCAACCAACTGAGCCACCCAGCACCCCATGAGATTGCATTTTTAAAAAATAGGACTTATCACAGGCAGATACTTATAGGAATAAAAAGATAAATAAGAAAGATATAACAGTTGATATTCTGAAAGAGTAAAACCTATATAAATTGTAATTATTCCTGATCTCTAAGTGTGATAATTTAGGCCTGTATGAAAGCTATGAGAGCATAAAGAACAAGTGATTAGTTCTGATTGTCAGGCTCAGAAAATACTTCATGACATCAGAATATATCCTTGAAAGATGAGTATGATTAGATTCATTTTAGGTAGAGAATTGAGAGAGATGAGTCTGGACACTTTGGATGTGGCTAGAAAGTCAAGAGGCGTTGCATGCCATACTTAGGCATGTGAAGTTTATTGTGAAGACCAGGGAGAGCTGCCAAACCTATTAAGTCTGCTAGAATTAGATCTGCTTTTAGAAAGAAAAATGTAGCCGAGTGGTGGTTGAACCGAAGTAGAGAAAGACCAAAGGACAGAGATGATGAGTTTTGGGATAATTTCAGAAGGGCCATTCATGAACTGATGAGGGTAGGGGCTGTAGACAGTGAAAAACTCCTTTTTTGATAAACAATAAAACTGATAATTTTTACAGTCTTTATACAACACACAAATTGAGTTGTATTGAGTTTCCCAGCACATTGAGCTATTTTATTTTATTTTATTTTATTTTATTTTATTTTAAAGATTTTATTTATTTATTTGAGAGAGAGAGAGAGAGAGCATAAGCAGGGAGAAGGAGCAGAGGCAGAGGGAAAGGCACGCTCTCTGCTGAGCAAGGAGCCCTGTGCAGGGTTCGATCCCAGGACCCTGGGATCATGACATGAGCTGAAGGCAGATGCTTAACCGACTGAGCCACCCAAGGCGCCTGAGTTTTATTTTAGTATTTTGGAGCAGTTTTCTATACCTTTGCAAAATACCTAAGCAAACACATAAAATCTTGAATGACGAATGACCACCTTTGTTGATTAATCAAAAAATACAGTGAGAAAAATTTAGTTAGTATTAATAGGCTAAAAAATGAACTTGATGTGGTCTTTCTGTCATTTCATTTCTGGTCAGATCCTTACCTGTTTGTTTATTGTTGATATTGAGGTTTTTGAAACATTGCTTTCCCTGAGGAACCTTCCTTGATGTCCCTTCTGTCAAGACAGTTACCTATCCTTTATGAAGTCATTCACCTTTCTCTCACTGTATCATGTGCTCCTGCTTTATACTTTTAAGACTGAGCTGCTTAAAATGAGAAACAACAAAATTCGTTTTAGTATATTGTGTCTCACGTATATGGTGGATGTATATGTAATCACATTTATGTACTTGTATATGGTGACAACTCGTAGATGTTTCAGTGGTGAATAACTGAGCTAACGAACCTGAAATATGCAATAAAGGTAAGGGAATAAATAGGGAATTGAGTTTAAAAGATTAAAAATAGAATTATCTCAAGGAATTAAAATTTAAAATGGATCTAATAACATATGGATGTATGATGGTTACTGTTAGCATATTAACATGGATTTATTAAGTATCCACCCGCTTTATAGGTGCGTGATTATGATTGTGAACAGAACAGAAACTACATATCCTATAGACTTGCCTTTTCATCTTCAGTCAGAAAGCATGTGAATGCAAATTACAGCATGATGGACACTGAGAAAATGTCATAAAAAATTCCTAATTATCCTTGAGAAAATACTGGAGTTGCTTATTAAAGGTAGTTATATAATTTTGGTTGTAGCAGTTACTGACGTTAGACGTTTGACACCACAGTATCTCCCATTTTTGCAGACCATGTAACATTTAACGTATTGAGTCTGAAAAAGTGAACGGAAAGACTGTTTAGAAGTAGTGGGTGCCATCTGATTATTTTGGTTCAGGTAAATTTGGTTCAGGTAAAATTGAGATATAGGGGCTCAGGGAAGATGACAATGCTTGCATAAAAATACAAGCACATATTTTCCAGCTCCAGAAAACACACTCCACTGGGTTCTTCTTAAAGCTCTCTGTGGCTTAGGAAAACTTATCTGGGCTTCCTGTATAGAATGATCTCTTTCTTTTTCATATCCACAGAGGGCATATCTATATAGACTTTCAATATATACTTTTTACAAAGTAATGTGTGGGCAAGCATATTTCCTCAGAATTAATGAAATGGATTTTTAGGAAGATGATTAATTTATTCAACAAACTGACTTTGTGCTAGACACTATGAAAGCAAAGGTGACCAAGGCAATAGACCAAGATATATAGAACCTTTTAGTCTATTTCCTTTGAATCCTGCAGAGGTTTTATACTCTTTGATCATTTGGTTTGGGTAATAAGAAATGCTGACATCTGAATGCTCAGAAAAAAATTGTAGTAATGTTATGTGTAATGAAGTTTTCATCATTATAATGTTTGTTACTAACTTTTGGATAACTTTGAGATTTTGCCTATCAGATTTCCAAGTAAATATTCTACTTGTATAATACACGGAAGTGTTGCTAGGTGAGAGAATTATATATTCAAACATACAGTATACAAAACAGGTTTAATATAACCTATGGAAAATCTGAAAAAAAGTATCAGTGTGTCTATTTAATGTGTGTTTGATGGATTTAATGTAAAAGTCTGGGAAAGGTTTTGAGGGGGTTCTTAGGATTGCAATGATGCCCATGGTAAAATAGGCTAAAAGAGTGTTGAAGTGACTTGGAATCTCAAAAAGTAAAGTATTGATAGTTGGACTTGACAAGGTGTCATGGTATATAGTGAGAGGAGCATTAAAGCCAGTCATCACATTTCCTTTGAAGTAATGTGACCTTGGATCAATACCCCAGAGCCTCTATTTTCTGAGCTGTAAAATTAATATCACATCTATATTAAGTGTTTATTATAACCAGGCACTCTGCTAGATGCTTGGGATAAAAATAGGAGTAAGTATTCCTGCCTTCAAGGAATTTTTGGTCTTAAAGGAGAAACACATAACTAGATAAGCCTGAAGCCATGTGATAAGTGCAGAGAATGCCCACGGATGCTTTGTCAGATTATGATACAGTTTAGGAGGTGAAGTGGGATAGCATGGTTATATGGTCAGAGGAGGTTTTTCCTGTCTCTAATGTTAAAAAGGGATGAGTAAAAATTCACTGTGCAGGCAGTATATTCTGTGGATGCAGCCAGGGTTATAGTGATAATTAAGTGAGATAATGTAGGCTGTATCTAGAATATGTATGTAAGTCCTTTCAAGTCCTTTTTCCTGACCTGTCTATCAATGTACTGTGTGCACACACACTTGTGCACACATGACCCAGTTAGCAAGTGAACTTTGTGCCCTCAAAGAAACTATTGGGAAGAGAAATGGGAACAACATGGACTAGCTTATTTCTAATTACCTATAATTATGATTTCATAATCTGCAAATTATCTACATATAATGAGTTATTCAATTATATCTGGTTTATAATTTACCAGTTATGCTATTTCCTTAGTTTATTGGAGATGGAACCCAGAACCTATGACTAGGTATCCTGAATCACTTTTTAAGAAAAGTTTGTTGGCAAAATTGAGCACTTAGAGTTACCATGCACTGTTTTTGAATACTTGACATGTAGTAACTTATTTTAGTCCTCACAAAACCCTATGAGGCATAAGAACTATTATTACCTCAATTTTACAGATAGGGAAACTGAAGTACGGACTTTTCCATATGAACAACATCACTTAGCTAATAGAGGAGCCTAGGTTCAAATCTAGACAGTGTTCATCTGAAAAGTAGCATATGATTAAGAAGTTCCTAGAAATAAGCCTTCTTGTCCCAGAAGACTAAGACTTTCAAGATAAATGTGCAACCAACAGCTAGGTTTGAAAGCACACAGGAAACAGGCAAATTATATAAGTGGATACTTTTCCTATGAGATAAGGTGGTTGACAAGCTTGCAGAATACTGTTGCAAAACAGAAACTGGAAGTCAAAAGTCCACATCATCAGGGTGGGTGGAGAGAGCATCTCACTAAAGGGCAGAACTGGTTCTTGGTCTCTGCATTCTTGGGGAATCCTGAGGAATATGGATGTGCTGGCTCTACTCTTGTCTTTTCAGTAAGACTCAGTGTATAGAGTGGTGCATGTGGGTCACTGTGATACCCGGTGACTCCTCCTTTAATGCTCTTGTTCCTTTGGCAGTAAATTCTCTTTGAAAAACCTACCATTTATTACTCTGATTTTGGGAGTCTTGTGAATGTGCTTTGTATACATGTGAAACTTACCCCGTCTCTGAATCAGGTGTGCCTTCTGTTGGGGTCTGATGGTTTTATACCATCTCTTCTCTAGGAAAGGCTTTTAGAGGAGGGAGCTCTTGAGCCTTAAAGGAGGGGGTGGCCTGGAAACTGGGCGTATAGAAAGGAATTCCAAGAAGGGAGAATTGTATGAAAAAAGTTACAAAGTCAAGAATGCACATACTAGATTTTAGATTATAAATAAATTAAGACTCAATTCCGTAGTGTAAACAGATTAACTTTGTACATTTTAATACATTATATGGAATGCATAAATTATTAGAATTTTCTACATAGCACCTTGCTGTCACGCGTACCATTTGCTTCTTTCTTCTACATGAATAGTTAATTCCATAAAAATAGATTATTCATCTGGCTTTCAGCATGTAAGAGTTAACAGAGACAACAGCAAAGTGGCCACCCTGGGATGTACTTGGAGGAAGTCTGGATTGAGCTGCAGGAAATTTGGAACAAATGGCGAGAAGAAAGTATGAGTTGGGAGAGGTGGGCAGTAGGAAAAACCCATGCAATCTAGAGGAGACAGGCCCCTGCATGAGCAAAATATTTCTTACTGAATAAGTGTGCTTCGGCATAGATTATCCAAGAAAAATGTATCTCAGATGCAGTGAGGGAAGTGTGATGTAGGGAGTAGGGATATACGTGATCTTTGGAAAAACCACCGGGATCTCCCATGTCCTCAGAGGCATCCATTATGCATAGTCCAGTAACTCCGAACCAGAAGGGTCGGGAAGCACTTCAATTCTCAGGCTGAGATATGGTGTATTTTCAAGTTGTTCCCATAAAGGAGAACAGGATTTCTATTATACTCCCAGGCTGAGTATTTTTTTGTTCACCTGTTCACCCGCGTTCTGCTTCTTGGTATCTCAAGGTTGGTGGCCAGTTTTCTTCAGCTCTGAGCTGGTTACCATAATGGTCACTGCTATGCCAAAAAGGGTTTCCACTTCCTGGATTTTTTCCCCCCTATGCATCTATCTATCTATCTATCTATCTATCTATCTATCTATGTTGAAGTAGACTTATAATTCCTTTTTACCATTTTCTAGGAATACATTCCCAGGTCATTATTATTTATTATTTATATTTACTTTAGTCATTCTATTTATAATATAATATTGTTGATTAGGTTTGCATCATATTCTATTTTATCAGTCTACTTTTAAATCATTTCCCTAATTGGGATCTTTAGTTTGTCTCAAATTTTTCATTATTACGAATATTCAAATCTTTGGCAAATTTTTGGGTTCTTTTTAGAGCATATTCTTACAAAAGGAATTTGATAAGATTATTTTAGAAAGATTGTACCAATTTGTAAAGCCTCAGAAATAAATGAGGCTGTTTGTTTTATAATACTCTAACAAATTTTTGGTAATTTATAGGAGAAAATTTTACCAGATTTTAATTTTTTGCCTCCTTTTTCTTGCCAGTTAAACTGAGCATTGTATATGTTTGTTTATTTCATTTTCCTTTCTTTTTCTTTACCTACTTTGAAATTAATACTCAGTATTTGTAAGGACTGCTTATATAAAGTATTTAACCTTTGATTATTTGTTTAGACAGTTTATTTTGGGAGACGTAATTTTCTGAAACATTCCTGTTGTCGTTATAAATCAGATTCACCTAAACTTACTCTCATTTTCTGATAAGAAGCACTGCTTGTTTTTGAGATTGTTATCAAGCTCTTCTTCTATTTTTCTTTTCTTTTTTTTTTTTGCCTCGAATAGTAAGGGAATTTTTTTTTTAATCTGGTAAAACTTCAGCTTCATAAGGGTGAAATGACAAGTATTTGAGGTTGTAAAGGGAAATAAACATTTTTTTTTAGAGTTTATTTATTAGAGAGAGAGACAGAGAGAGCAATGGCTTTTTTTTTTTTTAAGATTTTATTTATTTGAGAAAGAGAGAGAGGACGCACGCCCTTGAGCACGAGCAGTGGGGAGGGGCAGAGGGAGAGAGAGAAGAGACTCCCCACTGAGAAGGGACCAGACAAGACAACGCAGGGCTCCATCCCAGGACCCGCAGATCATGACCTGAGCTGAAGGCAGAGGCACTTAACCCACTGAGCCACCCAGGTGGCCCCAACGGAAATAAACATTTTAAGTACCAGGGAAGCGTCATTAGAGTAGTACACCAGGGCATAGCAACACTGGTTCAAACAGGGTTTCTTAGAGCCTTTTTCCTGCAATTCCTTATACTTCGTTAGAATGTCTGAGTCCGGAAGTTGGAACTGCTCTGTTGTCTCTGCACTGTTGGTACCTGTAGGGAGCAAGTATGAAAGACAACAATGGGCTATATATGTAGGGGCAGGGCCTGTGCTTTTGGATCTGCTACCATGCTGTTTCTTAGTTCCCTTGATGTTTAGTTTGGCAGTTAAATACGAGAAAGGATATAATTTTAACTCTGCAGAAAAGTAGTGGTATTTCGTTTTTAAGGCAACATTTTATAACTTTACAATGTCAGGTTAAATTTCTCTCTCTCTCTCTCTCCCTCTCTGCTTCCCTCCCTAAATGTTCTGGTGACACATATTTGAGAATAGTTTGTGTGTTCTTTAAAATCTCGTCTTTCATTAAAAATTGAACAAACCTCAGCAGCCCAACACAAAAATAATAACACCAAAACCAGCCATGAACGGAGTGATATTGTCATTTAAGGAATTATTTGACAACCTTTATAGCAGTTTGGGAAGCTGTTTCTGTTTTAACTCATAGTGTCACAGTTAGCAGAGGAGTGAGTACTTCTACAAGTCATCTCTTTACCTCAGGGAGGATTTTTACCACTGAGTGGGCTTTCTGTAGTTTGTAGAGGTAGTGGAATTGTCTCCAACCTGAGAGTTGTTAGTTTCTTTGGCTTATTCCAAAATAGTCCAGTGGAGGAATTTGAAGGTGCTTGAGACACAAATACATAATGGATGAATGAATGAGCAATGAAGTGTTTGGGTGAGGCTGCCAAAGATGTTAGTAAGAGATAACATTACAGATGCTGTTTTCATTTAGTAGTGGTTTTGATTATTTTGAGTTTGCATTTTGAGGTAAAGTTCACAAAATAGGCTCACTACTACATTTAGTTACACTCATTTTGTCATTTTGCAGTTTTTAATTTGTCTAGGAACATTCATTGAAAAAAGTAATAGCATAATGGTACAGTGTTCACTGGAGTAATTTTGTTTCCTATACATCGTATTAGCCATTTGATTAGTTGTTTCCATAAGCTCCATATATCTTTTAGAAATTTATCTTTCCAAACTGTTCATGAGATAAAAATATTCTTCAGCTGTAAAGGAAGTCTTACATGTTAGGAGTGATGTCCAGAGTTTGGGTTAAAAAAAAAATCACGTAGGGCCACCTGGGTGCTCAGTCAGTTAAGCGTCTGACTGGATTTTGGCTCAGATCACGATCTCAGGGTCCTGGGATCAAGCCCTGCATCAGGGGGGTCAGCCTGTCCCTTTCCTTCTGCTCCTCCCATGTGTGCGTGCACTCTCTCTAAAATAAATAAATACATAAAATCTTAAAAAAAAGAAATTCATATCTGTAGCATAATTTAGAATCAAATTTTAAGCATTATTTAAGAGAAAAAAGGTAGGAAGTTTTAAAAATCAACTTTGGTGTCCTGAGTAGCTTTTTTGAGGTGGGATGGTACTACAGTAAGGATTTTTTCCCCCTAGAACCTTACTGGAAGATGCTTTCTCACTCCTAACAGAAAAGCCTTTCTATGATCATCCGTAGTATTATTGTGTTCAGTTAAAAACAACAACAACAACAATTCTAACTTTCAGAAGTCCTTTGAGGTTTTAGGGAAAGAAGAGTGCCTTTTATAGCATGTAAAGGAAAGACATGACATTTCTCCCTTCTTCATTGGGGAAAAAGGTTAAATGGCTGACACTTTTTAAATGATCGAAGTGTTAGTGTGGGTGACAGTCTGTGAAAAGTCAAGATAACAGTTGAGACTGATTTCAGGCTGCGTTAATCTTTCCTACCTGAAGTGAGAAATAAATACTTCATAGAAATGTATATGGAGGTATAATGCCTTTTCCTTCTGGGACACTTGTTTGAGTCACCTGTGGCTGAATGTGATTACCTTTGGAGTGCTGTTTGGAATTGAGAGAAATGAGTGGGTGGTTTTAGTGCAGTTTCAATGTAGTTAACTCAAATAAGTTTTAGAATTAGTATTAATTTGGCCCCCTTATTAGATACCTTTAATAAGGAAGCCAGTTGTTACACAGGTAATTTCTTTATGACTTTATAGAGTTTATTGTTGTCAAATAAATGTAATTGACATGGAAATATTAAATTCATTTACATTGTTGTCCCTCTTTGATTCTACTTAAATGTACCTTTTAAAGCATGAAATAATGGCTGGTAGTTTCTTGTGGGGTTTTTTTTGGGTTTTTTTTTGGCATTTAAAAAACATTAACAAAAAACTCAGAATCCCAATTTTGACTCTCTTTGATTTAGGAGACCTATCTGGGGAGTACTTTAAATGAGGGCTCCGCCCCTAAATAGTTTTGTCAGACTAATACAGTGACAGGAAAGGAATAGAATCTTTTAGCTAGTATGGTTTGGGGTAAGTCACTAGGTGAGGGAACAAATCACAGTTTTGCATTTTTGCTTCTTTAACTGCTTTTAAGAGCAAACACTCTTGAGCTGGGTAGGGTGGGAGTTGCTAATGGAATTTATAACGGAATAGTAAAAGAAAAAATTGTTAGTTATATTAATCAATGTGGAAGTGGAAATAAATTGTTGTACCTGAGGAGATGTTGGAATTGTTGTTTTGTTACTTGTTCTGTGATTGTATCTCTGGGTTTTTTGTTGTCAGTGAATAAACTATACAGAAATATTTAAGACTTTTAATTGGATAATGCAATGTGAATGACTTGAGAAATTTCATTTCTGATAGTAACTTCTTAATGTTAAACTGGTTTTAACTAGTTACAAGACATAATAAATGTAAAGAGTGTTTCTTCTTTAGTGGGGTAGAGAAAAGAGGGGTAAAGTTGTTATTCTGGTTTTTGTAATGTTTTTACGTGTACTCCTGGATGATTATGAACTCCAGCAGATGGTCAGTCATTTAAGGGTGCATTTCATAGTTGAGGCCCACTGATTTGGTGACTCTAGTGAAGATGTCATCTTTGTTACATTTATATTCTTTATTTCCTGATATCTGGATTTTAAAAATTTTTAAAACATTTTAACATATACAAAAAGATAGAACTGTGGTGTGTGTTTTTTCCTTTATAAAAACATCTTCATTTTATGTTCCTGGGTATATGTGACATCTTTTTGTATAAGGAATTAAGGTATAAAATACAGCACAAAATAAAATTAAGTAAAAATTGAATGCCTGTTGTGTGTTATGCATTGTGTTGGAAACCAAGGATACAGAAGTAAATAGGATTCACTTTTTTCTGTTGAGTAGCTCAGAGTTCAGTAGGGTAGGAATATTTAGTAAGGAGACTGTTAGAAACATGTTGCCTCTGACAGAGGTGCTCATAATTGTTCATTCACTTAGTTCAATCATACATCCATTTATTTAATATATCTTTATTTCATGCCTTCTATAAAGAGAGCACTGTCAACTGACTGTTAGGTTTTGGCATTATAATGGTGAACTAGATAGATGTGGTACCTTACCTTAAGGAGAACTCACTACCCGTGTAAATTACCCAGGCACAGGGATCATTGTCATGTGTGTTCACCGTTATATCGCAGTGTCTAGAAGAGTGCTAGATACATAGTAGGTATGCAGTAAATATTTACTTATTGGAAGAAAGAGAATAGATGACCCAAAACCTGAGCTCAGATTCTCTTTTCCTCATTGTCAGAGAAAGCTCGATAGGATTTTGGAAAGTAATTGTTGCTAAGAGAAAAATGAGTAGAATAATCTATACATAGGCACTGAGTGGTGAGGGTAATATTGAAGCTTAATACAAAATTCACTAATTTCTTTAAAAAGTAGATCAGAATTAAAATATCCTATATTTCTGAACTTTGAGGAAGTTATAGCTTTTGTTGAAACTATTAAAAGCATCTCTTTATGTGCATGTGTTATTTTAATACACATGCTTATCAGGAATTTTTCTTTTAGAGCTTGATATTAAACTGATAGTATTATATAACTAAATTGCTGTATTTTAGTGGCACTTGTGACTTAATAATCAGTGGAAGATAATTTACAAATTTTTAAGTGGGAAAGATCAATTTCTTTCTAATAAGAAATTTAATCCCAAAATGTTTTGAAGGACTCATAATGCATACTTTTCTCCTTAAAATATCCAGAAGCTTTTCACAAGTGGTAATAATTGAACCTAATAGCTGAACAGTACTTTTACATTAGAACAGTACTTTTACCTTGAGTGTACAAAATGTCCAGAATTTGTTATCTTAGCAAGTCCCAAAGATAAAGTTTTCTTTTCCCTTTTGTTGTTTGTGTAATTGGATTTAATTATGTATTTTTTTTATCCCACATTTATTTGTTAAGATTTTTTGTGTATTCTAATGTAAATCATAGTGTTTCTGTTATAAGTTGGATATAAATAAGAAAACTATAAATCTTCTTAAAAATTTTTTGTTTGAAATGTCTCATAATTTAAAATATATCCCCCCCCCAAAAAAAAAACCCATCTTGTAAGCCAAAATGACATGAGAAGCTAAGGCATTTCATTTATAAATGGTGAGGTGATTATTTTGTAGTTTCAGGATCTTAACTTACTTGAACACTTTCTTTTACAAGAACTTTATTTTTCTGTAAGGATTTTTTTTTTTTCTTTAAAGATTTTATTTATTTATTTGACAGAGAGTGAGACAGCCAGCGAGAGAGGGAACACAGGCAGGGGGAGTGGGAGAGGAAGAAGCAGGCTCCCAGCAGAGGAGCCTGATGTGGGGCTCGATCCCATAACGCTGGGATCACGCTTAATGACTGCGCCACCCAGGCGCCCCGTCTGTAAGGATTTGGTTTGTGTTTCATGCTAACCAAGTTTACTTACACAAAAATTTCTACATTTTCAAGACCAATGTGCTTATGCTAGAAAAATCACACTGCATTGCTTTATTTAATCTTAGCATGAAAACAAATTCAAAGGTGAAAGTTTTTTGTACTCTGTGCATGGCATACTTTTAGTTTCCTCACATAAGACTGATAGGTTAAAAGAACTATATTTTAATGCACATAAAAATATTAGATGTTGTAGGAGTTGATTGGTAAAAGTTATTTCTTAAACAGACTAATAGAATAAAACAATAGAGTAATAATCTGTAAACTTATGTGAAATGAGTTTTTAATACATTGCCTTTTCATATACAAAGAAGTTTTTAAATTTTATTTATTTATTTTTAAAGTAAACTTTCCACCCAACAGCAAGCTTGAATTTATGACCCCAAGATCAAGAGTCACATGCTCTACCAACTGAGCGAGCCAGGTGCCCCTACCAACAAAAGCTTTTTTATACATCCTTGATTTTTAAAATTTTGTTTTGATGACGTCGTGAATATTCAGAGAGAAATAAAAATGTTGAACCATTAGTGAAATAAGTTATTTTTTAGGCTTATTTTTAGCGTATTCTTTTCATCTAAACTAAAATGAAGTGGAAAAAAGTTTTCTGGAAGCTTGTAAGCTGTAGGTCAGCCTGATTGAAATCATGTCCCTCTTCATTAAGTATTTTTCTCATTTCCATTTTAGGAAAAAAAAATCTCATTAACATATATAAACAGAAATAAATCAGATTTCAATATGCCAGCACTCGTAGTAGACTTTGGCTTGCGTTAATGTTTCAGTAGAGCTTGAAGTCACAGCCTCAGTTCCAAAGAGGTCCCTGATAATCAGAAGGCATGGTGCTTGCCGGGACCCTGGACAGCATGAGCAGTAGCGTCCATGACAGGGTTTAGTTCAAAGTAATTAAGAAAAACAGTACCAGAAAAGTTGATGTTTTTATATTACAGCTTAATAAGACTTTTAAAGGAATGTATGATTTTACAGAAATGTATGTAAAGAGCAGACTGAATGGAGACAATGTTAGGAAAGTAAAGTTTTCATAATCCAGTTTCCAAAGTTTATCACAAGTATAAGCTTATGGCAGAGTATACTGTCTGTTGCCAGAGTAGCATATATTCTTGCAAAAATACTCGTATAATGCAAAATCCAATGACAATTCCAATTCTGGTCTTACAAATTCCCATCTCAAAGCAGTGCATCTGTTTATTAGACGTTATCCTCTGAATGTGAATGATTTCAGTCCTAAGTCAGTGCACCTGTTGCCGGGAGGTATTTATTCCAATCACTAGCCTAAAGCACAGAGAGTTATTGCTTGACATTTTATAGCTTGGGGGGAAAAAAAACCCTGTCTTTTCAAAATCATTTGTTCAGAGTGGAGAAAATGGAGCAAAACAGTTCATTTTACTCTAAGCACCGCTATTTGGCGGTATTCACATTTGCACAGCACAAAGCTGCAATATTGATTTTTTGTTCACAGGGCCTCCCACAAGTTTTTTCTTCGATTGTCAGGGCTGCAAGATGGATTGGATTACACTTTGTTTGTTGGGATGCTTTTTTTTTTCTTTGTTGAAATAGAAATAGATTGAAAATACAACTTAGAATAAATGTCATAGTAATAATATGATTAAAGGGCTTTAATTTGGGAATTTCTTTGTTGATTATGTTGATTGGACAGTTTCATTGAAAGCTTGACAATCAAACACACTATTATTTCCTTTCCTATTCTTCTTCCCGTGAGACTGAAAAGCACTCCGTACACCCTGCTGTGTCCTCTGCAACAGAGGTCTGCAAACCTGCTGCTAATTGTCATTATCGTTTGAAGACGCATTAGAGTAACATTTAAGGATATGAACCTGGGAGCTGCAGTAATGTATCTCAAATCTTGATTTTATTCTTACTGGATGGTATGATGACGGAAAAAGTAATTTTTCTGTGCCTCAGTTTCTTCCTCTGTAAAATGGTGATATTAGTAATACCACCTACGCAATATGGTTGTTTTGAGCACTTTAGTCAGTAAATATTCTTCAAGTCCTTAGAGGAATTTCTGGAGATGATGGGGTGAAGAGGGTGGCAAACCTCTCCCAAACCAAGTGTAAAACTGAACAAAATTGTGAACCACAACCATTTAGGGCTCTGGAAATTAACCAGAGCCAAATAAGAAATTGGGAAGCATTTTATTTATGAAAAGCTGTAGAACTTCTGGTATGAACAGTGGAAGTTCAAAGCCTTCTAGCCTGGGGCTGCTCCTAGCCTCCACCCTCCACTCCTTAGCTAAGTCTTTGTGGTAGTTTCATTAGGGCAAGGCTGGCCTTGAAAGTCAGTGACTGCTGCCAGAGAGAGTTGGCTTGATTTGGAGTGGAGGATGGAAACCGTGCCCAGCAGTGTTGCCAATAAAAGTAGTAAACTGTGGAAAACAGATGGGAAAGACTCACAGCTATGCTAGCCTGAGGTTGTGGTCCCTGTTGGGGAGACTGGAGGGCCAGTCTGAAACAAACCCAGGAAATCTTTGAAATGAAAGAGCCAAAGTTCTCTATGCATTCTTGACTAAGTGGGTAGCTACACACACATGCCAAAGAGACTGAGAGGAGTTGGCAGAAAGTAAATAACCCAGGCTGACTTGAAAACTGCCTGAACTTTGAACGCTCTCCCTAACACATACTCAGATCAGTCAGCAGACGGTGGAGACCTTGTTACGGGTTCATGGTGTTTATGTAAAGACTCTGCCCGATCATTGGCTGATCACTAAGCTATGCAGAGACAGGGGTGATCCCCAGGAAGCCAGGCTAGAAAATAAAAATAAGAATTAAAATAACAATAGTGAGCAGAGACAGCAGCCGCAGACTGAGGGGACAGATTCTGTAGATTAAATCCCGTCAAGATACTAAAAAGAAAATATTACAGTAGCAACAATTCTCTGGGGAGGAAAATCTGGATCCACAGTTGCTAACAGAGTATTATTTAAAATGTCTATTTTCCAACAACAAAAAATTTATAAGATATGCAGAGAAACAAGGAAATTGACCCATACTCAGGAGAAAAAGCATTCAATAGAAACTGTGTCTGATATGGCCCCAGATGTTAGATTTAGCAGATAAAAATTTCAAAGTGGCTATTATGAATATGTTCAAAGATTAAAGTAAAACTACAACTATATTAGAGAATTAAGAGGAAATATGATGGCAATGACTTAATAAATATATAATTTCAATAGAGAAATAAAAACTGTTTTAAAAAGGCCTTGGAGAAATTCTTGGCACATATTAGTTATTATATCAGAGTGTTGCAAATAAATTAACATTTTCCTTCCCAAATACAAATACCCAGCTTTATCTGAACCCAGAGATTGTGATTCAGTAGGTCTGGATTAGGGCTTGAAGATCTTTTTAAAACATTTACCAAATGACTCTGATGCAAAATTGTGTTTGGGAATCAATTATATAGTCCTGGCAAGTGACTTTAAGGAAAAAAAAATCTTAAAAATACCCACTTTAAACAGTTAAGAATTACATCATATACAAAGGAAGAAAGTGTGGTTAAATAGTAGCCATACCTGTGATGATTTATTTCTGTGATGCAATATAGTAAGTCATTAACATTGATATAAATAAAGGAGTAAATAAATGAATTTAGGAATAAGATTTGTTCCTTTTTGTCATCACATTTTCTTAGTGAAAATGCTGAATTTAAAAAATTAGTATCAGTTGCAACAGTTTTATTTAAGATTTTTCCAAAGTTCCTCCTATGTACCATTGTTGAAGAGGTTGAACCCAAACTCTTTGAAGTTTTTAGGGAAAATAGTGTGAAGCGGCCAAAAAAGGTGCAGCAAGTTACATTTTTCTAAAAAATTTCTGTAAATTTTTCTTGTGATCCCATGACTGACCCATGTTTATTTTAGCCCTTTCACTGTCTTTGATTAAAATAGTTAATCCAGGAAAGTGTCTGATTACTATTTGTGTGCTTTGGAGAATTACCTTGACAGTCCTGTGTAAGGTACATGGTTGTGCCAGAACACATCCATGTGAGCCTTCTCGTGTATGTTTATATTTTAAAGAAATAGAGCAAGTAATTTATTACTTAGTAATCACTTGAAAATGTTAGAATAGCATGTGTTACCTGATAAAAAGGAGCTTTCCTATTTAGAATCATAGATTGGTGAAATTCGATGCAACTTTGAAATGACTTTAACTCTTCAGAAAAAGAAATTAAAACCCAGAAATGTAAAATGACTTAGCCAAGTTCACAAGGCTGACCCAGACACGCATACTTCAGTATTCTTGCCATGTGTACATATTTCAACAGTGTAGATTATGCTCTCTTTATATTTATGGCGTACTACACTAAGTTTCCAAAAATATAATTTTCATTATTATCTATATGTTTTGTGAACCTTTCCCATAATTGTGTCCTGTCAAATTTACTAATATTCATTGGTGGATTTCAGATTGCGTGAAGATTTATAAAATTATTATCAATAAGGTGGCTGGAGAAGTCACACAATACTTTTCTGTTTGTGGCCACTAAGAAGATCGTGGGCTTAGGAGTCTGAGAACCCTGTGTGCATTATAGTCAAACTCGTGGTAATCCTTGAGACTCTGAACTTTATGCCTTAGTTTCATACTCCATAAAGTTGGTATTATAATAGTAACCTACTCCATTGTTTTTTGTTGTTGATGATGATGTTGCTTAGCATAAAAAAAGTGATCCGTATAAAGCATGTAGCACAGTGCCAGAACATATTACTTTGTCTGTAAATCTTAGCTATTACAATAACTTTTCTGTGTCCCTATTTGAATTTTTGTATTTCTGATTGGAAAAACAGGTTTTAAATAAATGAGTGTTCATAAACATGTTACTCGCCTGTCTTTATGAAAAACAGTAATGAACCCCAGCAGTACCTAGAAAATAATAAACTGGCAGATTTTTTATCTTTTTTGAGGATGGCGTATCATTTTCATTGATTATAAGTGGTTTATCTGTTTCTAAATGCTAACTGTTTTTATTTCCATAATCAGAGGAAATAGGTATCATAGAGGGAAAAAATTGCAATTTTTTATGGTTTTAATAAACACTAGTTCAATTTAGCTTTGGTTTGACAATACTTGTTGGAATTATTGTTGGAATTATGTGTCATGTACCCACCTAGGCATTGGAATTATAACTAAGAATTCTGTCATCATAGTCTAGCAGGGAATATATACATTAAAAATGAATATGCATGGTACCATGTAATAGTAAGCACTTTAGTGAAGATGTATACAGTTCAATGGAAATAAGGGAGAGAGCAAGAATTTATAAAGGAGAACACTTATGATTCAAAATAATAGACATTGTAGCATTTAATAAAGCAATATGCACTATTAAGAACTCATTCAGTTCTGTGCAGTGAAAGCATGAGTACTATGATCTCTCTTCTCCAGAAGATTCTACAGGAAGAAGATCTTTCCGTCTCTTCTTCCTGTTCTTTTTTCTTACTTTACCTATTTGGATGACTATGGCTAAGGTTTAAAAATCCTCTCTCTGAATTACCAAAACAGCAGGACACTCAGCAATGCAAGTTCTTAAATATTTATCTTTCACAAGCAGAGGAAAATTAACTTAGAACTGTAAATGTAATACTGCAAGCTATCAATAACAACAAAAATTAAGGGCTTATTTTAAAAACCACAGTGCTTCATAATCAATCCTATAGTTTTGACAAGTAGTAAAAGTTGTGAATTATGGCTCCAAGCCAGTCTTCTAATAATGTGTTCTAACATTCACAGTATTTTCTAATAATATGATTTATTCTTGTTTATTAAGGATTTATAATTACAAAGTATCTCTGCCTTTAAAATACTCTGTGCTTCAATTAAGGAGGGCACATATTGCATGGAGCACTGGGTGTTATATGCAAACAGTGAATCACGGAACACTACATCAAAAACTAAGGATGTACTGTATGGTGGCTAACATAACATAATACAAAATTAAAACAAGAAAAAGAGTTCGGTACAAAGCAATAAAAGCCTATAGCAAACTAACTAACTAACTAACTAAATAAATAAATAAGTAAATAAATAAAAATACTCTGTGTTTCAGAATTTTGTACATTGTTTATTTGAATTTCCACACAGCTTTTGCCGCTAAAGTGAAGCTCTAAAGCATATATATATATATTTAAGATTTTATTTATCTATTTGAGAGAGACAGAGCGGGGGTGAGGGCAGAGAAAAAAGCAGACTCCCTGAGCAGACTCCCTGCCGAGCTCAATCCATGTGGGGCTTTGGGATCATGACCTGAGCCGAGGGCAGACCCTTAACCAACTAAGCCACCCAGGAGCTCCCGTCTAGCTCCATTTCTTTATTCCTTCTTCCTTGATAGAGCACCTCTCCACACGCTTGTAGTAATCTCATGAGACCAATAAACCTTCTTAGTGATGAAACCCTCCAAGGTTGGGGTGGGCTGCAATCCTCTGAAGATTTCTGTGCTCCAAGTTGGGTCTTTCTCTGATCTCATCATTCCAATTACACCTTTAGTTTTCTCAGTAGAACTTAGAGCTCAGCCAATTGTGAGAATTGGTGATTTTTGAGTCATATCCAAGTGGTAACCCAGTCACCCTCCTGGCGGATTATTTGCCTGTTAGAAGGTGCATGTTTTACAGGGTGACTTTTTTTCATTGAATTAGTGAGAGGCATTGTACAGTAAAGTTGAAGAGAACAGGTTTTGGCATTGGATTGACCTGGACGTAACTCAGTTTTTGAACTTGAAGTTCATAACTTGGAACTGTTTCCTTCTGAATGCCAGCTTTTTTTCTATAAAAGGGGATATAAAGGATAATTTATGTGATATGGAGTAACTAAAAAGATAGAGATAAGAAAAAATACTAAAATTATTGCTGGTTTTCGTAACAGGAATGTTTGAGACGGTGACAGGTTAGAAAATTGAAACACAAAATTGAGGCAATGCTGGAGAAGTTTTTGTTAGTGGTAGCTAACCATGGGTGGAACACCAGCTCAGAGAAGATAGACTTCACTCACACATACTTCTTCCTGGCTCTTCTTGGCTTTCTCTATGTTTACTCTTTGTCCTGTGCAGTGTTACTACTTTATGGGTGCCCTGGGTGAAAACTTAAAATTCTAATCTTTTATTCCATCTGGGAATCTTTTTCAGCACTCACGAACAGAGGTTGTCTACACTCTAATACACCACACTTAAATTCAAACGGCACTTTTAATTGAGCGCTGTGATGTACATGATCTTACTTTAGAGTCACACAGGTAGGAAAAGTCCATCACAGGTGTTTCATCTCCATTCTGTAGATGACAAAAGTGGATCTTAGAAAAATTTTGCCCTCCCTGAATTATATCAGCTTGTTGGACAGGATTGGGGCAGTGAGTGCTGGCTCCTTTGAATTCCCAACTGCTGCATTTATGCCAGTTTTAAGTAAAGTGTCTATAAATTGACATAAGTTATTGTGCCGTAAGTATGTTATTGTCATAGTATCTTAGTAATTTTGGGGGGGGGTGGGAAACTGCTAAGATAAAAGTATTTTTTAAGATAATGCTACTAACAGCAATTAATATGTCTACATTAAATGAGAAAGTAAAGTCAGTGTGTATCAGAGCTTTTATTCCACTGCCTAAAGGAAGATTGTTTCTTGATTAATTGTTACATTTTGTATTTGTAAAACTTGTCATTATTTGTAAATCCATTGATTAGTCATTTTTCTTTGGATTTACTCAGAAAGAGTCACTTAGTTTCTTAATTTGAATAGATTATACAGAAAATATTTTGTTTGAATAATTTTAAGTTGTATTATACAGGTGAATAGTCCAGCTAAAGATACATATTTAAAAAACTAATAAATTCTTGACATATAGTAAGGAGTCAAGGAATTATTCAATAAATGTATGAAGGGATGACTTAAAAGACATACTTTTTGTGACACCTCTAAAATATAAACATGAATCATAGTACTTGAAAATGCCTTATTAAAATAATTAAAATTAAATTAAAACAATATTAATTCATATTTATTTATAAATATAATATATTTATATGTTATATAATATTTATATATTTTACATATAATATATTTATAAATATTTATAAAATATAAATATAAAAAATAAAAAAGCATAAATGTGTTGATTTTCATTTCTTTTTTCTTTTTTTTCTTTCATTTTTAAGGTTTCAGCAGAGCAGCTTTGCCATTCGGGTTAGTTAGGCGAGAATTATCCTGTGAAGGTTATTCTATAGATCTGCGATGTCCAGGCAGTGATGTCATCATGATTGAGAGCGCTAACTATGGTCGGACAGATGACAAGATTTGTGATGCTGACCCATTTCAGATGGAGAATACAGACTGCTACCTCCCAGATGCCTTCAAAATTATGACTCAAAGGTAAATACTTATGTGTCAATATCCCATTTTAGCTACTGGTAAAATTATTATAATAAATAAAACCCAAACTGGTAAAATTATTATAATAATTCCAAAGTAGATGAATAGAGTCCATATGTTAGCCCATTTATTAAACTGAATGAGGCTTTTACCTACTAATGTTGATTTCTGCTTTTAAGCTTTCAACATTTAAATCTCTGTCATTTTTATATAGTTTGATATATCAGAGAATATGCAATACCTATCTTTGATTTTTATATATCATAAAATACAGAGTAAGAATAATATTCCAAATATAATCTTGTTTTTTAGGTCTGCAGAATTTTGGAATATTTTTGTAACATTATGAGTGTTTAACTATCTGGGTCTTTGGCAATAATTGGTCCTTAATTTTTGTAAAGATTTATTTAGGGGCACCTGGGTGGATCAGTTGGTTAAGCACCTGCCTTCGGCTCAGGTCGTGATCCCATGGTCCTGGGATAGAGTACCTCATCAAGCTCCCTATTCAGTGGGGAGTCTGCTTCTACCTCTCCCTTTGCCCCTCCCCCCTGCTCGTGCTCTCTTGCTCACACTGTCTCTCAAATAAATAAATAAAATCTTAAAAGAGAAAGATTTATTTATTATTTTAGAGGGGGGAGGGGCAGAGGGAGAGGGNNNNAAGAGAGACTCCTCAACCTGACTCCCCACTGAGCATGGAGCCAATATCAAGAGTCAGTTGCTTAACTGACTTAGCCACCCAGGCACCCTACCCTGGTCCTTAATTTTTTGATTAATATTTTTTATAGCAAAAATAAGCAGAGGAAGTACAGAGTTACCGTATTCCTATTGCTATAGAGGCACAACCTCCCCAGTTGTCGACATCCTGCATCTGGGTGGCTCATTTTCTATAATAGACGAACTGACATTGACGCCTCATTATCACCCAAAGTCCATAGTTTACGTGAGGGTTTATTCTTGGTGTTGTTTATGCTATGGGTTTTGACAAATTTATGACGGCACGCATCCACCGTTGTAGTATCATACAAAGTAGTTTTGCTGTTCTAATAGGTATGTAGTGATACGTCTTGGCTTTGATTTGCATTTCCCCAATGACATGTCATTATGAACATTTTTTAATATGCTTACTTGTCATTGTATATCTTCATTGGTAAAGTGTCTGTTCAGGTCTTCTGCCCATTTGTTAATCAATTGTTCATTTAAGAATTCTTTATATATTTTGGGGGGCGCCTGGGTGGCACAGCGGTTAAGCGTCTGCCTTCAGCTCAGGGCGTGATCCCGGCGTTCTGGGATCGAGCCCCACATCAGGCTCCTCCGCTATGAGCCTGCTTCTTCCTCTCCCACTCCCCCTGCTTGTGTTCCCTCTCTCACTGGCTCTCTCTATCTCTGTCGAATAAATAAAAAAAAAAAAATAAAATCTTAAAAAAAAAAAAAGAATTCTTTATATACTTTGGGTAACAATTATTTATCAGATAGGGCTGTGGCAAATATTTTCTATCAGTTTGTGGTTTATCTTCTCATTCTCTTGAGCATTAGCTTTAAAAAAACAAACAAAAACAGCAAATTCAAGTTAAGAAAACATATAGCATGCTTTCTTTCTCTCCTTCCATATATTTATCTCATTGGTTAATATTGTGTTTTTAAAATGATGTGTTGGAGGGGCACCTGGGTGGCTCAGTAGGTTGAGTGTCCAACTCTTGTTTTCAGCTCAGGTAATGATTTCAGGGTTGTGAGATCAAGCCCCAAGTCTGACCTTGAGCTTAGCAGGGAGCCTGCTTGAGATTCTCTCCCTCTCCCTCTGCCCCTCCTGTTTCTCTCTCTGTCGCTCTCTCTCAAATAAAGAAATCTTAAAAAAAAAAAAAAAAGGTTTTCTAAAAAAAATTATGTGTTGGAAAGTGTGCTTTAAAATTTAAAATATATAAATGATATCTCTGAATGGGATAATTGCCTTCCTACTTTTAGGTAGAATACCAAAAAACTTCTGAGTACCAAAAAATTCTGTCTCAATACAGAGCACCTAATTCCTAGCCTCTTTTTTTTCCTCAATTTTGCACACTTGGCATCTTAATTAAAATTTTCTTATATATAAGATATTAAAATCATGGTTAGTTATGGTCAAACTATACAATAATATCCACCAATCGTAGTTATTTGGAACTTGGAAATTCTCTGAAGGAACATTTAAGTATCACAGAGTTATTATATATTATTGCTATTGTATTTTGTTTACTCGGAAAACCCTTCATCTTTCTATTCAAAGCTTTCACCCTCTTCTCCTGCCTCTTTTCCCCCTCTGGACACAATATTCTATCTAACTTTCTAGCTTAATTACTAGTGTACCTTAAAGTAGAATAGCAAATTTTCTAGACTGGGGTCTGATTAGTGTAGGCAAAATGAAAACATCGAAAGGTGATAGATAAGAGGCAATGAGGAAAAAAAATGGAAAAACTATTTTAAAAAAATCCATGCCATAAGAATATGGGTACAAATTGCTGTAAAATCTCTGATTTCACAGAGAATATATATTAGCCATATTATAAGTAGCACATTATAAGTGGTTTTTCTTTAATGTTAATGTTAATACTGGTCAAGATTTTTTTTTTTTTAAGGAACCAGAGAGAATAAATACAGTACTTTTCAAAGATTTCCATCAAAATGTTTTTATTTTGGGGGCACATGGCTGGCTTAGTCAGTAGAGCGTGTGACTCTTGATGTCAGGATTGTGAGTTCGAGCCCCACATTGGGTTTAGAGATTACTTAAAAAAATAAATAAGATCTTTTTTAAAAAAATGTTTTAATTTTAGTTCTTAAAGTGTCATTATTAAAAAGTTAAGGCAAAATCTCATTTGCATAAATAGCACTTGAGAAAGATTTTTAAAATTTAAAACAAGTTCTCTATGGATTGTGTAGGATTTGGAATCTGGCTTATAAATAAATCATAAAACTTAACTTACCTTCTTTGGAAGAATGGATTCGGTGCTCCAGTAAATTGTAATAGAACAATTTGCACGTAGTGTTTCAAAATTGGGGAACTGCCCATGCTAGGGAGACAATAACGGCAGCCACTAATAATGGACCATTTATCCATTCTTTACATGTTGAACTGTTTAATTGTAGTGATATTAGATGAGCATTTAGAAGTAGGCCAGAGAGAAGTGGGAAGTAAAGAATTATTATGTGCAATTACCTGTTTTTACAAAATTGACAAGCAAAAATCAGAGGAGTTGGTACAAAGAGAGGGTCTGGAAGAGCTGGCCTTGAGAAATTGTACATTGTAAATAACTTATTGTTTGTGGATGTCTGCATTTAAATACATAGTTCAATATCTAACAAAATGCATAAGTCTTAATCATATTTGTATCAAGTATAATTACATATTAAGGGAAATATACAAGATAAGTTATTTTCATTGTTTCATTATGTTATAAAAGAAGGGCTGCATTTTTGATAAGACTTTAAAAGGAGCTAGAGTTTGGGGGGTATTTAAATTCTGTGGAAGCATACAGTTGTTCACTCTACCCTTGTTACCAAAATTTCCAAACAATTTAAGATGTATTAGTGTAAATAAGGGGTTAATTCCAAAACTAGCTGTGGAACCCCCATTTTTAAATTGTTGTATTGTACTGGTGGCTTGTAATTATTTAGTCAGCACAATAACAGTTTAAACTAGAACACTTCAGTGACAGGAAGACAATATTAAGAGGACTTAAAAATGAGTTTCATAGCGGTAGCTTATAAGTACTTCATTCCACATATGTCAGAATATAAACCTTTAAGGAAGTCTGCCATATTTGACTGGTATATAGTTTCAAATACTGTAAGAGAATATGTAGACAATATTTTTGCAGCTGAATTAATACTGATTAATGATCGAGTGCCCTCGGTTTTGTTTTTGTTTTTAAGTAAGCTCTCTGCCCAATGTGGGGCTTGAACTCACCACCCAGAGATCAAGAGTCTCATGCTTCACCAACTGAGCCAGACAGGCACCCATTTTTTGAGTATATCCCTGTTTTTTTAATTGAAAAATACTCTTACAGTGTTCACAAATAAAGAATTATTTTTACCATATTCCTAATAATTTAGCAAATTTTCTACTGATAATTTTCAGAAAATGTGATATTTAATAATGCAGAAAAGAGAATTTTTTGCTTTAAGATAAAAAAGTTTTCTCTCTAGAAAGCTCAAATAAAATCACTTGAAGTTTTCTATTAAATGTCTAAAATATGATAATGGAGATAAACACAAATTTCAATATCATTGAAATTAAAATATGTGTGTGTTGTATTTCAGGGCTTTTTCACCTGTCCCTCACTGTCATCACTTCAACAGTTGAGAGTCAAGTAAATAAATACACTTGTAATTTTGACTGTGGTGGTGGTAAAAGTATTAATAATTGTTACTCATTCTTCACTTTCTATTTCCTATTCACTCAAAAGTGTGAAACGCAGTTTCTATTAGAAATTGATGGTACACTTGTCTTATAAGTACAACAAATGGCTCATCCGAGAAAGTGAGAAATCAAATTCTTCCCTAAAATGCTATGTATTTTAATACTTTATAAGATAATCTCCTTTAGAGAGAATGTTTTTAGCACTCTTTGAAGATAATTATGAGGTACCTTAAAAAATTGTGCAACAGTTTTAGCTCTTTGATTTCATTAAAGCAACACAAAAAACCTTACTACTACTCTGAAGTATTTGATGAATAAGGAAATTAGAATTTTGCTAACAATATCGGGTTTCTGCGGCACTCAGGTACAATCTGGTTTCTTAAAGTGATGTGCTAAATTGTAACTGAGATCATCTTCCAGTGTCATTTATGACTGTCCCTTTGTTCATGTTTTTTGCTGTGAGAGCCTGTCCATTCTGATCAAGGTCGTTTGCTGCCCTAAGCAATGCTTTATAATATGCCCTTAAGTTTTTAGCACTTTGGTTTAGAGATCCAAAAGTAAATATGTACTTTTAAAAAATATTTAATGTCAGGTTAATGGGCATGGGTAGGTGAGGTTTTACAGCGGCTGAGTTAACAGAGTTAAATCGTACTATCAGATATGCATGAGTGTACCTTTATCAATCCAAAGAGGTTCTGAAATTAATGTGTTCTCCTCAAGAAAATAGAATTCATGCCTCAGTTTTTCGTATGGTAGGAAAGGTATATTTTGTATAATTGATTAAAAAATAGGCTATTGTTGTTTCGAAATTGTCCAAGGACAGTAAAGGACTGCCCTAGACATGGAGAACTAGCCTGGCTCCTTTAAAGCTTCTGGCCAAAATTTTAGCCCACTTGTAGACAGCAAGTGGCTAGAACCTCATAGCATAACTACATGATGGTTCTTATTAAATAAAGTTCAGTATATTTTTGGTTGTTATACTACCCATTTAAGTTTAAGTTTATTGGGTAACAAGCTTGCGCATAAATAAGTAGTTCAGCAAGCAGTTTTTTAAACAGATTTAACACTCACAAGAGTAGTGAAAGAACGCATAGATGAAGCAAACATAAATGCAAAGTTCACATTTGCTGGTGAATAGATGATGTCATTCACAGAGGTTCTGTAGTTTGAGCATACCAAAACTCTAGAGAACACCTGAGTATAGGGACAGAGGTAGAGTTGCCATCAAGGGAACCAGGACAGGCACAAGAAGATAATGTCTCATAAAGCCAATAGCAAAGTTAATAGTAATATCAACAGTAAAATAATAATAGTAAACAGTAAAAGACATACACTTTTTTCTTATTGATGTTGAAGATTTTTATTCTATCTGAACAGCCCAAATAAAATACATAGCGTTTTCATGATAGAGTTTCAGAATAGAAATCAAGAAAATGACATTCAGCCTTGCCTAGACCAGAAGAATTAGGTATTTCCCTAGTCACAGAGCCCACAATTAAAAAATACATGACCTAGGTTTATAAAGCAGGGGTACAATTCAGGGACTTTTGTCTTAAAGGAAAAAAATCTGCTTCTAGAACTTGGGTGCAATTTCATTAAATTAAGCTAAATAAGTAGGTGACAAAACTTATTTCAGAGCCTAGATCTTTTCCACATTGGTTGGGATGATGGAAGTAAGCTCAAAAACGTAGGAATCAGAGTAATCTATTCCCATCCTGTATCCCATTCAGTAACTTTTCTATCCTTAAATTTCACTCTTCTAAAGCTGTCAGTGTCCCAACTTATTATCTCCAAGCACAATTATGTTTTATTTGACATGTCAATCCAACAACAACTCAAGTGGTTGCAGTTTCTTGTGTGAATTTGAAGAAATGTGTTATTGTATGTGTATGTACATTACTTTTTCTGCTCCATGCCTCATTCCATTACAGTAGATACAGAGTGAGTCTCGAAAATTTAGCACATATTCCCAGCATGTTGTTAGAAGTAAGGCTCCATGGAAAAGACCATGCATGCTTTAGCCTGAAATAAGCACAAGGATCTTTCCCCCTGCCTTTCCACCTCCTGTTCTTGCTACCAGTCAAGGCACATAACTAGGGATCCTCTGTGGGGGTGGGGGGTGGGGACATATGCGATCGTTTATATTTTAAGAGAGTTACTGAATAACATTGTTAGAAC
Organism: Ursus maritimus; assembly: GCF_017311325.1. Taxonomy (NCBI): domain Eukaryota; kingdom Metazoa; phylum Chordata; class Mammalia; order Carnivora; family Ursidae; genus Ursus; species Ursus maritimus. The sequence continues at coordinate 37,057,440 of NW_024423564.1, read as the reverse complement.
TGCTGAGGAACTTGGGACCCATCATATTCTAATTCCCTTTCATTACATCAGGGAATAAACTGTCATTGCATTCAGTACATTTTGTCCACACTGCAGCATGTATTTTCTCCTCACTTATTTAAAAAATGTCTTTGGGAAGGTGTGACAACATGATATCCCTCTTTTCACTTTGTGAACCTTTAAAAAGGTTGAATTATTTGTTATAGGGACTGGAACTGCAATTTGTCTATACTAGAATCTCATTAACTAATATCTTAGTGACATGAAAATTTATTATTAAATAATAATTAATAACTAGTCTTAATAATTCTGTTATCTAGGTTTTAAAAATATGCTTCTGCTATTTTCAAGTATACTGATAAGATATTAAGTGTGTGTAAAATATTTAAAAGAGTTACTTAAATCCACACACATACATGCAAAACTTTACTATGAGAACTGATGAATATTGGGAGCTTCTCAAAATTTAACCAAGAAAATCCATTAGAATGCAGTCACAGTTCTGCCAGTATTCTCTGGGAGACTTCATGATTATAGATTTCGGTGTGGGTATGTTTTCCTTGACGTACAACCCTCTCAACTTTTATATTGATCATTCAGTCTTCGTAAAGAAACTTTGTATCCAAGCCAGAGCTGTATGAGAGTTTAATTATTTTTCTGTTTCCCGATCTCTCTTTATAGGTAACAATGTATTTAAAACCTGATTTCTAAGATATTCACATCCCTTCCTTATTAATGGAAGTTTTTTAGAAGAAAAAAATAAGCCAAATCTGCCTTTTCACCTAATTTGATATTTTATAATATTTTGGGGTTTTGTATATTTTCTTCTTGCATTATTGTAAATACTGGTCAGGGATACTTTTCTCTTGCTTGGTTTATTTATTCATTGAACCTATTCATTTTCATAGTATTTAAGCCTGCCATTTCTGAAGAACTACATTCTTACCTTTGTGCTGTTTATCCCAAGTGCTTTTATCTATCTGTGCTGTCAGATTTATCAGCCATTTGTCCATTAAGATGAAATGTATCTGGGGAAAAAATGAATAACTCAGATGCTACTTACCATCATCTCTGTGCAATATTCTTAAGTTATTTTCTGTTTGGTGATAGATTTCCACCAATTCTTTTACTCTTGGCTGATTTGCTTTAAAACAACTAACTGGAATTACAAGCATCTCTCTTTGAGCAAGGATTGGGAGGTTACTAGGATAGACTCTTGATCCTTAGGATAGTAATAAATAACCATTAAAGCTCTAATTGGTATATCTAATTGGACACATACTTTGCATGTCACTTACTGATGGGCATTTAAACCAAAGCATTCATTATAAGAAGGGGACACTGTTGGCAGTAATAAACATGAAACATATTAAACATTCACATTTACTGTGCAAGTAAGGCTAATAATTTGTAAAATGACTTAGAAGACAAATAATCTAAATATCCCTTACGACCCCGCTTATCAAATGTAGAAGAAAGAAACAATGTCACATCAAAGATTCTGCCCTCCAGGGTCCTCTGTTTCTCCTTTTAAAATGAAAATTAGTAAAACATTTCTACTGGATAATGAGAACTGAGAGAATAAGTGTGAATTGCCAGTTTTCTCTGGTACTTCTGGTTAATATGTGGGTTTTTAACCTTTTATATTATGTCTTTTAGTCAAGGAAGCTAGGACCAATTTTCCTCAGGACAAAACATTACTGATCTTCTGTATTTCCTAATGATTATTCAGTGAAGTAACAGGTTTGAATAATTCTTTAAAAGTTTGAATTTGATTTTGGTTTTGGATTCTGGTCGGATGAGGGAAAAGGAAGTTAGTTTTCAAAAGGAAAGACATATCTCATTTCAACTCTGGTGACTTCTTTTCAGTTTTTATTTTTAACATTTGTCTTTATTTCAACCAAAGTAGAGAGGTGAAGAAATAAAATAAAAGCAAACGTGAACATTGATTTGACATACAAATTTCAGTATTATTGTATATAATCTCTTCATAATGCTTTTCATAGTCTTAGGTATTATTTACTCCAGCTTTCTCCTTTGAAAGATGTTTCAGATGAGGTTACAATGGTATCTCAATAGTACATATAATGTCATACACCTTGTAGTTTTTACTCAGAACATTCCTGACTTCATCACACTAAAATATTGGTTTCTATTTACAAAGTCAATTTAAACATTAATTATGTTAACTGACAGAAACCAAGTCCAATTTAGTATTATATTGCCTAAATGTACTACATTAATCAATGTTAAATAACTAAATGAAAGCACACTGTATCTGCTTACATAAGACTAGTTTCAAATTGAGTACTTTGTTTTGTACCTAAGTGTGATTTCTTTTTAGTGTATGGCTGCTCTCTGATGGCATACTACTAGTGTCATATATAAATATGGCTTACAAGCATCCTTTTTAAAAATGTTATACTTTAAACAAATAAAAATAGATGCTTAATGAGTTACAGAGAATAGAAATTAAATTTTACTAGATTTTAAAATCAAGACCTTCTCACTATTTTTTTCTTTTTATTTGGCTTTCTCTCCCCATTCTCCACCAAAAACTCATAGCCAAATGCTACTGAAATGCAATGTAATACATATTTTCTACTATTATAAAAAATAAATTATAGATTATAACTTCACTTAAGAATTTGGAATTATTTTTTATATGTAGTGCAACTTCTGATCAGCATGTTTATTACCAGAAAATTAATACATGTATTCATTGAAGCTTTGGAATAATTTCACTGTCTGAAAATATACTGTTTATTATTTAATATATTTTATTGTGCAATAAATAATAAAATATAATTTTGAGTGAAGATAAAATCTTCCATTCTAACTTCCATTTAGTAGAGAAAAAAATCCTTAGTCATTGTTTTATTCCAAATCCTTACTTTATTTTCTTACTAAGCGTTGAAGAGCTCTGCTTTGCCACTGAAAAGCAGGTAGCAATTGTGGATCAGTATCATTTATAATATATTCTATTGGCTAGTTTTATCAAATGAAGAGAGAAAAATATTTGATATTAAATAATTTTAAAAGAGCTCAGCTGTCATTAATATGGCCTTACTAATATTTCTGTATATCACATAATGAAATTGTACCTCGACCATATTAGCAATAGCAGCAATAACAAAAACAATGCACTACTTGGTATGTAGCCTAAAGAAAATTACTGTGGTTAATTACGTTTCTGATAGCATTCGGATTTATCTGTCTTAGAGGTTTTAAAGACCTATTCTTTTTACATTGCTGTGTATTTTCTTGAAATACCGTATAGCAATTTAGTTAGAGTTCTTAATGCTGCTTGCTATTCCACAGTAGGTTTGGACCTAATATTTCTGATGTTTCTAGGAAAAATCAAGTTTTGAAGAAATGAAAAGAAGTGAGCGATTCTGTAGTCTTGATATTTATTTCATATAAATCAGTCAAGGGTATTGTTTAATGCATTTTTCCCAATATTTCTTCACATCATATGCAGCCAGCACAGACATGCTTTTAGAACTCACCTAAAACACTCCCCATGGCCTTAAAGAAAGAAAGTGTCTGAAATGATAGTCACTCTGTATAAGCTGTCTTGAGATTATAGCGGTGGTCTTTCTTTTCTTTTCTTTTCTTTTCTTTTTTAAGACTTATTTATTTGAGAGAGAGAGAGAGAGAGAGAGGAAGGGGCAGAGAGAATCTCAAGCATACTCTGAACTGAGTGCAGAGCCTGACTTGGGGCTTAATCCCATGCCTCCAAGATCCTGACCTGAGCCGAAACCAAGAACTGTACCGCTCAGCCGACTGAGCCACCCAGGCACCCAAGCAGTGGTCTTTCTGTTCATTTTTTTCAGACCAGAGATCTGTCATTGTTACTGAATGCACCTGTAATTTGTGAAAATATTACTGTTTCTTCTTTGGATTGACCTCGAAGCTAATAAATCTTAAATGTCAGAGCAGTTGACTTATACAGGCTCTTCTAAGGCATTGTTAGGGCCCCTTGCAGTGTGCTCAAAGGGTCATATGTTTTTGTAAAGTTTGCTGAAGTATGATATTTAAACACAATCTTTTAAGCTTTTGATTTCATTCACTGACTTCTCTGTTACACTCCCCTCATTTATGGTCACTTAGGAGTAGCCAAGAGCTACTGGGATTCTGTTAAGTAGAGGTTCAGTTGGTGATAAATTCAGTTTGGATTTAGTGGGGTATTTTTATGTGGTTTGCAGACACTCATGTACAGTTTAGTTATTGCTAGCTATTCTAGTGAAGAAATGGCCTTTAGAATTACTCCTATTATTCATTATATTGCCTTACTGATTGTGACATAAATGTGCAAGGCCAGATGTCATATTACAATTTGAATGTGTCCTGTAGCACCTGAAATATGTGGCAAGTGGTGGAGAAATAATGTTTGAAATGTATGGAGCCAGAGCTAGTCTGTGAAATCTTTTCAGTCATTAAATGTATTAAACGGTAAGTGGGGGATTTGGTCCTCGTATATAACTAATCAAAACAGAAGTTCTCTCCTGTATATTCTTGGGGGAGTACATAGACAACATTTCAGATGTAGTACTTACAATTATAAAGACAACATACTGTTCAATAAGTATCAGATAAGAGAGAATTTATCAGAATACCCATATTCATGGGGCATAGGCTGTCACAGTTCAACAGACATGATCACCTATGACATTGTAGGCATATACTTTATGTATCCTAACCATCAGTAATAAATAACAAATTTTGAGCAGCTGTTCTAAAGGAAAACCAAAATTGTAGAAAGTGACACTGTGAAATTGTTCTATGTGAGACAATGGTAGAATTTGTGGTCAAAAAATTAGTAAGGAAAATATCATAAGGGAATGCTGGCAATTAATTTATTAAAATGTTATTTCAGCTTTCTGGATTTTGTTGCTTTTGATACTTGGTGGCTTTGAAAAATGTGTTGTTCATTGTGATTTCTTTCTTTCCTTCTTTTTTTCCCCCCTAAATAACTATTCATTTTGGTATCTGATTTTCTACTTGTAATTTTTCTGTTTTTTTTTCTTTTCGTTAAAGTGGTACCCCTAAATTTTATAAGCTTGGACCTCACAAAACTTGAATCTGCCCCTACCATTTTTATTTATAATGTGATGATTTTGAGAAATTGGCAGTGTTCTACTGGACATTCATAGCTTGATGTATGCATTTCAGGACATTCCATTGTATCTTTTTTATTTTATTTCATTATGTCTACATTATATTCTAAAGATTTAGGATTTGGGATGAGAATGTGAAAAATTAAAAATTTAACAAATTTATTAAGGGGCATTAATTAAGTAGATAACAAAACATTTATTCATTAAATAAAAGATTTAAAATAAAAAACCTGTTTTCACTGTTTACATTAAATAAATGCTTTGTTTAAAACCTTTCTGTTATGATGTAAGCTAAACTAAGGGAGTTTTAAACTAAATGAGGTTTATACAAATTTTTAAGAAATTGTACTAATGGGCTTTGCTTTTACACTTTTCTCCCATTCTCCCCATTCCCTATTTTTGGAAGTTTCCTTCACCCTCAACCCACAGTCCTATAGCCTTTATGTGGAGAAAAAAGTATTTTTAAGTCACTTTTCTTTAGTAATCATTTCAGTGGGTTTTTGTAAGATCCGTAATCAAAAAATGTTTTAGTAAATCACACCTTTTTTTTCTTTATTACTCTTGGAACTTGTCAAAACAATGTAGCAAGAAGAGGCAAGAGAAAGTATGCTGATTTTTCTAGGATATGTTATAATTTGTGTTTTTTTATCCATACATCAAATTATCTTATGACCCAGTCCTAAGATGTTCTCATTGTTAATTCATGGATTTCTCTCTCTCTATATATATAATTTAAAAAATGTTTATAAGTAACTTTTGAAATCTGTTTGTGGGTAGTTAAGTGAATGAGACTATGCTATTTGAAAATGTATATAAACAAGTATGTTAGACAGAAAGATAAATAAGGGTCATTACAAATACATTATCTGATAAGTTGATTTGAGACCTTTATATGTGCATTGCCATTTATTTCAACCCTTGACGAGTAGACCTTTATTAAGCTGTGATGATTAGTGAATATGAAATGTAACCAAGATTATTTTTTATTCAAATATAATTTAAATATTCATCAAAGAGAAGTTATGCTTGAGACTGACAGAGACTATTAACATCAAAAAATATAATTAACTGCATTGGGTATCATGAAGCAGAGTTAGCCAAATAGCCGAGAGGTCTAATTGCTCTAGAGTTTGAGAAGCAATGGTTTTATTTTATGCGGTAGCTGTGGAATTAATAGTAATGCGGTTGCCTATGTGGGCCAATTAAAAGCTGCCTGTTAAGGTTCATTGCTCTATAGGAAACCCACTGAATATCGCTTAGTAAACAGGATTGACATGTCAGTGTGTACAAGAAGATGAAATACAATAAAATCTGTGAAAATGAGGAGTATCATTAAAAGAACTGTTTTTGAAAACAGTTCATTAAACTCTTTACAATAACAATGTGGTGGTGGATGTTGTGGTATGCCCTCGGATTCCCCATTCGGGACCAGCCGGTCTTTCCCCCAACCGCCAAAGGAGTTGCCTGCCGAGGGGCTCCCAGTGAGTGCCGGCCCAGGACTGCTTTGGGCTGAAGGGACCTTAAAACCTTCTCCCGAGAGGCAGCCCTCATTGAATGCTGGAGTACAAAGGCTTGGCCTCCTTATCCTTTGCCTCATTTTGAGACAGTTCTGAAGGGCCCTCCCAACTCCAGAGCTCCCTCCCTGAGGAATTTTCAGGGCCTTTGTTGCAGCCGCATTAGACTTCTACCCAGTTCTGCTTTCCTGATAGTTCCAAGAGCACTGTAAACCTCCCACAGATCTCTGCCTCAAATTCGGCTTCCCTTGTTACCCAACCTAAGAAGGGTACTAATAATAAATACAAGAACAAGTCCTGTCCTTGGTACTGGTTACGTACATTGTAGGAATCTGGCAATTAAAAACCAAAATAGTTTTAACCCCCCTCCCCCAGTTGTCCAATTCAGGTCTACAGATGGCATTTTATCTTTGTCTTTTTCTTTAATAAAGGTAATATTCTGACCTTTGTGGTGCTATTATGCTTTTTAGCTGAATACAAAAAGAAAGCACTCCTGATTGAACTCGAAAGATTTTGCCTTGCCCCGGCTGTAGAGATTTAAAAGTGGGCCAGCATTCTCATGGCATTTTGACATTAATGAGGTTGTTGAAATGGAAAAGTTGAAGGGTCAAAGATAAAAACAGTATAGCAAGCTCTTCTAGTGTTTCTTTTTCTTAATAGTGATCTATCAAATATACGTAATAAATTGACTGTGATTCCTAACATAAAATTTGTAATGTTATGTGTTAAATGGAGTACTTAAAGGATTAGAATACTTTTTTGCAAATAAAAATAATTCTAACAGTCCCTAGCTATAAATCACACAACCTCAAATACAGTTTATTAAATTATGATAATATTATAGCTATCTGGAACTTTTATAAGATATGTAACAAATTTTAAATAGCTTTGTAGATCTTAATATGTATCATGTAAAAAGGTGTACCTTTTGTCTTTCGTCTGCAGTGATAAAGATGTTTTCCTAGTCATTCATTATTGAATATTCGTCCGTCCCCTGTTTTTATCTGTGGCCTAAGACTGCTCGTCAGCTTTCAGAGGAGTGTTGTTGCTGCTTCACAGCACACAGCCCTGTACTCCCAAGCCTGTACATGGTGTTAGTGGTACCAAAAGCTCTTGAGTCTACCATTTTATAGGTCACGATGAACTGTGCCTTTCAGACAAGTTACTGATATGAAGCTAATTCAGGCTAGGAATATAACGTGGAATGGAATCTTCTGCCTTCTTTGTAGTTTTTAAAAACACAAACCATGTAAATCAGAAAAGTTTTAATTTGGTTTCTGTCATATGGGTATGGAACTATGCTTGACTTCTGAAAATTATATTTTATCTTTCATTCATTTATTTATGCTCCCAAATAATTACTGAGCTAATTGATGTACAAGCGAATGTGCCAAACACTGTAAAGGTATTTATGAACAACTGGTAAGAATATATATTTGCAAGTCTACACACTGATGTTTATGGAGTTAATAAATTGTAGAATGAGGTGCAGCATTACGCACTGCATGTTTTCAGAGATTCTTAAAGCAGTCATGAGCCCCTCAAAGAGGTAGTCTGGTGAAGAAGATGAGATGTGTGCCGAAATAAGCATGATACCAAATCTCTAAGCACAATAAACTTCTAAAAACTGATGGAGAAGGGAAAGTGATGAGTGATGTCCTGAGGTGGGAAGATGTACTATATGTTGAGGGAATGCTGAGTAGGTCTGTTAAGGGAGTTATTCAACTTCTGACCTCACCCTTTCAAGCTTTCTATACCATGAAGCATCTCACAGCTTTCTTCTTCCTCTTGGGCACTATAAATTATTTTCTTGTACTTAGGTTAAGGAAGAAGGGGCCTTTCCAAGATTGTGTTATGTTTCTCAAAATTCTGTAAGATGTATTTTAAAAATTATTTTTAACCCTGTAATGTGAATATGGAAAATAACAGTAGGGCTTCAGGTCATCTATATTAATTCTGAAACAATGAGTTCCCTCTTTTTATGGCAGAGAACTGTAATATGTAATTTTATATCCATTTGTTCATTTTCTTCTGCATAGATATTGTTTGGATGTGGTATATTTAGGGTATTACTATGCTTTTAAAATTGTAGGTATTTCTACACCTAGAATATAGCAGCATATGTCTTATATTGCTGTTTCTAGTGCCAGAATCACAGGTGGATATAAAATTTTCATTTCCTTCATCCTCTTCTCCCTCCCTCCCTTCCTTCCTATTTGTCTATTTTTGTCTATCTATCGTCTATTTTTAGATAATTTTCTCGCCTTTGAGACTGAGATGCAGCAAGAGGACACTTCCCTTGATCTGTGCTTTTTTTAAAATAAAAGAGCATTTTGGGTTAATATGCTGAAGACTGAATGCTTATGAGTAGGTGTTCAGTTATCGAGAATGCCATGAGCAATGCCTTGTTGCTTTCTTATCAGCTACTTCCTGCTGTCAGCTTGGCACTTATTTCAATAGAAAAGGATTTGCATCAAATGTAATGCCTTATTATATACAGCTAACATGGGGTTTTTAATTGTGCAAACACATGAGACTCCTGCAGTGATAGTCAATTTGATAAGAGGATTAGATTATGAATATTTTGTCATGATTAAAGATTACTTCTGATTTATCATAAGTAAGCCAGTGAAATTTGCCATATTATTTATCAGTCAGGTGAGACTCATTAATTTTGAGAGTGTATGAACCACACAGTATCCACCTCTTTATAAAGAGCCTCTAATGAATTTGATTATTTATATTCAGATTATAGGTATTAAGGATTGTTTTTAGCCTTCCACACCTGCTCTACTGCTAAGAGTATCCCAAGAGTCTATGGTTCCAGCTTTTTGTCTTTATTGTTTTTCATCTCTTGTCTTACAAAACATTAAGTAAACATCTATACAAAATTTCCACAGTTTTTATTAAAGAAATGACAACTGGTATGTATCAATAAGACATTTTGAGTTGTCCCTTTAATTAAAAAACCCTTAATAAAATAATAGAAGAGTGAGAATTCTGAGTTAGACAGTATTTATTGAGTGAGTTCTTTTTGCCATAAACAGGACTAGGCATTCTGATGAGTTTAAAAGAAGCTGGAGAGGCAAGACTAGGGAGCTAGCAACAACCAAAGGCATTGAATGAGACTGATACAAATAAGTCCCCGGCACTCTCGGATTTTTGGGAAAGAATGTAAACAAAAACAGAAGGAGTTTACCTGTTAATTCGAAACATGGAATATACTTGCTGAGTTAAATAAAAACCAAAATGCAAAGTATACAAGAGATGCCACAAAGCAGAATATGATTAATTGCCAAATTAGTTATATAGACAATTCCTGCTATAGGGAAAGGAGACAAAGATCACTTCAGGTTCCATTAATCAGGGGTGAATATAATACTGTTGGGCCAGCATCGTTTATGCGTTGGCTTTCTTTATACCTCCTCCTTAGCTGATGCTTCCTGCAAATATGTGTGCCTCCCTCACACCTCAGTACGTGGCAACGGGCTGCATAGAGGGCACCACTGTAAGACAGAAACCAGCAGTTCAGCAACTACTAGCCTAGTGTCCTCAGCTCTAAAAATGTTCTACCTCAGAGACTTCAGGTCCTTCAAATGGTCTTTCTATTAAGAAGGAAAGAGTTCAAGAAGTATGGATAGATAGATAGTCATTTCTGTGAGAATTCTGTTCTGATGCATCTTTCTAGATGGGAAAGAACAACATAGGGAAAACACAGATAACAGTTTTTATGGGGTGCAGAATTAAAACGAGATAGCTAATAGAAACATTTAACTTCTGGAATAATTATGTAGCACTTTATTTTCTGAATGAGAGTGTTTTCACTTTCTTGACCTTTTGGGGAAATACTAACTCTACATATTTTCCCTGTTCCAACATTAATTTATTAATTCAAATCATATTATTAAGACACTGCCCACTCATACTTTTGCATCCCCTTTTACACAGGGCATTCCCGTATTTTTGTTTGTAAACCATGTCATGTATTTTACTACCAAATATTTTGTAAGTTGCATAAGGAAAATAAACTACTTTAAAAAAAAGCTATATAAGGGGCGCCTGGGTGGCACAGCGGTTAAGCGTCTGCCTTCGGCTCAGGGCGTGATCCCGGCGTTATGGGATCGAGCCCCACATCAGGCTCTTCTGCTATGAGCCTGCTTCTTCCTCTCCCACTCCCCCTACTTGTGTTCCCTCTCTCTCACTGGCTGTCTCTATCTCTGTCGAATAAATAAATAAAATCTTTAAAAAAAAAAAAGCTATATAAGAAAAGTGTATTTAGCTGAAAATTTTTGATGAGAAAATAATAGTAGTGAAAGATGTGAAAGATTTTATGTCAAAAGAATTCACTTCGGGTAAAGAATAGCAGTGCTTTCTTGCCTCTTGATTAAAAAACAAAACAAAACCCAGGCACTTATAGAATATAATCATTTTAATAAAAAACGAAAAACTTCTGAGTCAATTAAATCATCAAAAAATTGCATTTAGTCTTAAGCTTTGCATAGATGGAAATTTTTTTAAAAGCCATGCTATCAAGTCTTATGATTTAATTTCTTTGCTTGCGGTTCGATTTATATGGGAGTTCTGTGAACATGTGTTGCTGTGCTGTAATCAAAGTGAGGTCTGTAAAAGCAGAAATTACATTCGCCGTCAATTAGATTAGATACTCATTTGTTTCCTATGCAGAGATCTAGAATACTGACCAAGTCATACCCCATCAAATATCTTGGGACACAGAAAAATATATATTTATGGCATAATTTTCTTGTTTTTCAAAATCCTATCCAAACCAAGGGAGTAATCTGTTAAGGTGAATTTAAAATAGCAATGACGAAAATCTAGTTTACTCAGTGTTGTCCTCTAAAACTCCTTTTAGTTGCAGGTTCTTTTGCATTATTTCAAACTCTAATCCTCTGAACGGGTAATTAACGGACCAGAAAAGCCATTTGTGAAAAAGAAGAGCCATAAGGGTGGAAATATTTCTTCACCGAATGATCTTTAAGAAGTAAATAATTACAAAAGAAAAAGATTTGGGATGACCAATCTAAATCTGAGGATAATTAGAAGGAATAGAGTGTGAAAATCGAAATGCTTGGCATGTACAACAATTCTCATATCATAACAAGGCTAATTAAATATTTAGAAACCAAAAATCCCCTCACAATTTGAAGAAAAATAACCCATGACAAAAGGGTCTGCAACTTTGCAGATAATTAGCAAGGGTTATAGGAAGGAAAAACATCATAGATTGGCTCCACGGCTCTGCAAGGTCATGTCTTATTACGCTGTGTCTTTTATATGGTCTGGTAACAAGTTTCCTGCTAATTTAATCTAACTAGGGCATCCCATAGCGATTTCTCATTTCCCTTGTTAAAAATGTGATAGTTTCTGCAAATGCAAACTGTAGTAGGTTAACATTTTTATAAATAATTTCTCTTAATTGATACAGGTCATAATAATTTTTTGAATTATTAAAAGCAGAGGTCTTGAAAATTTGGACACAGAAGCGATATTTTTTAAATATTTCAAAATTTTAGTATTTATCCCCGCTTAAATTATTTTGTTCCTTTCATTAAGTAGTTAGACCTGATGACCCTGTGAATGAAACTTAGTCTCAGTGGCATGCTTTGTAAATAAATACTTCTTATTTTGCTAATAAAAGCAAGCACATTTATGTTGAATGTGCATTTCTGCAAACAAGAGATTTTGTACTGGATTAATAAGGCTCTGAGTGAGTCAAGTCTAATTTGCATTAAACTGACCCCAAGGTCCAGTAAAAACTGCAAGGAATTTCAGAGGTTTCTAAAACACAGTAACTTGTTTTTAAGCAAATCAGCATTGCCATTTCAAATGCTTATTTTAGTAATTAATGTGGAATTTTTGAGGATTATTGAGTTTCTGAGTTGCACATTTAACTTGCAAATATTAAAGTACACAAACTGTCTGGTTATAATTCCTAACATAGTATTTTATTCAGACACAAAATGATTGTGGAAGGTGTCACTTTTATGTTATTCCTGTTTTTAACATTGAAAAATGGAATGACAATATTTTGGACATGGATTAAACGGGATTTGACTGTCAAAGCTTTTGTTGACCTGCTGTAGGTTACCGGATATTTATTTTGGCTTTCTATTTCTGTTATATACCGTACACTTTTTCAGTCAAATAGGTTTACGTTTACATATTGCTAGTACTGAAAGAACTTTATTTTGTATTTTTGCTTATGGTTATTTAATTAATAAATTGTCTTTTTCTATACCTTTTTCTTTCAAATACAGTTGCAAAGATGTAATCACAGTTGTATTTTTTTTGGAATCAGGATTGTATTTAAAATTTTTGAGAACACCAGCGTATTGGAAACTGAATGGAACAGAAATTGTCATTTTTTCCAAATTATGTATTCATGTCATGTACCAATATTCAAGCATATTTTTCTGGAGATTCTATAGTAACTTTATTTCTATAATTCATCTTTATTTCAGTGATTTCAAAATAGTTCAAACAACACATATTCTGTAATGCTCTGAGTATAATATCTTAACATGCCTAAAGAATTAAATACTATATGATGGATAGAAATCTACTAAAATACACAAATTATTAAATAAATTATGAGAACATAGTTATGTGACAAATGGGAACATTACTATAGAACACCTCTTCTTTTTCCATAATAATTACACACCATTTAGCTTCCTAATGTTATGTTTACCTAGCAATTAGTTAGGCTCACAAATCATCATTAATAAATATTTAAAGAAAGCGGGACCCACTTTTCTTAGCTCTACAGAATAGAAGTTTAGATGCTAAAAGAACTATATACAGTAATAAAATACGAGGTTTGATGTATCATTCACCTCAGTTTCCCGCTTTGATTTTTGAGGATGATTGTCACCTTTTATGTTGGAACATAACTTCTTTTTATCCCCGCAGTTTGATTACTTTCCTTGAATAAATCTATTCGCATCAGAACTTACCTATTTGTATTTTAAGGTCATCTGCTATGTGTGTAAAAATTTGTTCTAAATTTGGACTCAGAAGGTCAAGGTTCTAGTGCCTAAAGTACTGTACGTTTTTTCCTTGGTCATTTGGACTTGATAGTGTATGCAGTGATTTGGAAGTTTAAAGAGTACGTTTTTCCTCTGCCTTTAAATAGTCTATCTCCTGAGTGCTGTGTCATTGGCTTTCATGATACAAAATTCTGTCCAAATTGACAGAATTCTCTGAGAATCAAGTATGGCTGATTGAAGCAGAATTGAATGTCTGGTATTTATTTTCTACTAACTGTGTTTATTTGTAAGCAGAATAGCCAAGCTAACTATTCATCATTTACTTCATTCATTCAGAAACAATTACTGAATTTCTGTTATGTGCCAGACATATAATCACCTCCAGTAAAAATGTATAGGTTAACAGTGTCCTTTTCCTTTCGTTTCCTTTTATGTTACCTTTGAGGTAACATTTCTAATTTTTTAAAACTGGTTTACTTGAGTAGAATAAAATTTACTTATAGACATATAATGGGTTTGTTTTTTGTTTTTTTAGTAATCGAGACTCAGGAATGAATATCATTTCTATTTATTAATGAGAGAATGGATTCAGTAGCAATAATTCAACTGTAGATGTTGCATTCATTAAGAAGAAATAATCCCCCATGTGTATGTGGCTTAAACTCTTCCAGGGTACTCTTGTGAATGTTCTGCTTATATATGGCACTTTGGAAAGGAGTGCCATTACATGATACCCTGGTACCTTGAAAGTATGTAGTTTGTCTCCAAAAAAGTGAGCAGTTTTAAATAAGGTAGAAGATTACTCAGGGAAGAAAACAGACCTATTTGCTAGTATTTTATAATTGAATTTTTAAAAATAACAGATGCCACTAAGAGACTGAAATTGTGGAAGCAATCTTCACTGAACCTACAGGCTCAATAAAGAATTGGACTAATTCTAGAGGGTGTCTCCAAATTTCAGCAAACATTAATTTTTAGTTTCTGTCATGATATACTGAGTTTTTCTGTTGAATGCTGGAGTATTTGTTCAAGTCGGTAGATTTTGCATTTTTAATCTTCCTTAGAACTGTGGTGAATAATGGCCCCTGGCAGGAGATAATGAAATTTTCTTAATTTATATTTTCAAGCAGAAGCTTCAATTGAAAATGGCATCCTATGGCCTGGAGACATAGCTCTAGTGCAAGTTTCAGGGGAGATGCAATAATAATGCAGTGCCATCGAGACAAGGAATGATGGGACAGTGAAGAAGTAATTTAAGGAAGAAAAGAAAATGTACCAAAGCTTTATTGTAGCATATCTAATGATCTGCTGAAGATTCCCAGTGGTTTTTGGAGCATGACTGGAGAAACTAATGTTATCTTGCCAAAACAGAAGCCCCTGCTTAATCAGCAGAACAAGACTATTGATTAAAACACCTCTCACAATAGATTACACATGGAATCTCATCTCCATACTTGGCACTTGGTAAAGTGTAATAATGAGCATAAGATAATCAAAAGAAGAGTAAAAGCAATTTGTTGGGCATTGTACAATTCAAGATTAGGGTTGGGAAGGAAACAAATTTACATGAATAGTTGACCTGTTTTTAAAGCTGTACACAGGAAATCATAGGCACAGTACAGGAACCACTCTGGAGCAAGAAAAGATAGCCTGCCCCTTTAAGGTTTGCAAATCTGTGTCCATCTTACATAAGGGAGTACTTATCATTATTGATGTTTTTGGTAATTCATATTTGTTGGGCATTGTGCAAAGAGTTTGCCTGCATTATCCCATCTAACCTTAAAGACAAACTTCGAAAGAAGGCTGTAAGGTTTAATACATTGCTTATGGGCTCATAGTTAAAAGAAACAGACAAACTGGAATTTAAACCCCTGTTTTTTCTGATTCTAAAGCCTTTGCTTTCAAACACTAATCTTCCCAAATAGCAAATGATTTTGCTTCTGAACAGAGTCAAATGATACGCTATATTGTTGATTTTTATACAGTTTATTTTCAGATTATAAGTGATATGTGCATTGAGCCTTCTTTCATTTACACTTTTAAAAGATTAAGGAAAAGCAACATATTAATAGTGTGTTTGCATTATTAACATTTCATTAGTAATGAATCAGTACTGTCCCCAAAATAAAAAAAGATGTTTCTTCAAAGTACTGCTAATTTGTGCATGACAATTTCTAAGGTAATTTCCATATACGTATGTAAATTAATGATAATACACATTTATAAAATGCCTTTTCATCATTACGCATTTTTGTAGCAACGTTTAACTTAATTTCAAAAATGATTATGGATGCTTTAAAAGTTAATATTGATTACATCTGGAAGACAAAATACACAGTTTTAATACTTTTAACTTTTACCATATTCTAATTGTGAAGGTTAAGAGATTCATTAGGTATTTTGTAAAGTATTTTTCTCTTACATACTATGCACAACCTAGACAATATCAATGACTTTAAATGTTATACTCTAAATTTTGCTGAGAAACAAATATATTGGCATTCCCTTATGCATACGAAGTAAACTAATAGGCATTAATCTCCAAAATTATGCGGTTTTATTTTCTTCAGCTTATGAGATGTGCATTTGGCTTCATTCCCAAATAGAATTTTTTTTTTTCCATTTAGAGTTGAAAGACTTGCAGGAATGAGTTTTAAACTAATTTTTAAAATTCAGGTTTTTTGCTCCATTTAAAGCAGCTTTATGACCTATAAAGTAGGATTTAGGATTTTCTTCATTGTAGATGATGGGTTTTATGATTAAAATGTAAGTTTTATGAATATTAATGTCAGAAATAATACTTTTCTTCTGGTGTTTGAATTTGATAATGTTACAAAGCATTTATTACTGGATTTATTTTAGTTAACATGTGGAATTCTCAGGATGAGTGTTGTACTCTGTATATTTTAGATTAGTAAGAAAATTAGTGGAAAAATATTTAAAATGATAGTCAGAAAGTTGCAACCTAAAATCATGTGTAGAAATAATACATAGGTGGTATTATTTGAGTTCTAAAAACGATTATTTTCTTCCTGTTAGTTGAGCCACTTTATTAAAACTTATTTTAATAAAGAAGTCAAAGGTTGAATATAGAGAAATCTGCAGCGATTAGAGTGGATCTTTTTTGTTGTTATTATTTTTAATGACATCCTCGTAGGAACCATGGTGTATTTTCACAGATTGTCAAAAATGTTATTTCCAAATTTATTTAGTGTTAGAAATTTTCATTAGTTGGCAAATATTTAGGAAAAGATTATATTCCTTCTGTTGCTAAAAATGGGCGTACATGCAATGTACCTATTTTTAAAAGTGCTGTTCTTCTGCCTTGTTCCCATTCATACTTTTTTTATGCTTAACATTTAAAAAAGTATAGATTTTTAACAATGAATCCATGTAATATTACCAAAATGTACTGATAATCTAATAGTTAATAGAAGCCATACCTTTACTGATAAATCTTTTTCTGTGGGGGAAGAGGGAGAAAATCATGCCAGGAGCTATGCCCAGGACTGAGAATACAAGCAACTGAAGGGCTTTTCTTTTCTTGGCTTAGTTGTACCTTTTCATTTTCATTAGAATGAAAACTTGAAACAGAGCAGTTGGTGATAATTTACTTTGCTTCTGTGACTAATTGCCTTCTCTTTCCCTATCTTCTTAAATGATAGCAGTTTACAATTTAAAAATCTTACTAACAGTATACTGTTTAAGGAACTTTCAGATTTTTCTCAGTCCTAACAGCTCATATTTGGTATTTTCTTTCCTCTTGTGTCCGCACACTTACTGAATTTGAAAACTTCAGGCTTTCGCTTCATTCATAAGTGAATGTACCTAACTATATTGTATTTCCATCATTTGGTCCTCCAAAAGCTTAGGTATTCTTTCCCATGAAGCAAGATACTGGTATGCAAATCTAATTGCTGTATGCTTCTTACAGTTGTGTTCCTCTTCTTGCTGACCCTTTCCTGTTTTAGCCCCCAAATTCCATTTTTTCTCAAGATCAGTTTCTAGTATTTCCAATATATAAAATGAACATTTTTTTAAAAAGATTTATTTATTTATTAGACACAGACAGCCAGCGAGAGAGGGAACACAAGCAGGGGGAGTGGGAGAGGAAGAAGCAGGCTCCTAGTGGAGGAGCCTGATGTGGGGCTCAATCCCGGAACGCCAGGATCACGCCCTGAGCCAAAGGCAGACGCTTAACGACTGCGCCACCCAGGCGCCCCTAAAATGAACATTTTTGACATCTTGGGAAGCTATGAATTCTAGAAATCAATATAATTTTATTTCCAGGAACTCCATTAAGTCTCCTTACCTTCATTTTACTTAGGAATATAGCCCTATAACACTTTTTGCTATCTTAAAGTGTTTTGTACAATGTGATTATTAAAAGAAATAAAAATCATCCAGTTGATACAAATTGTGGTAATTGCTTTTGACATTAATTTGAACTTGTAGTTGTGGTCAGATGACTAATGCAAAAAAAAGTTCAGAAAAAGTAAATATGGACAATTATTTTTCATTTTATGGTGTTGGTCTCTTTTAAACAAAATGTAATGGAAGAAGGAATACTTGAGCCACCCAGGTACCCAGAATAAAAGATATCTTTTACCCCATATGACAATCATATTTATTTATCTGATCATCTGGGGGGGAATGGATAATTGTCAATATATTCTTTATTTTTTAAAAGATTTATTTATTTATTTTGGAGAAAGAGAAAGAATGCATGCTTGGGGGAGGGAAGCAGAAGGAGAGGGAGAGAGAGTCTTAAGCAGATTCTGCGCCGAGTGCGGAGCCTGATGTGGAGCTTGATCTCACGACCCTGAGATCGTGACCTGAGCCAAAACCGAGTCAGAGGCTTAACTGACTACACCACCCAGGCGCCCCAATGTGTTATTTATTTTTAAAAAATGATATAAATTCCTAAATCCCTTGGGCTATATCATCCTTCACCTTGTCCAGAATCCTTCACTGTCTTGGTCCATTTCAACCTTGAGTACCACCCCTTACTCTTGCCACCTTTTCCCAAAAACGTGGCAGGGTTTTGTACACTAAGGATGTATATAAAAGGGATGTCTAACTCACAGGAGTTTAGATTTGTTTGTTTCTGAAAGGTGTGGGAGTGAGAAGATGGGAAAATCCTTGCAGGTGTAAATAAATATAAGGAAGGAAATAAAAGCACTTTAGTTTTTGATAAGAACCAGGTAGTGGTTGAAGATCCTGGGGGATCAAGAAACTCTAACAAAGCGGTGAACTCTCTTACTGTAAACTTTAAGAAAGAAGGAAATGAAACATTAGTTGAAATATTAGATACTGATCTATCTATTGACAAATCTTAAATTCATCTGCTGTTTAAAATTTTAAAGATATGAAATTGGTTCTGTGATTCTCGTTAAAATAATTGATTTACACCAAATGGAGAACCACTGGCAAATTTCTTCAAATGATTGAACCAGCTTAAAAGAAATACAGGTAATGGGAGTAAAACATGATGGTGCATAAGAATGTGACACTGCACCATTTACATTGTCCATGCTTTTGAAAATTATTCTATATGGTATGTTTTTAAAAATATATGGCATAGAGTATTCTAGATAAATTGTGATAAGTTATCATTAGTTTAATATCTGCACAAGCAATATTAGAGTTTATGTAATATTTAAGACTTTTGTTTGAAGTGTATTATATATACTTTGACCTATAAAATTACCTGTTTGATCCTGTACAAGTTTTCAGGTCTTGCTGCTCTTCAAGGATCAATCCACTTGGTTTGAGTTGAAATGGCTACAAGGGTGCATGACTTAACATACCTACCCCTCTTTAATGCACGTCTCCTTCCATTGTCCTTCATTAGTTGTCGTTGCTAAAATAAACTGAGCTGGTTTTTCATTCTTTATTTGCCACTTTATAGTCCAGTTATTTTATGCACTATAGAATATCTGGTCTTCAAATTGTTAAATAAATTTTGTTATAATGCTCTTGTTCTGCTTGCTTTGCCTTCTTAATTTATGTACTATCAGAAAATATAATAAAACCCTGCAAACATTACATTCTGTTGAGTTGTAATCAAGGCAAATTATAAAGGGAAATAGTTCTTTCCTTTATAAATAAGCTTATAAAAAGGTAATTTTGAAAAATTCACAAAACTTAAATATCATCTTGCCTAAAATTCTACCTTAATCTTAATAATGTTGATGAATAAGTGATAACACAAAAATGAGAGAGTACTTCCAGTAGTAATAAATAGGGCATTCTAGGCATCATGTTGGTGCCCTTCTTTTTAAAATTTTATTTCAGAGAGTATTAATTTAGAAGAATCTGGGCTCATAGTCACGTCATGTATAGTAGAAGCACCTGGTGATCAGTGAGTATAACAAGAGTAACAAGTCTTAGACAGTGTGTACCAGGCACTGTGCTAACTGCTTTAAGTGAATTCTATCATTTATCAAGCCAGAGCATGGAAGGTGTGATCTGCTAGCTTGGTGTCTGGTTTGGAAGAGTGCAGAAAGTCCCTTTAATACAAAACTTAACGCAAAACTGGATTTAATGGATAAACTTAAAAACCTGGCTCCTTCTTTGTTTTAATATGTTCTCAAAACTTACTTCCAAGCTATTCAATTTACGGCTGTTTCTGTTCAATCATAGTATCATTTTTAATTGTTATTTTAGTTCTAAAATATGGCAAATATACGTTTTTTTTAGTACATGTTGAATATGCTAAAAATTACAATTAAATGTATAGTAGTATAATAGAGAACCGTTATTTGCTTTTTACTTTGAGTGAAAATTTAGTGAGGCCCATGATACAGAAATAGTACAACATAAAATAGGATTTTTATAGCTCTTTATTTAATAATGTGGAGCAACCTAATATCAGTTGAATTTTTTGTTTTACGGTACTAGTTGCTTAAAGAAAATATGAATCAGTTCTGTATTCGATTTTTTCATTAAAAACAAGTAAATGATTATGTTACACCAGTTTTATTTGTTTTGTCTTCTAGGTGCAACAATCGAACACAGTGTATAGTAGTTACTGGGTCAGATGTATTTCCTGATCCATGTCCTGGAACATACAAATATCTTGAAGTCCAATATGAATGTGTCCCTTACAGTAAGTATGAAGTTTGTGATTTTCACTTTCTCCAGCATTCCTCGTTGATGCTGAAAGACTACACATGTGAAGGAAGCATATGTTTATGGCCTACAAAACCATTATGCATGCAGAGCACTAACAGACTCGGGCCTCCAATTAGCTTCATGAAGTGTGGAAGGAAGCCATAGTGTGATGCTGGCCAAGTGTCTGTCTGTGTTCTTAAGTGTTTGGCTTTTAAGACTAGTGTTTTTCCAGAAAACAAACTTGAATTAGCTATTCAGTAGGGCAGATAGAAATCTGTACTTTTGCCCAATACCAGTTGCTGACAAATTGGTTTGGCTCACAGTTTTCTAAAGAAGGAACTGACTTCGGTTTTAATCGTGAGCTACTTGAATGGCTACCTGCTGTTGTGGTAACTTTAGTGCCTGGTAAAAGCTACCATTGTAGTAACTGAGGCAAGTGCTTTCCTTTTTTGTTTTCTTGGCCTTATAGGAGCATTTCTTTTACCAGATTCAGTGTTGACGTCTTAATAAATAAAATAGATATAACAAAACCTTGGATAGACTTCTATTTTTAATTTGACAAGGGATATTTAAAATTCAGGTGGAAGTTTCATAAGTAGTCTTTAGCTAACGCTCTAATTGTGTGTAGTTTTTCCCCCAATCTCAGAATTCATACTGCTAAATTGTATTCTTCACTTTCAGCAGAAAAACATTTTAGACAATCAAAGGTTTCAGGATGTTAGGTAATTTTCATAAGCTAGTTTGTTTAATAGTGTTCTTGTCTTCTTTACCTCTTCAAATTGGAAAAAGGATGTGTCCTGTAACCTTGATTCATGGGCATTTGAACTGAAAGTTCTGAAGCAGCAATTTTAATGATTTGAGAAAGTTTTGTACACTTCCCTCCTTAAAAAAAATGGATTTGAACTAAATAATGAAATTGCCTTTTTCAGAACCTCAAAAGCTAGATCGCTAGTCCTGATAGATTTGTATGTCCAAACTATCAACGTTTCTAAAACCAAAGAGCTGAAGTCAGATAAATGTAATATGTCTAATATGGTAGTAATACATTCTTACACAGCCTGTGAAGGTGCGGTCTCTCTCTTCTCTGCCCACAGTTTTGATAAATTGGCTTTTTGTGGGTATCAGTTAAAGGCCAAACACAGATTATCTTTTCTTTTCATCCCTGC
The DNA here is from genome assembly GCF_017311325.1 of Ursus maritimus. Taxonomy (NCBI): domain Eukaryota; kingdom Metazoa; phylum Chordata; class Mammalia; order Carnivora; family Ursidae; genus Ursus; species Ursus maritimus. The sequence goes on along the minus strand of NW_024423564.1, from coordinate 37,035,514 downwards.
TCTGTGTTCCTGTGTTACTGTGAAATGGATGCTTTTTTATGTTTTCAGTATTTTCTATACCATTTGTAGGATTGGAAGCCTACTGAGTGCACTGATCTTTATATTATTTCTCTTGTGTGTAGTGTTGGTGGCTTACATAATCATTCTCCTGTGCCACTAGAGGAACATTGTATTCTTTTGAGCTAACCAAAATTTTGTTCCATAAAGTCACTTTCATTTGAATTTATCATGGTTTCTGTCCTCAAATTAGAAAAGGAATACAGCATCCATTCCCAAACAGTGGAGTCAGTCAGAGCTGCCAAGAATTGTCTTTCTGGAGCCAGTTCCTGTAACCTAGTCTATAGACCAAGAACAGTGTTAAGCAAATATTATTTTCAGACTCTTAAGTTATTTCTTGTGCTGTTTTAGAAAGGAAAATGTGGATATCTTCTGGAACATCTAACTTTCAAAATTTTACTTTTTCAGTTCTCCAGAAGTATTGTATATTGTGCACTAAACTTGCAAATAGTCATACGCAGAGAAGTATTTGTTCTTTTTAGTTTTTGTCCTTTAAAAAAAAAAAACAAACCAGTAATTAATTTGCTGTTACCTTTCTAGATGTTTGCACGAGGCAGAAATAAGTCTGGCTTTTTTTTTTTTTTTTCAAATTATTCCATGCTAAAGAATAGAATTATAATTCCTATATACTGTACAGTAGTGACACACTATATATTGCATGATTTTTCACTAATACTGAAATTTAATGCAAAGGATATTTTAAATTGTTTTGATATTGGGTAGGATTGTGTATTTTATCTCTTTTCCTCATTTTCCTCTCCTTTTGTTTCTTTGTTTCTGTCTGTTATACCCATTTCTTATACTTTCATTTTAAGCCTGTATTTTTCCCTTCTCCCTTAATAGTGTTTTTGTACTTTGTATCATTTGCGTACCCCTTTTAAACTTTATGTAGTTGATAAAAATTGTCACTATAGCATTTATTATGTCATTTACCACCTGGCTTTATGCCATGTTCTATCCAGAGCAAATTCTCTCGGAGTTCACACATCCGAAAAACATTCCCTCCTTAAAAAAATAAAAATAAAAAAAATAATAATAATAACAATTCCGGGAATTTCCCATGATTTTTGAAAATTTTATAATAAATTTTATAATAAATTTAGAAATGCCGTTGTTTGTCTTTTTATGTTTATAGGCAGGCACGTGTAATATTACATGTGACATTTATACCTACCCAGATAATGCCTGTGTCAAAAATGTGTGTATCCTGGTTATCCTTTATCATTAACAGAAGTGTTAGTAACTGAATGTAAATGTGTTTAAAAGAGGTCATAAAGGTCGTATAGGACAAAGGAAAATAATTATTAGAATTTCATACCTTACAGGCAAGATTTGGTTTTGATATTTGTGCCTTCTTTTTCAAATTATCATTAAATTATACAAATTATACCATAATTTTAACTGTAAGTTTTGTTTGATTAGAAAAATAACCATTACTATTAATTAAATATTTTTAATGAATCAATGTGAGATTATTCACAATGAAATAGTGTGTCACTTCAGATACAGAGTATGTAGGCTTAAGTTTCTTTGGGTCAGTTCCGTGTCTTGCACATTGATGTAGTCCTCCACTGATGTTGGTGGGTCGTGTATTTATGTTGGTCTATAGAATAGTAAATGTATTGTTATGAATTAATTCACACAGTCTTTTAAGACAAGTTGCAGTATACATCTGGCATGTAATGAAGAATGCTAATTTCATTAATTTTATTGTATTTTTATATTCTTCTGGGTTGATGGAGTTTTGGCTGGTTTGACAGATCTCTGTCCTTTGGGTTTTCATAAAAATCATAATGTAAGGACTTTTGTTTTCAATATCCATATCTCATGTGATTCGTCAGTCATCAAAGGTTTTATTTATTTCTTATTTTTACAATTGGGTGTTACTTCTGTTTTCATCAGAACTATAAATTATATGTAATTTCTATACATTTCTTTTCTTTAAGTGATTAGTCAAATCACAAAGGAAGACTTCCCTATTTAGTATTTTGTTAAGCAAATGCACTGTCATTTTAGTGTATCACATAATAAAGCCCGGCCATTTTCAATGAATGGAAAACAAGTATATTTTATACATTCCTTATTGAACTTGTTTTAAGTTCTGTTTTAAATATGTAACATATTTCAAAATGTATTATTCCCATCCTTTACATTTAATTGATTTACTCAGTAAAATCATTCTTTCCTGAAAAAAAGAATACAGCTGTATATAAATATAGTCTGAGAAGTCACAACACTAATGATTTCCCTTATCCTCATTTTCCCACCACGCCCTTCTGTTATTGATTCTAAGCAGGTATAATATTGCTCTTCATTGAGGAGTAGTTTTAGGCCAACTGGTTTATAAAAAAGAACTGTTTCATATCAGTAACACTGAACTTCTTATTTTTACTGGATATAGTCAGAATTACACATTATAGGGCAAGTATGTTTCCTGAAAGTGGTCAAATAGACCAAGTTGGATGGGGAGGTGACGGCTTAATGCAGAGGCTGATATGCCATTCCTCTGGCAAAAATATTTGTACGTTTTTTGTCTCTGAGGTATTTCAGGAGGTCAGTATTTAATCTTGATGAATTATTGTAATTTTTAAAAATTAATCAAGCTAAGACATCTTAATGAAATGTGCAACTACAGTATCTTTGAGTAATCAGTTTGGAGATAGAGTATTAGCACACCCTAATGCATTTTAATAAGGAAAGAGGGAGAATCACAGACATTAATCTGGTCACTTTATGAAATTCAGGCAACATACTTCAAAGCCTACATACAATCTAAAATAGTGTTTTATGGTTTGTAATTATTAGAATTCTATTTACCAGCAAGAATCTTATATAGCACCCTTCCTAACTGTAAAATCTGTTTCTTTAGACTTCTTGGAGGGAGGATTTTTTTTTTCTCATATAACTGTACTAATCAGGTTTGTTTTATGAAAGCATTTACCTTTTATGGGGTCTGTGGAGTCAAGGTATTTGCTTTGAATGCTCGGTATGATTGTCGTTGCATGCCAGCTTGCTTTCTATGTAAATTGATGATGGTAGACAATGTCATAATAAGCTAACCATAATTCTTTCTTCCTTTTTCTCCTTGCCTACTGTGCTTGCTTTTTCCTTGTATGTATTTTGCTTACTTTTTTTTTAAAAAATAGACTTAATATTACAAGTTTGAGATATGTAATATGGGGAATTTAGTAAGAATTTTATAATGTAAAGTATATATAAACCTAAATAAATAAATTTACTAATTCTTAGTGGGGAAGAAAGGCACTACCTGACCCCACCCTTCAAAATCCCTATTGGGGTTGCAGGGGAGATTTATATATTCCTGCAAAGGAGGCATTTTTTTCTTATGATTAAGATGGATTTTCTAGAAATAGAAAATAATTTTAAAAATTGAAAATTACTAAGATGCATAATTATATATTTATTCTTACATAATTATCCTTGGGAAAATGTTAAAATACAGCCATATCAATATTCATTAAATTTGACCTAAGCTCCAAAATTGAGTTGTCATTTTATAATATATTTTCCTGTTATTATGCTTGCCTGATTTTGTCAATTTAATAATGAGTTCATATGATAAGATAGATGGGGATGATACACCTTTGCATGCATTTGTGCCTGTAGCATACATATATAAAGTAAAACTGGATAAAAATGCTGAGTGACTTTGGAAAGGCAAGAGTATATATACCATGCTTTAGTGAAGAGTTTCATTATTTATTCAGGTACACTAAGTGAAGCAACATGCCAGCATATTTGTATTGCCTCCTTAATCTACTAAAATGATTGATCCATGTTCTTTTATGTAACTTTAGAATCTTTCTCCTGCTAGGTTTTCCTGTTGTGTGTTTCTCTTTATCCAAAGTAGTACAGCTCTTATTCTTCCTATATTTAGCATCTATTACGAATTCAGTCTTAGACTAATAGTCAATTTATTTTAATCTTTTTTCTTTTTTCCTTGCACTTTTTTTGTTTCTTCTTCCGATGCTTAAAATAGAAGTGGAGCAAAAAGGTAAATAACGTATACAGTCTGAACCCCAGCTCCCTGTTATGTGCCTTATGGATGTCACCTCCTCCCTTCCCTCCCCCCACAACACTCCTGACATTAAAATAATCAGCAGGATCTCATAAATGCACCTCATAAAGAAGTCGACTGTTTACAATGAAATTATATGACTGCTAAATCTGGTGATGGGGTAAAAAATTCTGAAGTCGGCGAGGGGGAGCTGCTCCTTTCTGTGTTTCTTTTTCACCCTTTATCTCTTTTTCTGACACCCTTGGATATTTTATTATTAAAGTGTCATCTTGCCTGGCTTCCAGAACCCTCTCCATAGCATGCCATGATTACAGGGTCTCCTGGTCGTTTCATCACTGCTTTCTTTGTATTTACTTTTCCTGTTCCTAATTACATTTTCTGAATATTTATGTTTCTTCAATTCAAGCACCTTTGTTTTCAGTCTAACTTTTATAAAAGTTCTAAATAAGCCTTCACGTTGGGTTTTTGTTTTATTTCCTTTATTTTGGTGTTTTGCTTTGGAGGGTTTATAAGTGGGCTAGGGGAGGAAGGGTACAAAGTTAGGACTAAAAATAAAGTCCTTTGTACACTGTGATGCACAAAGCTCAAAGTTTTAAAGTATAAATTGCCAAATTATAAGATTAAAAACACATAGCAAAAATGCACATTGTCAGCTCAGTTATGAATGTTCTTAAACTTGGGTTTGTATTTGTGAAAATATATGCCAGCCACTTTGTATGCTGGTACATTGATTATTGTAACTTGAGGAAAGAAGGGTGGTACTTGTATTAAGTATAAATTTTGGTAAAATCTAATGTTAATAAAACGCATTTTTTTCTCTTTTTATTTGTGATCATTAAAATTTGTGTTTGCCTGTTTAGTTTTTTAACTTGGCTTAATTGTTGTCTTTTCTCTGTGACTTGTTAGTTTTTGTGTGCCCTGGGACCTTGAAAGCAATTGTGGATTCACCATGTATATATGAAGCTGAACAAAAGGCAGGTGCTTGGTGCAAGGACCCTCTTCAGGCTGCAGATAAAATTTATTTCATGCCTTGGACGCCCTATCGTACTGATACTTTAATAGAATATGCTTCTTTAGAAGATTTCCAAAATAGTCGCCAAACAACGACATATAAACTTCCAAATCGAGTAGATGGTACTGGATTTGTGGTGTATGATGGTGCTGTCTTCTTTAACAAAGAGAGAACAAGGAACATTGTGAAATTTGACTTGAGGACTAGAATTAAGAGTGGAGAGGCCATCATTAACTATGCCAACTATCATGATACCTCACCATATAGATGGGGAGGGAAGACTGATATCGACCTAGCAGTTGATGAAAATGGCTTATGGGTCATTTACGCCACTGAACAAAACAATGGAATGATAGTTATTAGTCAACTAAATCCATATACTCTTCGATTTGAAGCAACGTGGGAGACTGTGTATGACAAACGTGCTGCATCAAATGCTTTTATGATCTGCGGAGTCCTCTATGTGGTCAGGTCAGTTTATCAAGACAATGAGAGCGAAACAGGCAAGAATGCAATTGATTACATTTACAATACCCGATTAAACCGAGGAGAATATGTAGATGTTCCCTTCCCCAACCAATACCAGTATATTGCTGCAGTGGATTACAATCCTAGAGATAACCAACTCTACGTGTGGAACAATAACTTCATTTTACGGTATTCTCTGGAGTTTGGTCCACCTGATCCTGCCCAAGGTAAGAATGTTTGCTTCCTAATGCTTATGTCTTTATGAATAGCTTACTTTTAAAAGACTTGGGAGTTTTTTTCCTGTCTGTTTCCTTCCCCTTTTCATAGTTGAAGCTCAAAGGATAATGTCGTGGTATTTCATGCTGTCACATAATGTGTACATTTTAGCCTTATTTTGGCCTATTTGCTTTCTCTGAATTTTTTCATTTAAATGTTGGTGACAAAAAATTGTAGCATCATTGGTCGGTTTAGTTTTTCATTGCTAAAAATGTAATACCAGCTACAAACCTGTTACCTTTGTTTTTTGTTTTGTTTTTTTTCCTACCTAACTTCTGAATTGATTACAATCTATGTGCAGACCTTTTAACTTCTTGGCGCCAGTGGTTAAGGGAAATGTGTGTTAGGAAGTCCCAGGAGAATTGCTAGGCTTGATGTACAATGTCAGGCATAAGTGTTCTGAAGTTTTGGTGTCTGTTCTCTGGGTAGGAGAGGGAGTCATCCAACATCTTCCTAGTAAAATTATACATTTTTATTTCCTGACAAATTAGTGATGGTTTTAAGTAAATATTTCTGTGACTTTAACTGTCACGCATAGGCTGAGCATTAAATGATCCTGAGTGATGGTTTATGAAGATGATCAGCTAACATTTTGGATTTGTGTTCTCTTTAGGCATCTTTATGGAGGATCATTACTTTAGAAAGTAATGTAAAATCTTTGGAAATGTACTTTAGTTGATCAAGTGAATTCAGTTCTGTGGGAAACAATTTATGAGGGTAAATTAAATGAATATTTCATTAAAACAAGATTACCTCATACTCATAAAAGTAACCTATTCATATGTTGTTACAGAGCTTGTATTAATTACAAGTCTTTTCTATTTGAACAGTAATATTTGTGTTTTAATGATCTGAATATTTCAATTTATGGAGTTAATTGGAATTTTCCAATTATTGAGTTACTTGAAAATTTTAGGAACCAGAAAGTTCTTTGGAGTGCTTAAATCAATCTCTTCAACAAGGTGGAAAAGAAATTAGTATCTTTTTCAGCCAAAGCAATACATACACTCTACACACTTAAACATAATTACATGTACCTAAACATATCTTAAGATATATTAAGTTCTAAATATCGTAGTAGGGTCAGGACCTTAAAAGCAAAAGTCACAGCTTTTTATAATTGAATTTCTAATTTGAGTCATTATAGTATACCAGTATGTGATTGTTGTTTAAAAAGTAAAAGAATAATGACGTATTGACTTAATGCAAGACCGCTTTTACTCTAATTCATGTATCTCTGGAATTTTTTGCCTTAAAATTATAGTAGTAATGTCCATTGTTAAATTTTCGGCAATTAAATCTTTAAAGGATAATATCATAGAATCATTTACTTTTTTAAAAATTTTTTAAAGATTTATTTATTTATTTTAGAGAGAGAGAACACAAGCAGAAGGGGAAGAGGGAGAGGGAGAGAGAATCTCAAACAGACTGTTTGCTGGTCGCGGAGCCTGACATGGGGCTCCGTTTCATGACCCTGAGATCATGACCTGAGCTGAAACCAAGAGTCAGACACTTAACGGACTGCGCCACCCAGGCGCCCCAGAAACATTTACTTTTAAATTTAGGCATATCTTTTTTCTCATAAGACCAGCTATTGGGGATGTTTCCTGTATCTCAGCTGTTTTTCTAAAAGCTAGTACCATTCTTCTCTTTTATCTTATAGGTTTGTCAAAGGCGATCTTCAGGAATTGACAAAATTTGACATTGTATATTGATTGTTTTGTTAATCTTTTTTGTAACGTGTGTTACTCTCACAGCCATTACATTTGTTTTGGGCGGCAGTAAATCTCTTCCCTCTCCATTAGGAAAAAGAGAAATAAAATACTTTTAAAAATGCAAATTGATAATCAGGCAACACTTGAAAGATTGTGAATAAATTGAGTACAGACTCAGTTCAACAAAGAATCATTGCTCTGTCTACTTGTCACAGAGTACTTCGTGAATACAAGATGAATAATAATGTAATTTTCCATATGTGGGTTACATTCTAGTAAATAATTTGATCCATTTCAGATGAAAAAGTCTTTGATAATTTTGATATTTTTGGAAAGAACAGTTATCAGCTTTGAAAATGGGAAACTTAGGTATATTTGGTAGTTGTATTCCTACAACTGTGTTTTGTTAATCCGATATAGTTAGCCATTCTTAAATATTCCCAGAAAGTAAAAATTCATATTGGCCCCTTATTAAACTATTAGTGATACAAAGTTTTATATGACCTAAATCTCTCTTGCTGCTGTTTGAACCATATTCTCTTTTCTCTCTCCTGTAATTTATCTTCATGTGCTTTTAGAGACTCCAGTCTCTCTTATCCAAGATATGTGCTGATATCTATATGCATGTAGATGGGACCTTGCAGAACTATTCTGGCCCATCAATTTAGGTCAAATCAATAAGCCACTGTCAGCTTTGCAGAAGCAAGATCCACAAAACTGATAGGACAGAGCAATCAGAGAATTCAGGTCTTCAGCCGTCATAAAGCAATGATTGACTGGTTTGGCTGTAATTTAGTCTTATGTACTGGATTTGCTACCATGTATGTTTCTAAGGTATACATCATGCTGTAAATTTACCATTCCTTCCCTTTTTTTGTTGTGGACTGTTTTGTAGTATATTAGCTTCAATACTTTTACCCATTTATAAACCAAAGCTTTTTCCTTCCTAACAGGGCAAGTATGTTACTTCTTTGCTCTACTCATGATTTTCAAATACATCTTTTTTTTTTCCTTTGAATTTTTAGCCTTATGTTATCTCTACGTAGTTCATTCGCTCCATTTCTCTAAACTAGCTCTGTTTTTCCTTTCACCTTCTCCCTCTCTAAAGTGGTCTTAGGAAAAACCCTTTCATTCCTATTTTAACTCTTTTCTGTTTCTTAATTTGAATTGCTTTATATTGACTTTGTCTGCAAATTTGATGTCCCAAATGTTAGTTTTCTTTAAGATTTTATTTATTTATTTGAGAGAGAGAGAGCACGCACAATCAGTGGGGAGGGGGAGACAGAGAGGGAGAAGAAGGCTCCCAGCTGAGAAGGGAGCTGAGGTGGGTCCCAATGCTAGGACCCTGAGATCATGACCTGAGCCGAAGGCACACAAAGGCAAACACTTAACCGACTGAGCCACCTAGGAGGCCCTCCCAAATATTATTGAAAAAATATTGTGTCTTGGGCTTTGACAGTTCCCGAATATTTGTCTTAGAGTAATTATGAAGTAAGACACTTTAATAGGGTGACAGAAGATTTTTATCAAGAAAACTACTTAGGTTTATTTATTTAGGAAGTGTTAAGCATAGAATACACATTTCTTGAAACATCTTTCCACTGATAATGATTGCTCAATAAAAGATGATCGTTATTTTTAGACATTGAATGAATACACATTTTTGCCTTTCCAGGCTACATACTCATTGTAACTAGAATTCATTCAGTGAACAATAAGTGAGTTCTTGGACCTGGGTGAGGGAAGTACTACCCTTACCATAAGTGGATGTTGTTACTAGTAAGCACACCATAGTAAATTGAAGCATTCTGTATGTGTTTGTTGAAATTTTCAAGGAAAGTTCTTAAATATGTTTATTAGCATTTTATTAGTACTGTTTTTGGGTCTCTGTACTCAAATGACGAAGGTAGGCAGAATGCTAAGTCACTTCATCTGATGCTTGATACGACATTCTGATAACTCTGGGGCAGAACTCTGTAAAATGAGGTTTAGATTTCAGATCTAATTTTTCTGTGAATTGCCGTGTTTTCTATTCATTTATAGGATATTCTTGAGTTTTGAATCTTTTGCCATAGAAGCTACATTATGAAACTTTTTATCATCTGTTGCTCTAGTATTTTATGTTATCTGCCCTCATCTTTTCTTGTTTTAGAGATTTACACAGAAAAGTATCAGTTAAATGCTCCAAAATAAGGGCAGATTGCTTTGTGGGATGCCATACTTTTCCAGAGCCTTTGAAAATCTTTTGCCCAAAAAAGTAAGATCATAACATTTAAGAGTATGGCCAGGTGACCTTAAACAAATGGCCTAACCTTCTCCATGGCTCAATTTTCTCATCTGTAAGAGGAAGATAATCATAGTGCCTACTTCATGGGGTTGTGGTAAGGATTAAATAAGATGATCCGATGATCCATGAATGGTGATTAGCATAGCATCTGGTACATAAATGCTGAATAAGTGTAAGCTTTTATCATTATCAGATGCCCTGTTGGGATCTGTCTTCACTTATGGAAGAAATGTTAACTTTTAGAAACAACCTGTGCATTTATGGCTTCATCATTAGAAAAAATTGCTTTCTGTAAAGTTGCTAAAATTCAACTTTGCAAAATTCCAGAAATCCTGATTGTCTTTCAAAGGGGTTTAATTTTGACACTCTACAAGTTTATTTTCATGTTTTTCATGATGTCCCAATATTTCATTGATTTATCTTTGAAGAAGATTGATTCCCTTTAAACTTTTGATGAACAAAGGGTGAAAATGTATGAAATTTATTTTCAAAAACATATGCAAACAGGCTATAGCATGTTGCAAGAAATTTTGTGCATTTACTAGAGGTCATTTTATTACCTACCTTGACTAGTTATTATGAATCTTTCCTGATGCTTAGCTAACAGATCACTAATTGTAGTATTGTTAAGACATATTTCAGTGACTAAATACATACTAATTAGTGCAGTGTCACGAGATACATAAGATGGTGTGGCACTAAACCATTTTGCTCTGTCCTTTTCGTTTTTGCTCCGATTCCCCACTACTCTTCAAGATTTGATTTAGAAGCAGTCATTTGACACTTCTGTAAAAGAGTGTGATGCTTTTGACAAATGTTAATTGAGAAAGCACTGAAAGCCTGGCTGCATTGTAATCAAAAGAAAATTACAGAGGTTTAACAAGATGTCAGGCAAGTGCTTTACAGAAAAAGATAGACAGGTTTGAATAGGTTTCTGCAGCAGCTGGCCAGACATGATGTTTGACAAATGTACACTGGTCAATAAATTATGCCCTGGAAACAAAACACATGATTAAGAAATTTCTCTTGAGATAGAAGGAAAAAAGGTATAGAAAGTGTGTAGTATGCATTTATTGACAAGAAGTTTCTCATCCCTGAAGAACTAGAAACAAGTGCACACTATTTTTAGTGATGGACTTAGAGTACTCTGTCAATAATGGCAGGATTATATAAAGAACTCCATAAGGACCAGAACTTAAAATAATAAACATATTAGTGATAACAAGAACTTGTTTTCTAAGTTTTAATGTTCTAGTTTCTTAAATTATAGAGAAAGCATTAAAAAAAGTTAATGTTTTTATCCGACTACTCGAAAAAATAGTTTTTTTTTAATTTGCTGTAGCTATTAGTTTAAATTTAAAGCATCATATGCATAAGGTTTCAAGAGCCAGTTATCTATAAATGTTGATAAAACTTTAGTGTGATCACCTAATAGATTGTAAATGATAGCATTAAAGTTTTACTGACAGAATTTTAGTTGTTTAAACTAATTAAATGGCAATTAATGAAGGAAACATTAAGCTTCATTATTTTTTTAACCTAGTAGATTAAACAGTTTGAAAGTCATGCTGGAAATCAAAAATAACCTTTTAAAATAATTTCAAATGTGTAACTGTAGTTCCTTTTACACTCTCTATTAAGCATCGGAATGGTATGTAGGGTTGGTTTCAAATTAGGCATGATTTGATCTAACCTGTTATCTTGATAAGAGATTGCATTATAACCTCTGACCAAAAGTAGTTGCTTTTTCTACCTACATTTTCAAACGTAAATATGCCTAATGAAGCCTCAGATGTTTCCTTACTAACACAGCACAAGCATGCCAAGCTTATCTTCTGTTTGGATCTAATCAGGCATGCTCAAAAATCTCTCAAGCAAGAATGGCTGCTGGGTGGAAAGATGTCACAGTATTTATTTTCCTGCAAGATGTAGAGTGGGTGACTTTAAATTTTCTATTGTCCTAATTATATGTAATTGTCAGATTTTTATTGATGCTTTGAATTTGATTATTTATAGGGTGTGAACTTCTATAAAAAAAGAATTTTTCTGTATTGTTTCGTAGTAGTCACATATACTTGGTATAGACACTGAAACTTTATTTAAAACTGTCCTTCAGTTTCTGTTGGATGATAAATGATGAAATATACTTAAGCTGTATTATCAAGTATTTCATTGAGAAGTAGACTTAAGACAATTGGAGTCATACAGAAAAATCTAGAGTAAAGCCTGAACTTCCTTTACTTAGCCAACGATATGAATAAATAGGAACAAATGAAGGGATTTATTCTTTCTCCAGCCTTACCGGTGTTCTCACTAATTCTCACGTTGTTGGTTTTGGGGTAGTCAGATGGGAAGGGTATTGGGTGTGTGTGTATACATATTCACGTGTGTGCCTGCATGTGAGTGCAAGTGTGTGTTTGAGATTAATGTACTCATCTTTTTTCCATAGTGCCTACCACAGCTGTGACAATAACTTCTTCAGCTGAGCTGTTCAAAACCACAGTATCAACCACAAGCTCTACTTCACAGAAAGGCCCCATGAGCACAACTGTAGCTGGATCACAGGAAGGAAGCAAAGGGACAAAACCACCTCCAGCAGTTTCTACAACCAAAATTCCTCCTGTAACAAATATTTTTCCCCTGCCAGAGAGATTCTGCGAAGCATTAGACGCGAGGGGGATAAAGTGGCCTCAGACACAAAGGGGAATGATGGTTGAACGACCATGTCCCAAGGGAACAAGAGGTAGTTCTTGTAAAATGCCAAATGTGTACTTTTACATTTACTGCGAGTAGGTTCTGAATTACGCTGAAGTGATTTTGAGGAAAGAGAGACATTTATGATAACTCACTTTGTTATTATTTTTGTTAACTTCGGTAATAGAGTGTTGGTAGATAACTTAAAGGCTCATGAACGGTAAAAGTTATTTAAGGTCAGGCCCTGAATTACCTCTCCCTCTTAAAGACCTAGGTCAAGCCTGACATTTTTTGCCCATGGACTCCGGTGAGGCTTCCTTACAGCTGCTTTTCTCATTACAAGTATCGTTTTGAATGAGTCCCAAGAAAATCAAGGGCTTTTTGTTTGTTTGCTGTAAACGTCTGATATTTCTATGCTGACTTTATATTTACTGTTTATAATCTGCATTATACCCTACTCTTTGTCAGTTATTGTCAACCACTTCCATTAGCGTTTATTCAAAATTTAACATGCAGTGTAGTATCATTGTAGCTGATTTCCCGAATGCATGCAGAAAAATGGTTTCAATTTCACTGTTGTTTTCTACATCTGTTGTAGGAACTGCCTCCTATCTCTGCATGGTTTCCACTGGAACATGGAACCCTAAGGGCCCCGATCTTAGCAACTGTACCTCACACTGGGTTAATCAGCTGGCTCAGAAGGTTGGTTGGAACCTTTTAATATGATACACATTGGTGATTAAGGACTTTAACGTCTAACATAAATAATTTAGCTTTGTATGTTAAAACCAGCTTCATCGCTCTTTGTTCAGTACAAAAATAAAAAATTATGCATAGTTTTGTCTGTAAACCATTTATTCAAAGTTACATATGTTTTGGGGCATGCTGTTTTCTCTTAAGCCTTTTAATGAGTAGATACTTGCTTAATTTCATTCATATTCAGTTTGTTCAAACCTTTTGATGTTTGTAAGACAAATAGTCCATCGGCCTAATAAATCAAATACCATTAAGTTTGCAACTGAATCCACAGAATGCAAGCAGATGTTTATATCACAGATGATTATGATAGAATAAGTAAAACGACTTTAAAAGGCATTAGTAACTTTAATATTACAATGCAGTGTAGTGACATTTTAGTTTCTCCTTCGTCATCTACCTTTCTGCAATGCAAGCAAGCAGTAGATAATAACTCCCAGTATCGTACTGATTACATTCTGATGTAAATTTCTGGATCATTGGAATAAATAAATAAGATTTTTAAACAGCAGTTTAAAATGGTGGCAGTGAAATGAGCAAGCTATCTGAAAAACTTTAAAAAGGATTTCTGGTTTTCTTTTTTTCCTTTCATTTCTTTTAAATGTCTGGTTAAGAATGTCTTTTGTGTGTTGAGGATCTAAGAACCTTTAATCATCTGAAATGAGGAGAAAGTTATTGGTCTCAATTAGTTGCAGATTTTGACATATTTGCAAATATTTCTCTCACCACAACAAAGTACTCAGGAAAAGAACAAGAAGCCGCAAACAGAGCAAGAAATCATACTGAGATAATATAAATTGTCATTTCAGATCAGAAGTGGAGAAAACGCTGCTAGTCTTGCCAATGAACTGGCTAAACATACCAAAGGGCCGGTGTTTGCTGGGGATGTGAGCTCTTCAGTGAGACTGATGGAGCAGTTGGTGGACATTCTTGATGCACAGCTGCAGGAACTGAAACCTAGTGAAAAGGATTCCGCTGGTCGGAGTTACAACAAGGTAGGCAGGAATTTCCTGTGAGTTAATCGGATATTTTGTATGGCAGCTCTTGATTCCTCTAGCGTTGGACTGCCAAACCTCTGGCCCTCTTGACATATACTTAGAAACAAAATTTCTAATTCGATTAATTTCCCAAGAAAGAATCACAGCTGAGAAAGGAACAACATGGCAAAAAAAAAAAAAAAAAAAAGTTAAAATCTCTGAGTGAGATTTTAGTTGGTGCTGACATGGCCTGACTGTGGTCCATACTCCCACTGAAGAATGCATTATCTGCACTTGGAGAGATTGTGTGTTATACATCTCATATACTCTGTACACTAATACGTGCAACTCTTACGGTTGCACTAAAACTGTGGCTCATGGAGGAATGTTAGCCACGGTAATACTATTTTCAATTGCAGGTTTTGGGAGAAGGGCGAGTTTCCCTCTCTAGGAGGACAGTGTATTAGTGCTATTAATTTTTCCTAATAAGACAAAAACTTGGTAGTTATTTTAACCGTACTATAAAATAAGCATATGAGATTCATATTAAGCCAAAATCCATGGCTAATAAGGTGTTACAGGGTTAAAAAAATAGACATTTTTGTCTCTTTTAACCACATATTTTGTCCCTGGCTTTATTGTGAACTTTGGATTAGTGCACTTAATAAAATGCAGCTATGAACTATAAATATGCAGTTTTGACAATCAGTATAAACTCACAAAAATCCAGAGGACCACCATGCATAATAAACTTTGAAATCAGGAACGCCAGCCTCAGTTTTGAGGATTTCTTTTTTCCTCATTTTCAACAGATAAAATCTAACCTCTGATTTTCTTTTCTTTTACTAAAAAGCTCCAAAAACGAGAGAAGACATGCAGGGCTTACCTTAAGGTATCTCTCCTGTGCTGTCACCCTGCTTTCTCCCTTCTTCAGCTACCTGCCACGCTTTATCATCTTGCTGCATGATCCAATGTATTTCAGTCTTTGATAATTATATAATGTGCCCCATATCAGCTGTACAAATGTTGGCTCTTCTCAGGTATATTACTCTCAGAATAAGCAAATAATTTACCTTTATAATTTTTGCTCTTTTTCCATTCATCCAAACATATGAGAATTTTAATGAAATATCCTCTGATTGGAAAGTAATCATATAGTCTCTTTGTTTCCTGTTGTCATCTCTGTAGATTAAGAAACAACTTGAGTAAAACAGCTATGATATATTCTTGGCAGTTTATCATATCAAAGACTGTATAGTCATAATGTATGTGCATGAAAAAGTCACTGCTTTCTTATCTCTGTGGTGTACTCTTAAATAAAATAGGCTTTGTCCTAAAATTTTTAGTAGTCATTTCTAGAATCAGGTTGATATGGGGATGGGTTACTAGAAATGAAATATAAATAATGTGACAGTGTTATCAACATATGTTCTATGTTGGTTTTTATCAGGCTAATAGACACAAAGCCACTGTTTGGCTCAGAATTCTTGTTCACTCCAGCCGGTTTTTCTCCCTGGTATATCCAAGTAATAGGAAACGTGCTGAGGCCGACAGTGGACTATGCCATGCTAGTTCTGTGTGATAGACCAGAGTAATATTACCAGCTTGCGTTTTGTTTTATTATGTGAATTTTAGACGTTTCTTTTGGGGGGATAGTTATTTTCTAATCGTACGCGTCTGAGGACCATATCCTTAGTAAATCAAACCTTAAAGAACTAACCCATATACATATGACGACAAAACAAAAGAAGCTTGTAGTTTTGTAGGATAGAGGTTACTCAAAAGCCATGACTACCAGTTTTGGTTGGCAAGATCTAGGAAAAAAAAAAAAAGAAGAAGAACGGCATGTCATTAGTTTGTAATAGACATTGTTGGACTTAAGAACTTTACAAGAAAAGGTGGTAGGAAAGTCTGTTTTTAGGTCGTAATATTCTGAATGTCCTTTTTAGCCTGTTTAATGGGGGCAAAGAAATAACTGCTGAAGTGTATAGAATTTGTCGTACTGAAATTTTCAGTTCACCTTTAAGGTATTAGTTAATGTGTGAAATGTAATAATTGGTATGTTGCCCAGGACATATATCACAGTGGGAAAAGAACAGCTTTTTTTCTTTGGCAGGGAGAGACTACTTAAGGAATATGATTAGGCTAATGATCATTTTTGATTCTGCTAGAAAAGTACAAATGGTAATAAATAAGGAGTGTTTCAAATTAATAAAAGCATGTCATCAGCAAGTTATGTGTATATGTAGTAAGTTACAGCATGACCTTAATTTCTGACCAGTGTCATTTTCAGTATCTCTCAAATGAGCTTCTCTGCTCAGATAAGACTAATAAAACTCCTTAAATTACAAATCAGAAGCTGACTTACACTATGCAAATGAAGCGAGTTCCCACTTTGTGACAGAGGATTCATTTGTAACTTAGATTAGAGACTCCAGTCTGTATTTCTTGGTGACTAATGAATCTGGCCTCAGCAGACCAATTTCTGTTCCACTCTAGTTAATGGCTGCAGCAGTATCACTGCGAGCATTTTGACTATTCTATCTCCCATTAGAGAGAGAAAAAAGCCTTTAACGCCACTTGGAAGTATCTTCCACCTGCCAGGAAGGTCGTGGTGGCTCACAAGGCAGACAGAACGAGGATATTAAGATGGATTAAGCTAATTAATCTTACTTTGACAGTAGCTTCAAACAACTTTTACCCCTGCTTATTTCAATATCGAACCTCAAACCAGCAATTTTTGTTGTTCTTTGCACAATGTATGTTCTTTTCCCTCCGTGATTACCAGTAGATCAAAACAATTTATATATGGTCTTAATGACATGACTAGGTAAATGGCATAGAGTAAATAAACTTAGTGATTTCAGCTATCCACACCAAAGTCAGTCAGTAGCTGCAGTATCAGTACAAAAGCCTGCCTTCAATTGCTTAACTAACTGGGTTATATTTTTTGTTTAATGTTATTTTGCATGGTAATAAACTAAACCTACAAATATGAACATGTACAACTTGGATGTTTATGAAGACTTTATTCTACTTTTCTTAAATTATTTCATTAAAATTTTTCATTAAATTATTAGTTTCCATTTAATTATTGGTATAGGCTTTAAATGTTTTGATCTCTTGATTCTTTTAAAAGCAGATCATTATTTATAAACTAAGGTATATGCTCAGGTGTTTTCCAGCTGGACAGGGAATTGGAAGAGTGAAACATTCACAGATAACGTGTAAACTTTGAAATCAACTTGGTTTTTTTTCCCAATGGTAATAAGTAGACAATGTTATAAGGCACAATTTTGGTTATTATTTTAGTTCAGGTTCCAAAAAACAGTATGGTGTAACTTTCAAGCATAAATATCAGGCCATTCCAGAGACATCAGTGTTTTCTATTTAGAACATTTAAAACTTGAGGTTGTAAATAGGAGTGACGGTGCATGGACCAGTAATACTTCAGGCTAAGAGCTGACATTGGTTGTGCTTCTCATTGACAATCGAGATATTGTTAGATAAGTATCAACAAGCCATCTTTTCACGTTTACCCTTTATAATCAAATAGCAGTCTACTAATCTTCAGTTAGTTTTATTTTGAGATGGTAAGATACGTTCCTAGTTGGCCAGGTGTATTTTGTTCAGGTGTTCTTCCATCTTGAAATAAGAGTAAATCATCACGACAGATAAATATTACAATTGTCACTAGTCAGTGATTGAAAATCACCCTGGTACTGGAAGCAGTCAAAACTCATGGTAGTTTTCTAATGGATGCAGGCAATTGTGGACACAGTGGACAATCTTCTGAGACCTGAAGCTTTGGAATCCTGGAGACACATGAATTCTTCTGAACAAGCGCATACAGCAACAATGTTACTTGATACATTGGAAGAAGGAGCTTTTGTCCTGGCTGACAATCTTGTAGAACCAACCAGAGTCTCAATGCCTACAGAAAATATTGGTAAGTGAATACATTGTCAAGTTTAATTTTGATTTAGAAGATACATGTTTAAGAGAATGATGCTTCCCTTCTGAATCTGTTCTTTCCCAGGGCCAAACTTCTCTTTTGTCAATTTATTATTGATCACACTTCATAAAATTAATGCAAAAGCCCAAATCTGTCTGTATTTTTTAAAAGTTGGTTTTATGTAGGTTTCTTTTTCCCCGACTGAAAAATCATTAAAGGAAAGAAGCTTAGAGTACTTAAATGCCAGAATATGTATTGCGTAAGTAATGAAAGTGCTTGCTATGGAACTGTGGCAAATGCTTTTCCATTTTATATAATATGTTCCTAATGAATTTAAATTACTTTCTGGAATGTGTTCTCCCAGTCAAATATTTTAGGCACACAGAATTTGAGCCAAATGTTTATACTAAACACAGCTGCCTTCAGGTGAAAATGTGGTCAGCGAACTACATCTCCCATAATGCAGACTATACATGCTTCATAGATTGCAAACTAGCTGCATATAGTTTTTGAAGCATTTAAATTTAGAATTTAAATGCTGGCCATGAGAGGTAGGAATTCACTTTTGGTGACATTTGAAAAAATACAGTAAGTACAGTAAAATTATATTCATTTAGGCTTGACTGATTTAGAATTGTTGGTTATTCAGAGGGGTTGAACTCAGATGAGATTTGAAATATCTCTTAGTAAAGTAAAAAAGTTTCCCAAGCATTAATGTAAAAAAACAAAAAAGCCAAAAGGGAACACAGATGACTCTTCTACCAAAAGAGTTCATTGGCACAACAGATATTGAATGAGGTATTGCTCTGTGGGATGCCATACCTCATTGCCTAATTGTGCCTGGGACTTTGTATTTTAAAATTCAGAAAATAAAGGTGTATAGAATCAGATTATTATAACTGAATTTAAATTCAAAACCTTAAGTTTATTTTAAATAACTGAATTTTTAGAAAGAAAGGGTTATTAAAATCATATGTTTTTATGTACTGTGAGCTTTGGGGATGATAAATAACTCAATAACTTCACAATAAATGAAGTCAAGATACATCATTTGGCTGGCCATGATCTGGGATACCAGTCATAGGGAAAACGATGTGCTACCACAGCTTTGGTAGTAATACAAAATGAACAAAGCTCCCTGTTTCATTATATTTGGTTAATTTATTTGCTAGTCTCATAAAATTCCTAGGATGTACACTGAACAATTCTTTTCAAATTTTCCCAGTGATGTACTTGTAAGGATAAAAGTGTGTAAACTTGATCATCTTAGAGGATGAATCATAGAAAGTATTATTTGAAGTGGCACGTTATGAACTACATTTGTTTTCAAAATCTTCCAATGGCTGTGAAAATAAAAACAAAACACCTGATATTTCCCTCCTACACCCTCTCAAAGTGTGCAAGAATATTTGATGGGCCAGGGTGACATGCTATGTTCCCATCAGCTTCAGGACACACTGTCTGAGATATTTCAATGCCAGTTTGAGACAGAGTCTGAAAATGTAAATGTCCAAGAATATATTTTTTTCCTAATACTTGTTTTTCAGAATGCTCAAAGATTAATCTTCATGCTGTTTTTTTTAAAAAAAAAATTTAACTAAAAAAGAGTGGGCACCTGGCTAGGTCAGTCAGTAGAGAATGTTACTCTTGATCTCGGGGTTGTGAGTTCAAGCCCCACATTGGATGTAGAAATTACTTTAAAAACTAAAAAAATGTTCTAAAATTAAAAAAAAAAAAAAAATTGTGGGTCAAGATTCTTACAGAATGTAGTACACATTTTACCGACTTCTCAAAAATAATGCCCCAAACTTACCATATACATGTAGATTACCCAAGAATTATCAGTATGAAAGTCATTTTACATTTTCTAGCATAGTAATGTCTTTTTGTTTGTTTCTAGAATACAATTTTGTGGCAAATATCATCCATGATTCAGTACGAGGAAAGCATTTACCTTTTTCCTAGGACTTGTTCTTCTTTTTAGACATGAAGACTAAAATAGCCTATTATTCCTTTATAGCCTCACTTTCCTGAAGCTCTTATCTAAATTTAGGGCATGGTTTCATATCTTAGGTTATTAAGACAATTTGATTTACTCCTTAATGATTTCTCCTTGAATCCTTAGTTTAACTTCATTGTGTGATTTACCCTTATAATACATGACCTCATAAAAATGGCACAATTATTATAAATGTAACTGATTATAGCTTTTTAAAGTCAACTTGGAGATATAATCTATATACAATACAAGCAGTTGTTGTAAATGTACAGATGAGTTTTGACAAATGCACACTATGTGACCAACAGCAAGGTCAACATTCTGTCACCTCAGAAGGGCCTTTCTTCTCTTGCAGTAGGTCTCCTCATACCCCCAGCCCCAGGTGACCACCAGTCTGTTTTCTGTCACTGTAATTTAATTTTGCCTTTTCTGGACCTTTAGTTGAATGGCATCATAAAATAGGCACTCTTTTTGATCGTGCATTTTTACACAGAATGATGTTTTTGAGATTGTGCTGGTGGGAGCATCTTTAGTTCAATCCTTTTTGTTGCTGGGTAGTATTCCATTACAAGGAAACACCACTGTTTGTGTTTTCACAATCTTATTAGGGTGTTTACATCATTTCCACTTTTTCAGCGTTACTTGTAAAGCTGCCATTTTCCAAGTGGTTGTACCGTTTCATACTCCTATCTGCTGTGAGACTTCAGTTACTCCACATCCTCACTGACATTTAGGATCGTCAGTCTTTTTAATTTTGGCCCTTTGAGTGCTTTGTAGTGTCAACTCATTTTGGTTCTATTTTGCATTTGTGTGATCGCTAAGTAGCTTATTGCTGATAATTGTTCAGCTCTTACGTGTTTGGGCCATTCATGTATCTTTCTGTGAAGTGTCCATATATTTTGCCCATTTTTAATTGGGCTGTTTTTCTTCTTAATAATGAGTTATGAGGATTCTTAATATATTCCTTATATAAGTCTTTTGTTGGATATATGTACTGTGAATATTTTCCCTCAGTTATATGACTTTTCTTTTTATTTTCTTAATGATATCTTAAGAGGAGCAGAAGTTTCTCATGTTGCTAAAAAATTACCCACCTTCAACAATATCTAGTTAATCCTATTTCACTCATTGCTCTCACCACTGTATTTTAAAGCAAATTTTAACATATTATTATTACTGTAAATACCTTAATATGAATCCCATGCTTTTAAAAAAAATAATGTCATTTTCACACTTCTAAAAATTAACAAAAATAAGTTCAAAAGATAACAAAATATGTTTAAATTTACTTCATTTTTGTAAATTTCTTAATACTTAATTTGTTTTGACCAGGAAACAAACAATTCCGTGTGGTATGTTTGATACATTGCTTGAGTCATTTCTCTCTACATCTTTTCTTTTTTTTTTTAACTTTTTCCTTTTTTTGAAGAAATTGAGCAGATGATTTGTGCTATGGAGTTTCCCACATTCTGGATTTGGCTGTTTTCATCCCTGCTGTATCATTTTACATGATTGATATATACTGTAATTGGATCTGGAGGCTTGATTAGGTCAGGTTTAAGTTTGTTTCTTCACTTCTTTTCTCCAAGAACTTTCTAATGCATCCTGCAAAAGAGGCACATGTTAGGTTGTCTTTCTTTGTGATCTTATGATTGATTAGGTGGTTTAGGTGTTATCAGCCTAATCCATCCATTATAAAATTCCATATCATTTATTTTCCCAGTGGACTTAGCAGCCAACATGATCGTCAATTAGGCTTAGTTATATTGTGGCAACAAAAACCCCAAAGTCACAGCAGCTCACAACAGCAAAGGCTCATATCCTCCAAGCCACATCACCATTGAGGCTTGGCTTTGGCTGTGTGACCTGTCATCTTTAGTCAGTTCTA
This sequence comes from Ursus maritimus, assembly GCF_017311325.1. Taxonomy (NCBI): domain Eukaryota; kingdom Metazoa; phylum Chordata; class Mammalia; order Carnivora; family Ursidae; genus Ursus; species Ursus maritimus. The sequence goes on along the minus strand of NW_024423564.1, from coordinate 37,013,391 downwards.
TGTTGTTTGTACCTTGGATTCAGGCTGATGGAGCCTCGAATGTTGCGGGTCTCCTGGCAGAGGTCATAGTTTTTCCTATATGTTCTCTTTTCTTCCCATCTCCTCTCATTGCAGCCACTACTCGGTAATGAATTTGAAAAATACAAGGACAGAAAAATATATTAAAGTCTTACCTACGGCATTGGTTGTGAGTGAGGCTCTCCTATGAATGAAGTGTATTCAGTGTCAGGAAATCTGTTGTACAAGGCATATATTATTTCAAGCGTACAGAATATATAGATACAGAGATTATCATAAATATCTGTATTCCACTCTGAGCCAAATCTTAGTATTGTACCATTTTTGCTTCACGTTCTGGGGGGGAAGTAAATAGTTACTGATAATGTTTAAGTCCTCTGGGTCTCCTCCTTGTTGATCAGATCAAGAAGGGCGTAACCTTTCTTTAGTAAGCTTCTTTTTTTTCTTCTAATTTTGCTCTACAACTATGCACATTTAACAGTTGCTTTTTGTGTTTTTAACATTAATGATTTCACACTATATATGTAGTTGTATAATTGTCCCTTGCCCTTTATAGTTTTCATACTCGTGCATGTTAATATGTGCATCTCAGGTTCATTCTTTCATTCGATCTAAGATACATCACATTTATTTAACTATGCCGATGATAGGTATTTTAGTGACTTATGCTTTTTTGCTAATAATACGGAAAACAGTGAAGGTTTTTGTGTGTCTTTGTCCTCATATGTATGTGCCTTTCTAGACATATATGGATACACACACCTAGAAACAGAGTTTTCGAATGATGGAGCATGCCCATCTTCAACTTTATTAAATACTGCCAAGTTGCTTTCTAATATTGTTTACCAATTTACATTCTCACCTGTTAGCACCATTGTTCTCTCCCTATTACTCTTTTTGCTAAAGAACACTTTGTTATTGACATAAATGTTATTGTTCTAATGGGTTTGAATTGATCACATTATTGTTTTAATTTGTGGTTCTCAGATTACTTAATGCCTTTATTGGGTATTTTAGATTTCTCTCCTGTGAATTTGTTCTCCACGACTTTTACCTATGCATCTGTTTCTCTGTAGTTAATGCATTCTGGACATTAATTCTTTGTAGACTGTATAGATTGAAAACATTTATTCTGTGCGTGCCTTCTCTTTTTTATTTTGTTTATGGTATCTTTTGTTTACAGAATAATGAAGTCAAATTTATCAGTCTATTCTCTTAGGGTAGGTGCTTTTGGTATCTTATTTAAGAAATACTTTCCTTTTTGGTGTCCTCAAGAAAATTTTCTCCACAGTGATACCTGTAACTTTATAAATGATCTTATGTAAGACTTTAGAAATGATAAAACTTTGCCTTTTTATAATTATGTTGAAATCTACCTGGAAATTATTTTTGTTTGTGATATGAAGGAAGAAACTAATTTGGTTTTTTGTTTTCTGAGGGTGTTTTTTTTTTTTTTTCTTTTTGGATAATATGTTGTTTTAGTACTTTTAGTTCATAATTCATTCCTTTCCCCAGCGGTTTGTAAGGATATCTCTGTCATTTCTATACATGTTAGAAGTGTGTTATGCATTGCTCCTTTTGTTTTTGTTTTAATAATATTACTATCTGGTGAGTTCTTTCATTTCTGCTCCTGGAGGAATTACCTTAGGTACTTTTGGCATGTCTTTTCCATCTGAATTTTAAAGTCAGTTGTTAAGTTCCACAAACTCAAAAAATCTTTTTTTTTCCCCCAAAAAATCTTGTTGGAATTTTTATTAGAATTAGGCTGAAGAGAGGGAAACAAACCATAAGAGACTCTTAACTATGGAGAACAAACTGAGGGTTGCTGGCGGGGAGGTGGGGGGGGGGATTAAATAAGGATGATGGGCATTGAAGGGGACACTGTGATGTGTGCTGAGTGTTGTATGTAAGTCATAAATCACTAAATTCTACTCTGAAACCAGTATTACGCTGTATGTTAACTAACTAAAATTTAAATAAAAATTTGAAAAAATAAAAAATAAAATACTATATTATAAAAGAAGAATTAGACTGAGTATGTAGATTGATTTTGAAAGAAGTTTCATAGCTTTATTTACCTGTTGAAGTCTCCCAGATAAGCTCTTGTATAATTCTCCATTTGTTGTTAGGTCTTCTAATAAAGTTCTGTATTTTTCCCATTAATATCTTCCACTTTTAAAAATCAGGTTTATTCTTAAATAACTTGCATTATTTGTTTTTATTGTAAAGTATCTTTTTTAAAATTACATATTCTATTTGTTTGTATAGGATCACAGTTGATTTTGCTGATTGCACCCTTGCTAAATTTTTTTACTTTATAATATATAGAGGCTCTCTCAAAACTACTACGTAGTTAATTGTATCTTCTGTAAATAGTAAGTTTGCTTTTTTCCTTCAGTCTTTACTCCTTTTTTCTTTTTTTCAAGATTTTATTTATTTATTTGAGAGAGAGAGAATTAGTGAAAGAACATGAGTGGTGATGGGGGAAGTGCAGAGGGAGAGGGAGAAGCAGACTCCCCGATGGGCAGGGACTCCTATGGGGGAGGCTCCATTTCAGGGCCCGGAGTTCATCACCTGAGCTGAAGGCAGACACTTAACTGACTGAGCCACCCAGGCACCCTATGTACCTTTTTTCTTGAATTACTGCATTAGCTAGGTCTTTTAGTACAATGCTAATAAATAAAACCCCTAGTAGGGATCATCCTGACTTTAGAAAGAATGCTTCTTGAGTTTTTCACTATTGTTCACCTATAGGTTTGGATAGATAAACTTTATCTGATAACAAAACCTTTACCTGGGTAAGGATTTTTTCTTTTCTTTTATTATTTTGTAAAGGTTTTTTTTTAATTGGGTGGGTTTTAAAGTTATATTTGTAAAAACAAAGGGGGTGGGTGAATTCTTCTTATCTGTGTGTTTATAGAAATAGCTACACAAAAATATGTATCAGTAGAGTGAAATTCAGAAAAATGTATGGACTGTATGTATTGAATTATTTAAAAAGTATTTGTTACTTTTAAAAATTCTAATATACGAAACTAATCAATTTTGTGTATAATTCCTCTCATTTCATCAATAAAATGACATTCTAATTATGAATATAAAATAGTTGACTTTAGTAAAAACAATATTACTTTTCCATTCTTTTTAGAAATCAAATGAATATTGATAAATATTGATGTAAAGTATTACAATCTTTATTGGAATTACAGTAGACATGTTTATGTTGATGACTATTTTAAATATATATTATATACACACACACATATATATACATGTATATGTATGTATTTGAAAAAAGTTTAACAACATTGGTCTTGTTGATTAGGTAAATGTTCTTAGTGTTATATGCCAACCTGTTTCCCTTTCCATGAATTTTTGAGCTTTGGAATAATGTACAGTGGTTGGTAAATTTTTACTATAAAGGCCCAAATAGTATATATTCTAGGCAACTATACAACATGGTCTAAGTTGCAAATACTTAACCGACATTGTAGCACCCAACCAGCCATAGACGGTATGTGATTGAGCATACATGGATGTATTTTAATAAAACTTTATTTACAAAAAAGGTGGCAGGTCAGATTTGACACACAGGGCCTATTTTGCTCAACTTAAATATGTAAACATGTATAGTTAGTAGTGAGAACTAATGGGAAGTTTTAACATAATGCCAGACATTTTCTCATTGTGCTGGTCTCACCATGTTTAGAAAATAGAGAAAATCAAGAATTGCAAAATTGAGCTATGCAATCTCATTATCGATTAAAATGTATCATATACAAAGAAATAAATGTATACATGCAATAAAGGCACTCAAATTTATGCTTTATATTTTGTTTTGCCATTGTCAAGGAATGTTCATTGAAAAATTATTTAATGTAAAAAAGCCAAAAAAATCGTTTTGAAATAGGTTTGTTTATTTTAATGATATAAATGAAACTTTGAAAGTTGTGTGCTTTCAGCTCATACACTTCACATTCATAGGGTAAGTGTCTGGAATTAGTTGATTACATAAGATACAAAATTATGAAAAAATGTTAAAATTATTATATGAAATTTTTTAGAGTAGTCAAGGTTTAAGTTCTCCTAGAGTAGTTTAGTTTGTTCATGATTTTGTTGAAATGTAACAGTTAAGTTTTGTAAGTAGAAAAAAAGAAGCAGCGGTTTTCGTGCAATTACCATTTGCTTCTTTGTAGTTTAAAGTAATGCCCTTTTTTCCTCCCCCTTTATTCTTTGCCTCATCCAGTTCTGGAAGTTGCAGTACTCAGCACAGAAGGACAGGTCCAAGACTTTAAATTTCCTCTGGGCATCAAAGGAGCAGGCAGCTCAATCCAACTCTCTGCAAATACTGTCAAACAGAACAGCAGGAATGGTAAGATGGAGCAGAGTCTTTTAAAAATTGACAGGTTTTTTGTTCATTTAAATCTATTAATCCTAAAATGCTGAATATTTGACTCCTAATATAACAATACTGCTTACCATTTAAAAGCAGATTTAAAATAATGCTTTACTTTCCCAAGAAACTTAATCTAAATAGAATCCATAAGGATTTTTTCCCTTTTATTCTTATTTGAATGTATCTTATTTTATTCATAAGAATATTTCCTGTAAAGGCATATGACTATTTTTACCTTCCTAGGGCTTGCAAAGTTGGTGTTCATCATTTACCGGAGTTTGGGACAGTTTCTTAGTACAGAAAATGCAACCATAAAACTGGGTGCTGACTTTATTGGTCGGAATAGCACCATTGCAGTGAATTCCCACGTCATTTCAGTTTCAATCAATAAAGAATCCAGCCGAGTCTACTTGACAGATCCTGTGCTTTTTACTCTGCCACACATTGATGTAAGTTATATATGCTAATGAGGTAGTGGAAGGTTATAAAACCAGTGAGGAAGGAAGGCTAAACTTGACGTGATGGAGATGGGGAGAGAGGGAATGGGGAGATGGCAGAGAGGAAAGAAGAGACCTTTCCATTTGAATTTCAAATGTTGGACTAGGTCAGAGGCATAAGTTTATTTAAGTCTGTGAACATAAAATTAAATGAGCCTGGTTCAGTGATTATTAGAACTTAAGTGTATTCTTAATGAAAGCTAATTCAGTAATCAACAGGAAAATGTAAATGACTGTAATTTGTTTTAGAATGAAAATTAACTCTTACCTTAACAGCAGGATAGCCAAGTATTAACTGTTAGAACTCTGCCTTTTTAGTGTGGCAGACCTTTTTGTTTTTGTTTTTGTTCTTTTTGATTTTACTAGTCATGTGTGACACAATTGTTATCAAGCATTGGGTTTTTAAAAATCTAGGCTTGAAGAGATGTGATTCCTCTGCCGTACCTTAGAATGAAGTTGGTAGTTAAATCATTACACTGTGTTGGAAGATTGTCTGCAGAATTTTGGCTTCCGTTACAAGCAGAGTGAATGAGTGCCCACAGATAGCCAGGTGGATCTCCAAAACTGGCAAAGAAAAATAAATTTGTGCAGCCCTTCTTTTATAACTGCTGCCGTTGGTTCACTCTTAAAAACCTTGACATTGCTAACATGTCACTTAAAATAAAAATGGGCCCCAAATCGATTTTAAAACAATTGGTCCTTATAGAATTTTCTCAGAACAAATTCATAGGTCTAATTTTGTCAGAAAAGAAAAAAAAAATGATTCCAGTGTACCATCACTATGTAAAATCATAAGATGGAAATTGTAATTGTGTAAAATGGGTCTTTGGTAATTTAGAGTACGTTTTAGAGTGTTTCGGACTATAAAACCCCTTTTAAGTTAGATATCTGCCTTGTATAACATAGCCTACAATTTTGCTGATGAAAAACTTTATAGTCCGAAACATGCAAAGTTTAATCTAAATTACCTTTTACACATATTAAACAATTGCTATTGCCATCTTAGAGTGTAAAATCCTAATTTTATCTTGTCATTTTATTTCCCAGCCTGACAATTATTTCAATGCAAACTGCTCCTTCTGGAACTACTCAGAAAGAACTATGATGGGATATTGGTCTACCCAGGGCTGCAAGCTGGTTGACACTAATAAAACTCGTACAACGTGTGCATGCAGCCACCTAACCAATTTTGCAATTCTCATGGCCCACAGGGAAATTGCAGTAAGTATTTGCACTTCTAATTAGTAGCAGAGAAAAACCTCGGAGATTCAAAACAGCTTGTATAATAGTCCCTTCTTTGGGTGCTTATCGTAACTAAAAAGCAAACAAAGTAGTGTGGATTTCTAATTGTTTCTACACTGTCCATATATTTTAGGAAGTCTTGGCACTATATTTATTGTTACTTCTTAAAATCATGTGCTTTACAGACTAGTTCTAAGTTTTACTCCTTTGGGTAGGTGTTTGGCAGAGGCAGTCGGGGATTTAAAAAATGAACAGCAATGGGTCCTACAAAAGAGACTGAGGGCTCTAAAGTTTAACACACCCTCCCCATCTTGAATGTTTGACTCTTGTTTTACAGCTTTTATTTTAAATTTTCCTAACAGCTTTGCACGCTGTGCAAAACTGCAGATTTTGAAAGGTCAGGATAGCTTCTGGAATGTTTCTTCATATTCTTTTCTGTGATTATGGGAATGATAGCCAGAAGATAAAAATATTTTAAGAAATAGAGCATGAAAACTCGCAAATCTATTGTGTATTTGACTCTTAGTATATAAATAAATACCAAAACTCGAGGGGAAAATGAAAACTTAAAATTTTTTTGTTAGCCAGGAAAGTCGTGAAGATATCAATTATTTTTAATCATAACTGAGTGTCCTTTATTCTATTATATAAATATTTGTGTTTATGTAGGTAATTAGTTCAGCTGTTATTTTGAAACAATTAGACTCTTGCATTATATTCTAGGTAAAATTCTCCACTCGCATAGGTCATTCTTTGGATATAAAAGTTAATAAGATAATATTGAACTCTGTTACATGTTCAAGTTTTCTTTTTAGTTTTGAGCCCTGTTTGAACACATAAGAATATTCATAGAGTTTGGTATTAAAAGGTGAGCGGCACATGTGAAAGCTATCTTACCTTTACAATGCAGGAGTACTAATGTTCCTCATACTGTTTTTATTTTCAGTACAAAGACGGAGTTCACGAATTACTCCTTACAGTCATCACCTGGGTGGGAATTGTCATTTCCCTCGTTTGCCTAGCTATTTGCATCTTCACCTTCTGCTTTTTCCGTGGGCTGCAGAGTGACCGCAATACTATTCACAAGAACCTTTGTATCAACCTTTTCATTGCGGAATTTATTTTCCTAATAGGCATTGACAAGACGAAATACATGGTAAGCACCCCCTTCAGCTTACTGTCCTTGGATCTCTGAAAATCATTATAACAGGTGTGAATCCACACACGATCCCATATTGATATTTGACCTTGTAACTTAATATAGTTGACAATGGCGATATTGGAGGATAATTTATAATAAATTAAAAGACAGCAGATTCATTAGTTATTATTATAATGAGTTAACTCATTTCTTGTATCAAGGTGCATTTGCATTTTTCTGGGTTGTTATTAAGACATGTAATTTGAAAAGAAGAGTGCCAGGGACACTGAAATGAAAAGATCCTATTTTTACAGTTTTCATCTTGCTTACATAGTCATTCTGACCAGTGATCATTTCTTCGTCTTCTGAGCCATTTGTTCATCATCACAAGGTCTCAGTGTCAGAAACAGTACTTAGTAAGTAGTTAATGCTTTACCCTGTATTCGTCTGCACCGGGATGAAGTTAAAATGCTCCACATAGGACAGGAAAAGAATGTTAGGAATTAGATCTGGGGTATTCATCATTAAAGTGGAATTTTAAATTCTGTTACTGAAAAAATAAAAATAATATATTTGGAAACAACTGTCCTAAATATGTATGGAGCAAATAATCTGTAAGTGGAATACTCAGATTTAATAGTGGATAATTCTAGAAGAGAATTTAGCATATGTTTTCTTATGTACACTTAATTTCACTAAAAATAGTTATGTCTTACAGTGATGAAATTCCTAGCACACCTGCCATTATACTCTATACACATTAAACTCTTCAAACTTGTCAGTGTTTAGAACTCATTTCCATTTGTTAAAAAAAAGTCTTTTTTTAAGAAATAGTAGTTTACTCTAAATAATGTTGTGTTTTAAAGACAGTTATGAGCACTGTCAGTGAATATTGTGTAATCTGGGGGTGGTCTGCTTGTATTCATGTGTTCTCTTGTGTGTTTTTTGTTCTTTTCCTTTCTAGATTGCTTGTCCGATATTTGCAGGACTTTTACACTTTTTCTTTTTGGCTGCTTTTGCTTGGATGTGCCTGGAAGGTGTACAGCTCTACCTGATGTTGGTTGAAGTGTTTGAAAGTGAATATTCAAGGAAGAAATATTATTACGTGGCTGGTTACTTGTTTCCTGCCACCGTGGTTGGAGTTTCAGCGGCTATTGACTATAAGAGCTATGGAACAGAAAAAGCGTAAGTAATTGCAAGCGACCTGAGTGTTTTTCAAGTGAATAATTTTTTAAAGCCTGTTAGCTGTCAGTGAGGGTCCCTGACAGACTGAAATAGCATCTGAAAGCTTTATTGGTAAGAGAATGGGCATGCCGTGCACAAATTACAATCTTTTGTAATTTTCTAGGTTCAGAGGATTTGTACTCTGGCGAGGCGGATTCTAAATTATGGACTTTCTTTTTAACACAAAAGATTGACCTGAAACAAATTGAAAAAGTAAATAACTTTTTGGCCTTAGAAAGATATTAAGTAAAAATTCTTCTGAACTTAAAGCATCTGACAGGTTTAACTACTCAGTTTTAACCTAATGCTTCATTAGCTCTCTTTGTGCAGCCGACCCTCTAGCTAACTCGCATTCTGAATTGTGACAGTAGCACATTCCATCCCATATGTTCTGCTTTGATAATATTTTATCAGGCAGTTTGAAAGGATTAAAATAAGTCACTGTCTTTCATTTATGAAAAATACAGATATTTATGGAAAATGACAGAAGGTAGACATAGCCATGTTTCTAAGGATTTTATTTGCTAGGAGCATGAATTTGCCTTCCAATTCTGTTTATATTTGCCTTTGATAGAATTAGTTATATAAAGATTCCTTGGACTAAAGAAAGCTTTTTGACTATACAGATGATGAAAGACAAATAAAAGAAATTCAGTGGGGATTCAATGTTATATGAAAAATGAACCACTAAGTAAAATCTGTCTTAATAAGTTTATGCATCATTTACTCTAATACTATATGAGTGCTATGCTTTGATTTTTTTATCTCGCATTCATCCATTCCCAGTTGAGGTATTATATTTATGCTCTACTGTTTTGAAACAAGCCTAACAGCTGAACATTTTGTTTGTCTGTTATGTTCCATAGGGTTAAACACTGTAGCTCAGGTATAGATACGAAAGGCAAATTTTGAAGTTAAGAACTTTAAAATGATGAGACAATTTGGAATATTGAGTTTCAGGTTTTCCTTAGGAAAGTCAGAGGTCTTAAGAATTAGGGATTCGGGAGTAGTTGGGGTTTATTGTTTTCCCCATACGAGCATAATAATGTATACCTTTACCGAATTTAAAACCTGAAATGAAAAACAGAAGGTTGAAGTAAATAAATTACTGCTCTTTACCTCAAAGCCAACTCAGAATTATTAAAATTGTTCTTACCCATGATAAATGAATTTTCACAGGCAATTGTAACAATAGTTTTGTTAGATTTTTTGAATTCTATATTTTTTGTAATGTTGAGGGTCCATTGAAGCTACTTCAACAAACTCTTCTTTTCATAATAGTTGCTGGCTTCATGTTGATAACTATTTTATATGGAGTTTCATTGGACCAGTTACCTTCATTATTCTGGTAAGCAGACTCTATTTTCCCTTCATTTTTATCTTGCTGCTTTTGCAGTGCTATTGAAACAAAGATAATTGGTTTTATTGTTAATTTTTCTATGCATTCAAGATTTATAAATGTATCTAGCCTACAGGGTAAAACTACGTAGTATACCTTAAATGTTATATACCATTGTTGAGAGTGTATGTACTTGCTAATTAGTATATTTCGAAAATCCTCTTTCCTCTAAAATGTACTTTTCCTTATCTAATTTAGTTTCCTACAATGTCATGTCAAAATCTAAAAAAATATACGTAAGCCCTGTTAAGATTACAAGATTTGGGCCTAGTTTAATAATTAAAAAGGAATAACTGAAATGTATAGTGTATTTTGTTTTTGCGTAGTGGAGTTTTTTGCTAAGAGTTGTAGTTCAGGAAGTTATGTCTCCAAAATCTCTAATTTTAGTCCTGTACCAAGCTATGTCTTATTTATAAAATAAATGAATGTTTTGTGGAATTGAAAGAACATTAGCTTAATTTTATTATATTAATTTCCACACAGTAATTAAGTACTTTTAAATAAATGTCCACACCCTGAATTCTTTTTAGGGCACAAAATTTTTTTAAGCTTAGATTAATAACTGAGTATTGAATCAATTTTAAACTTATTAGAAATAAAATTACTTTTCTAAAACTTTAAAATGCCAAATAAAAATACTGGTCTTCAAGAAATTTTTTAAAATAAATTTGATGCAAGCTAAATATAGTGACATATAAGGTTTTTTTTTTAACTGCTTACATTACCATTAGTCAAATATTTGAAATATAGTTGAAATAAAAGGATGTAGCTAAAATATTTGGATTTTGGTACTTAAAACTTTTCACTGAGTTTTAGCATTATGCTGTTGCAGATAGATGCTATTGACCATTATAAGATTGAAAAGGAAAAATAAGCAAGTTTAAATATTGCCTATATCTTTTAAATACCTATTTTAAGGATTTTTTTCCTTTAAAAGAAGTGATACACTTGAGCTTATTAGGATATTTCTGTAGTTAACCAGTGGTTCATAAAATTGAGAAAAAAAATGTAGTAGTTCAAGGAAACTTAAAACCACTTCAAATGTATGTACTTTTGTCCTTAAAATGAATTATTTTATACACTTAACACAAAGCAAAACAAAAATTCGAAGTGAATGCCAGTAAAAGATTCTCAAGTGTTTCTAGAAAAGCTGAATTACTAAAAAGCTAGAATTACTCGATCCAAATGATTGTGCTAGTTTTTGTTGTTGGTTTATTTAAGTTAACATAGGCTAAGCCACTCTCAAATTAAATGGTAAACAGCTGATTTGAAGTGGCATGATCCTTAAAGACACAGGCTTCTCTTTTTTTCCCCCTGAGCGCTTGGCTAACCATATTGATAACTTTGAGAATTGTAAAGACCATTTTAGAGATATCCAGTCTATAAAAGTATCATGTGTTAACTTTTGTTGTACTAGTTTTGTTTATTTCTATCTCAAAATAAATACTGACTTTAGAGTATTAAAAATTTTTTCACTTGGCCGAAAGTCTTTAATGTTCACTTATACTCCACTTCTAGTAAGAAAAGAGGTGAAGGACATTTTATTATATTGCCCATTTACAGTGTGAGCCAACTATTATTTATTAGTCTTATCATCATTGTTACCCTGTACCAAATAATTTAGGTTGAAATGTGAAGGGCTTTGGGGAATAGTGTTCCCAACTTCAAAAAAAACCCAAAAACCAAACACAGCAGGTAACTGTTTTGACGGTACAGATGCTAGGAGTAGTTCTCCTGCAACTGCTTTGCCCTCTGATTCTCCCAACACAGAGAGGCAAAGAGTGGCATAGAGGTGTAAAACGTCTTGCATACCCTAAGTTGAGGTATAATATGATTGTGCAGCATATTTGTTGAATGCTAATACATTTATACCGCATACATCCTTCCGATGAGAAAGGATATTTAAAAGTCAATTCAAACACAAATCTTAGTAATATGAATTATATACTACCCTTTTAAGGAGTACTTTTACAACAAAAAGTACTCATTACTATTCCTGGAAAGTGTAGTTTTGCATTTCCAACTTTTCTGAATTGAAGCCATTTAACTTAGTAGTATTAAGTAAGTGTGCGTTTTTAATAATGTTCTATGAAGAAAAATAACATGCTATGGAAGATAAAACTTCTTACTTTTGTATTTCTATAGACTGTCTTGCCTACAGGCACTAGAGTTATTATATCTATGAGAAAAGTGCTTGTAAGTAATGAGCAGTGGGAAACCATTAGTATGCCTGAAATGGTTTAATGAAAGCTTGGATCATGACACGTCAGGAGCTGTTCTTATCATTTGGACAGCTCCATCTGCATCGTTAATAATTAATTCAGTTCAGTAAGAGTTCAGCTCACACACTCATTTAGAAGTCTTCTTCAGAGAACACCTCTCTGGCTGCTAGTCCCAGGGAGAAATAGGTTTCTGCTCGGCTAACAGCAAAGATCTGGAGATACAAGTGCAGTTTTAGAGTTGCATTTGCAGGTAGCAAAAGCTCCAGGGAGGACAAAAAGGGTCAGAACATGTGCGGTTCAGTTAGGTTACTTCGGAGTGGTGTTTCTGTTCTTCTGTCTTATCATATCCATGTCAGCCCTGCAAGCTGTGGAATGAATTTTAAGCTGCTAAGCTCAGACGGATGTGATTCAATTGAGCAGGTTGATGACTGTAACGCAAACTGTGCGCTCCTATAATCAGTGGCACCCTTTGCTTTTCTAAAACTTCTTTGTATTTTCGTGTCACCAGTATGGGTGACAATCTATGCCATATCATCAAGTAGCAAATTCTATCAGCAAATTATACTGGTAGATTATTTATACAAGAACTCATGAAATTATTATTTTGAGATAGGTGAAAGAGTATTATTTGTCATTAGATGAGAAGGAATGCCCCATTTGGCAATTAACCTTATTTAGCTGAATGAAAAAGTCTGTTTCTTCTGAATTTGCTCACTTTCACATAGAATTCTATTAACAGATGCCCATCTACCTACTTACCTGTGTGTACACACACACACACACACACACACACACATACAGAGAACGGAGTTAAAAAAATCTGATTAATTCCTGGATGAGTTGCCTCATCTCTAAAATTAATCATCGGTGTGGGCATTTAGGCTGGTGGGTTGGCCTTCAGTACATAGCAAGATCCTAGGACTGTGTTTACTAGTGCCTTCTCTGTGAATGACTGAGTGATGACATCACTTACCAGGTTTAGATAGATCTTTGTTTACACAGTTGTAACTCTGTCTTTTTCCTTTCTCACTGATGCATAGCACCTTTCAGCCTATCCCAAAATGTGTACTATGGTTAAGCTTAGTAGTATTTATGTTGGAAAGAAAAAAATTTAAAAAGTAGACAAAAAGTGGCTGCATTGGAATTTGAGGGGAGAAGAGCAGCACTTGGACGGTGGAAACATTCTTCTCTCCCTGGCTTTTTGCCTGCTTTCCAGTAAGAAATAGGAGAAATTCCTTTGACGGTTAGGATTTCTTTTATTTTTTTTTAAAATGCATACCAAAGGCAGGAAAATAAATTGGGGAGAGATAAAAGTGAGGAGAAAGAAATCACTTACTCTAATTAGAAAGGGAAAAAAAAGAAGCACAGAAGTTTATGGCTGGAAAGAGCCATTTATGTCATGGGGAAAATGCAAAGAAGGAAGAACTCAGATTTGCAGTCAATACTTCATTTGAAACTAACTTTTTGTTTGCCTGTAAGTGACTATTTTGGATGATAGATTTAATCAGAGATATTTCCATTTGCCCTTCAATTTCTTTTTCTGATTCCTTTAGTTACATTTTAAGAGAACAACAAAGGAGAAAAGAGGAATGAAAAAAATTACTTTACAAAATCATGACTCTTATAAAGAGTATATCACCTCTTGAAAAAAATCACAGCCAACAGTATTTTTTCTATGAAAATAAGTATATTTACATTTTTTAACAGTGGAGGTAAAAAAAGTATTTTAAAACTTCATTTTAAAAATTATTTACACTTCAGGATTTGTTCTGTTTAATTCCAGAAAGCATTTCACTGTCATACATACTGGGGATAATATATTAAAATGTTCAATACCTAAGTGACATAAGTATCTTTTTCATTTCTTTAATAAGACTAATAAATACATTATCAGTGAAATTTTTAATGTGGATTTGGGGAAAAGAAAAGTACCTTATGTTTAACTTTTTTTTTTCCATTTTATATTATGGTTCATAGCACATCTTGTGTGCCTTTTTTCATAATTACTTTGTCTTGATAGGATGGTATTTTGTCCTGTTGTAGATACCATTGGTTCATTATTTGCATATTTCCAAGTCATATTTCAAAGTCTAATTTAGTGTTGGATTTAATTATGAATTTCTTGGCAACCTAAACATTAGTGCACTGGTTATAATTCTTCCATTTAGTTATTTTTGAAATTGGGGAAATCACAGACATTTGTGAAACAGTCTGAGTGCAAAAATCTTTCTGTAGTTTTATGATTATTTTTCTAGTATTAATTATTTTTAGAGACTCACTTTTAAAACATGTTTTTGAAGCATTCAATTCTACCTATGTTAGAAACAACAGCCTTTTTTTGGACCCAATTATGAGTTTGTGTGATGTTTAGTTATGTGAGTGGAACACCATCAGGTTTGAGAAAACAGAACTAACTGTCAGACACACTGTTTGTCTACTGGGAGTAGGAGTGTGTGGACATTTTAGCCATTTGCTGATTATGGGATGATAGTGTTTTACAAAGAAACAGAGAATTAAGTTACTTTAGCAAGTCGATCAGGTAGAAGTCACTTAAAGAGCCCATCTCTTACATTCAGGATTTCCTTGAGGCTGTATTTTATATATTAATTAATTTATTATTTATCTTCAACTCATTCCTCATCTCTGAGTGATTTCTAAAATGGATTACTCTTTATAGAAGTAGAATCATCTTTTTTTTTTTTAATAAAAAACTAGTATGTCTTTGCTTTACTAGGAGACTCTTAATTTTCTCACCCAGAATAAACTGACTAATTTTATTTGTAAAGATGCTGGGCTGTGGAGCCCGCACACAGTATATTGAATCTCAGCACTGACATTATATAGCTAAGTAATCTTTGGCAAGGTACGTAACATCTTAGAATGTAAATTGACTCTCCTGGCGCTTTTGTTTCCTCTCCACGTAGGATTATAGATTGTTGTTTTTCTTGTAATTTTCTGAACTTGTTTGTATTGTGAATGCACTATATTTATAACTGGAAAAAGCCCTAAACAAGTATATAATGTTCAAAAAACCTCAATAGGGTGAGGAGAGAGGAAAGGGAGATGTATCTCCCAGTCTGTTTTTTAAGGATTGAATAAGATCGGTTTTCTGTGTCACATTCAACTTGATTAATCCGCAGTCTGAAAAGAAAGAAATGGCTTTGTATCATATTTAAGTTTAAATTCTATTCTTCAATGGGTAGATTTCATTTTCATTTCAGTTTTATTGGAAAATGTGTTAGTTCTGAAGTAACGGATTTTAACTTGGTCATTTTCATTGAAAACTATGTTGGTGCATGCTCACCCTCCAGACTTCACATCTTCTCCTCATTTTCTTTTCATGACATGAGACTTCATACATAGACAGTTTTTCACCTTCACAGTCTTTATTTTCTTGTAGTTTATACATTATAGTGGATAACATCCTTACTGGAGTGCACCACTACTACTATTATTTTACTCCTCAGGGGATAATTGATATGCTTAGAAAGTGATGAACACCAAATTGTGGCCCTATATGCCTTAGGAAATTGGGTAAGAAAAGGAGGGGGAAGAAACAACCCTAGGTTCAGAATTATGGAATGAAAGAAATAAATGGCTATATTAGGACATTCAAAAAGAATGGTCAAGAGGTTTGAAGGATTTTAATTCTGAATCTACAAAGCAGCTTTTCTTTCCTAAGAGTTGCATCAGTTTGTGTGTTTATTTGGGTTTTGTTTTGTTTGTTTGTTTTTCGGATATTTGGAGTTCTTATTTGTAACCATTCTCTTAATTTTACTAGTTAAGACCTACTGTTGCATAAAATAAAAAGTAAAAACACTGTAGATTTTGCCTTAAAAAATTAGAGGTATACTGTACCATCATTGTTTAGAAACGAAATCAGATATTTACTGTACTGTCAGAAGGATCTTTCCCTAACTTCTCAAAGGTAGAAATTGCATCTTACTCACAATACAGTAGGCACGTACTTGTGTGGAACAGTAAGGTCAATAAATATTTGTTGAATGAATTGCATTATATTGTAGTATCTCTGAAAATGTAAACATTTATTTTTATATCGTGACCAACTGGAATAATCATTAGAATATAAGGCTAGAAAAATGTTTCCACAAATCTGTTTGCTTTTTCTCTAGACAAGTATTTTAATAAGTTAATTTTTAAGTAGTTTTTTAAACAGAGAGCTTCTTTTGTCCTTCTTTTGTTGATGTTAAGTAATTAACATGGAAGGATAGAATGCTATCTGCCAACACTTGCAAATTATACCCATTAACCTCGTTTTATCCCTTAAGAGGAAATTCTACATCTAAGAGAAATAATAAGGCACAGTTGACAAAATGAGTGATAAACAGCTTAGATTAAAGCCTTCACTCTGTTCCTAAACTCATCATTAGGAAGGACTTGGAAATTTTATTTATTGCTCTATATAATTTTTCCTAATTATAAAATCAGAAGTAGTGATGAATAAGTAAAATAACATTATCATTTTATCAGATGGTATTCGTGTGTGACTCAGTAAAAATGATCATCTTATTATAACAAAATTATGTTGAGTGTTTACCACCAAGGAATTGCTTTTGTCCCTATTTGCCCTTTTCTGAATACACCATTCGGGCTTGCGCTAAGCCAAGTACAGCTCACAAAATGTATCTTTGTTTTGTCTTTTTAAAGTAGTAATCTGAAGTAAATAAAATGTCAAAGAAATCCAGTAGTGATCAAGCTTAGTTCTGTTTTTAGAGCATAAAAGTGGAACTGCCTTCCCTCTGTCCAGCATTGTACCAGATTTCTGTGGAAGCAGACGCAAAATTGCAAACAGTATCTTTCTTCAGTCAAAACATGTCTTTCCTTCTCAGTTCACTCCTGTTGACCTCCCAAGCCTTCCTTCTAGGTCAGGTTCCATCTTCCCCTTTTTTGCTTTTGTTTGCACCTCCATTCTTCGCACAGCTCAGTGTTCAGAGGGGCTCAAAGCAGCCTTTCTTCAGAATTTACCTACGTCCATACAATAGAGAGGCATAAGGACAAAAGGACTGATGGCTTTTAACTTAAACATTTAGTAGCAAATATATACATATTTTAAAAGTTTGTCTTTCTAGAACTAAGAAGTATTTTTCATATATTTTTTCATTATTTTTCATATATTTTATTTCATGTGATCCTCACAATTACCTTACAGATAGATCGTGCAAATGTTATTCTCCTCCTCTAATCTGTCAAAATCAAAAGCTTGACTCTCAGCTAAATCTTAGGGTCCCAAATCCAGCAATTCTTGTAAGCTACATGATGTAACTGCCCCTTCTAAAGAACTCACTTCAGTGTTTCCATTAGATGGCTTTTAGGCCCTGGAGTACCTCTAGCTGAAGAAACTAATTTAGGTTTTCTAATTTATTTAATCATCACCACATGATGCTGATTTAATGAGGTTGCAATTTCATGTCAAATGATCTATTTAAAAAATCGAACATACATAGCCGGGGTATTTTTTATTTAGACTTAACTTGATCATTGCCTTTGTAAAATTGAGTCAGTGAGTGTCTACCATATACTCATGTCATTGGTATTTAGCTGCATTAACTCATTAAGTATATTTGCAAAACTTACTCATTTTTTACTCTGTGGATGTAGTGGTCTAACTCTTCATTTGTTATCACAGCTAAATATTATCTTCCTGGTGATCACATTATGCAAAATGGTGAAGCACTCAAACACTTTGAAACCAGATTCTAGCAGGTTGGAAAACATTAAGTAAGTATTTTAGTATTTTAATTTTAGTGCTTGACAAACCAAGTGAAAGATACTATCCACAGAAAATACATGAATGCCTTTTATCAACTGGAGAAATTATTCAGAATGAAGTTTTACTGATCAAGGTTGAGTCTCACTGTTAACCATGTCACAGACATTGGTCAAAAATTAGATAATAATTTCTGTCTTGATCTAGAGCCAAGACATTGTTTCAGCGGCTTTGTGGAAATTCCGTATCACTGTAGCAATTTCATTTGAATTTAAAACGCAGTTCAAAATGATGTTGCTCTTTGCATGGCTGATATGATTATATTTAAGTTTGTTTTGTTAAATGACTTTTTTGATTTAAGGATTCTGAGCAGTTTCTACTTCTAATCCTGTTTTCCTAAGATAATTTACTCTATTACTGTTGTTAACTTGGAGATTATCTATTGTTTTCATGATAATTAAAGAAACGTTTACTTTATTTCAATATTGAATACAAACTACAATATCCTGTCAATGAAAAATGCTATCTGATTAAAAAAAATGGATAGCTGTTGATTTATTCAGTCATTTATGGGAGCATTTTCAGAGTTATCTTTTAGATATGAGTTAATTTAAAATGTGAGGAGGTGTTATTCAAGTTGGTTAAAACGGGATTGTGAAAAATATTTTTAATGTAAAAAATGGCAGATCTATAGTAAGGGTAATTTTAAAAAAATTAGATGTTTTAGATAGGTTAGTGTCAGCTTCATTGCATGTTGCATGGTAAGAGAGAGAGCTAATCTTTAGCATCTCTCTTTTCTTCCTTTTCCTCTTTCTGTCTTCTCATCTACACCAGTAATTACCGTGTTTGTGATGGCTACTATAATACGGACTTACCTGGGTAAGGTAGAACCCTACATTCACAAATTTATGGCATGATTTATATTTTTTACAAATCCGTCAGTATCATGAATTGCCCTTAATTTTTATAATTATTTTGGAATATCTAATTTGCTATAGTATTTTTAAACTATAATATGCCTTTATTTTTTAATTGCTTGCCTCTGCATTTTGACTTTCTTAATTTTGACTAATTTATAAAATATATAAATGCTTTCTTATTACTTTCTATTTTAATTCTGTCTAATAATTTTGTTTCTCTTTTCTGCTTATAATGCTTTCTAGCTATGAAGATAATAAGCCATTTATCAAGTAAGATCATTAGTTAGACATGGAATGCACTGACTTTAAATCCTTTCCATTCCGTCCTATTTTCTACAGTTCTTTTCTCCTTAAGCTATTCATGATGAAATCTCTCCAAAATTATTTTATTTTGAAGTTGTTCTCATATTTTTGTCCCATTTCAGCGAGGCTTCTTCATGCTTCAGTTAAAATACCTTAGGTTCACCTAAGATTAGTTTAGGTTTAAGTGATTATCTGCCATTTAACCTTTCTGTATGTGTCACATTATTCAGTGTCATGAGTACACCACAGGAATAAAAAGACAGAAGTAAACTAATTAAGGACTCCTTAATTTCTTTTACTAAAATGCACATAAAAGACAATAAAGTCATGGGGGATGTTTTACACCTTGGATTTTAATATAGTTTTGATACCTTGTTAATGCTGGAGTAAGAAAAGGTCATACCTGCTGTTGCTGTTTTCACTGGAGGCTGCAGTACTAAATGCTATTGTTCTTTCTTTAATCAATGAAAGGTTAAAGCCAAAATGCTGTTGAATTTGAATGTGAACATAGAGAAAGTCAACTGCTACTACTGATATGTTGATATTGAAGTGTGAGATATGTTGTTCTCTCATTGAACTTGTTAATAAAATTCACTTTATTTTTTCAGGTCTTGGGTGCTTGGCGCTTTCGCTCTTCTGTGTCTTCTTGGCCTAACCTGGTCGTTTGGGTTGCTTTTTATTAATGAGGAGACTATTGTGATGGCATATCTCTTCACCATCTTTAATGCTTTCCAGGGAGTGTTCATTTTCATCTTTCACTGTGCTCTCCAAAAGAAAGTAAGTGAAAATACCTAGAGGTTCTAGTTGCTTGTTCTTTGGTTTGAAAATCAGAGATGAAATAGAGAAGATTTTACAGTTTTACAGCTGGCGTATTACTAAATAGAATCATTTTTAATCATTAATTGTTATGCATGTCTGGAAATTCAGGCTTTGCATATAAAAAAGTCAATACCAATCATCTTTTTGGATCTCACTTTGGAAATATTATAAACTAGACATTTATGTTAAGATTTCTTTTTTGCTAGTGGGGTCTATAAACATGCTTTGTGCAAAAGGTATACAAGATAAAGAAAAGGTTAAATAATCTCATTTTTTGCTCAGCAAAGGGAATGCAGTGGTCCAAAACGAAATTGAACATAAGGACAAATGACCTTGATTTTAAAAGCACCAGACATACAAAAAATTAATGTTACCTTTTGAGTAGTTGTGAAAGATCTAAAACCCAGTAATTTAATATCTCACATTATGTTGTCCTGATTTTCTGCTAAGTGGAGTCAGCAAAGATGATGCAAAAATTAAAGATGAAAAACTTGCTAGAAGATGTAAACCTAAGAGAATAGTTTGGCCTCCTTTTAACTAGGTATCATCCTTTCTCTGTCTGCATATCTAATATGGTCTTTTTATTCTGTTATTACTAGTTGGTCACTAAATTGAACAGAGAAATAGAATTTTGAAAGTGAAAACTATTATGTTTTCAGTCCTGACAAGATGATAGTGTTGTTACTTCCATCAGTTGTTGAGTAAGCTATAATTTTGAGATAATGACAGTGGAATGGGCAATACTGACAGATAATGTACAT
The DNA here is from genome assembly GCF_017311325.1 of Ursus maritimus. NCBI lineage: Eukaryota > Metazoa > Chordata > Mammalia > Carnivora > Ursidae > Ursus > Ursus maritimus. The sequence continues at coordinate 36,992,721 of NW_024423564.1, read as the reverse complement.
TCACAGCAATATAGGCATTAGGCAAAACCAACATTGGAGGGTATTATTTGGATAAAATACCATTTTGATTGCCATTGTCTTGGCCATACAGCATTTCAGAGCAGTTAACAGCCATTAAATATACAAAAAAATTTTTTGTAAGGTATCAGGTGTTATTTAATAACATTGAACTTTAATTTTCTAAACATTATACAGGTATAACCTTGTAATTACTTTGGTTTACACTATTTCTTACACAAATGAGCATTTTGCGTACATGTATAGGACCACATATCATAATTTCTTCCCAATGTGTTTGACATAAAGCATAAATTATTTCCGCGTAGAGGTATGTATATTAATTGAACAAAGAGATTTTGCTGTGCTTTTTAATTAACAATTACATTTTTGCAACATTGTGTTGGGCTTCCTTTTGAATACATTCTACTTAGTCTGGGATATGTCCTTTTGGATGCTGCCAGGATGAATGGCTAAGAATATGATATAAAATGATTTAGTTAAAATACACTTTTTACTGCTTAAGTGAGCATATTTAAGCAAATAAAATGCTTTGAGAGTTCAAGCCCATTGTTATTTGTTCTAATAGGTGTAGTTAAATAAGGCTAAGAGGATGAAAATGCAAGTGCCCCTGGATCTAAAAGATCATCTAGTAACTTTAATTCTGTAATTTTTCAAGGAATGAGTGTCAAAGTCATGGTCTTTGCAGGCAGATCTGAGCATAGAACCATGAGGGGGGAAAAGTCTTTCTGAGTGCTCTGGCAGCCTACTAGAAAATAATTTCTTATGCAACTTCTCCTTGTCTGTTCTAATTCCAGTCTGGCTCTGAGCCAGAGCAGAACCTGTTCAGATGCCAGTAGGGCTGTGCAGAATCCAGCCCTCTTCCCCACTCCTCCCAATTCCGCACCAGCTTTAGAGGTGGGGCCCTATTCTTTAGCAGTTGTTTAGACTTCACTTTTTAAAGTTTACTTTAAACTTTCTTTGGGCCTAACAACTTTCCTATCTATTCCTATATCCAGGCTTCAGGGGAAGAGGGAAATTACATGGGTAACTCATTACTGTGAATGGAAATTGCATAAATAGTTCCCTTGTGTGCTAATGAAGTGAACAGGCATCCTTGACGCTCTACGCTAGGATGCTAAAGCTAGACGCATCAGAAAATGAAGAAAACATTCCATCCGAATTAATAGCATATGTATCAAAGTCCTTTTTCTTCTTTATTCGTGTGCCAAAGTAGTCTTGTCATTGTAAAGAGGTTTCCCGTTAACAGAAGTTTATGTATTGACCTACCTAAAAGGCCATGAAGCGTATAAAACTTAAATGACTGAATTATGAGTGGTTAAATGTAATTAAGCAAGGAAAGTACTAATTTTTTGTCCTTATTTTCTTAGCATGAAATATAAAAGTGGGGGTTGCTAAGTATATAGATAGAATAAGGCCTTAAAGCATTATTAGGTATGCATTAATAACATTTTTTTAAAAGATTTTATTTATTTATTTATTTGACGGAGAGACAGCCAGTGAGAGAGGGAACACAGGCAGGGGGAGTGGGAGAGGGAGAAGCAGGCTCCCAGCAGAGGAGCCTGATGTGGGGCTCCATCCCAGGACTCTGGGATCACGCCCTGAGCCGAAGGCAGACTTAATGACTGCGCCACCCAGGTGCCCCGCATTAATAACATTTGTATAATAATAGGGCGTAAAGCAATCCTACATACTACATCACCTTTTGAAGATCCTACCAGCTGGTCTGGCGGGCCGAGATATTTTTCTGATTACTGTTTCAGCAGTTTCAGTTGAACTTGGTTTTAGAAATTGAATTTATTTGCTCCACAGATTAGTGTGAGTGGAACTTACTCTTCTCAGCCGTTTCCACCTTTCATTTAATTAGAGAGAGAGAAGTGAGTACGTTTGCGTTAATCTCTCGGTGTCGTGGTTATTCAATGCAGGTACGAAAAGAATATGGCAAGTGCTTCAGACACTCCTATTGCTGCGGCGGCCTCCCGACCGAGAGCCCCCACAGTTCCGTGAAGGCATCAACCACCAGAACTAGTGCTCGGTATTCCTCTGGCACACAGGTAACAAAGAATTTGACAGCATCTTTAATTAACCTTCTTTATAGAAAGCCTACTGAGACATGTTCCTTTCAGATGCACTAATTGTCTCCTCATTATAATCATCTAGGTAGCAAATACTTGCTTTTTTAGTATTTTGGTCTTAATTGCTTCTTAAGTATTCATTCAAGGCATTTCTTTAGGTGTGAACATCATTTTTGAGAGGTGTACTTCTTTAAGAAGTCTGTGATCATTATTTGGATACCCTAAGGTTAGGCAGCACGGTACTCTGTGGGCACTCAATAAACATTTGTTGACTAATCAGTCATCTCCGCTTTTTAAAAAGGCCATTAAAAAGAAAAAAAAAAACTTTTTAAGAGTGAAAGATTAAATATTCTTTAGTTCTAGACTTCCTTACCTTTAGACCAGAATCAACACACATTTCTTTTTAAAGGTCCCCAGATAATCCTACACAGATTGTTTAGGGTAGATCTTTATGTGTCTTTAATAAGGTAAGCTTGGGGAAACTAACATAACATATGTCTTGCTATTTTATATTAATAGAGTCGTATAAGAAGGATGTGGAATGACACTGTGAGAAAACAGTCTGAATCTTCTTTTATCTCAGGTGACATCAATAGCACTTCAACACTTAATCAAGGTCAGTTACTAGGAAAATTTGACTTTACAATATAAATTTTGTACCTATTGCCAATTTACAATAATTCTAGAGAAAATACTGATTTTTTTCCCTCTCAAATGGGTTTATATCACAAGCTCTTAAACCTGTTGAGTCAACTTTTATCCTTTATGAAAGTACATATAAATTCGTCTTATCCAGTAATGTAATGCAAAAAGTAGATTTTCAAACTCCACAGTAAAGGAACAAAACTGGAAAAAGTAATTACTAAGAACATACTTTGCCATAGATTAAAATGTTTTCCTTCAGTGAATACAAATTTATCTTTTCTGAGACATTTGTGAAAGCTTTCTTCTTAAAACATTAATATGGCTAGAATAACTCCTATTCACATTAAACAGTGCCAGTGCTGTGGTGAAAATTCTTATTTGTGAAATTATTTTTACACTTCTTTCCAAAAGTAAAAATAAGTGTCAAAAACATTTATAGTAAATCTCCATAAGCAAATAATTAAATACATGAGAATCTACAAAGCAGTTTTTTCTATTTTCATTACTATTTTTAATGTGTTTACATCTTTAAATTTATATAAACAATATAATGCTTACTTAAAATAAGCTGGCAAATAATTTGGCAGGTTAAGGACACAAGTGCACATAGACACACATAATCCTGAGTGCAAGCTTAGTAAATTTGAATTTGATATGAAAAAATCATGTTATTGTATGTATCTATATCCTTAAAAAGGTAATTTGTTTTGATGTACAGATTTGTAATATAATAGAACACGTTATTTTTCATCACAAATATGAAAGACATTTTTCACTGTTGACATTGTTCTGATGAGATTCTGGTTTAAAATGAAGAAAAGACTATGTATGGCATCAAAACCAACTTGAATTTTTAAATATTTTTAGTCAAATTACATTAGCTATGCAAAACATACGTTTGATAAGTATTGAAAGGTTTGCAATTTGTCAATTAGAATGAGTGAAATGTGTGTTTATTCCATTGCTCTGATGTTTTACCTAATTCTGTTAAGATGACTATCAAAAAGGAAATGAATTATTCAACGATTCATTTTTGAAACCTGGCAAATAAGATTACGGAATGAAAATTCTTACTCTATGGAGTTTGGGAATGGTCTGATAATTCATTATTCATTATACACACAGTCTCTTTCTCCCCCCCTCGGCATGTGTGCTCTTGCATTTACTAAGAGAAGCTTTGTGCAATGTGTCATACTTTTTACTTGTTTGTGAAAGTTGTTTTTCCTCCTGCTTGTGTCAAAGTTGGTATTAACACAGATGTTTTCATGAGGGATAATCCCACACCTGTAAATTCTGAAAGTTTGAGATTCCCTCTTCTGGGCCTCAGTGGTTAGGTTTTTAATATTAAGCAGTAACATCTTGAAACATAATGTTGATCTCTGTGCATTTAATTGCCATTTTTGTTTAAAAGTGATTTTGTATAAATTAGTAAATGTCATCCTCAGCAGGTGTTTACTTGGGGGACTTAGAAAGCACCTGTGAATTACTGAAATTTAACTTCCCTCTCCCCTTTCTCCTTCAAATTAGTAGTTCAAATACAGTCAGAAAATTTCAGCAGATTATCCGTTGCCAACTTGTCCGCTACCCTTGATGAATACAAAAAGTACTTTACTGCAACTGTAACACAAAAATAAGAGAACTGATGTATTTTTTTCTGTTTCTTTGCTTTAGGAATGACTGGCAATTACCTACTAACAAACCCTCTTCTTCGACCCCACGGCACTAACAACCCCTATAACACATTGCTCGCTGAAACAGTTGTATGTAATGCCCCTTCAGCTCCTGTATTTAACTCACCAGGTGTGCTTATACTTACGAATAAAACTACCTTTCTTTGCTGCTAAACAGAGCTCTGATCTTTGCCCTTTTTCTAGAATACTCAAGTTGCCATATATTTATTATTACATCTTTAATTTCTCAATTTAAAGAATTATGGTATTGCCCATGCCAGGCTTCTAAAACTGCACTATATTATAGTAAAAATTCAGTCATGATAGTATTTACCAATAATTATCCATGTTTTTAACACAGGTGGCATAAATCTTAATATATTATTACAGGACTGACATCACATGGTCCGAGAGCCCATCTTCAAGATTTATATCATTTAGAGGTATCCTATCTATGTAATATACTGTTCAGTTTACTCTAAAGCTTGCAGACAGAATTTGCTTCTGGAATGAATTAGCTAATAAAGATAATTTGGATGCTTAGGCATAGAAAACTGCATCCAGCATTATCAATGTAACCAAACTATAGTATAGTGCAGCTTTATGGTAGTGTTCTTTTTTTCCTTAAAAAAAAAAAAAAAACTTTAAGAATGAAGTTAATATTAGTCAGTTTATACCTTTAGTTTTTTATTGGGGGAGGGGGGAGAGATTGTCACTAACCCATCCTGTATTACTATGTTTTCTAATAGCTTATTAAAAAAAAGCATTTAATATTAACACAATTTTCAAGATTTTGGTAAAATTATCACATAATTACTGCTAGCATGTAATATTTATTTGTGGTTGATATTTGCCACTAAATTAAACAAAGAACTTTGTTTCCGTTTTTTTTTTTCTTAAAATTCTTTTTTAACGTAACTGCAGTTTCTCTTTTCATTCTCTTGTTTTTCTTACTTTCCTTATGCTTTCCTTTAGCAACCTACAGAGAGACAAGTATGGGAGTCAAACTTAACTTTGCCTATCAAATGTAAATTTTTTCAGCATGATTTTTAACCGGCACAATTAAAACATAACTAGCAGTCATGAAGTAGACTCAGCGGGCAAGTGGTTCACAATTTCCAACTAAACTGTTAACCAAATTCAAACAGTACATTATCTGTACTGCCTTTTGTCAGTAACAGAGGTCTGTAGCAAATGCTGTCCATACTTAACTATACGCAATGCTGAAATAATTTGCTCTTTAAAGCCTGAGGTGCTGTCAACCAGAATGCTTAATAATTGACTTATCATTTCTGCATTCCCACAGTAATCTTGCTACAGGCTGTGGAAAGTCTTCAAGTGAATTACCTGAACTTGGGCAGAAAAAGTTGCCTCTTCAAAACCAGTCAAAGATGTGCTTAAATCTGCAGTATATCATAGAAAACGCCTTTTGCGTCATCCAGTATATATTTTGTATTTATTAAGCAATGATAAAAAGAAAAATGGCAAGATCGAACCTCGATAGAGGAAACAAATTGCTGTGTGTCACCTATAACTTAAAACACCAAATGTTTTCTAAATACAGATGGTGGCACATGCATGAATTTAGGAAGATAAACAATTATGTCAATCGAGCTGAAGGAAGCCTTACAAATCCTATTGTAACTTCATTTTGTTATATGTGGAGCATGATAAAAATGAAATTGTCACTTTTTCCAATGCAGAAGTTGGATCAGAGTTTTTAAAATAACATGGAGTCACCAACAGATACACCCTCCCATACACACTTTCTCATTTTCTGCTAATGAGAATTTATTGAACAATTCCCACGTATTTATTGGTCATGAAATCGAGTTTTCTAGGATAATCTGCAGCTTTAAGAGTGGAGTCAGCACTTAAAAGGGAAATTTCCTATTTTTTCCAAGAACGAAATTTTTCCTCGACTCCTCCAAGCCTTGCATACAATGCAGCAGCCTCACAGTGGCCAGTCTCATTCAGTAACATCATTTCATTCTTTTTTTTTCCAGACCTATCTGTAAACAGTGATTTTTTTTTTCTCTAGGATTTTGAGAATGAATAACCTAACTTTCCATGGTGCAGACCATTTAATTTTCTCTAAAACTTTTTATTTTCATTTGCCTGAGAAGCACTGTGATGTCTTAGTTTACATGTTTATGTGTCTGTAGAAAATACAACTCTGATTCCAAGAGAGCATGTTACCATCTTTTTTTTCCTTCTAAACCTCTTTTCATATCTTCAGCAGACTTATCCAATCTTTCATTCTTTAGAGATAAAAATATATTAGCCAAGGCTGACACCCTTTTCCCATTCCATAGTTAATATCTATTATTGGTTTAATTTCTGTGACCCATACTTGAGAAATCTCTAACATTTCTGCGTTTAACCTCCATGCCCATGGTGTCTGTGGGCCAGTCTCGTGCAGTAGACTCTGCTGGTTCATTCGGTGCTGTCACTGTGACTGATGCAGACTGCAGGGCTGCAGGCAAACTTTGACCATTAGGAGCCTGGGGCCATTGCTATGAGAGAGAGTATTCGTACCAAAAGAAAAAAAAAATCAAAATAATAAATATTAAATGAAAAAGTAAAAGGCTGCTATTGCTGGTAATCTAATTTGTTGAACCCTTGCTCTGACTAAGTTGCTGAGAAGCTTAGAAATTCTTCATCATGTTACAATAAATCATTTTACTTTCTTTTATATATCAGCTACTCTTAGGCCAGATAGCCTGAGCAGACAGACATGATGTGAGTTGTCCAAAGTGAGTCATTCCACCTGCTGTCTATCGTGTTGTTGGATGGTGCTTGTGGGCCCTTGGTCCAGTCAGTATGAGAGATGGCTGTCTTTGTTTAACATGAATTCTTTGTATCTGTCCATTTTTTTCATTCTTTTTTTTACTTCATCTCCAGAAAAAGGAAATGTTAGAATGTTGTTTAAAAAGTTGCTTGCCAGTTATGTGGGTTTATGTTGTACATTTGCCTTCGGTTTTTGTATGTGACTTATTCCTTTTTAATTTAGTGTTGTTTAGGACAAATTCTGTTAATTTTATTTTTATAAACCATAGTCTCGTACTTTAAAATGTAAATGTCACTAATGAATTGCTTTGCATTAACTATGCAAGGGCATGGAGTGAAGTCTTCTTTGTAAGAGTGTCAGAGATTTGACCAAAAATCAATTACTAAGAAATTGATCAAGTAATATTTTGTATGCCATCTTCCCTTCCTGGAAAATAGTATTATTCTTTCACGCTTTTTCCTATTATCTAAGGGGTTGCAACTGTTTACAGTTGGGAATGCGGGAAAGCCTGGCACTGTTCAAGTGTTAGCTTTCAAATACAACTTTGTCCTGAACGACATTAAAAAGTTTTGTACGAAAGAAGTAAAGATTCTTTGCGAAGGAGCAGAGGCAATAACGGAAACCCCCCCTTTCCCGTTTCAGGACATTCACTGAACAATGCCAGGGATACAAGTGCCATGGATACTCTACCGCTAAATGGTAATTTTAACAACAGCTACTCACTGCGCAAGGGGGACTATAATGACAGCGTGCAAGTCGTGGACTGTGGACTAAGTCTGAATGATACCGCTTTCGAGAAAATGATCATTTCAGAGTTAGTGCACAACAACCTGCGGGGCGGCGGCAAGACTCACAACCTCGAGCTCACGCTACCAGTCAAACCTGGGATGGGAGGCAGCAGCAGCGAAGATGACGCGATCGTGGCAGACGCGTCCTCTTTAATGCACGGCGACAACCCAGGGCTGGAGCTCCACCACAAAGAGCTTGAGGCGCCGCTCATTCCTCAGCGGACTCACTCCCTTCTGTACCAGCCCCAGAAGAGAGTGAAGCCCGAGGGGACCGACAGCTACGTCTCCCAGCTGACCGCTGAGGCGGAGGACCACCTGCAGTCCCCCAACAGAGACTCTCTTTATACGAGCATGCCCAATCTTAGAGACTCTCCCTACCAGGAGAGCAGCCCTGACATGGAGGAGGACCTCTCCCCCTCCAGGAGGAGTGAGAACGAGGACATTTACTATAAAAGCATGCCAAATCTGGGAGCTGGCCGCCAGCCGCAGGTGTGTTACCAGATCAGCAGGGGCAATAGCGATGGCTACATAATCCCCATCAACAAGGAAGGGTGCATTCCCGAAGGAGACGTCAGAGAAGGACAGATGCAGCTGGTCACGAGTCTTTAATAGTGCAGCTCAGCAATTCCAGGGGCCACAGGCAAGTATTAATAAGGACTCCATTGGCCCAGTGCGGCTCCCTCAAACTCTGCTCGAAGAGATGGCTCTGTTGACCTGTGGTTCTCCGGTGTAAAAAGATGACTGAACCTTGAAGTTCTGTGAATTTTTATAGAACGTACAAAAACTTTGTATATACACAGAGTATACTAAAATGATTATTTGTTACAAAGAAAAGAGATGCCAACCAGGTATTTTAAGATTCTGCTGCTGTTTAGAGAAATTGTGAAGCAAGCAAAACAGAACTTTTCCAGCCATTTTACTGCAGCAGTCTGTGAACTAAATCTGTAAATACGGCTGCACCATTTTTGTAGGCCTGCATTGTATTATATACAAGACGTAGGCTTTAAAATCCTGTGGGACAAATTTACTGTACCTTACTGTTCCTGACAAGACTTGGAAAAGCAGGAGAGCTATTCTGCGTCAGTTTGCAGTTCGCTGCAAACCTCTTACATTGCGGCAAAGATTGAAAACCTGTTTAACCACTAGCAATCAAGCCACAGGCCTTATTTCATATGTTTCCTCAACTGTACAATGAACTATTCTCATGAAAAATGGCTAAAGAAATTATATTTTGTTCTATTGCTAGGGTAAAATAAATACATTTGTGTCCAACTGAAATATAATTGTCATTAAAATAATTTTAAAGAGTTTGAAGAAAATATTGTGAAAAGCTCTTGGTTGCACATGTTATGAAAGGTTTTTTCTTACACTTTGTCATGGTAAGTTCTACCCATTTTCACTTATTTTCCACTGTACACAGTGTTCTGCTTTGACCAGTTAGTCTTTATTCTTACATTTAAATTTCTTATTGCCAAAAGAATGCATTTTATGGGGAAAAAAAAAAACTCTGAAGCCAGTTACGCCATGCCTTGCACAAATGTGGTGAAATCTAGAAAAGAGTGTGTGTTACGCCTCTGTTTATTCTTGAACAGAGGGCAATGAGGGCACTGGGCACTTCTCACAAACTTTCTAGTGAACAAAAGGTGCCTATTCTTTTTTAAAAAATAAAATAAAACATAAATATTACTCTTCCATATTCCTTCTGCCTATATTTAGTAATTAATTTATTTTATGATAAAGTTCTAATGAAATGTAAATTGTTTCTGCAAAATTCTGCTTTTCTTTTCATCCCTTTGTGTAAACCTGTTAATAATGAGCCCATCACTAATATCCAGTGTAAAGTTTAACACGGTTTGACAGTAAATAAATGTGAATTTTTTTCAAGTAGTTAGCGTGCACTTTTATGTATGATGCATAATTGGCTTGAACATGCTGGTCCTTCCCCCCCCCAACCTCCCACCCCCATGGCATATGTAGGTCCCTTCATAATAATAACCCACGGGTATGAGAAAGAACACAGGTAAGCTGCCTGTTGGTTCTGTGTGCCGTCAAGAATCTATTTGTATTCAAATTGCCCATTACCTACACACAGAATCTGGCAGAAAAGTTTCAGTGGAGAAATCTACTGAAAGTACTTTTGCTTGTTGCATTGCTTCAGAACGAAAACAAAAATTAAAAAAAGAAGGGTTGGAAATTCTACAAATTTGGCATCATAAAAAAATTGATTTTTCAGCAGAACTGAGAAGAAATTCCTAAAGCATACTTTTACAATTTGAGGATTATAACTTTCCCTATAGGCAGCGGCGAATGACAATATCAGGGAAAGGTTCAAAAATCATATAATTGAATCTCAACAAATAGATTTTACCTGTCTACATCATAAGCATTTATACCAAATTCTTCTAAAGGGTAGTGGTTCTCAAGTACTTCCACCAAGTTAGAAATAACTTTATTTTTTATGTGGACACACTTCGTCATGCCTATTGAATTTAAAAAGAATGATGAGAAAAAAATTTTCAAGTGTATATTCATATCTAAATGCAGATATAGTAAGGCAGACACTAATAAAGTATCAATATTTAATAATAGGTAACGGGTGTATTCACATATGGTTAATATTAAAGTTGGAGACTGACTATAAGAAATTATTAATATTCAAACATATTTAATAATCCTTTGAGAAGGGTATTTTTATTTCTTTGACTAAAATTCTCCAGGAATTTATGAAACTTTATTTGGGGCATTATTATATAAGCCAACATTTTAATTTTCTATTTCGTTATAAGGAAAGGAAGCATTATTTTTTCATAACAAACTATACAGTGTTGTGTGATAGGGATTCCCGAGTGTACAAACTAACTAGGGTCGGGCTGGTTCAGTAATGAATTACCAAAAAAAAAAAAAAAAAAAAAAAAAACCCCAAAACCAAAAAAACTGGCACTGAGTATTCAATTATACTATTTCTTTCTCTTGCAGCCGTTCTTAAAACTGGTACGATGTGAACAGGTACATCAGTTACTGTTCTCTTTAGAAAATGTAGTTTTATGAGTCTATCCGAGAGAGTACAGTGTGGAAGCTATGCTTCATCTTCGTCACCAAAAGAAGAATCATCTTTAAAACAGATTTCTTTTTAAGAGTATATAAACGCTGCCTTAAATTCCATTCAGGATGTCCCCTCGTGCAAATTAATTTCTTATGTTTAAAATCTATTGACTGATCCATTATTCTGTTTATTAACCCAATGGTTTCTTTGGGACTTCTCGGACTTCACCTGGGTATAGAATTTCCACATCCTTGATTTGTTTCTCTTTGCAGTAGTCACAGCTGTGAACTTTTATTCACATTAGTGTACCTATTCTCAGATACAGATGCAGATACAACTGGTCTGCTAGTAATAAGGGACAGGTACTGCTGGTCTACTAGTAATAAGGAATTTTTCTCCATTTATTTTAGATGTAGCTTGATAAAGGTTAATTCAGATTGACCTCCTTTATTTTATTGTAAAATACAGGCTTGGTTTTGTTCTTTTATATACACATACACACACATACATAGCTTATTTGTCTTACAGGCTTTTAAAATCATTTAGGTATAAAGAAGAGAATCTGTACAAACCTACAAATTACTTACATAGTTGTCAATGGAAACTCATCCACATTCATTTGAGGGTAGCTATATTTAATATTTTAACCAGTAAAACAACAGCTGCACATATTTGGCAAAATCACCATCACTATCCTCTCTCCACAAGGAAAGGAAGCATTATGCACAAATTCATTAACAAATTTCAAAAACAAATTCACGTGCACTTGTTAAAGTGAGGTATTCAGGATGCCTGCTTTATTTAAACGAGAAAGGAGAAAATGTATGTTTCCATCAGTTCAACTTTGAACTTCAGACTTAAAACCGACCTTCAAGATGCTCTCCTAGGATAGAGTGTTTTGTAAAGAATTTTAACTCCGTAAAATTTTTATTGCAGTTTTAACCTAAGAAAAGCTTGAATGAATGCACACAAGTTGAATTTCTGCAATGAAAACAGCTCTTCATATTTGGTTGATACTGAAATTTTCTTTAAAGGCAGTAATCCCTGCAGTGTTTTACAGGTAAAACTTAGTACCAAGTGTTCACACAATCCTGTGTTCCACATATTTCTCTTCCCATGAAATCGTTGCATTTAATCTCTCACATTAGTATGAAGAGTTACTGGCGTGTTGAATACAGATGAGGACTGCCTCACAGGGTAATCAGATCGGTGTGCTTTTGGGTGAAAATGCCGCATCTCACGCTTCCTGCTAGTAAGCATCAAGTTGATTTTGAGTAGTCCTTAAGTAGGAAGCCTTGGTAGTTTGCAGATTAATTCATGACAGTCTTAACTGTCATTCGAATGGTATGGAATGAGGATTTTCTGATATGTCACTTTGAGTCTTTCTCCAAATGATCATAGAAACACATTATGTTAGCTAAGTGCACCAAACAGAAAACCTGGATGTTTAAGGAGATCACACACTTAACCACCATGTACTTTGTGCATGTTACGGGTACTTCGTTCCAAAATGTATGGGACTGGTGGAAACTTGCACATTATCCAAGTTCATTTCAAGGCGCTGTGGCCACTGAGCTTTCAAGGCTAGGGTAACAGCTCTGTCAGAGTTTATTAATAATAAGCTGTAGGTGTACCATATAATGAGGCTCATTAAATCTACTACAAATATTTTCAAATATTGGCAGTAGATCGCCCCTCACCTCTTAATAAAGTTTCTCCGGAATCCTCGTCCTTTTTCTGATGGCTTTACTGTTTACTGAGTGTGCAGGTTCCGAGAAAGAAGTCTTCAGAGGTCATTTTGATTTTTAAAGCCTATTGTTTTAACTGGTAAAAATTTTTCTGAATTACTACGTTGCGAAACGCTGTCAGGTATACTAACATTTAACGTTAGAGATCGCTATGAAATAAGACACAAAACAGATAACCCAGTACAACTGAGCTGACCGAAGTCTTTACCTGCTACGGGGAAAGAAAAAAAATGCCCTGTGAATCGTTCACACATTTCTCCTATTATTTGCTTATTGAAACTCTAAGATTAAAATCCCTTAGAAATGCTTAAAAGGCATAGTCTTAAGCAAACCAATGTTGTCTGAGAATAAGAGACTAGTGATGAATGATCAAGGTTTGAATAGTTTTCTGAATGTTTTTCATAAGCATTTTTAAATCATATGTCAGAACTAAGCTTTTTAAAAAAGCATTTTGGCAGTCACAGCAACATGGCTTTGTTGTTGGATATTATTAGGCATAAAATGACTGATCTTTTGATATTCTCTTAGAAAGGCTGACAGCTACTATATAGAACACCCAGGAATAATAATGATAGATATCAGAGATATTGATTAAAGATTCATTTATGTTTTTCTGCTGAAACAATCAATCCTAATAGATAGCTTTTAAACCAAAACATAGCACTAGCACACAGTAAATTCTTTTAACAGTATAATGAAGGAACTACAAAACAAGAATCGCTGTGTAACTTTTAAAAGATATCTCAGCCTAAATGATGTTGTCCCATTCACTAATTTTACGTATTACAGCAGTAAAAGTGCCAGCGCCCACCATTTAATAGACGCTCCGTACGTGCCGGGCTCTGCTGAGTGTTACGTGCTCTATTGCACCCCATCCTCCCCACGCTCCCTTGCGAAGGGTACGTTTTGCAAAAGAAGAGAAATGATTTCCTTAAGGTGTCACAGCTGGTGAGTGGCCGGACCTGAGCTGGCGTGATGGTTGTTGGGCTACAGGGTCTGAGCACTTAGCCAACATGGGGCACCTCTGGTGTTACTCGGAGTTCCAAGAACATTCTTTGTACTTCGTGGACTCTTTCGCTGGCGGTAGTCAGAGAGGGTTGGCTGGTTGGTTGGTTGGCTTTGAGTTTATAGGGCTGTAAGGGAAAATGAAGTCAAGTCAGTTAATTAGGTCAAAGTGTTCAGAAGAAGATACCCAGATAAAAGACCATCTATTTACCTCAAATTTTAGCGGAAGTGGGCACATTATCTGAGTGGTAGGCTAATGTAAAGTTTACTGGTTACTAATTTACCATTTCCCTTGGAAATAAAAGGTCATCATGAAGGAGTTGTGATAGGAAAAAGAAGCAAAAGATTTTGATTGAGGATGTCGAATTTCTAGTCCTCACCTGACCAATAAAATAATACTGGCTTATTCAGTCAACAACCACAAAAAATGAAAAACAGTTTACTCAAGGACATGCTTTTTATTTTCCTTCACAATCAAGCCATAATAGCAATGAAAGAGCCATATGAAAAACTAAATTATTTGAGTTCCCTTAACTCTTTTAATAGTTAATACTGTTTTAAATTTACATGGTGTGTGTGTGTGTGTGTGTGTGTGTGTGTGTGTGTATTTAGGGCTTTTCAAGTTCATAATCTAGCACTGTCTTTCACATTTGGCCAGAGACCTATTCTTTTCCTTTGAAAAATGAAGAGTTGGTTGGAAGTGTCGTCTACTAAGGCAGGTATTACACCAAGCTTTCTGATTTAACGCATTAATTCTCAAAACTTTTGAAGGTAAATATGTTTACGAGTGAGGAAACTGAGTGACCTAAGTACATCGACTTAGCCAACTGCAAGCAGCGTGTGGGAATGGGAACTTAGCTTCCTGCCTGAGCCCAGGCGCCTAAGCACTGTCTGGGGACGGTCGGTCCGCCCCGAGTCATCCCCGCCTCCGTCCCTGCAGTCAGGTCGAACCAAAAAGCCGTGTGCACCGACTTTTCTGCTCATTAAGTAGCTGGTGTTGGGATGGCAGAGGTAAGGGAAGAATACACAAGGGATCTGAGACTTTGTCCTGTGGGCTCCTGTCCACCTAGACAATGTCCCTTCCCTGCCCCCCCGCCCCCCCTCACTGGCACTGCACCTGAGGGCGGGCTGGAGGGCCTTGGTGGTGCTACTCCTGCTGCTGGCCTCCGTGGTAACTTTCTGTCCCTCCTCGATTTTCTCTTCAAGGTTTTGGTTTTGGTTTTGGGTGGTGGTGGTGGTGGTATTTATTTTACTAGGAAAAACCATTTTAGTTCTTAATCATGTCTACTTTTATATATCATCTTATCATTTCATGGATTTTAGCCCTTTTTCTTACTAGAGTATATATTTTAGTGTGTGGAGTTCTTCTTTAATCTCATTGTCTTCTAGCTTCATATACGTTTTTTAAAAATCTCATATATTTTACATTATTTTTTAGTATTAACTTTTCATCTTTATTGGAAATAAATTGCTTATTTTACATTTCTTTTTAATTTTACTTTTTAATTTCCTTCTAATTTTCTTTTTGCCCTTCACGTTCTTTAAAAAAAAACAAAAGAGACCCTCTGTTTCTTTTTAATTTTTTTTTCATTAACTTTCTTTTTCGATAGCCAGAGTTACGGCTACGGAGTTGGCAGCAAAGTAATACAGTCTCCAGCATGTCAATCCTACTTGTAATTCTTATATATTTATCCCCATTTTAGTGTTTATTTTATATGATAAGATATTCATATAAATAATTTAATCAAATAGAGGTATAAACTTTAGATTCACATAGACATAGGTTTAACTTTGCTCTCTCTTGGCCAAATTGCTTAACCTCTCTCAAATTGTTTCCTCCTCCGTAAAATTGGAATCAGCTTACCTTGCCAAGGGTTGCTGTGCGGATTAGAAGTAATGTATGTAAAGTGCCTTCGCGCAGCATCTGGCATGGGATAGGCACTCGACAGATAGTAGCTTTTCTTCTTAGGAAGATCCTGTGAGCAGCATAAACATCTCCTGACTTGAAGTTTTATGAAAATAATCAGTCATCAGGACTTCAACCGGATTGTCATTATCTGCCTCAAGCCATGTGGCTAGGATGTATCAGGAACACTACGAACAATGAGCGGGCTCCCGCCTATGAAAGATGGGTGACTCTAGGGAAAGCTCCACTCTCTGCAGTGATCTGGGTTAATGAGAGCAAAGGGGAGCGGGTCTCTCAGTCTCCTCCTGGAATATTAATTTAGCTAATTAAAAAAAAATATTTATCTTATGCAGAGAAGTGTGTCACTCAGTTTTCCACTTCTCTACTTTTTTTCCTTCCCTCTGCCTTCTTGTTCTTGACTACAAAGCAGTAGACAAGTCTCTTGCTTTATTGATTTACTCTTTCTTTAATGATACTGAGTATCTACAACGTGTTTTATGTATAAAAGTAGGTGGTGGAACACAGAAAGGAAGGGTGTCTCCCCTTGAATTAATGGCAGGAATAACTAACATTGATCACCTACTGTTAGCTAAGTTCTGTATTTAAACCCTTCATGAATATAATTTCATTTAAAAATTCTAATTTTTGTAACATTCCTACAGCATAGAAACGATTTTTACCTGCATTTTTGTAAGCAAGGAAACGGAAGCTTAGCAAGGTGAAGTAACTTGCTGAAGATTAAAAATCTAGTCACTGGAGAACCTGAGAATCTAAGTTCCTAGGGACCTTGTTAGGATACAACTTACATGGCTTGAAACCAAAACATATTTAAAAGGATAATTACAACATAATAAGATAAAGGCTTAACTTGTGAGAGCACAAAGTAAAGAGTAATTGACTGAAAGGAATCCTAAGAGGATTTATTGAGGAGCTAGTGTTGGAGCTG
Source organism: Ursus maritimus (assembly GCF_017311325.1). Classification (NCBI taxonomy): domain Eukaryota; kingdom Metazoa; phylum Chordata; class Mammalia; order Carnivora; family Ursidae; genus Ursus; species Ursus maritimus. Next base: position 36,976,086 of record NW_024423564.1, on the reverse strand, counting down.
GGTTTTGAGAGATAAGTAGGAGCCTAGTAGGTGAAGAAAATAGAGAAAGAACATTTTAGGTAGATGGAAAATTTTGTGAAAAGCAAACAAGTGTGTAAAACCATGAGATGATTTGAGAAAGAAGTTCTATGCGGCTGGAACAATATAATGTATCTGATGGACTGTGGGGACCAAAAATCTGGGCACATAGATTGAAACCAGACTGAAAGGGCCTTGAATGCCCCTGGGGTTCTGGAACTGATGTCTGTTGTTTTATGCCCATGTTGGAAGAAGGGAAGGGAATTGATGTTTGGTGAGATCTCTATGTCCCTTATTTACATTATTTCATTTCTCACAACCATACAAGGAAGTATGTGATTATTATTATTACTCAAAACATACAAATGGTAAGAGTAGCTCTTACTAAGTTTTCACAAAATGAGCACACTAACATAGCACCCAGAATGGGAAACAGGATATGGAAGTCCAAGAGCCGAGGTATGTCCTCTCCTGGTCGTTACACCCCAAGGGTAACACTACGTTTCTTCTAACACCGTCGTTCAACCCTGCCTCTTCTGAACTCTGTAAAGTGGAATATGGCAATATAGCACATGTTGTGTATGGTGTCTTTTCTTCAACACTATGCTTGCAAAATCCATTCATGCAGGCATATGCAGCTGTAGTTCATTCCTTTTCATTGCTGCAGAATATTCCATTGATGACTACATCATAAACTCATTATCTAGCCTCAGACTAGTTATTATTAAAATGATAAAACTTGAGTAGGTTCAATAACTGGGTTTTTTTTTTTAAAGATTTATTTATTTGAGAGAGAACATGGGGGAGGGGCAGAGGGAGAGGGGGACAGACCATCTCAAGCCAACTCCCCACTGAGCACGGAGCCTAACGCAGGGTTCCATCTCTCCACCCTGAGATCATGACCTCAGCCGAAATGAAGAGTCGGATGTTTAACCACTGAGCCAGCCAGGTGCCCTTAAATAACTAGTTTTAAATCACAGAGCTAAAAAGTAGCAGATCAAAGACTTCGACCCGGAACCAGCCCATTCAAAAGCCTGAAGAGCAGTGTAGCATGGGGTTTGAGTCATTCAATCTCTAGTCAACAATACCTTATTGAGTGCATTACACAATAGTTTATTGTGTGCCAGGTACCCTTCTGCTGCTGAGGGTGCAGCAAGGAATAAAGCAGCTTCCCTTCCAATAAACATTTAGGTGAGAAGAAGGTAGCATCAGCCACTCACGGTGCTGTGAAGAAGATAGTAATCAACACGTATACAGTATGAGTTTGTAGCAGGCCCTATTCTTTGTGTATTTTTCTTTTTATTTTTTTAAAGATTTTATTTATTTATTTGACAGAGATAGAGACAGCCAGCGTGAGAGGGAACACAAGCAGGGGGAGTGGGAGAGGAAGAAGCAGGCTCATAGCAGAGGAGCCCGATGTGGGGCTTGATCCCGTAACACCAGGATCACGCCCTGAGCCGAAGGCAGACGCTTAACCGCTGTGCCACCCAGGTGCCCCTCTTTGTGTATTTTTCAAAACAAATCCATGAGATAGGTACAGTAGCTATTCTCATAATCCTCATTTTACAGATGATGATGCTGAAACATGGAGAGTGCAGGTCCCCCACCTTAGGTCCCCCAGTTCAGAAACAGAGGACCCAGAGTTCAAATCCAGACAGTTTGGCTCCAGAGTCTGGAGCACATCACCACAGAGCTATGAGGGGTACGACGGTAAAGAATATGGTGGTGAGAAGGCTGGTCTGGCTAGCACGTGGGGAAAGGCCGCCCAAGGAAGGCATGTCTGAGTTGGAGATCTGAATAGTGAAGAAGAGGCATTTGTTAGAACTGGAGAGAGAACATTCCAGGCACAATGAACATCAAGCAAAAAGGCTCCGAGTCAGGGACGAGCTTGGCCTGTTTAAGGTCAGAAGGGAGGACAGTGGAGAGGAATGGGGCCTTAGCCAAGGCCAGATTAGAACTATAGAGACATGGGTTCAAATATCACCTTCAACACATACTAGATACTATTTTTCTTTCTACACTGATGTTACATAATCCACTGCATTAGTCTTTCTGTGGGGATCCACAGAAAGGCTTAGAACACCGACAAGGCTGGTAGTGTTTCCTCTTGTTCGTGCTCTCCCCTGCCATCCCTACCCGAGGGCAGTGTGCAACCAGGAGCTGCCAGAGGTCGTCAGGAGCTCAGGAAAGAAGGTGACGGACTATTTTCTCAGTCTCCTGTCTGCTCTTTTTCATTGCTGAGTGTCCGTCGCCATGTGGGGCTTGGAGCTGTCACGAGGGGCCTCTCAGAGCAGAATCCTTGCCACACTCATGTAGCAGATGTGGCAAGGGTCAGAGGGGAAAGGAGAAGGGCGCCACAAGAGCTGGAGCCTCCGTGACACTTGACCGGGACACCTCTGAAGTCCAGGACTGCATTTCCCCGACCGCTAGAAGTCTGTCGGGGCGCATTTCCAACGAGAACACCGCCTCTGTTGGCCGTTAGTTCTTACTTCTGCGAGAGGATGCTCTGCACTGTTTCAAGGTGAGACAATGTTATGTGCTGCTCGCCAGATGAGTCGGTTCTAATTATATGCCTCCTTGATTATTGTTCGGCAGATTGATTAGAACCATATTCAAGACATTTGTAGATCATAGTTCCTGGACACTTCTGTATGTTAGCAAATCAAGTATAATTTATCCCTGGAATTATTGGTTAGGGACGGCTTCTTTTTTTCAATGCATGTTCTCTCTAGCTTATAATTTTAATTAGTGCTTGCTCCCAGTTCACACCGAGAATAGGGATGATTGTCACTTCGGCACTGATGCACAGCCTCGCCTTGTAAGGCAACTTTGACTTCTGCATTCTGATTCCTTCCTCAGTGCCGGGTGTGGGATGAGGGGACACAGCTGAATTAGAGTTACAGCGCAGTAGGAAGTGGAACGGTCCTGCAGCTTAGGAAGCGAATTTGAATTAGATGAGTGATGGGTGCAACTAGATCTGACAATCCAGGTATCCTTATCGACCATGACCAATTTTGAGCAAAGATCGTCCTCCTCCTGCATCCAGACCCAACTCCGAGTGACGAGAGCCACACGCGGGAGAGGGCTCCGTGTGACCGTGGAGACTCTGCCGTCCGGCATCTCTTCGAGAAAGTGAACCGTGGCCACTATTGCTGTGGGATTGCGAAGCCTTTGCTGATCAGATCGCCTCATCGTGTGTGCTTCTGCCACAGAGAGACATCAGATTTTCTCCCCTTCTTCTTTTACACTGAGGGAGGTAAACAGAGGCTTCCCTGCACTTCTCTCTCTTTTGGGCTGTAGCAAATGTCTGTGTATGAGGGAAGGACCGTTACATCCTGAAAATGTAAAATGACTGTAAGAAAAACCTGCTTTGAATTTCTGATTACCCTCTTCCTACCCAAGATAATATTGTATCATTGCTTGAAAGATCTAGTATCTTGAACAAGATAATTATATTCCTCTTAATACTCAAATAGAGTTTTCCCTCTGTGAAATACAAGAAAGCTACCTATTTCAGAAAGATGTAAGTTTAAACGTAATCACTCTGTCTCTGATCTTCAAGTGAAATTTAATTATCATTGTCTTGACGTACACTGACTAATGTACAAACAGTGCCAATGAGTGCAGCAAAGTGGCAATGTGTGCTGAAGAAAATGAAGAGTTGAGAGGAGCTTGACAGAAGTCTGGAAGTGTCGAGAATACAATCTGATTCAGCAAGTTCAAGCTCTTGCCTTCCTAAAATGCAGTTGGCATTAAAATGCAATGTTGCTCGGCAGTGCAAATATGAATATTTAACAGTAACAAGCCGATGCAGTTTAAATGTTCCTGGGCCCCGGTTTAACAGAGTTTTGTGAGGAAGATTTACTTTCACGAAGTGAAAGGAGGTGTTTGCAATGAAGTAGAATATCCTGGAGGATTTTTATCACCCACTAAAGCTTAAGGAAGGTTGTTTCATCATAGAGCTGAGTTTGATCATCACAAAACCAGTAGAAACGTTGCCCTTAAACAGGCCGAGGAAGGAAAAAATTTTCCCAAGTAAAATTAAGGTTTTGATATTTGTTGTATTAGTCAAAGTTCTGCAGAGAAACAGAACCGACAGGATGTGTATATGCATGAAGAAAGCGATGTGTTTCAAGGAATTGGATCACATGGCTAGGGGGCTGGCAAGTGCGAACTAGGCAGGCTGGCAGGAAACGGGGAGGGCCAGGGGCGAGCCAGTGCTGCAGCTTAAGTCTGAAGGCTGTCACATCAGGCTGCAGAACTCCCTCCTGCTCCGGGGAGGGCGACCTTTTGTTCTATTCAGGCCTTCAGCTGGCTGGAGGAAGCCCACCCACAACCTGTTTTACTCAAAGACCACCGATTTCTTTCTTTCCTTATTATTGAGGCATAGTTGACACGCGGTGTTATATTAATTTCATGCCCTTTTGTGGCCAGAGTCAGGAAGAGCCATGCCCTTCGTACATCCTGCGGACTGTTGCTTTTCATGAACCCTGTCAAACCGAAACAGCAAACGTCTTGGTATTGCCTAGTCTTGCTTCAGTCTAGGAGAGCCCTTCCCCAAGAACACACGGTCATTGAGATTTGGGTTGGGAATTATTTATATCAACCTGCCCACGAGCTGAGGATCTCAAGGGATTGCCCCCTGGAAAGCAAATGACTGGGGCCAATGTCAATCACACACCCTACTGAGTAAATGAGAAAAACGAAACGGCACTGTGACAAAATATTATAGCAAAAGGGAAAGAAAATATCAGCCTCCTCTCTTATTGAAAAGTGATGTCAGTTTTGGTGGTTCAAAAAACTTCTGGAGATGAATGGTGATGATGGTCACAGAGCAACGTTAATCTACTTACTGACACTGAACTGTATGCTTAAAATGGTTAAAATGGTAACTATTATGTCATGTACATTTTGTCATAATTTAAAAACATATCTGGACTATTTTCCCCTGTTTAATCTCCTGTTTATTACAAAATATCAATCATTTAAACATTTATTTAACCTATCTACAACTGGTATAAAATAGACCCAGAGACTAATTGAAAATAGTTTTTTTCCTACAGGAGACCATTAGTCTATATGAGACCTTAAGGTATTAAAAGTAATATTTTACTGTAGGAAATATTTTACTTTTGGAGGAAAAAAAATGGAAGGGTCCTACCTGAGGTGACATTCAAAACCAAACGAAATCATGAACATTAAAGAGAGAAAACTAAAAGTTGGAATTTTTAAAGTTAAAAAAATAAAGAGGCTTAGACATAGAAAGATTTTATAATCATAAAAGCAATGAAGGAAAAACTGTCTAAATATGATAAGATTACATGAAACATAAACCTCTCGATAGAAACAATGAAAACAAATACAGAAATCAATATTTAATAAAAATGTTAAAATATATTCAAGTTCACTAGTATCAAACAGACACACATTTTTATCTGGGGGCACTCATCAGTTATTAAAATGAGCAATTCCAGCATCATAGCGAAGCATCTAACTGAAGAACCTGAGTGACTACTCTTACTGACTTTGTCGACAGGGGAACCACAGTTCTTTGAACTGTTTCAACCTTTACACATTTATGCAGGACATTTCCGGGCAAGCTCAGTGAAGAAGCACAGAGAGGATGAGATTGTAAGACCTACATAGAAAACTCAAAGAAACTGCTCTTTATTAAATCTAAGAAAAAGAATTGCTTAAAACAGTAAAAGTAGCCTTATTATTATATCAGAGGGTACTAACTGGATTCATTTCTATTGAAGAAAAAAAACAGGAAGTAGTACCCACAGGATAATTTATATTACAGTTGAGCATTTTGGATATTCTGAGACACCAATTTCACTGTAGGTTATGAAACATGGTCAGAAAATCTTTTCAGGTGATATTTTAAAACAAAAGATTTTCTTCTATCTCAGGGTGCTTCTGTTTTAGGTTGGGAGCTCTACTAAAAACCTTCTCAAGGACCACTCGGGAGTTGTGATTCCAAATCTAGACTTTATGCAAGATAGCTTTAAAAAAGCATGTTTTAAATAGATCTCAATGCTCAATAAAACCAGCTTTCATGCTCTAGGCTAAAATATTCCTTACCTTTAGAGAGTCCACTTACACATGGTACTTGATTTGTTACAATATCAAGCAAACAGCGCAAGTTATTCTCTCCACCTGAAGAACCCTGCCGTTCTGTGAAAATTAAGTGTTCTCTCAGGGTCCACCTGAAGCAGATTAAAGAAGGTAACGATGGGAACAATGTGAAAATGCCTCACCCAGAGTCTGATCGTGGGAGTCACTTCAGCAAATAAAACTTGGCACAGTAGCAGAAATTGTTGAGAATTAGGAAATACATATATTTACATATTCAATTATTCAAAGCTGGGTTTACGTTAATGCTACAAAGAATTATAATATTAATATGGAAAATGCTTACTATGTGCCAGATACTTATTTAATCCTTCAATAACTCTCTGAGGGAGGTAGTTTAATTGTCCCTTTCTTTCTCTCTCTTTTTTTTTTAAAGATTTATTTATTTACTGTAGAGAGACAGAGAGAGCACGTGCGAGCATGGTGGAGGGAGAGGCAGAGGGAGAGGGAGAGAGAATCTTAAGCAGGCTCCATGTCCAGGGCAGAGCCAATGCAGGGCTCGATCTCATGACCCTGAGATCATGACTTGAGCCGAAATCAAGAGTCGGTCGCTTAACCGACTGAGCTACCCACGTGCCCCTTATTGTCCCTTCCTGCGATGAAGAAACTAAAGCACAGAAGGGTTAAGAGAAGCGTGGAGATGTGAAGGGGACATGGGGGACAATCAGGTTGGAAAATAGCCTGAGGATAGATTGTGGGAGATTGAGGATACTGTGGTACAGGTTTGGATGTACGGGAATGACTAACCATGGATGTGTTTATAGCATCATGTGTAGTTCTTATTCCAGTGGTGAATATGTGCCAGGGTATAGTCTTGAGGTATTGAAGTGCCGTAGATACTAGGTAGGGAAGAGAAGAGTAGGGGTGGGAAGGAGGTCTTCTTAGTTTGAGACATGGAGAAAGCATACATAGAACTTGATTGCTAATTGTATGTCATGGGAGGGAAAGGAAAGTTGAGGATATTTTCTTTTTATTAATTTCATTAAAAGGTAGGATTGCATTTCATGAATAGTATCTGCACATAGTTGACTACAATTTCTGAAATGTGTTAATTATCCAGGTCATTAACTTTCATAAGTTTTTAATTTGTTTATCCAGATTTTAAATATCCTGCCAAAACCCAGGTCTCTTAATACATGAAAAATGAAGCCAAGGATATTTTTGAATTTGTGACTAAATAACAAAGAGATTTAAATCAACTCAGGAAGTTAAAGGAATAGATTATTTCAGTAAATATTTCTCAAATGAATGGGTCAAGCAGGTAATCTGACCTTTTCTCCCAGATCTTTACGGTAGATTGTTCTGAAGTTGAAGCCTTTTTGGCAACTCGTCTGAGTCTAATCAAAAGTTCAAACAATGAAACACCAGTCACAGGATTTGGATGCTCAAAGCTCCAAGAAAGCAGAGGAAGAAAAGAAATTTGAGAAGCAGTACCTCCAATTGTACATTCAAGGAACTAGCAGCGTGTATATTGGAGTGTCAGCAAGCAGTAAGACTCCCTCATGCCTTCTTCTACTCCTTCTAGTTATTCTTGGCGTCTTTTACCCATTCTTCTCTCTTCTCCCATGCTAATCTCCTTACCACTCAATTCAATTTTCCACCCTTCATTCAGTTTCTGCTCTCCTTCATTCTGGAGACACCTCAATTTTCTTCTAATTGCATACCTTTATGCTTTCCAGCCCCCATGTCTACAGTGTTTCCCCTTCTTGGATTTGCCAAATACCTTCCTGTACAGGCTCCAAAGATCTCTTTCATTTCCCTTCCCCCCTGCAGCCCGTCAGTCCCAAGTGTGTGATAATGAATCTCTCCTTTATTCTAGCGTGCTCCTTGCTTACTCCTCAAAACCCACAACTGCTGAAACATAACGTAATACTCATTTAGAATAGGCTTGCTTTGGCCCTAACATTATCCAGGTTGGGTAATTCCATTTGACTACATTAATACAGCAGGGTCTGAATGCAGGCATGTAGACAACAGGAGTTGATTTTATTTAGCTCGCTTAGAAAAGCATAAGCGTAGCACAACGGGACTCAATGCACTATTAAGAAGTACTGCAGTGGGTACTATTTTGTAACACTGATAGGAGGAATCGGACTCAGGCTGTGTGCAGAATGCCCATAATCCGTCTGTGTATATTTGCACTTCATGATCCAAGGTTTGACCCTTGAGGTCAGAGACTGGGGACAAGAAAAAGAAGAAGATGAAAATCCCATGTGTCTTCAGGGAACTCCACCTAACAAGCCTGCCCCCTCATCCCGATGGGAATGTGCAAGTTCTCCCTGAACCCTGGTTCAGGCTGCTGTTATTATTTCCTCTCATACACTCTCCCCTCTGCTTCATTAGCTAATCATAGACCAGGAGCCGTTCCACCAGCACGCACTGCTTCTTCTAACTCTGCAAGTAAAGCTAACACTCACTGCTTAATCACTTTTCTCTCAACAGGTAAGGATAATAAAACAGTGGGGAAAATGACAAAATTTAGTGCACCATTTTCTGTGTTAGGAGTCACACACTAACTTTTTCCTTGACATTCAATCACTTACTGGAGCACAGCGAGGAACGCAAGCAGGTGCGACCTCAGCATCCTCATTCCTGAAATCGGCATGAGCGGTATCCTCCAGTTCAAATCCTGGGCGGATGGTGCCCGCAGGACTGGCTGCGAGATGGCAGTAGAGGATTGGGCACAAAGCCTCGGGCTGTCTTTCTGTAGCGCCTCTGAAGTGCCCAGCGCAATTGAGGCAAAACTTACAGAACGCAAGTTCCGGAAGGGACACTACTCCCATGTCCTACTTGTAGATTAAGAGACTAAGGTCCATGAGGTCGAAGTGACTTTCCCAAGTGACTTTAGGTATTGAGTAGTAACGGGCATTGAGTAATCTGACTCCTGGGACAGATTACTGAATTAAGCAGCATCAGTGAACTCTAATAAATATTCCAGATTTGGGTTTATTATGTCCCTGGTTAACACATTTTTTAACATAAAACATTGATGAGCAGTAGCTACCTGATATGTGTAAATTGTAAGTGGATTCTGGTAGATTACAGTCGACAATACCAGTGTTTTTCAGTATGAAGTCCCTTCAGAGGACCACTGAAAACCACGTTCCCCAGCTTCTTACAATTAGGTGAAGACATATGACTAAGAGTCATGTGTGTTCCTTCTGAGTGGAGGCAACGAACATTTGCATGATTTTTCTGGCTCTCTCTCCCCCTCTTCACTGTCTACAGTAGAGGCAATGGGTTGACATGGCAGAGCCACAGGATTGAAGCAGCCTGAATCCTTAGTCATCACATGGATGACTGACTGCTCTGGAGAACTGTCTGAAGGAGAAAAATAATTTATGTTTTCAGTAACTGAGATCTGGGGATGGTTTGTCACTGTAACAAAAGTATAGCCCATTCTAACTGATAGAGAGCTATCAGTATTTTTACGAGTTTGTTTGCTATTATTCTTTAACATTATGTTGTGTAGAAAGGATGTACTTTCTACATTTGGCACTAACATTATCCAGGTTGGATATTTCTGACCAGAAATAGTGATCCAAAAGAAATTTTTCTTGACATGTGATTTATCTTTTGTGGCGCTCTACCAAATAGATCCTTTGCTTACGGTTCTGTGATTCCCCTTCTGGTCTGTTCTTGACGGCTTTCTCTCTCAGGATGGGTTTTCTGTAAGACAAAACCCAAAGTGAACGCTTAAGTACCAGTAGTTTATGGAAGCGGAAACCCAGGGAAGTAGAAGTGAGGTAGGAAGAAGGCAAGACCAGGAAAGGAGAACAAATATTAAGGTGGTAAATTACAGAGCTGGCCATAGCTTTGTGATAAACTGTTTGGTTTCTCAAGATGTTTTCAGAGAAGCTGAATGAAGCTATTGTGCCTGCAAAGAGCATGGAGGATAGACAGGAAGAGAGAAAAATACATCCTCTCACCCCCATCTCACATTGGTCAACATTTACCCCATGGGATTTGAGCTCCCAGACACTTTTGACTTGCCTATGTATGGATGTGGCCAAACCTCATGCCTCAGGGGTGACGGGGAAGTCCAGGAGCAACAGATGAGGCTGCTGTGCTGTGAGCAACATGCGGGGCCGGGAACACCTGCCACAGCAGACAGCAGAGACCAGCTCCGTGCTGGTGGAGCAGCACTCCGCCTCTGCTTTAGGCCCTCTAGCTAGATAGCATGGCCACCGAGCAGACCTGGGGGGATGCATTAACTGAACTGGTTAGAGTTTTATAACTCTAAAAGACAATAATACTATAGCTTATTTAAGGATTAAAAGATATGATGTATACAAAGTGCTTAGCATAGGGCCTGTCACAAACTAACTGGTAATCTAGTAATAATATAGCTAGCTAAGTGTACACAGGACTTTTGCATAGTTATTATTTATTGTTCTGTTATTACATTCCTGAGTAGAATGGGTAGCTCTCATTCCTATCTTACTGGGGGGTAGGAGGTGGGCATAAAGGCAACAGGGGCATTAAATTACTTCCCAAGGCCTGTCGGGCCTGAAAGATCCAAGAATAGAAGCCTAATTTCTCATTACCAATACATCCAGTTCTCTTCCTTTTAGACTACTTTAATTCTTAAGTCTTAATTTTTCCTAGAAATTTAATTGAGAACCAAAAGAGCTGGACAAGCAACAAAAAAAAAACAAACATAACCGTTATGCTAGCACTTCATCCGGCACTTGATACCTGGACTTTTGGCATCTATGAAGAGTTGAATGTTCCTAAAAAGAAAGAATTCTTCTATTCTTTCTATAACTTAAGAAAAGTGGGCCATTGGGGTGCCTGGGTGGCACAGTTGGTTAAGTATCTGACTCTTGGTTTCAGCTCAGGTCATGATCTCAGGGTCATGGGATGGAGCACCGCCTCAGGCTCCACACTGAGTGTGGAGTCTGTTTAAGATTCTCTCTCCCTCTCTCTCTGCCCACCCCCCATCCCCCGCTCACACTCTCTCTCTCTTTCTCTCAAAAATAAATAAATAAATAAATAAATAAATAAATAAATAAATAAATAAATCTTTTAAAAAATATGTTAAAATAAAAGGAAAATTGGGCCATCAATTCACATCTGATATATAAGGCTGAAGTATCTAGAGAGCTTAATAAAATAAACATTGTGGAAAAATAAAATTCAGATTTATTTTCCAATCACTTTTTCATGAAAAAAATATGTAAAGAAATCAATAACTATTGTTTTGAGCAAGCAAGTAAGTGGAAATCTTGGGTATCTGAGAAAAATGGGTAATGAGACATCTCTCTGTGGACTGTGGACATTTCTAAATTTTTTTCATAAAATAAATATTTTGGCACTGTGGACATTTCTAGATTTTTCATAAATGTAATTTTTTGCTTATAAGACATATGTTATTACACAAGAAAATAAGCCGAGATAAGCAAGAAGAAAAGAATTGATATGTAGTCTCAGTGGGCAGAATTAACTTTATTTAAAGATCTCAAAATCAATTTTCCTTCTCACTCTCCCTTCTTTTCATCCCCTCTCCCTTCCCTCCCTCTTCCCCTCAGTCTCTCCCTCTTTCCTTTTTCTTTCCCTTTTTTCTTTTTTCCATATAAAACTATTCTGTTTTAACTGGATTTTTATACTCAACATTATAGACTCTAATAATATTTTGAATTCAAGGGGAAATTTTATTTCTACAAATTTCTACTGCCTTGGCAATTTTATCTAGTAATCCTCAGAACATTTTGAACTAGAGGATTCCTCTTGACAGTTGTACAAGCTACACTCAGAGCTTGTTTTGCTAAAAGTCACATAGGCTGATATCCTTAGAACTTGGTTGCATTGGCTCAGACAGGGAGAATCATCAGTGCAATTGGCTCTTCCATCTACACTGGGGAGTGAGTGATGCAGAGGCATTGGCCCTAGTCACTCACCATTAGGAAACACCCAGTGATTTATATTCTTCATCATGAAGTATCAAGTTGCCCAATCACAGAATTGTAAAATTGCAGGTGTGTTATTTTCAGAATTTCAGAGATTTCAAGGATACTACTAAAATTGATTGAATAGACTAATAAAAAAAAATCACACCATAGGAAGATTTGGTTAGTAAGAGTCAGCAGCCCTACAGAATGGAAATCATTCAAGGAAAATCCCCAAATTACAAAAAAACCCCACACAAAACAAAACAAAATAAAGATGCCTAAAATAAATTTGGAATAACACATTGTCTTTGCTATGTTTGTAGCCTGTGCCATTCTGTCTGCAGTCTGTGCAGACAAGGAGCATCAGGAGAAAACAGCTCTTACATTGAAAAGGTGCAGAAGTATAATTTATGACACCTTTGCAAACACACTGGGGACTGGGACATCATTTCACTTTCAGCAACTAGCGTGCAGGAAAAGCAAAGGAAAAGTATTAATGTGATACATCATTGCTTTTGGAAATTGGGAGAATAATTAAGTTCCTCCCTGACTCCCATTAACACAGTTTGCCATTTGCTATAACCATCCAGCCCCTACATACACCTTGGAGTGATACTTTATGAAAGAGACAATGAGAAATCCCAAAACTTGAGGCAAAAATTCTACAAAATGCAACCTGGGAATGCCATTAGTAGCCCAGCAACATTTTTGGTGGCCCCCACTGTATATCACTTAATGGTTGCAAACTGCAAATGTGAATTGCAACTGGATTTTGTGTAGTTGATTCAGTATATCAGTCAGGCATGTTGTTTAAAGAAGCAATTTAATTAAGCAATGTTGACAATTCAGTCAAAATGAACAAGTTATAAATATAACCACAACCATGGTCATATTTCTTAAGGTCCTCCTGCTATGTGTGTTACTTGGAGCAAGGGAAGGCCAATTCCAGAAGCATTTATCAAATGCCTACTGTGTGTTCAGGCTTTGTACAGGCATACCTCAGAGATACTGTGGGTTCAGTTCCAGATCACCACAATAAACCAAGCACCACAATAAAGCAAATCAAATCATTTTTTTTGGTTTCCCAGTGCATATAAAGTTAGTTTACACTACTGTAGTCTTATTAAGTGTTCAATAACATTATGTCTAAAAAAAAAGTAGATACCTTAAATAAAAAATATTGCTAAAAAATGCTATCATCTGATCTTTCAGCGAGTTTCAGTCACTGATGACCATAACAAATATAATAATTATGAAAAAGTTGAAATATTGCAAGAACCTGCAAAATGTGACACAGAAACATGAAGCGAGCAAATGCTGTTGGAAAAAGGGTGCTGATAGACTTGCTCAATGCAGGGTTATCACAAACCTTCTGTTTGTAAAAAAAAAAAAAAAAAAAAAAAAAAAAAAAAAAACCTTAGTATTTGTGAAGTTCGACAAAGTCAACTGCAATAAAAAGAATGACACCTGTACTAGTAATAGAAGCATAGGACAAACTGTCCTTGGGGGGCTTTCAACTGATACTTAACAGAGGTGAAAAGGTCATGAAGAATACAGTGCACGATAAAAGCCGCAGATCATGGGAATGTTGGAGGAACTTAGAAGCAGGTGAGGACCCACCCTGTGAAGTGGTCAGGAAAACCTCGCAAGAGAGTGAGGACCAGGTGGTGGTTGCACGGGTTCTTAAATTATGACTGTAGGGCAGAAATGAAAGATAACAGTGGGGAGGGCAGGGGAGGGCAGAAGTCACACGAAACAAAACAACAAACAAGAAGGAACAAGGCATTTGTTAGTTTTCTCAGTTAATTTGGCAAATATCTATGGAGGGAGGTCTAGGTGTCCCACATTCTGCCAGGGGATGGAGAAACAGACTAATAGGGCAGACATTGTTTCTTTTCTCATGGAGACTTCAGGTAACCTAGTGGAGGACATACTGGCTGCAGAGTAGAAGGAGATGAAGTTGGAAGAATATAGTAAGAGTCAGGGCCGAACTGGTCCTCTCCTATCATATTTCATCCTCCTACCCACAGCCAGGTAACACACGTCTGGATGGTTTAAAAACCATTGACATTGGGTACAGACCCGTACCAAGGTTCGGTGATACGTGTATGTAGAATGTACGACTTAGGGTGGGCAGAGAGAGTCATAATCTCACATGAGCAGGTAGGTCCCCCTTCAGGTCTGCAATGGTTGGTGAAGGTGAAGGAAAAAAAGGGATTTTTTTGACCTACTGTGTGCAAGACACACTGTGCTGGATCTCTCATCCTCAGAGCAATTTAATTAATGTGATTGCAATAAAACTAGTATCGCCATTATGCAGATGAAGAAACTCAACTTTAGAGAGATTTAGTAGCTTCTCCAAGAACATCCGACTAGTGAAATGGGGGAGCCAAACTTGTGACTCAGATACAATGAATTCCTCTGCTCATTGTCTTATCCGCAATTACTATTCTGCTATATTGCTATTGAGAAAAATGAGGGCGTTAGGATCAGAAGCCATTTTAAGAAGGATTATAATGAACTTTAGCAATAGAATTTAGAATCCTATTCTCTGTTTTCAGATATAAACTTCTGGTGTAAGGGATCTGGGTTAATAATAATAGGTATGTAAGAGGAAATAAAAAGAAAAGTAAAGACAACCCTAAGGGTAGTAATAATTAAATTTTAACAAGAAAGGCCTATGTAGCCAGAAACCAATTACATTTAGCAAAATATACTTGTGCCTTTTGAAATGATTTCGAAGTATGGTTTTGGCTTTGAACAAAAACCTAAGGAAGGCTACTTCTTTCAAGTCTTCTTCCACTGGCAAAAGCCATATATGGGAGGCAGACTAATGGCTCCCCAAATATGCCCATGACCTAATCCCTAGAACCTGTAAATATGCTAACTTTCATGCAAAAGAGACTTTGCAGAGTGAGTAAAGTAAGAATCTTGAGTTATCCTGGATTGTAGATAGGCCGAATGCAATTACAGGAGTCCTTGTAAGAGGAAGGCAGAAGGGCCAGAGTTAGAGACAGTCATGTGACAATAGAAGCAGAGTGTTGGAGGAGGTCATTGGGAGGATAGGACTACCTGTTGACCTGTGAGCTGGATCTGGGCACTCACCCTTTCTGTTCTTGGAATGTGCACTCTGCTTGCCTTCCCTGTGTTAGAAGCCACCCCAAGGACATAGCCTTTAGATAGTGAGGTATTGTTGAGACCATCTGGACCGTATACATGACTAAACCCAGGTAAGGCCTCTATATAAACTTTTAAGATTATGGTGGGTGGGTGAAGACATTCTACTAGTCTTGTGGTCACCCAAGACAGGCCTTGTTAAATTCCCTTGTTTATTAAACCTGTCACCTACCATTCTGGACTGGTCTGCCTCTTTCTTCCATCTGTCTTTGCCTTCCATGTGTGGGGGTCAGTTTGCAAAGCAACACAGGGGATGAAGGAGATATATGATGATATCATGAGGCAAGGAGTGCAGGCCTCCTCTAGAAGCTGGAGCAGAGAAGAAAACGCATTTTTCCCTAGAGCTTCCAGAAGGAATGTCGCACTTGACAACTCATTTCAGACTTCTAAGTTCCAAAACTGTAAGATGATCATTGTATTGTTTTTAGCCATTTAGTTTGTGGTGATTGTGACCAGCAGTAATAGGAAACTAATACACTATATGAAGTAACTTAGTAAGTAGTAAATTTGGGGCTGCAATGATTTCTGACACCAAATACTTGGACTTGGGCCAAACTTCACAGCTTATGGGCGTAATCCTCTTCAAGACTGTCCCCACTTCAGTCACATGCTTGGGGTCCACAGGCCACTCTCACTTCTGACCAACTCACTACAGATTCAGGGTTTCACATTTACCCATCAGTTTTGATAATTTGCTAGAACAACTCATATAGAACTCAAGGAAGAATTATACTATGAGTACACTTTTACTATAGGAAGAGGATACAAATTAGAACCTGCTAAAGGGACAGGGTGCAGGGTGAGGTCTGAAATGGTCCCAAATGTGAAGCTTCTACTGTCTTCTCCCCAAAAAGTCGGATGCATCACCCCTCCAGCACATGGATATGTGACAATAGCAGAGTATTGCCAATCAAGGAAGCTCACCGAAGCTTCAGTGTCCAGAGTTTCTGTTTGAACTCTATTATACAGGCACAACTGATTGAATCACTGCCTATGTGGTTGACCTTAATCCCCAGTGGCCTTCCTATCCCCAGAAATTGGGCTAATAATATCATATGGCTCAAAGCCCCAGTTCTCTAATCACATGGGTGGTCTTTGTAACAGGGCCAGCTCCCATTCTGAGTCACCTTGTTAGCACAAATGATCTCAGGGCTGACTCTGAATCATTTCATTAGCATAAACTCAGGTGTGGTCAGGCCCACCATGAATAACACTCCTCCCACTCAGAAAATTCCAAAATTTAGATGTTACCTCTAAGGAATCAGGGACTAAATCCAGCCAAATTATTTATTATGTAGGAGCTCTAAAATTTCTTCTGAGATTACTAAGCCTATGTTGACCTGGGGGTGAGACAGTCGCTGTGCCTACATGGTTTGGGACAATGTTGTACGTGAGTGATATTTTACCTGTCTCGGGCATACTGAGACTTGGTTTATCGCAGCAAGATTAATTCTTGAGCTGGGGGGCTCAATGATCTGCCTGCCTTGGCTAGGATTGGTTAAGGGGTCTGTAAAAAAGAAATGAGAAATAAAATCTTTGGTAGCTATGATGTGGGCAGGTAGGACTATCTTACCCACTCTCCATCTTACATATCAGTCATTAAAAATGAATGCCTCCTTGAAAGTGTCCTGAGATTTAAAATAAAATGCGGTAAAATCATTCAGTGGTAAACTACACAAGTGAAAAATGTTGAATACTCTTTATTTTGCCTGATTTGGGCTCACAAAAAATCTTTCAGTTTGAACAAATGCTGTAGATTTTTTCCAGTGTGAGTTTTTTTCTTTGGAGAAGCAATGACAGCACTTTTAAAGGACTTGTCAACATGGGAAAAATGTCCTAGAACAGTGGGGGCTTCCTGATATGAGTGAAGCCCAGACTTATGAAAAAAATTTTTTAAAAAAAGAAAGAAAAACCTCTCAAACCAACCTAATAGGAAAAAGATGTTTTCAAGACAGATGGGAGGAACAAAAAAGAGGGGACATGATTTCAACAGGTTCTCCTGAAGGATCCCGTGACAAGAGACACATGTACTTGCAAACTGCTAGGTTAAATTTGTGCCAAAAGAAGAAACCAGGAGTAATTGATGCCCTAGGACATCAGCAGTCTGATGCTAGGTTTTCTTCAACAAGGCTGTGACAAACATAAATTAAAGGGTGCGCATCTCAGAGTTCTTTTTCCCCCAGTCACATGGTCACTTGTGATTTGGACTTGGCAATGGCATCAGTGATTCAGTGTGTTCTAGTCCCTATCCCTGCAGTAAGACTATGGAATAACCATTCAATGGGGATGAGTGTATGAGCAGAAATCTTCGGCAGGTGACTGTAGCAGGTTGACTGGTGGTCCCCCAAAAGATAAGCCTCTGTTCTAACTCCTGGAACCTGTGAATGTGATCCTATTTGGAAAAGGGGTCTTTGTACATATAATTAAGTTAAAGATCTCAAGATGAGACTATCCTGCATTATCTGTCAGGGTGCCAAATCCAATGGCAAGTGTACTTACAAGAGACACACAGAGGAGAGAGGCACAGAGATGAGGGCCATGGGAAGACAGGGGCAAAAATGAGAGTGACTTGGCCACAAGCCAAAGAATGCCCAGAGCCACCAGAAGCTGAAAGAGGCAAGGAAAGACTCTCTTCTAGAGATTTTGAAGGGAGCATGGCCCTGGTGATGGCTCGATTTTAGACTTCTGCCCCCTAGAACTGTGAGAAAATACATTTCTGTTGTTTTAAGCCACTAAGTTTGTGCTAATTTATTATGGCAGCTCTAAAATACGGTAGACCTAGGATTAGACCTAATACGGTGACCATATAAATACAGGAATGCAATGGATTTCTAAAATATATTCCTCTTATACTATAACATGTATTAATGAATTTGCTTTCACAGATTTCTGGTGGCAGTTACCCTTTCAGCCCTAGCAACGCTTCAGATTATAGTTATTATAAACAGCACAAAGAGCACAATGTGCTATCAGTAATGAAAAGCCAAAACAGTAAGACAAGAGGAATAAATCTATTGTTTAGTTAGCACTACACAAGATGTTACTTTTATAATATTTTTAAAGAACTAAAAGAGAATCATTAGTAGCTTTGAATTTCCTTCTTAAACATGTTTTCTGTGTGTAATAAAGGACCAAGGCTTATTTACATACAAGTAACGTATTTACTTTTCAACCTTGGACTGGAAGTAATACTTAAAGCTTGTTAAAAATGAAGCTTTAGGGCCTCTTGTATGGTTCAGTTGGTTGAGTGTCTGACTTCGGTGCAGGTCATGATCTCAGGGTCCTGGGATCAAGTCCCACACCAGGCTCCCAGCTCAGGGAAGAGTCTGCTTCTCCCTCTGCCTCTGTGTGCTCTCTCTCTATCCCTCCCTCTTTCAAATAAATAAGTAAATCTTTTTATTTTTTATTTTTTTTAAATGAAGCTTTAGGGTTGCCTTGGTGGCTCAGTCCATTAAGCAGCTGCCTTCAGCTCAAGTCACGATCATAGGGTCCTGGGATCAAGTCCCACATTGGGCTCCCTGCTAAGTGAGAAGCCTGCTTCTCCCTCTCCTTCTGTCCCTCCCCCGATCGTGTTCTGTCTCTTTCTCAAATAAGTAAAATCTTTTTTAAAAAGTGAAGCTTTAAAATTCACTATTAATATCAACCATAAATATGTAAATCAAAAATAAGTATGATTTTGGCAATTATTCAATAAACTCAAAGTAAAACTTGAATCTGGATAATTAATGCTGCTGAATATTTGGGTTATTTTGGTAGCCCAAATTATTCAAATTCATTATCTACTTGAGCTATGCTTCTTTTCTGACTTCTAATTTCATATGCCAATTAATTATTTTTTCCATTTTAACATAAGCAGTAATTTCTTTCCATCTTCTAAATCTTTGTTAAATGTCACAGATAAGGGTTTACCAGCTCTCTTCTAGGGCAGCCTCAGAACATTGCCCTGTTCTAAGATATATTGTCAATTTCAGGTCATTCCATGCTATGGCAAGTGACAGAAAACACCAAATCCTGTATGCAGAAGAAGAGAAGTAGATTAAATTAGTGGATAATCTTTATTTTCACTTAGTATGAAAAAAATACCCCTTCACTCCTTAGCTTAATATTATATTTAAAATTTTGAATTTGGAGAAGCTTGTTATAATTTTTGGATGATGGGTGTACCACTAAATAGAGGCTCAAATGATAGGTTTAGGAATATGGACACTTTGGCGATTTTTAGTATTTAGATAATCCAGGTTGCTTTGGGTAAATCATCAAACCTGTCTGTATCATAAGACAACAATAATAGTACCATCTTCCTAGCTCCCGTGACTTGGTTTTAAGGCTTGAAGGGCAGGATGAATGTGACAACAATATTAAATATTAGATTATTGTCATTTGACAGCTAATCTGATTGTGTAATTAAAATGCTGTGTATTTACCCTCAGAACACTCTCTGTTCCGCAGATTTAGTTCATTCTCAGGTGTGATGATCTTTTGTATTTAATAAGTCATTTGTGGTTCATTTAAGAGCTCATCATAAGCACCTCGTTAATTTTCCTTTAAGCTATTGCTGATATCAGTGAGTGACCAAAATTCTAATAGAGCAATCAGGCCTTGGATGAAAAGGGATTTTTTTTTGTGCAAAATCTGGTATTTCTGGTTCCTCAGTGCCTTTCATATTCACTCTTAGAGTCGATGGGTTTTTCAGGCAAAATCTTGGCTCCCAGAAAAAGTCTGGGCCTTCTCATTGTCCTAGTCCTGCTCAGATACATGGACCAGAGGAGGCCAACCCAACTGTCACTGCAGATGTCTTCTATAATCATGGTCAAAGGAAAGGACAGTGGATCCTGGGGGACTCACTCTGTGCTCTGTATGTCTTCTTCATGGGGTCTCATTTTCCCCCTCTTCCATCTTTTGAACTGTTGTCAGTCCGTCAAGGCTCAGCTGTGATGCTGCGTTCCTTGCCCAGTTTTTGCTTGTAGAATTAGGCACTCATGCCTCTTGATGTTCACATCCCTTCCCATAGTACCCTGGCAGATCACTTATCCACTTGGAACGTGATTACAGTTGATCCTTGAACAGCACATGAACTGCATGGGTCCACTTAGACACAGATTTCTTTTTGATACACACAATACAGTACTGTAAATGCATTCTCTCTTATGATATTTTTAGTAACATTTTTTTCTTTAGCTTACTTTATTGAAAGAATACAGCACATAATACATATACAAAAGATGTGTTAATCGACAGTTTATGTCATCAGGTCAACAGTAGGCTATTAGTAGTTAAACTTGGGGGGAGTAAAAAATTTCACGAAGATTTTTGACTGTGTGGGTGTTGGTACCCCGACCCTCTTATTGTTCTAGTGTCAGCTGTATGTTTCCATTGCTGCCTCTCCCTTTACTCTTGAGCTCAGGGGCTGTGTCCTTTGTTTCTGTTTCCCCCATAGTGACTCTCTAGGGATGAACTCAATCAAAACTGAATGCTGAATGCATGAATGAATTCCTTCTATTTTTATAGTAGCAATGTGTTAAGGTGAATTTTTGACTTAGGTTTTGTTCAAATTTGCTTAATGAATAGCTAAATGAAAACATTTCACTGGTTTCTGGTATTTTTTAATTAAACTATAACTATGGAGGTAATTTTTCTAAAAATCAATGTAGTACAATGCCCCAAAGTAATGACTTTGATTTTCTGATATTTTAGATTATAGCTTCAAAAATAGGTAGTGCAACTCCTTAATTTCTTCAGTCAGGAAGGAAGGTCATTTTTATCCCTGATAAATTAAAAAAGACATACAAACAACAGACACCACCACCTTATGCTCACCCAAACCAAGATAAGATTTTATTTCAGCCATGAAAAAATTGTTTGGAGGCTGAGAGTTTGGGCAGTTTTCAGGGCATGTACAGAGTGGAATAATCCTTTTAAATCTGTTGGCAGCCTTATTACTGGCTGAGGTCCTGGTAGGCTCCTCTCTGCCTCCCTCCCCCAATGGCCCTGCTATGCCCAGTGATTGCCGCCACTGTTCTGGGACCTGGAAGATCTCTTCTCTCTCCTTCTTTGTTAGTTATATACTGGGTCACTGTTACCCTCCATCTATCTTCCCCATTATTCATTCTACCCTGTCCTTTCTGGCACCTGCATTCAGGTGCTGGTGCACAGGCACAAAGCTCTCAGCCTTAGGACTGCACCTACCTGGAGGGACACACATCATCTACCCCCACCTAAGCGGGTGGCTCTGGATGAATCCATGGGTTGACTCAGATGGAGCCAGGGTTCTAAATGAGCAGCTTATTTGCTCTCTGAAATACAAAACCCCAATCCACGGAAGGCAAGAATGTCCTAAGAACTTAAGAAATTTCTCAAACAGTGGGCACATTTTCCAAAACTTCTGCTGAGCTTACTGGAAATGTGTATAAGCCTGTCTTAAACCATTTGGAACATGCTATTCCCATCTCCTAATAGGTTTTTAACTCAATTTTCACATTAGAATGTATAATATTCTATAGGAAAAAGGCAGCCTTGCCAATATAATTTCAAGGTGACTGCATCTTTTATGTAACATATGTCTAATGCCCTGGGTATAATAACTACCACTGTGTAACATCCCTTAAATTTCCATGGGTAATTAATTGATAACTGCTCTGTGGATGTTATATAAACCCTTTATTAAAACACATAATTCAATAAAGAGAGATTTAAGTTCAAATCATGTGAAGGACAGCATTTGGTTTTCTTTGCTTCCGTGTGCAGCTAAATTGGGGCTGCCAGGTGGGGACCATTGCCCTCTTCAAGGATGGGGTGATCATTCGTGGGGAAAAGAGAGAAACAACCAGCCATCAGTCTTTTCTTGTAACAACCTCAAATTAAACTGTGAAAAGCACAGCCAGTCTAAGGGCCTGTCCTCTGGCTGGGGTTAGCCTCTGTGGTTGGCACTTGGAACTTTCTGTAATGAAAGACAAATTAGCACACTGCACTTACAAACAGGGGAATCAATGAAACCAAAAGAGCTGCCATAGGAAAATAAAAATTAAACGGGAGATAAAGAATGATGTCCTCAAATATTGGAAATACTGCTTGCCCAACAAAAGGCTCCTTTGTATTGTTTTGCTAAAGCTGACTGTAATTTCGATGTTTCATAAAAATTTAAGTGGAGATTTTCTTTCCGTGGTAGACATAAATCTCCTGGAGGAAAGATTTTATATGTAATTCCAATTTTGTGGTGCTAAGAAAACAAAGAACAGGTGAAGATTTTACTGCAGGTAATTTTGTAAATTATTAAAGAAAAAACCTCCCACAGCCATGCCATAAACACACTCTCTATCAAAAACTAAAATAGGAAATCAACAATACCTTTTTTAGGTACAAGGCTCAAACCCTAAACTAGAAATAAAACTGCCTATAAATATTTACTGGTGAGATGACTCTGTGATAATAAATAGCTCTTTCAAACCAATACAGAAAATATCGAAATACTGAAATATCCCTGTGACTAGATGGATAAAAGAAGGGCCGCACATCCCAGTGTGTGTGCTAAGGTCTTGGTGAAAACCGCATCTTTGAGATTTTAAATTATTTAAGGGGCATGAAATACCTTATTACAAATCTGTTTCTAAGAAAGTACAGCATTAGATGTATAATGTGTTCATTCATAAAGTTTAGGAGGCAAGTTTAAGAAATTTTTTAATCAATTTTTTTAATATGGCATGTGTGCAGCTCAAAGAAATTCTTTCCCATGTGTGGGAAATAATATCTACACTTGGCAGTATGCTAGCTTCCACCTTTCCAAAGAAAGTAAAAGAACACTTGGCATAAAGAAATATTGCTCAAAAGAAATGGAAAGGCTCTGTGACTGGTTGATCCACATCTTTATCTTTTGACACAAAAATTTATTGCAGTAGATTGTTTATTCCCTCAATTTTTAGAGAGCCATAAAAGGAAATTCTGTTTGAGTCTCATTTTATTGCTAGAAATAGTTTAATTCTGAGAGTGTATGTCCTACTTTGGTCAAGAACCCACAGGCACTTTTCCATCAAATGAAATTGTTATTCCAGTGGCCTAAACCTAAAACATTTTAGAGGATCATGGCAGAATTCTGGAGAAATTGGAAATACACCGAGAGAGAGAAAAACAGTCCAGGGAAGGCCGAGTGATAGAAGACAAACAAAGAGGCAGAGAGGGAGACAGGGAGAGTAGGCAGAGAAGGGCAAGGGGCGAAGAGGGATGGAGACAGAGACAGGAGTGGAAAAATCTTCCTGGTGAGCTACCAAGGGTCTAATTGTTGCTTTCAAAGTTAATTTAACAATCTTTGCCAAGGTAGCATGAATTTAATGTAATTGGTGGCCTGATTCCCATTTTTGGTTTTCATAGGATTATGAATACATTTTTGGGGCAATTTATTATGTCAGTCTGTTGCTCACCATTTTTCATCTTTAGATTTATCTGCACAGCAGGAGTTTAAAAGACTACTGAGGGGCACCTGGGTGGCTCAGTCTGTTAAGCGTGTGCCTTCAGCTTAGGTCATGATCCCAGGGCCTGGGATTGAACCCTGCGTGGGGCTCCATGCTCAGCAGGGAGCCTGCTTCTCCCTCTCCCTCTGTTTGCCACTCTGCCTGCTTGTGCTTTCTCTCTCTGTCAAATAAATAAATACAGTCTTTAAAAAAAAAGACAATGGAAATTTAAAAAGCAGCTCACTCTGCTCCCCCCTGCCAACACCCCCTCTCCCCCCAAAATGAAGTGGTTTACCTAAAAACCCAGAGCCTGAAGCTTATTAATGTGAAATCAATCTAGTGCCTGGTTCACTCAGACAGGCCCCTGGGAATCTCCTCAGATGTTGGCAGCCATGGTGTTTGAAGAGAGTGCTGCAGCTGCTTCTGGTAAGGATCCCATGGAGCCTGGTGCCAACTTGAGTTAATCTGCCCGTTGTTTCCTCCAATCTAGGGTTACCTTTGGAGCATCCTAATTGGGGTACTTCACCTCATTCTTTCTTTCCTTCTTCCTGTCACCTGCCAATGCATAGGTTCGCTAAAAGACCAAGAAGAAGTTCCACAGGCTACTCAGGACAATCAATGTGACACTGACTCTAGAGCACGTCACAGAGTAGGTAGTGTTGTACTGAAACGGAATTACTCTTTGCCCACTTCAGAGGAAGTGATTTAGAGTCTAGAAATAGGAACTGCTACACTATATGCTGTCCTTATGGACATTCCCTGGTTCCGGTAGTATGTTCGTAAATTCCAAGTGACACCCACAAAACCAACTGAGCCCTTGCTAAAATCTCAGGGCACACTGGTGGTATAACTAGGGGTGCAGACTGTGAGCACAGTCAGTAGATTCATTTTCACTACGAGAAGGCAAATCCTGCTCCATGCTTTCCGTATAGACAATGCTTTTTAACTTTATTCTCTGACCAATTTTACTGGAGGATTGATTTTTTGTTTTTGTTTTTTCTTATACAGATTTCACTATTCTATGAATAGGTTTTATGTGGAAAAAGCATTTGAAAATTTTCTCAAGTTCCCATCTAAAAAATGGCATCCAAATCCCACACCCCTCTTTAAAACTTGTATTCTAGGAATTTCTCCTGTATTTAAAATTTCAGGTTAATCTGCCTTTGTCCACACTGCTCTGTCTCTAAAGCCTTCTCTTCTTGCTTGGTCTGTGTGGCCACATCTACTCATGTTTGAAGATTTGGTTTTGGTTTCACCTTTTCCTAACATCTGTTCTGACCAACCTCCTCTCTACTTCTTGCCCAGTAGCATAGATACTTCTATCACCTCCTATACACTTCCCGGATGGAGCTCTTGATTTCCCAAGGCACAGAGTGTTATCTTAGAAGGATGCGCATTCTGACCAGGAACATAGTAGGTGTTCAACAAAATGAATGGATGAATGAAAATAATGGAAAAAGTTTAGGCTTGGTCTTAATCAGATCTGTGTGTGAAAATATAACTTTATCTCTTATTAGCCAATATGACTTTGGGCAAATTACTTTAGGTTTCTGAGTTTCACTATAAACATTTATGAAACAGGGTTAATAATAATGCCTGTTTCCTAGAGTTCTTCTAAAGATTAAATAAGATAAAATATTCAAGTGTCTAGGACGTAATAAGTACTAAAGTATAGTCCTCTTTCCCCTGTGAATACATAAACGTATGAATTTATCTTTGTGGGACATATATTGAAATAACCAAGTTCAGTAGAAGGACGCACCTATAAACCTGGCATTTTGGTCTTTTCTAGAAATCTCTGCTCCTATCTTCCCTCTTACCATGGGAGGCTTTTTCTCATTATGATGTGCAATGTTTGTGTAGTTGAATAAACTTTTGGATTTAGTGACTTACCATTAATGTTTGAAAGAGATCTGACTGGCCTTCCCATTCCTGAAATGGTGAGTTAAAAATTAACGTACTTCACTGTCTTTAGTCACTTATTTCAAAGAAGTTATTTGACTATTATGTTTTTAATTTTACAAATGTCATGATCAATTTTCTTGTCACCTCCACAACTTATTCTTTCATGTGTGGCTTCTGGAAACGTTTATTATTTGACTGACAGTATTTAGAAGGTAATAATAATAAGAAATAATCACTAATACTCAAAATGAAGCTAAAGAGGGAATGGTTTAAAAGTAACAATAAAAAAAGAATCTGAATTTTAAAAATGTTTTATTCAACAACTAAGGCATCCAAACTGAGAGATTTAATGGTTCATCTTATAGCTGCTGAGAAGAAAAACACAATCTATTCATATGTGGCCCTGAATACAGAACAGTAAAGACACAAAGCTTTATAATATTTCGAGCATCTTTAGTTTGTGTTCTGGAAGGCAGAAATGGGGCTCTATATTAGTCATTGAAAATGGGATTTTTTTCTTTTTTATTAAAATAATTTTATTCAATTTAAACTAAAAAATCCCAATTTACTCTCCTCCCCCAACCCCTGCTCCCTACCCTGCCTCTTGCAACCACCAGTCTATCTTCTGTATCTACGAGCTTGTTTTATTAGATTCCACATATAAGAGAGATCAAACAATATTTGTCTTTCTCTGAGTTATTTCACTTAGCATAATGCCTTTGAGGTCTACGCATGTTGTTGCAAATGGTAAGACGTCATTCCTTTTTTACGGTCACTTTTTTTTTGGATGGACACTTAGAGGCTGTTTTCCATGTTGTATTCCTCACTCTGTGACTTGTATTTGGTACTTTCTTATATTTCCCACCTCGAAGTTCTTATTGTGTTTACACATTCTTCTCCCCAGTTTGGCAAGCATCTTTATGACCATTACTTAGAACTTTTTACCAGGTAAGCTATTTGTCATCGTTTCATTAAGGTTTTTTTTTTTTTTTCCCCTGGAGTTTTGTCTTGTTCTTTCATTTGGAAGATATTTCTTTGTTTCTTCACTTTGCCTGACTTTCTGTATTGGTTTGTATAGAGTAGATGAAACCACCACTTCTCCCAGTCTTGGATAAATGGCCTCATGTAGGAGATAAACCTTTTTGTTCAGACCCACCCCAGCTCTCAGTCATTTCTCAAACCTCCATGCTTATCCAAGCAGCCTATTATATTTTCAATAGCTTCCAGTAGTTGAGGATGTGCCAACCAACACCTGTCAGTGTCCCAAAGGAAAGGACCTCAGCACCCAGATTCAGGTTGACTAGAAGACAGGCACTCAGGAAACAGCTTTTAAGAGGCTACAAATATACACATAGTCCTGAGGGGCTGCAAATCTACATCTCACTGGCCACTAGAGCCAGGCGATTTGGAAGTTTCCCCTGGGACCAACTGCAACAGTTAGGGCTCCAGACCAGTATAGAAGCTCCTTCCTGGGAGATACTGGTGAGCTGCAGCAGGGCAGAGAAGAACGTGAAGATGGCACCCACGGCCTATGTTCCTTTGAAGCAGCTCTGTAGGCCACTAAATGTGTGTCAGACCTGAAGCCTGATTCTCAGTCTGAAGCTCCAGGTCAAGCTAAGTGGCCTCTGTCACAGAAAGACTGTGGGCTGTGCCTCAGTCGGCTGTCTATGTAGTGCCCTGGCAGCGGCAGCCCGCCACCAACCAGGCCTCTGATTGCCACAGTCCTGTGGGACCGAACAATGCAAGCCCCTTCGGCCACCAGAGCCAAGCCATGAAGGGTAAAGCTGCCTTCCAGGAGACACTGGCACCGTGGCAGGGCAGAGCTTGAGCAGACGATAGTGCCTGCCCTCCCGCGGTCTCTGTAAAGGCTTCCAGTCAGCGCTGATGTTTCGTAAGAAGCCTGTGCCTCAGGCCACAGCCATGATAATTAGTTACTAGGTCTCCTCCACAAGGAAGATCTGTTGCCTTTTTTTTTTTTTTTTAACAGATTTTTATTTATTTATTTGAGAGAGGGAGCGCGCACAGAGGGAGAGGGAGAAGCAGACTCCCCACGGGGCAGAGAGCCTGATACGGGGCTCCATCCGAGGACCCAGGTACCATGACTGAGCCCAAGGCAGACGCTTAACCCACTGAGCCACTCACGCACCCTTCGGGTCTACTGCGTCTTGCTGCGCCTTGCTGATGGCGGCTATTTAAAAACTCTCTCGCCATTGGTTAAAATCCTGTGAGACCCAGGAGCATAAACCTCCGCCGGCCACGAGAGCCAGGCAATGGGGAGGTGTCCTCCGGTGGCAGCCATGAGAATGGGCGCACCACACAGGGGTCCTACGGGTTCCTTCCTGGGTGACACGATTATACCAGTGTCCTTACCTGAACGCAAGCTCCCTGGGCCTCCAGAGCCAAGCGATCCAGACGCTCCCGTGAGCCGCTCGCGCTGTGGAGTCTCCTTCTGCAGAGACTGGTGCTGTGGAGCAGGCGCGGGAGCCCCAAAATGGCGCCGGCCGGGTTTCATGTGGAGGGCATGCCAGCAGCCTCCCAGATGTGTGTACTGAATTAGAGGCCTGCCCCTCGCTCCGCGGCTTGAATATAAGCAG